>NC_091264.1:22809385-23434385 GCF_042477335.2 Ovis canadensis | reverse complement strand
TAGTTCCTTGACCAGGGATTGGACTCCGTGTCCTCTGCATCAGAAGGCAGATTCTTAGCCACTGGACCCCAGGGAAGTCCTCTTGCTGTGTGATTTTGTTTCCGTATTTTCTTGGGCCCCAGTGGTCTCGTCTGGAAAATGGAGGTAATAATAGCCTGTGCTTTGTGGGGTTGTGGTATGCACATTAAATGAGAGAGTCCCTGTGGGGTGCTTGGAACGGGTAGAATGGGTACTCCTGAGATGGCAGCCCCCAGGCCCATTTGGATTCCAGTCACACCTATGCAGCCTCTGCCCGCCGCCGCCCCTCCCGGCTTGCAGGACGCCCGGTCCTGGCCCAACTGTCCAGGTGTCGGGTACCTGCTGAGCCTCACCCTCAGTTTGGCCCCCCGGGGTACAGCAGCACCTTGGGCTGGTCCCGAGCCCCCGGCCCTTGGACATGTGGGCATGGCCTGGTGCCCAGTGCTGCCCAGCTCCCTGGCTCACAGGCAGCCTCATGGCACAGAGAGAGCCCTGCTTGGCCGTCAGGTAGGCCGGGGTGGGATGTGACCCTGGGCACAGGCCTCAGCTCTGAGCCACGGCCTCTCATGCCAATCAGGGTGAACGTTTCCTCTCTCCGAGCGCGGGGAGAGCCGACAGGAATGTCTGTGTCAGTAGCTGCTGTGCCGTCTGACTCAGATGCGTAACAACGGCTCCCGGCAGCTTGGATATTTGTGTCTCTTTCCAGGCTTTCATATCTGTTCACTCATGTGAGCCCCACAATGAGGGTGACAGAGGCCAAGTTCTCACCATTGTGCCCACTTGACAGATGAGGAGACTGAGGCTTACAGGGGCGGTGACTGGCCTGTGGTCATGCAGTGAGGCAGTGGGTAGAGGGTGAGGCGGCTTGCTTCTTGCCTCTGGAAACCTGGGCCTTGGACCCTTCGAGGCGAAGACGGTGTAGGTGCTGTGACCCCACAGGGCTCCCCGCTCAGTCCCCACCCCTCCTGCCCAGCCTCTGGGCTCCTCCGTCCCTCTGCCTCCCCCCTCGTATGGCTCTTGACAAGGTTACGGAGTCAGCATGTAAGACCTGCAGAAGTGAGTGTAATTTATTGATCTACATTTCGCTTATGAAATAGGACAAGTGCTGATTTGAGGATCTTGTTTGCTCTCGCCCTTGTGCTGCCCGCTCCCCCGCCCGCCCCCTGGGCGCTCTTATCTGCGGTAATTCCTCCGAGCCTGCATCAGAACCCGCTTCTTTGTCAGCCCTGCGAGGCTCTCCATTCCACACCCTCTATTCTTCTCCAGCCCCCATGCCTTATGGTGGGGGGGCCTTTCCTGGGCTCCTAAGAAAACATATAATGTTTAAAAGGGTGAGACAAGGGACTGAATAAAGCGCTTTCTGGGGAAATATTTGTTCAAAGGCCTGTTGCCTGCATCTGTCTGGTTCTGTCCTGGAAAACATAATTCAGAGCAGGCCTGGAAATTAATCCAAGTGTCTGCTTGCTTTCCTGATAAGAGGCTGGGTGGGTCCTGGGGAGGGGAGACAGGCGGGTGGGGGATGGCCCCCCGTGTGATTGCCTTCTCAGATATCAGTGTGAAATTAGGGGGACAGGGCACAGCAGGCCCCGGGAGAGGCCGGAGCTGAGCCCTGGGGTGGGAAGAGGGAGCCCTCAGCATCTGTGAGCAGGGTGCTGCCGTGGAGCGGCCCCTTTCTGCAGAGCAGTGCCCTGAAGTTGCCCAGATGAGGCACCAGACCACGTGAGGGTCAGAACTTGGCTGTATCTCTGTGACCTTGACAAGGCCCCAAGGCTCTGAGCCTCGGTTTCCTCACTCATCTGGGGTGCTCAGGGGTCTGCTGGGCTTGTCCTCAGCTTGGGGTGGAGGGAGTGAAGTGTTCCCTGCGTTCACTGGGCCCGATGCTGTGCCAGGAGTCCGAGGACACAGTAGGGAATAAAGAGAGGCCCCTGGGTTCATGGAGCTGACTTTTTAGGGGGAGGTGGATAATAACTGAAATAAGGGACTTCCCTGGTGGCCCAGTGGCTAAGACTCCGTGCTCCCAATGCAGGGGACCTAGGTTCAATCCCTGGTCAGGGAACTAGCTCCCATATGCCACAATGAAGATCAAAGATCCCCCATGCTGCGACTAAGACCCGCGTGGCCAAATACATAAATAAAACACTTAAAAATAAATGAAGTAAGCAAGTAAGTATAGAGCGTGTTAGAGAGTGATCATCGTCTTGGGGGAATCCAAGCCAGGCTTCCCTAGTGGCTCAGATGGTAAAGAATCCGCCCACAATGCAGGAGACCTGGGTTCACATCCCTGGCTTGGGAAGATCCCCTGGAGAAGGAAATGACAACCCACTCCAGTTTTCTTGCCTGGAGAAGTCCTTGGACAGCGGAGCCTGGCAGGGTAGCTGTAGTCCGTGGGGTCACAAAGAGGCAAACGTGACTTTCACCTTCTCAAGCAGGGGAGGTGGAGATAGGGTACAGGAGAGGGGAAAGCCAGATTGGTATTAAATAGGGGGTGTCTGAGAAGGTGAGGTCTGAGTAGTCTTGAAGGGAAGGATGTGAGCGAGTGGGCCACATGCCTATCTGGGGGGATTGCGGTCAGGCAGTGGGAACGGCCAGTGCAAAGGCTCTGAAGCAGAGTGTGCCTGGCGTGTTCAAGGGAACAGCAAGGAGGCCGGTGTCGCTGCGGCTGTGTGAGCTGAGGCCGAGGTGGGAGGCCAGGATGGGGGCTGGAGATGAAGTCAGAGGTAATGTGTTGAAAATGCTTTGTTCAAATGCCAAGTGTTGTTGATCATTTTGACTGCTGGCCCTAGGCTGAGCTGTAAAGGGCATTTTATTAGCACCCGGCAGGGGCTCCCCGAAGAAGGCTGCTGTGTGAATTTCGCAGGAAGAAGGGAGGGCTGTGATGTCTTCTGTCTTCCAGCACCTTAAACATTTCAGTCCTTCCGGCTGCAAGATGATACGAGCTCTTTCCAAGCTATTTCCCTATTATGGTGCCTGCAGGAAAAAGAGACCCGTTGTGACTGTGGTGCCGTGCTGCAGGGGTGGGAGGTGGCTGAGGGGTCTGGTGAGGGGCCCTGACCCGGCCAGTGGGGTCCTGGTGACAGTGGAGGGACCTACACATGCTGACTGTGTCTGGGGTCTCAGGGAGGGAGAGTCAGAGGCCATGAACCCACTCTTTGGCAGCCATGGGTGGGGTTGGTGATCCTAATTAAAAGCTTGGATCCAAAAGGCTTGATGAGGGAATTTCTAATTAAATAAATTTCATCTCATCTGGGAAACAGAGGTTTGCATATGATAAGCATGAAATTAATAATTAGAAATTAGCTGTTGCGCGAAGGCAAGCCATTTACACAACCCTCAGGGGCTGGCCCCGACCCCTGCCAGATCCTTTGTAATGGAGACGGATGGACCGCTTCAGCCCGTGGCGTGCAGCGCCGATCAGGAGTGGAGGCAGTGGCTGAGCAGAGGGGAAGCGGGGTTGGCTCTCCCCTCTGTGGCCGCTGGCCGTGTGGGGAGCCCTCCGAGTCCCTGGAGGCTGCCAGTGTCTCTGTCAGATCCTGTGTGTGAGCACATGTGTTTGTAGGCTCACTTGTGCTGCGGGGAGGCTGAGGTCTCACCTGAGAGTAAAACGGGCTCTGGAGCTCGTCCCTCTGGCTTTAAATCACGGCTGTGTGTCCTGGGCAAGTTCCTGGACCTTTCCGTACCCAAGTTTAGGGGAACTGAGGAGAAGAGCGCCTCCTTCATACGGTTGTCGTAAGGTTAAAGGTGTTAGTCCTATAAAACCACTGGGCATGGTTCTTGGCACACAGTAAACACTCAATCAGTGCTCATCCTCAGGAAGATGATTATTACGTGTGTGCGTTTGTGTGTGTGAATTTAATTCAGCTCAGCCCAAGCCAGCCTGTGATGGATGTGAACCTGACATATCCAGGCTTTTGAGCTGGAGAGACATAGAGGTCCCCCTTGCTCTCGGGGGGCGAGAGCTTGCGCCCCTGTGTCCATCAGCATCAGGAGGAGACGCTGCAAGAGCAAACAGCTCCCGCTCTCTGCGGCTTTAAACACGTAAACTGAATATACTTGCCGTGTTGTGTGTCCACGTGGCCTGGCTGGGTGCTCTGCCCACCTCCTCAGGGACCAGGCTGGCTGGGAACGCTACCAGTCACGGTGGCAGAGGGCACACATACCCTGTAGGGTCTCACACTGGTGATGAGACGCCCTGACCCTGAATTGATGGCACTTCCTGCTCGCAGCTCAGGGGCCAGAACACATCAGGTGGGGCATGAGGGGCGCGTCGTTGGGTTTGCCAGGCGCCGGGGAGTGAGGGAGTGGACGTGTCTCTAAGGACCCTCACCCACGTTAGCCACGTGTGGGCTCACTGAGCATCGTCTCTCCCACTGGAATGTCAGCTCCGTGAAGGCAGGGGTTGGGCTCTGTGGGTTCGCCCCAGTGTCAAACATTTTGCAAACCACTTAGTAGGTGCTCAGGGAAGCACTGAGTCAGTTCCATCGCTCAGTCGTGTCCGACTCTTTGCGACCCCATGGACTGCAGCAGGCCAGGCCTCCCTGTCCATCACCAACTCCCTGATTTTACTCAAACTCATGTCCATTGAGTCATTGATGCCATCCAACCATCTCATCCTCTGTCGTCCCCTTCTCCTCCTGCCTTCAGTCTCTCCCAGCATCAGGGTCTTTTCCATAGCCTTGTCTAACTCAATGAAACTACGAGCCATGCCGAGTAGGGCCACCCAAGATGGGCAGGTCATGGTGGAGAGTTCTGACAAATCGTGGTCCCCTGGAGAAGGGAATGGCAAACCACCTCAGTATTCTTGCCTTGAGAGCCCCACGAACAGTATGAAAAAGCACTGAGTAAGTGAATTCACAGTGGAGTCAACAGAGTCCCCGGGGCTGGGCTGGGGTCCTCTGTGGGAGGGGAGGCTGGTGGTCACGGAGGAGCCCAGGCGAGGGACCACGTGGTGCTGTGGGCAGATCTTACTGTCTTTTTGGTTTTTGGCCGTGCCGTGTGGCCTAGTTCTCTGACCAGGGATGGAACCCTCGTCCCCTGCATTGGAAGCCTGGAATCTTGACCACTGGACTGGCAGGGAAGTCCCAGATTTTGCTGTCTTTTAGCATAGCACTTGCTGCCTTGGAGACTGATGTCTACTTCTGAGTGCAGGAGGGGAAAGGCTGCCAGCATGAGGGGCCTGTGTGACCCCAGCAGTGGTCTGTGTCCAGCCCTGGGGCGGGGGCAGAGAAGGGGCAGAAGGCCGAGTCCAGGAGCACCGGGGTGGTGAGCAGGTTGGTGGATCACCTTGGGGCACAGGGCGGCGGGCCCCCAGTGACCCGACGCTCGGGGTTCCGGAGCCAGTGGCCGGGCTGTGTCCACAGGGGAGTGAGATCTGGTGAATGAGGGCGCCCTGAAGTGAGTGCCCAGGCTGGCCTGGCCTGGATTCCCTCAGGGTCTGTGGAGCAGTGGCTGGTGGCCCCCAGCTGGCCCAGTGGCTGGGGGTGGGGGTGGCGGAAGGTGGTCTTTTACGGGGAAGGCCTGGGACAAGGCCCAGTGCGGGGGCAGACCGTCCTTCCATCGGGGCCCACCCCAGTCCAGACGCCAGCCCAGCCTCCCCCCAGAGGTTCCCCCACTTCCCAGGCTCTGGAAGCCTGCTTTTTCTGCTCCTGACCCTGGGGGCCCTCTCGGAGATGCCGGTCAGGACTGAAGGCAGGTGCTCGTCGGTGTGCCCCATGCACCCCTCTGCCGTACCCCAGTTCCTCCCCCAACCACCCTCCTCAGGCTCCTTGAACGCCCCCTGCCTCCCCTCTCTGTGTGCCCCGTTTCTCCTCCCCAATCTGTCTGCACCTTTTGCCCACCCTGCCAGCCTCCACGCTCTCCTCGAGGTTCACAGTCCCACTTTCCCCCCAGTGAATCCCTGTGGCCTCCGACCCAGCCGGGAGCTTCATCCTGGAGGCATCTCACTCTGGGGAGCTCCCTTCTGGCTACTCTGGCGGCTGGTGCTCTGAAGGTGGGTTATGTAAATCCATGTCGTCTGCGCCTGGCCAAGAGGAGATGGTGGCTGATCCGCAAGGGTGAGGGGGGTGCCCGCTGTGTGCCCAGCTCTCAGTGAGATGCCCTCTGCCCCCCCAGGCTCCAGGAAGTGGGGGAGGCAGACAAGGGCATCTCTGCTCTTCCCGGTGCTGGCTCTGCAGCAAAGGCCTCGGGGAGGGCGTGCGGCTCAGCTGGCGAGGGAGGTCGGAGTGGAAGCCGGGCCCTGAGCCTTTGGAAGCTGGCCTTCCCTCTCGCCGGCTCTCTGAACCACACTTTCCTGCCTGAGCAGCTTTCATGTGCCCAGAAGCCTGGCTGCCTTTTTATCTGTGAAGGAAACAGCTGATGCTGAGAGCCGGGCAGTGGAGGCACCATGCAGCCAAGATCAGAAGGGCAAGGAGCAGGCGGCCACCCCGGGCTCTGACCGGCCTCACGCAGGGTCTCCCACATCCCAAGTGAGAGGCGCTGTGGCCAGGCAGGTGGGGGTCTCGAGGTCGACCTGGGTCCTGGCCTGGACTGTGCTGGCTGCCAGAGGGGACTGCAGCCCCCAGCAGTGGCTGCCCAGCCTGGCTGTGGGTACCCAGCGGTGGCTGCCCAGCCTGGCTGTGGGTGGAATGGAAAGAGGAGAGTCAGCTGGGAGGGTGGGCAGGGCCCCAGGCCAGGAGCTGGGTATGGGGACTTCCTCGGTGGTCCAGTAGCTAAGACCTCAGAGGAGTCTTAGCGGTTGATGAGAGAGGCCTGGGTTCAGTCCTTAAGGAACTCGAAGCCGCACGCCGCATGGAGATCCCACACGCCGTGACGAACGCCCAGCACAGACAATCAAAAAAAAAAACCAGCAGCTGGGTCTGCATCTTGTTTCTGACTCCTGATGGCTCTGCTGCTCATTGGGCACTGTTTCCTCTCTGAGCCTCAGTCTCCTCACCTGAAAAATGGGCACAATGGTCCGAGTCATGCTTCCCTGTCTAATAATATCTAGCATTGGCCAAGGGCCCCACGCGCCAGGCAGTTTTCAGCCCTGTGTGTGTTCTCTCCAGCGCCATCCTCTCTGTTGTTGTTTGGGCCACTTTTTAGGGGTGGGGAGGCTGCTTGCTTGTCTAAGGTGGCACAGCTGGGTGGCAAAGCCCTGGGCAAGTTGGCTCCAGAGAGAGAGGTCTGAGGCAGGGTTAGGGAGGCGGTGGGGGGAGGGGCGCTGATGCACACGCACTCAGGAAGAGGGCTGGGGCTCCTGGCAGGTGGCCCTAGGTTCCCTGGTGACGGCCCCAGACGTCCCACTGGGCTTCCCCAGGCCAGGGTGGGGCACTGACTGCTCTGAACAAAACGCTGGCCTTGACAGGGCCCTGGCCTTCAGAGGCCATGGGGTCTGGGTCCCTGGTGGGCTCTGAGATGCTGGGCAGCCTGTTCACCTCCTCGTCCTCCTCGGGATGGGAGGGGGCTATGGCGGGGACCTGCCACTCTCAGGGGGTCCTCAGGCTGTGCTGGTGTGGGAGCCAGTGGCCACGTCTGAGCTGTTGGCACCTGGGTACCACTCACATACCGGCTGGAGTTGCCATGCCCGGGAGGGTGTGTGGGGCTGCTGGCTGGGCCTGGGGCAAGTTCCAAAGAGACTCAGGTTCCAGCACACAGACACGCGTGCCTGTACCTGGCCCCTCACACATGCACACAAATGCACGCATGTCCCCTCTGCCTGAAAAGCCCCCTTCACTTACGTGGTCCCTCCTTCACCACCTTGGGGTCCTGACTCAGTGTTGCCCTCCAGAGGCGCCCCCCGGGCCTTCTCCCTCACACCCCCTGCACGCCCTGCTTTCCTCTTCCTCCTGGCCCCCTGGCCCTGTCTGCCTGCTCTGCCTCATCTGACCCCGTCCACACAGGGAGCCCCACGGGGCAGTGTTCATCACCCGCCCCTGCTCTCTGAGCTGGGCCCCGCAGGCTGTTGGTGTTCAGCGACTCAGCAGGAGGGCTAAACCAGTGAGTGTGCGGCGTGCTCAGGGCATATGCTCCAGCACAGGCTCACACGCGCACACGTCACACACACACAGGCACGTGCTTGACATCCATCTTTATTGTTGCCCAAGCCCGGAAGCAGCTCCTGTCTCCCCACGTGGCAGGGCCTCCTCCTCACTCCCAGAAGCCAGAGAGGGGTGGCGAGGGGGCGCTTATTCAAGTGCTGCCCCTGCACCCCTTCCGCCCTGCTGTACTTCCATACAGGCGAAACTTGGCTGGGTGCCAGCTGCGGACACACTGTGTGCCACTCCTGGTTGTCCCACCTGCCTCCTCCCCTTGCAGGGTGACCCCCGGATGCAGTGAGTGTTGGGTTTGAGGATGCGCTGAGCCCAGTTCCCTTGGCATCTCCCCAGTGACCTTGCCCAGCACAATGGGGGGAGCCTCAGAATACTTGCTGAATTGTCAGTCAGGCATCCTAACACCTGGGAGGTTGTGCCCGGTGCCCCAGAGTAGCCTGAGTGCCCACAGGGCTCGGTGCTGTGGGAGGTCTGAGCGGGCTGTCTGGCGGATGAGGGCTCCTGGGGGGCTGCCTGGAGGAGGTGACACAAGCTGGGCCTGGAAGATTTGGATGTGGGGAGATGAGGTCACGGAGTTTATGGGCAGAGAAAGACAGGCAGAGAGGAGGGAGAAACAGGTGGACAAATGGCCCCAGGGTAGGACGGCTGTAGTTGTCAGCTGCTGCTGAAATGTGGCTTCTTGCTGACTCTTGCCCCAGGAGGGTGAGACAGGAGGGTGTGGTGTCCCCAGTGCCTAGGACAGTGCTCAACACACAGTAGGTGCACAGGGTGTTAGGTGAGAGGAGGAGGGGGCCAGGGAGAGGGAAGCCTGGTGGTGGAGTGCACGTGCCCATTGTGAAGGAGGGGAATGCGCTCAGCGGGGCTGCAGGGCAGGGCGCCCAGGTGGTGCTGGAGGTAACAGAACCCGACTCCGGGTGCAGGAGGCTTGAGAAGCTGTGATCCCTGCATCAGGAAGATCCCCTGGAGAAGGGCGTGGAAATCCACTCCAGCATGCCTGCCTGGGGAATCCCATGGATAGAGGAGCCTGGTGGGCTACAGGCCACGGGGTCGCAAAGAGTTGGATGCAACTGAAGCGACTTTTGCACGCACTGGCTACAGGGCGATGAGAGCTGAGGAGACGCCAGAAGCCCACTGGGCAAGTTGTCACAGGCCCCTGCCCATGGGGTGCTCCTTGCCTTTGCCACCCAACTCCAGGCTGGGGTGGGGGCGAGAGGAGAGCGCTTGGAGGGCCAGCCAGTCCCAGGAGATCTCCCCACTGAGCACAGCCGTAACTCTGTGACCGAGAGAGAGAGAGAGAGAGAGAGAGAGAGAGAGAGAGAGAGAGAGAGAGAGACAGAGGGAGAGAGGGAGATAGGGGTGGGGGGAGGCCCCGGGGACAGTCCGGGGGTGAGAAACAGTCCAAGAGGGTGCTGTCCCGAAGAAGGTGTTCAGTGCTGCCCTCATCAGCACTGACCCTCGAGTGCTGACTGCCCGCCAGGTGCTGCCTGAGTTTCTCCCGTGAATTCTCACATGTGTCCCTCACAACCTCAGGAGAAAGGGATTGGAATTATTTCCATTTTGCAGCTGAGGAACCTGAGGCCCAGAGAGGTGACGTTACCTGCACCCAGGTTTCCCACACCTGGGATTTGAACCTGAGCACTTTAGCTCCCAAATTGCTGCTTGAATCCGTCCTCCTGGGAACTTCAGGAGGGTCTGCAGCCGAGGGAGGGAGCCTGCAGGGGCGGCAGGAGGAGCTGGCAGAGGGGATCATGTGTAAGAGGATGCTTATCCCCTGGACCCTGGTTTGGATGCTGTCTCTACCGCATCTTCTCAGTGTTGGCTCCCTATTCCAGGCTCTCAGGAGACTCACGGGCAGATCATGGGCCCTGAGCCCTCCTGTAGGCTGGCACACACACCCTGCGGGGACCCCACCCTTGGTCCTCCGCCCTTTATGGGAGGCGGTGTGTGTGCAGGGACAGGGCTGGGGCTGCCTGGGGGAGGCTCCGAGTCCTGGCACCTGGATAGCCGCCTGCCCACCCGCCCGCTGTGCTGGCCCAGGCCAAGTGCCCAGCCCAGGGGAGAGGGGAGGGGGTTGGAAGCGGGGCTGAGCCTCCTGCGAGCCTCTCTGGCCCTCCTCTGGGCAGGCGCTATGACTCCAGCCCGGCCCGGCCCCGTGTTGGGAGAAAACATCAAAAGCAGGAGACAAGCTGCTTCTAATTAGGAGGCAAGTGCGTTTCTGGGTGTGCGATCAGGGCTGGCAGAGGTGAGCTGGTGAACAAAGCTCTGTCCTCTCTCGGGGACCTGCTGTGCTGGCCCCGCGTCTCTGCTGTCAGCGCCAGATTCAGGGCGCGTCTCTCCAGAGCGATGACCCTGGGGGTGACGTTTATTTTGTTCTGTTTTATTGTCCAAAAATTTTACATGTGGCAATTTCAGACGCGCACAAAAGTGCAGCGAACAGGGCAGTGCACCCCGTCACACCCGCGTCGCCGGGCAGCTCCCGGCACCAGCTCCTGGCACCAGCTCCCGGCGCCAGCTCCCGGCGCCAGCTCCCGGCCAGCGCCATTTTTCCTTCCACGCGTTCCTGCCTCGGTTCTTTTGAAGGAAATCCCAGGCTTCATCACATCACGTCATCCCGAAGTGTTTTAGTACATGCCCCTGAAACAGTGGGTCCCAACTGGGGACAGTTCTGCCCCCAGGGGACATTTGGCAAAGTCGCGAGACATTTCTGGTCGTTACTGGGGGAGGGCGAGCTACTGGCATCCGTGGGTAGGGGACAGGGGTGCTGCTCGACACCCTACGGTGCATGGGGCAGCCCCCCAACAAAGCATCGCGGCCCACTTCCCCCCACGAGCATTAACAGTGCTGAGGCTGGGAAACCGCGCTAAGAGCTAGGGACTCTTAAAAACCAACCGAGCAACCACAGCCCTAACGCCATCGTCAGACCTTAAAAATGACGATACTTTCTGAATTAATCATCAAGTGTCCAGCCAGAGTCCGCCTTGTAGGGGCTGCTGCGTTCATGCTAAGTGTTCTCTAGGGACGCGAGGACTGGGCCAGTTTTCAGACTCTGCTGACTCAGGCAGGCAGCGGGCCCCGTGTGCTCCGGACCGTTCCAGTGGGGTTTGCTTTCTAAACACGTGCTGACTTTGCATGGTTCCACACGGAAAATTGGAGTAGGAGATGGCAACCCATTTCAATACTCTTGCCTGGAAAATCCTGTGGACAGAGGAGCCTGGTGGGCTGCGGTGCACGGGGGTCACAAAGAGTTGGATACAACTGAGCGACCGACCAACAACACGGGAAAAAGGCAGAGCATGTAGGGTGGCGTGTCTCTTCCAACCCCGCCCCCGGCCCTTGTGCTCTCCAGGGAGGCAGTGCTGCCCTGCGGAGTTTCAGGGCAATCTGAGGATGTTCCGCCGTGGAAGCTGGACCCCCACTGTCCCTGGGGATGGGCCCCTCTAGGCAGAGGCCAGGTGGGCAAACCCATGTGCAGGGGGCTCCCCGAGTCCTCCTGTTCTGGAATCTTTTCCCATCCCCAGTTGCCATGCGGACTACAGTTCTGGCGGTGAGGTTTTTCCAGCCAGGATTGAGTCTTAATGATTCCCTCGGGGATCAGTCTTGGACGTGACATCCGCCCAGATCGGTATGCCCACGCTTTCACCCTGTCACTGTGGCAAGTTGAGAGCAGGGCAGAAGGGACACAGGAAGGATACACGCTGGTGTGGACCAAGCCGGGGGTGGACAGTGGGGGCCACTGGCAGGCCCTGGGAGCTGGGGGCAGGCGAGGACCCTGTGAGGAGGGCACAGGGCAGTGAGCAGAGGTGGAGGGGGGCTCGAGAGAGTGCACACAGCCCCATCCACCCTGTGGATGCTGGATGTCCGCGTTGGAGGAAGGGTGGCTCTTGGCCTCCGGGTCCCGCCTTTGCCTGTGGGGCCAGGTGGGAAGCCTGGGGGCAGGAAGGCGCCCTGTGACTGGGGGGAGCTGGGCGAGGACGATGAGGTCCGGAGTCTTCGGGAGTGGCTGTGGCCCCAGGCAGGCCCTGCCCCTAGGGGCTCTGGGTCCCAGGCTGCGGAGGGAGGCCCCACTCCCTCTGGCCTTCTGGGCTCTGTGCCCTCTGAGCTGGGCAGGAGGAAGGGCCCAGGGCCCAGAGGGAGCTGTGAGGATGTGGAAGGCTCCTCGGGGGCAGGGGCTGGACCGAAGGAGCCCTCGGGTCCCTCATCCCCGCTGCATCCCGGGCCAACGCTCACCCAGCCGGGGCTGCTCCCCAGCTGGGATCTCCAGCTCTTTGTCAGCTGAGGCCCGCAGAGGCGCCCTCGGGATGTGTGTGTGTGTGTGTGTGTGTGTGTGTGTGTGTGTGTGTGTGCTGTCCACGATGGCTCTGGGCTGTGTATGTGTGGGTGATGGAGGGCCCGCCAGCCCCAGGACTTGGTTGAGGCAAATCGGGAGACTTTCTGGAGGAGGAGGGCTTGATGCTTGTCAGCCACTCCCTTCTCACCCTGGTGCCATCCTCACTCCTGCTGGGAGTTGGGGAGTATCTGGGGAGATGCAGGATCAGGGAGCTGAGCGGGAGGTGGGGGGTAGGCATCGGGACCCTGAGCAGAGCTGGGGCAGCGCTGACTAACAGCTGGCTCAGTTCTCAGCCTCGGTTTCCTCCTCTGTTGAGGGGGGCTGGGACCTGCTCATCCCACGTCAAGAGGCCTCCCCTGGGTTGAGAGGAGGCTGTGCCTGCGGGAAGGGCCAGGACGGTGCCCAGGCGGGAGGCGGGTTGGGATGTAGGGGCTGACACTGGCTGGGCAGGGTGGGGTGCCAGCCGCCCCCATCAGCGGCCCCTCTCGCCCCCCAGATCCCCCAGATCAGCTACGCCTCCACAGCTCCTGACCTGAGTGACAACAGCCGCTATGACTTCTTCTCCCGCGTGGTCCCCTCGGACACGTACCAGGCCCAGGCCATGGTGGACATCGTGCGCGCCCTCAAGTGGAACTACGTGTCCACGCTGGCCTCGGAGGGCAGCTACGGCGAGAGCGGCGTGGAGGCCTTCATGCAGAAGTCCCGAGAGGACGGTGAGTCTGCCCCGGGCCCCCGCTCAGGGCCGGGGCGGGGCTGTCCCTGCAGGGGCTGCTCCGGGACCTGCCGTGGGCTCGCCTCCTGCCCCGGGGCCCCCCTCATGGGCCTGAGCCTGTGGCCTCGTGGGCGGGCAGCTGGGTGGCTCCTGGAGGTGGGGGGTGGGCACGAATGGCTCCTTTGGACACGGCCAGGCAGATGGAGGAACCGTCCATATTCCGGGCACGGGAACCTGTTCTTGGGCAGAGAGGAGGGGAAGGAGATGGGCATGGAGGGGGCCTTGTTCATGGGGGTCTCAGGGACTCAGGAGCCAGGGCCATCCTGGGAGCAAGGGTTTGTTGGCAGGACTGAGAATTCAGACTCCTTACAACTGAGCCATCTGCTCGGGTGAGGGGCAGGGGCTGCGGGTGGGGCCGTGTGGCCTCAGTGGGTGGCATCTGGGGGAGGATGGGACAGGGGCTTGTGTCCTCGGATCCTCCTCACTTTCCGCCAGCCCCCCTTCCCCCACAGAGCTCCCTGCGCTCCCAAATTGCTGTCCTCAAAGTGATAAAGGTTTTAGTTATCAGCGAGTAACGAGAGGCTAAGACAGGGTCAGCTCCGCAGGCCCACACTTGGGCCTCTGAGCCGGCCTTTCCGATGGCCCTGCCGGGGAGGGCAGTTGTGTGGGACAGCGGTGGGGGGTGCGTCCAGGGCAGCAGATGGGCCCCTGGGTTGGGGGCTCCCGCTGGGTTGGCTGACTCAGGGCAGTGGGCTAGAGGGACGGCTCCCCTAGTGCGTGGGGCATGGAGGAAAGCAGGAGAGGTCCCCTCCCCTCCTGGTAGACACCCTCCCCGCAGAGGGAGCCCCTCCGCCACCTCTGCCAAGGCCTGTCACTAAATACCTCTCTGTGGAGCCCTCGACCTTGGGGATGGCGTCTATATATTTATACCCGGATAACCCCAGGACTCTAATTGCTTCTCCTAAGGACCGCAGAGTGTCCAGAGGCGGGCGTTGGTAACACCCTGCGGGTATAATCCTGCTATAAATCTCAGATAAGCCCCTTTAATTGTACAGCTGAAGCCCGCGGGTGGTTGTAACCTGGCGGAGGGCGGCAGGGTGGTGGAAGTGGGGCAGGGCTGATGGATGGCTGTGGCTCCGGGCCCCCCGGCCCCGTGCCCTCTGCTCCAGCAGCTGGGCCCCCACGGAAGGAAGCCAGGGTGGACAGAGCCCACTCCCACCTGCAGGCAGGCTGGGCAGCATCAGAGCCCAGTCCCCAGCCCCTCCCTCTGAGGGCCCACCAGTCCTTGGTTCCTTTGTTCAGACTTGGGCTCCTCTCCGCACTATCTCCATCCATCGTCCCTGGCAGGCTCCTCTCCTCCTTGACGGCTTAAATCCTTTCCCAAACAAGCCCACAGGCTGTTTCAGCTGCAGCCTTGGTCAGATTTGGAGACAGAGGTGCTGGTCGGGGACGGGACAGAGGTCCAGAATCTTGGTGTCCAGAGGGACCGGGAAGATAACCCCAGACTCACATGGCCCTCTCTATGCCCCTGCATGTGCTGAGCCCCCATTTATATCCAGTGTCCTGAGTCATCCGCCCTACCTGGTGAAGTAGGTACCCCCATTGCACAGGGGAGGAAGCTGAGACACGGAGAGACAGACACCACATAATAGCTGGCGACAGGTCACAGAGCAAGTTAGAGGTGGAGGAAGGATGTGAACCCAGGACAGCGGCTCAGGACTTACCGGTTTTAACTGTGTCGTATTTTTGTCACTCTGCCTTCTGCCCACTTCCCAGCCGCATAAACTGAGACCCATGTGGACCAGCCCTGTGCAGGGGATGGGGGTGTGACAGTCACACACACACACGCACACACACACACACCTTCGGCCTGGAGGGACACATGCTGTTGTAGGTGAGGCTTGGGATTGGGGTGAGGTCTGGGCATTGGGTTTTGGCTGAAGCTAAGGCTATTGTCTGAAGTTTCTGTGAGCATCTAATCAAGCATTGTGTATTTTCTAGAAGATAGAAAGTCTGCTTAAGATTTTGTAAAGGACTTCTAGAAAAATAAGAGCTCAGGGCCACAGCTGCGCCCTCACAGTGCCCCCTGCCCTCTGCACTCCATCCCGTCACCAAAGGTCTGGCTTCCCACCAGGCTGGACCTCCTGTGTCCACAGGCCCCCGCAGCCCCAGTGGGTCTCCCTGCCCTGCCTGCCAAATGAAATTTGATTTGGAGAGCTGTCTTTAGAGAGTGAAAAGAAAAGGGGAGAAAAAGCCGCGCTTCAGCAGCCCAAATTGAAATCAGAATTGAGCGGCCAGCAGAAAGGGGCCGCTGTACCTTGTAGCCTAATCCCTGTGAGAGATTAGAGATATCTCTGTCCGTATATTGTATTGATTTGTCCTCTGAAGTATAAATCATCTTTGAGTTGCTCAGAGGTGTGCCAGAGAGTGGGGTGGTGGCGCGGGCTGAGGGTGCTGGTCCGGTGACAGCTGGGCCAGCAATCTCTGGGCGCCGACCACGTGCTGGGCTCTGTTCCTGCAGGGAGCATACTTATGCCCATTTCATAGGTGAAGAAACTGAGGCCAGAGACGGTAGGTGGCTTTGCCAAGACCATATAACCAGAATGTGGAGGAGCTGGGTTTGGAGCCAGCTCTGCCCTCTGAGTGGGGTGCTCCTGAGCACGCAGCCCTGATGGGGCCTTTGGCAGAGGCCTTGGAGAAAGCCCCGATGCCATACTTCCTGGTCTCCATCAAAGTGCCCTCCTGCCCCTGCCACTGTGTCGCGTGGACTCTGCCCTGAGCCAGCCAGGGCCCTAGACTGAAGCCTGCCCTTTGGCAGGCACGCTCATTGCACGAATCCTGGTGACAGCCTCGCGGGCCTGGTGTTTCGTCCTCCTTCACAGGTGAGGACGCCAAGGCTCAGAGGGGTGAGGTGCCTCCCTAGGCTCATACAGCGAGGGGCTGGAGCAACTGGGAGCCAGGCTGTCAGAGCTGGTGCTCCCACCCCAGGCTGTCTGCCTCCCCAACACGGCGGTAGCAGCGTGTGGATAGGAGAGCGGCCGTAACAGGCAGACCTGGGCTCCGACTAGGCCACTCACTGGCCACGTGATCCTCGGAAAGGCGCTCAGCAGCTCTTGGTTTTGATTTCCTCATCTGCAAAATGGGATAAAACTGGTTGTTATCAGAATTAAATGTGCTCCTGGCCCATGGAGGTGGGCACTCGGGAGCTCACATCAGAGAGTTATCATTAGGGGTCCTCCCTGGTGCTGGGCATTCCGGGGGAGGCCTGAGAGTGTTGGAAGGCCTGAGGGGGCCGTGCTGGGCCCTGTGCGGGGCTGCAGGCCATGTCCAGGGACAGGACTAGGGACAAGACCACGGGAGCCCAGGCCAGCCTGATTCTTGAAGGAGAGCTGGTCTGGTGGCGAGAGGACCGCGGAGCGAGCCCCAGAGGCAGCCAGGGCAGGACGTGTGTGTGTGTGTGTGTGTGTGTGTGTGTGTGTGGTACACTAGGTGATCTCTGGGCTTGTGCCCGGAGGGCCTGCCCTGATAGCAGGGCTGGTGTGAGGTGTGGGTGCGTGCCCCCTCTGTGTGCGGGGCGCTCCCCCTCTGTGTGCGGGGTGCTGCCTTCTGGCTGCAGGGCTCCCTCCTCTCTGCCATGTGGAGGCTGCCCAAGGGTGAGTTGAGTGGCAACAACCAGTCCTGGGATGAGGTATGCAGAGACCGTGTGAATCACCCTGGAGGGGGATGCAGGCTAGAGAGGATGGTGTGGGGCCCCGCCCTCAATGCCTCCCACCTCTGTCCCTGGTGCTCCTAGGGGCAGGGCTCTGGAGTGTGAACCTCTGTGCCTCCACAGCTTTTCTGTATCTGCAGGGGCCTGTGTGAGCCTGTTTACTTGTACTGGTGCTCCATTTCACAGATGAGGAGAACTGAGGCTCAGGAAAGTTGAGGAGCCTGTCTAAGGTCACAGGGAAGTTGAGTGTCAGAGCCCAGGGCTTCTGTGTGGGTGACAGGTGAAGGGGTCGTTAGTAGGTAACATGTACAAAGCACCCCTGTGAACCAGACCCTGTTTTATGGGCTTCATAACTCATTTATCTTTCAGAACAACTCCATTATATGGAGGGCCATGCTGAGGCTCAGAGAGGTTAAGTAACTCTACTGAGGCTACACAGCTGGCTGGTAGCAGGAGGGGAATGAATCCAGCTTGGCCTCCCCGTCTCTGGTGCGTGGGACTGAGAGGACACAGGTCAGCTCTCGGCAGGGGCCTCTCTGTGGGGTCCCCTGGGGGGTCTGGTACTCCGGCGAGTGATTCCAGCTCCCTGGGCACATCTAGGCCTGTGCTCCTCCGGTGGGAAGGAGATGACCTTCCTGAGTGTGGCAGGAGGAGGTGTGGGGGCCTTAGGAGGATGCCTTGTCCCTCGCACGGTGGAAAATTCTAAAGCCTCGGCTCCCTGCCGTGTCCCCGCATCCACCATTGGTATTCCAGAGACGCGGGTGCGTCAAGCTGTTGCTGCTCTGACCTCCAGCTCCAGCTCCCCGGGCGGAGCGTCGGACCTGCATTTAGATGGCCCCTGTCCGTGCGGCTGGCTGGCAGGGCTGGCAGCTGGAGTCCCAAGGCTGGGGCACCTCTTCCCTCTGGCTCTGCGGCATCTCTAGACTCAGCTTCTCGGGCTGTAAACGGAGGCTCTGAGGGGCTAAGGGAAGAGCTCGGCTACCTGGAAAGAGCTGTGCTGCCTGGGGGTGGGGGACCTGGTGCTGCTCATTTTTCTGGGAGAGCAGAGAGGAGGTTTGCCCCAGGGTACCCCCAGAACCCAGAAACCCCAAAGGGGAGGCCACTGGAAGTGCCTGCTCCCCTTTCTGCTTCCCACCACGCTACCCCCCACCCCAGAGCTTGTCTCCTTCCGCTCTGTTTCCAGTCTCTGCTACAGCCACAGCAGCCTCCTCGCGGCCCCTCTGACACTCCAGGCACAAGCTGACCTCAGGGCCTTTGCACTGGCTGCTCCCTCTGCCCGGAAAGCTCTGTCCCCGGCGGTCTAGGTGGCCTCCTCCTCAGGGCATTTGGCTGCCTTCTCAGCTGTGCGTGCTTCAGAGGCGCCTCTCTGTGTCCCAGCGTGTCCCCAGCTCAAAACTCTCTATTCCCTCTTTCCTGCCCTGCTTTTGTTTTGTGCTTAAAGACTCGTTCTTTGTCTTCCTTCTTTCTTCCTTTCATTTGCCTGTGTTGGGTCTTAGTCCCGGCACACAGGATCTTCACTGTGTCATGGGAGATCTTTAGTTGCGAAGCATGGACTCTGGTTTTGGCTCACGGGCTTAGTTGCCCTGCAGCATGTGGGATCCTGGTTCCCTGACCAGGGATTGAACCCACGTCCCCTGCGTTGCAAGCCAGACTCTCCACCACTGGACCACCAGCGAAGTCCTCTGTTTTTCTTTATAGCACTTAACAAGTACACTTTTGCTTGTTTATGGTCCGTGACAGCAGAGGTTGTTTTTTGCCTGTTTTGTTCTCTGGTGCCTCCCCAGCCTCTAGCACAGTCCCTGGCACAGCATTCACTCAGTAAATGTTGGTGGGATGGGTGATTGATCACGAAATTCAGCCAACTACTCCCTTCATAAGCCCTTCTTCCTATCCAGGCCTGAAAGGTTGCTCTCACAGTCCACAGAAAGGCAGATTGAGGCTGACAGAACACGGGCTTCTGGGGTTAGGCTGCCCTGGGGACCCTCTCCTCCCCTCTGCGCTCCAGCTACCTCCAACCCTATCCTGACCCACCGAGGACAGAAATCCTTCCCACTGCAGCACCTGCCTTGGGATGCTTCATCGTGGCGTGCTGCCTGCCCCAGAGGACAGGAATAGGAAGACTCAGCCTTCCAGACCCTGCTCGAGTCTCCCCGCTGGCCTGGACTTCACAGATCTATTTCACATCCGCTGGGTACTCAGCCCCCGTGTGAGGAGAGGAGCGAGGCTGTGGGCCCTGCCGGCTCCCAGCGGGCGTGGGAAGAGCAGTGCCCAGTCAGACCTGGCACCCTGCCCTCCTGCAGGAGGGGCCGGGGAGACTCTGGTTGAATAAGTGAATGAAGGGATGTGATGATGCGTGTGTGGTGAAGAGATAAATTCCAGGGCCGCAGGGGGCCCCGCCCAGCAGGGCCTGCAGGAGCGGCACGCTTGGATAAGTGGGGAGGAAGGAGGGGGCGTGCCAGGTGGGGGAACAGCATGAGCAGGGGCCTGGAGGAGGAGGGACAGGCAGATGGGACCCCAGTGAGGGGCCTGGCCTGGTCCTAGTGGCTGTGGAATGGGGGCCCACGCTAGGCGGAGCTGAGCGGTTTCTTTCAGGCCAACCTTGCCTTTAACAATTTTTTTGGCCCTTGGAGTTGGTGTGTCCACTTGCCATGTCCAAATTCCTTAGGGCCCTGGGGAGTCTTCTCTGCCCATTGCGGCGGCTCTGAGCCAAGGCTCCCAGCAGACTTGCTGACCCGCGCAGGCCTGTGATCTTCCCCTGGGGTTGGCCTCCTGGGAACCCCAGTCACCCCTGCCCCAGTGCCTGCTGAATTTCCCCTCTTCCTCTCCTACTTGGCTGGGCCCCTGGAGGCTGGGGAAGGGTAGGACCCCTCCCTCTTTGCCCCTTGCCCTCCCTCGCACACGGCGGGGCCTCCGCAGATGTGTGTAGGATGAAGAGATGAGCAGCCCTGTGCTCTCAGGCGGGTCACTGCCCTTCTGCGCCTCCGTCTCTCATCTGTAACAGGAGCGGCGTGTCAGCTCACCTGCAGGGTTGGCTCTGACAGCCGACAGGCTGGGTGCCCCTAGTCCGAGGCCTCTGTCTCCAGGCACCCTTCTTGTAAGTGAAGCCTCATCATGGGGGCGCTTCGGGCTTGGTCTTTTGGTTCAGGGATGATTGGGGCCAATTGCACGGAGACAGAGCCTGGAGCATGTGACCTTCTCACACTCAGTCAGGTGAAACGTGGTCGAGGTTAGTCGAGGTTGTGGGGAGCTGGAGGCAGGGAGGGGTCCTGCCACTGGCTTTTTGGGTTGGTGTATATGATGGCTGGTAGCATCTTCCTGGGGGTAGAACTCACCTCGCCGCCCAGGGACCTGCAGCTGGGGCCCAGCATCCCCTGCCCGCTGATCATGCATTTTCCAAGGATGTGGGGGGGTGGGGGCGGGCCCTTCTTCGGAGCCAGTTCCCACCATTCTAGCTTATCAACCAGGTTGCCCCAAACCTGAGACCAATTGTGTCTTCTGCCCGTCACCATACTGTGGGTGGAAATTAAGTAGACTTGGCTTGGGCACCCTGCTCTGAGCCACGCGGCCTCCCATGGGCCAGCTGTGTCTCCTGGCCTCCTGGGAGATTGGCAAGGTCCTGGCACCAGCGTGACTGCTCTGTGATGGCCATGCCCGTCCCTGTCCTGCTATGAGGATGAACCCTGAGCTGCCTGGCCCACCGTGGGGACTTCACCTGTCCACTTTAATTTCTCTGCCCTCTGGCCTTTGGTGCGAGGCTGGCACCTCTTGATTTTGTGAGTCCTGTGGGTTGGGTGTCACCAAAGCACCTCTCCTCTCTCTCTGACTCATCTCTGATGTGTTTACCCTGACGTTACCATGACGGGGACATGCTCCCTTCCGAGTTCGCCTCTAACCTTGATGGGATTGGCAGGAGGAAGGAGATGGTAGACACCAAGCCCTTTTCGCTCTGACTTTGCACCCCTTCCCTCTTGGACAGTTCAGTTCAGTCGCTCAGTCGTGTCTGACTCTTTGTGACCCCATGGACTGCAGCATGCCAGGCCTCCTTGTCCTTTGATAGGAAGCAACTTTTTCTTTCACTGGCCTTTTCTGTGGAACGTTTGAAGATTTCTTCTGGGTCTAACGTTTCCCTTTGCTAGTTGCAGCCCCTTTGTGGCTTTGGCCTTCTTCATGCCGTCTTCCCCAGATGGTGCGGTAGGGTAGGGGGCCACCTTGAACAGTCACTTAGGGGCTCTGGGCCTCAGTGTCCACCTCATTCAATGGGACAGTTAACAGCACTTCCCTTCTGGCTCTCCGGTGGGGCGCACGTAGTCACTCAGGGGCTCTGGGCCTCAGTGTCCACCTCATTCAACGGGAAAGTTAACAGCACTTCCCTTCTGGCTCTCCGGCGGGGCGCACTGAGCACGGAGGGGATTATTCAGCAGAGCGGGATGCGGAGCATCCGGGTCCAGTCCTGGCCCTGCCTTTGGGTGGCTGTGTGCGACTCTGAGCCTCAGCTCCATCCCCGTGTGCAGGTGGTGCGGCAGAGGAGACCCCTGTGATTTGGGTCTCCGTGTGCCTCATCCACCTCTCTCTTTTCTGTCCTCACCACGTGGGGGTCCGGGTATCACCGGCTTGGCCTCTGGCTTCCGCTCTGCCTGTGTCCTTGGGCCCAGACCTGAGCCCACAGTGTAGCCACACACGCAGCACCTGTTTCCTCAGCTCGTTTGGCCTCTTTGGTTGTGTTACCTCTGAGCCTTTTGACGAATGAACCTCTCAGCCTGGTCTGAACCCCACTGTCTTTGAGTTCATTTCCTGCCCTTGTTTCTTCCTCCTCTCTTTCTCTGAGCCTCCGCACTGGGAGCACGCTGGGTTCCATCCTCCCGGGCTCCCATGTTTCGGGGTCCTTTCTGACTTTTCCCCCTTTGTTAACGAGCAGGCGGCAGAGGCATTGACTCTTCCCTGCCCCCACCCAGTTTGGGCCTTGACTTCCAGAAAGCCTTCTTGACCTCCTTGCTGACTACTGAGGTTGAGCCTGTTTTCCTATCTGAGGTCCCAGTACTCCCAGCCCCCTACTCTGGGCTTCTCAGGGGTGTCATCAAAGCAAGCCCCAGCCCCCATTTCCCTGCAGCCCCGGGACACTGTGAGCTCGTGGCTTCCTTCCCTTCTGTCCCGAGGCTCCTTCTTCAGGAGCTGCTGAGTGTCCCAGGAGGGCTCTGGTTTCAGGGTCACCCCCTACTCCTGTGTGACCTTAGACAAGTCACTGCCCCTCCCTGAGCTTTCCAGTTCTTCATGAGACCAGGCAGGGGCTGTGCACCGTCTTCAGCGGGCGCGTGCACATCGTGGACACGCGGAGGGATGTCTGCCGCTGTTTCTTCCCCTCCTTACCCTGTGTCGTCCGCCTAGCCCTCTTCCCAGAGCCTCTGAGCCCGAGGCTCTGCCTCCTGCGCTGGCCCCTTAGCCAGCACAGCCCAGCTGTGTGAAGCCTGAAGGACCTCCTTGTGTTTTAATGTGCAGTTTTCCAGGGAGCGTTTCATTAACCACACCCACTGCAGCTGCCTGGCCCTGGCCCCAGCCCCTACACAGGTGCCCTGAAACTTGTCCCCCTTTTATCGAGGAAGTGGCCGTGGTCCAGGCTGCCTGCCGGCTGGCCTTCACAGCGTGTCAGAGGCAGAGCTTTGCATTCAGGTCTATGTGACTCCAGAGCCCGAGGGAAGGAAGGAGGGAGGGGCCTCCTTTCGATGATGTATGTGATGTCTCATCCAGCTTCTCCCGGGAAGCGCTGCGGGGTCAGTCAGATGGACGGACCTCGGAGGACGACCCCGCCCCCTCAACACACACAGGCCAGAGGTTCTCGTAGGACCAGGGAAGTGGGGGAGGCAGCTTCTGTGACGTGGAATGTGAGTGTGACGGGAGTTACTGAGTCACGTGTGGCTGTGGATGAGCCTGCGAAGGGCTCTGTCTAAAAGTGGGTGTCGCAGGGCATGGAGGTCGGGAGGAACGCATTGTCTTTTTAATGATGGCTTCCTTCGGGCTCCTGGGGTTTTTGAGGACTCAGAAGAAGGGAGTCCGGGCCTCCAGATCATAGAGCCTGCTCTGTGGGGATGTGGCTGGCGAGGAGGGCAGTGGGGGCACTTCTTCAGCCCTTTCACCCCTCACTTCCATGCAGTCATTTATTCATTTGCTGGAAAGATATTTATTGAGACCTTACTGTGTGCTAGGCATTTAGCCAGGACATGGGGGAGACAGCAGTGGACCAAAGAAATGAAGACCCCTGATCTTGTGAACTCACGTTTGGGGAGAGGGATAGAAGCAACTTACTGTAAACCAGCAAAGGCTTCACCATATAATAGACTTTCAGGTAAGAACTGATGGGCATTGCTATAAAGAAGAAAAAAGCCAGATAAGTAGACAGAAGGGCAGGAAGGGGAGGGTGTCATACGGGTGGTCAAGGAAGGCTTTTCTGCAGAGGTGAACTTTGGGCAGAGCCCTAAATACAGTGAGGGAGTGAGCCACACAGAGATGTGTGGGAAGAATGCCCCAGGGAGGGCTACTGACAGGCGCAAAGGCCCTGAGAGCCTTCCTGGTGCTTGGGGGATAGCCAAGCGGCAAGAGCACAGTGAGTGAGGGGCAGAGAAGTGGAAGAGGAGGGGAAGGTCGTGGGGGGCCTCCTGGCCTCTCTGAGGACTTTGGCTTTTGATTTGAGTGAGATGGGAGCCGTGGGAGGGTTGTGAACAGAGGAGAGGTGTGGATGGCCTTGAGGCAAGGCCAGTGAGGAGGATACTGCTGTCCTCCAGGCGAGACGTGATGACCAAGAAGTGAGTGGCAGTGGTGAGAAGGGACAGGTCTGGGGATGTTGTGAAGCACTAGCCCGCACGTCTTGCTCCCAGGTTGTGTGTGGGCAGAGGGAGGAGAATGGCCCAGGTGCCCCTGGATTCAGCACCACGGACAGCGCCAGCACCGGACCCGGGGAAGCCCTGGTTGGCTCGGGTTCCCAAGAGTGGCCAATCCCTGGATGCTGCTCGGAGCCTCATCTGTAAAGTGCTGGTCCCTTCCCCTCAGTTTTGTTATAAATTCCTCTTTTAGCCAAATATGTTTATTTCTGGGCATTGCTGTGAATCCTTTTTGTGATGAGGCTGGTCTGAATGCAGCTATATAGCTGGGATGAGGTCTGGAAGCAGTTGTTTTCGAAAATCTTTGCATCTGGCCAAATTGTTCTTGTACGGGGGTGGGAGGTGCAGAAAGGTAACTGCGGGAAGGGGAAGAGGAGCTTCCTTGAAGAGCGAATGGTAAGAGGAGAGCCTTGAAGAACTGTGGGCCTGTCCCAGAGGAGCAACAGGGTGCTCTGGGTAGGGGAGCTGCGTGACTAAACTTGGTTTTTCATGATGCCTTCCTTCTGAGAGTGAGGAGGGGGGCTGCATTCCTGACAATAAGGGGGGTGGGCCGCCTCATGGCAGACAGTGCTAACCCTCAGGCCTACCATGGACTTGCTGTGTGTCTGAAGAAGCCAGCATTCTTTGGCTCTCAGTTTCTCCATCTGTAAAATGGGGGCAATTGCATTCTTTACTGTGCTGGTTATTGTCTGACAAAAATGGGTGGATTAGCCATCAGAAAGGCCAAGAAAGGGCTGGAGGGGTGAGGAGCTGCCTCTGCGGCCTCAGACCCCACGGGTGAGCACTTGGCCTTTTCCTTGTTGGCCGCTTCCCCGCCCCTTGTGACCATCCTCCTCGTTCTCCCTGACTCGCATGGTGTGTTACATCTGTGCCCCATTTTGCTGTAGACAGAGTGATCATATGGATATTCTATGCAAATTCTCATTTTTAATGAGCCAGAAGGAAAGCTAACGACCATCTTGCAGACGTCTTAGGGCTCAAGGGAGGCCTTGGGACGGGGGAAGAAGCAGGACAAAGTGACAAGCGAGAGGAGAGAGGAGGGAGGGAAGGGAAGGGGCTAGAGCGGGTGGGGGGAGGCAGTAGGGGCTGTGGGTGGGGTGAGGGGAGGGGAACAGGCTCTGTTTCCCATCTCTCAAAACTACTCTGCCTGCCCTGTTTTAAGACGGGGAAACAGGCTCGGAGAGAGGTGCCAACTTGCCAGACACCCCAGAAACTGGGAGAGAGAGACACAAAGGCAGGGGAGAGGGAGCGGACGGGTTGGAGAAAGGGAAGGTGGCGGCATCCGGGACGAGGCTCTGGCTTATGGGGCTCGGTTTCCTCGTCTGTGTAACGGTCAGTGCCTAAGTCGTGGGCTGATTGGGAGGAGCTGATGAGAGAACAGGTGCAGGCACGCGTGACTGAGGAGCGCTGCCAGCGTGCGCCGGCCGTGGAGTCGCGCGTGTGTGTGTGTGGGGGGGCAGGGGATGGGTGGGGAGACGGAAAGGAGGGCAGAGGGGCAGGAGCTGGAGATGGGGAGCGAGGCCTTCTGCACAGTCGGCCAGCTCCTAGTTAGTCCGTTTGCCCATTTGTACATTCATCCACTCATTCTTCAGCAGCTGTGTCTAATTCATAGACGGAAGTCAGCTTCCCAAGGGCAAGAAGCTGTCCTACTCATGGCTGTCCCCACAGCATCCAGGGCAGCACCTGGCCCTGGGAGGACCTTAGTAGGTCATTGCCGGATCAGTGGATGCTCTGTGCTCAGCAGTGGGCCCAGCAGTGGGCCAGGAAGTGTGCCCGGCAGTGGCCGCTCCCTGGAGGCATCTAGTCCAAAAGTTTCCCTTCCTTGTGGTACATGCAGTACCTGAGTTATTGGGATGGTTACGGGCACCCAGCAGAGAAGAAGCCTGGGGACACCTACGAAGACTTCCTGGAGGAGGAGACCTGAGCTGAATCTTCATGAGCTGACAGGAGCTGACTTGAAGGAGTCTGGGAAGGGGAACTGGGCATAAAGCAAAGGGGATAGTCTGGTGTTGGGAACTGCAGGTCCTGTCGGAGGCGGGGAGTGTGGAAGATGAGGCCGCAGGGCTTTGGGACCCAAGGGAGGTGAGGTGAGAGCCAGTGAAGGTGGGAGGGAAGGGCATGCTGGGGATGGGCTTTGGTGGGGCAGTGGGTGATTGGGCTGGGTAGGCGGAGGTTGTCATGCTGGCGTGGGGCTCTGGTCTGGTCAGGTTGTGTCCACAGGAGTCAGGGATGGAGCACAGGGGATTAGAGCTGAGAGGTCAGCTGGCTGCTGCCTCAGGTGAGGCTGGACCTGTCCCCGGGGCATGGAGCCAGCCTGGAGAGGGGCCAGGATGGCATCTCTGTGACTGCCTTGAGCAGGTCACGAGCCTCTCTGGGCTCTGGTTTAGATTTTAGAAAGGACCTCTCAACTGTAGGCAGTCCCACCCGGGCCAGAGTGCCTGGGGTGCATTTAAATGTCAGTGTAAATATCACAGTGACTCAAGTCCCCTCTCATACTTAGTGCCCAGAGTCCCAGGATGTCCTTTTGTATTGCAACACGGGACCATCTCTTACTCTGAAAAACGTCTAGCCCCAAAGGCCTATAGCGAAAAATCAGTAGACTGTCGGGTCCTCTGCCCCAGCTCTGGTGTTCCACAGAGAGGGCAAGATCAGCCGAGCACCCATCCCCACGTCCCTGCCCAGGGGCCCTCCTGAGACCCTCTTAGGGCTGCTCTCGGGATCCAGGCCTGGAGTCCCCTTTCCATCCCTCCCTGGTCCCTGTCTCTCCACTCCCATATCTGGCCAAGCAGGCTCTCAGGCTACGGGGCTCCAAGCTTTCCCCCAACATCATCAGGAGAGCCTGGGACAGGTTTTGGGGGGTGGGGTGAGCATTTCTCCAGCTCAGGGCCACATCTGGGCCTCTGGCCCTGGCCTTTGTCCATCAGCTCTTGCTAACCCGAGTCATAGGCAGCCCAGAGCCTAAGGAGAGCCTCCGATGGTCCACAGGGCCGGCTGGGGTCTGCTCTGTCCTCGCCGCACCCCTCCACCACGGCCAGTCTCGGGGGCACACTCGCACCCACTGTCTGTCCTTCTTCCCAGTCGAGGGGTCAGCAGCCCCGTTTTTTGGCTGAGGAAGCTGGAGCCTCACCCCGGGTACGTCCAGAGCTGAGGCTGGGCTCAGCCCCCCATTCCTGCCACGTCCTGCTGTTCTGCCATCAGAAGGGTCGGCTTGAAGAGCCCGAGTCAGGCTCCTGTTGGGGAGGGGGCAAGGGCTGGTGTGGGAAGGTCCGGGAGGACTTCATTACCCAGTGCCTGCTTGGGGCACCTTGGGAGGGCCCGCCGCTGGCGGGGAGACATGCTTGGCCTGCCTGGGTAATTACATCTCAACATTTCATTTTGCTTGTCAGTTTCCACTTCCCGGGGATGTGGGCTCCTAAATATTTCATCCCAGTCTGCAGCCTCCTGTTCTTCTCCCGCCAAACCGCAGGCCCGGCTACCGGGCTGGAGCTGGCCAGAGGTCATCTTCTACATACCCCTGCCTCTCAACAGGTGTCCCCACCACCAGCCCAGAGCCGGCTCCTCTTCCCAAGGGGTCTGGGGTAAAGAGGCCAGGCAGACAACGTTTTCAGAAACTAGAGTCGGTTCAACCAACACTGAACACCTGCTGTGCAGGAAACCAGGGAGTGAGGAAAGAGAAAAACACCGCCTGCCCTTGAACGGGTTTATGGGCTGATGGAGGAAACGATCAAGTGTTACACAAGCAAACGTTTGTTGAGTAGCTGTGTGCCGGGCACTGTTGCATATATTAATCCAGTTGTTCTTCATGCCTTACTAGGAGGAGACGAAGCTGAGAGAGGTGAGTAACTTGTCCAGAGTCACAGCTAAGAAGTAGCAGAGCAGGATCTGAACTCGGGCAGCCTGGCTCCAGCCCTCGTGCCTTTAAGTGCAGGGGTTCCTAAACCAGCAGCCTAGGCAGAGGATGGTAGGTTCCAGGGGAGAGGGGTGTGGTGAGAGCCTGGGTGGGCGGCGGCACATCCCCACTGCGGGAGCATCTCGGGTGTTTCATGGGGGAGAGGTGGAGAAGCAGAGCCCCGAGGCGGGGCTGGGTAGGCAGGAAAGCAGAGGGGGGCTTTTCCTGCAGGGGGACCAGCCAAGGCTCCAGGGTAGGGACGTTCGAGTTGCCTTGGAGAAAGTGGTCTCGCTGTGGAGTGTGGAGTTGTGAGGCCAGGGAAGGGGCTGAAAAGCTGCTCTGTGGCCTCACCCTCCAGGTATGTCGCTGGAGCTGAGGGTCTTGTTCTGAAAGGGCTTTTTCAGCAGATGACTCTGAACTAATACTCAGCAGTGCTGGGTCTGACTGCTGACCAGCGCAACTTGCCGTGTGAAGCTTGGGCAGACTCCTTTCCCTCTCTGAACCAACTCTGAGAAGTCGGTGGGATTCCCTCAGCTGAGGAATACTGGGGAATTCCTCAGTATTAGGAACTCAGAATAGCTGGGGATTTCCCTGGTGGTCCAGTGGCTACGACTCCATGCTCCCAACGTGGGGGGCCCCGGGTTTGATCTCTGGTCGGGGAACTAGATCCTGTGTGCCGCAACTGAGACTTATCACCGCCAAATACAGAAATATTAAAAAATTGATTATTATTGTATATGAAACAAGAAGAATGCCCAGGATGGCTGCTGAGAGTAGAGGAAGGTGGGCCCTAGAGGGCTGGGTTGGGGCGGGGTCTCCTGGCGGGTGGCCTGGAGCGGGTCGGCCGGAACCAGACACCTGCCCGTGCCTTCTACCACAGCCCCCTCCCTCCATCTCCTGCCTCCAAACACCTTTGCTTCCTTCTCTCTGTCTCTTTTTTCTCCCAGCTTTTCTCGCTTCAAAGGTGTTTTGCCTAAATGGGTTTGTGTTAAGATATTAGGTCGATCACTCAGCAAATTTCCCTCTGCTCAGAGCGGCGCACCATGAATAATGCAACTCTGAGCAGCCCTCGCTGCCCAGCAGCCTCCCAGGGAGGGGGCGGCAGCACTCAGCCCTGGCTGGTCCCCACTGCAGCCTGCCTCTTCTGGTCCCCAAAATATGCCCCCAGGGGCCGGGCTGTCCATGGGTGATCCCTTTAATCCTCACAACACCCCTGATGTGTCTGGAGGGTGGTGAGCATGCCGTCCCATTTTACAGAGTCAGAGGTTCAGAGAGGTTCGAAGAGGCTGGGCGATTTGGCTCTCATCATCATGTAGGGGCCAGACGTGGGACGAGGGCCTGTCTGTGCCCGGCCTCGGCCCTGTCTGTGTCCAGCCTCGGGCCCCGTGTCACAGCAGGCCGGCTCTCTGATGGCGGTGTCCCTGCATCCGCAGGTCCAGCCCAGGTCTCCCCGGGGGCAGGTGGGCATGAGTGGACGGCCTGGTTGCAGAGGGAAGATGCAGGTTTCTCCCAGAGCCGGGCACTGAGGTGGCCGGGTGGGTAGTTGCTGGGTGACAGAGGTGCTGTTCCCCTCCCCCAGGAGCCATCCCAGCCCCTGCCAGCACCCCCAGTCAGGCCCCCGTGCTCCGGTAGCAAAGGTGAGGTGTTGATGCTGCTAAGGGTTGGCTGGTGGCTCCAAGGAGGTGTGGGCAGCTGACCTGTGTGTCTGGGTCTGCGGCTGTGTGTAGGGTGTGACTTGTGGGGGTTGGGTGTGGTGAGTGGTTGTGTGAGGCAGAGTGGTTACTGTGTGAGCTTGTGTTGCTGTGATCTTGTGTGGGGTGGCAGTGATGTGTGGTTTGTGACTTTGTGAGGGTGTGTGTTACCACGGGGTGGGGTGGGGAGATGAACTGAGAGTGTTTGGGAAAGGAGGGATGTGTGTCCTGCCTTGGACAGTCCCTGGGCCTCTAGATTCGGGCCGCGGGTTCTGCCCAGCAGGTTCTGTCCCTGGAGACGGTGCTCAGTGTCGCCTGTCTCTCTGGCCCCCAGAGCATCCTCACAGCCCTGGGTCCTGAAGTGACGTCCTGACGCGGCCCCTGCCCCTCTGCCTTTGCAGCCCCACCCCCACTAGGACTCGCTCACTCCCCAGAGGCTTTGGCTCCCGGAGGCTGACCCAGGCTTTCACAAATACCATTTGACCCTCACTCTAGCCCCACCAGGTGGAGTTTTTTTTTTCTTTTTAACTCCTGCCCTATTTTACTGATGGTAGGCCTGATGCTCAGAGATGCTAAGTAACTTCTCCAAATTCACACAGCCAAGGTCCTCCCTGGTGGTCCAGTGGCTAAGAATCTGCCCTCCAGTGCAGGGGACACAGGTTCGATTCCTGATTGGGAAACCAAGATCCCACATGCCTTGGGGTGACTATGCCCACACACCGCAACTACTGAGCCTGTGCACCACAATAAAGACCCAGCACAGCTGAAAAACCAGCAAACCCCCAAAAGAACAGTTGCATAGCCAGGAAGCAGCGGAGTAGACATTTCCCTTTGGTCTCACAATGGCGGCGAAGAGGAAGCTGAGAGCAGGTGTGAGAGCCACACTTTGTACAAACCTTTGGTGGGGTGCATCAGGGGGACTCTGCAGGTGGGAAAGCGAGGTAACTGTGTCCCCTTCATTGTCCCTTGGTACCTGGGTCTTCCTGGCTCCAGCCAAATCTCTCCTAGTGAGCCCACAGTGTCCCTTCGGGCTGGAGTCGCCCTGGCCGCGCCGGCCCTCGCTACTGGCCCAGCTGTCTTTGGTCCTGGACCTTTGGAGCCCTGCCAGTTTGCACAGCTATCTTATACTTTTCCACTTGTTCTTCTGCACATGCATTTCTTGAGCACTCATAACAAGGAATTTGCATCTAGGTGGAAAGGCAGGACTGAGAGAGAGGTCCCAGTGTGCATGACGCCCATGTGGGCTTGGAACTTGCCAGTGCGTACTACAGGGCAGGCCCTGTGCCTGGGTGACCTTTGCAGCCCAGAGCCTGGCACAAAGTGGCTGCCCAGTGCCGGTAGACACGTAGACATCCGAGCACTCCGTGTGACCAGGTGGTGCTCAGAGGGGAGGTCACAGTGGGCTGCAGGGGTCAGGGAGGTTCCTAGAGGAAGTGGGCAGGTTTGAGCAGGTGGCCACTTCAGATTCCTGCAGCGCCTCCACCCCCATGCCGGTGCCAGCAGCTCCTGCCCTGCTGGCCCTCCCGTCCCTGTAGTCGGGTGCTCGGTGGCCCATTCATCTGGCAAGTGTGGGTCATGGCCTGTCGCGAGCAAGCGTAGCGTGTGTGCTGGGCACCATGAGGGCTGGAGCAGAGACAGACCGGGAGGAGACAAGATAAGCAAGGGAGGCAGACTGAGGGGGCGGCCTCTGCAGAGGAAGGCCTGATGTGGTCAGACAGCGGGTTTTGTGGGGACCAGACCTGAGGGGGAGATGTGAGCATTGCATGCCACTTGTACACATGCACACACACGCACACACACACACACACACACACTGTGTGAGAGGAAGGAGGTTGGAGTGGACACCGGATGGTGGGGAGAAGGGCCGGGAGTGGGAGCAGAAAGGGGTGTGGCCATGAGCCAGGCTCACCCCCAGCCCCCGCCCCAGAGAGCCCCAGAGCCCTTACTGGAGCCAGAGCCGCCCCTCGGTGCCCGCCCCCAGCCCCAGCCCCCCTGGACAGCCACAGGTTAGGGGGCTTCTCCAGGGCCTGGACGTCTCCCCAACCTCAGATGCCCTTTCAGCCACAGCTCTGCTTCCTGGAATCTGCTGCACGCCTCCGTTTCCCTAGACCAGGGCTTCGTTCCTGGTTGAAAACAAAGGTAACACCGTGTTGGTCACTGATGCCTCTGAATAGCTCCCTCTCCTGAGAGCAGGTGTGGGGAGAGGGCCTGACTTTGGAGAGGGCGGGGGAGAAGAGAGAAGGGGGGTAGGGGGAAAGAACTCCGTGTGTGTGTCTGTGTGTGTGTGTGACTGTGTGACCCCATATCGTCCAGGGCCTCCCCCAGCCTCCCTCCTGCCTTTCCCCTTACCTCCCTTTCTGCCAGGAACCCAGGGAAGCTGAGGAGGGCCCCCTCCTTGAACAACCCATTTTCTCTGTGTTGTAATTTGCTGCCTTCACACTTTGCCTTGATGTAGATTTTTTCCACTTGATTTCCTAGCGTTGGTCTCTCATTGTTTTTCTCCATTTTTAAATTTGAAAGGCCAGAAAAAGAAAAGGAGAGACAGAGAGAGGAGAGGAGCCCAGTGTCCCTGGGCTCCTGTGCTGTTGGGCTGCAGGGAAGCTTCTCAACTCCGTGGAGGGGGGTTTTTGCCCAGCCTAGTCTGGAGCCCAGAGCCCGGGGTGCTGTTTGGGATGAGGGAGCAGCCTGGCTTGTGGAATGGCACCCCCAGGCTCTGGGTGCCAGAGCAGGAGGGCACAGGTGCTGAGTGCCCCGGAATCTGTGGGCATGGTATGTGTCTCGGTCACCTCGCTGCCCACTGCCTATGGGCTGGCTGTTTAGCTGCTTCCTGGCAGGGGCGGGCCTCCTGGTGAGTGAGATAAGGAAGGAAGAGGGGGCGGTGAGAGGATTCCCAAGCCTGAAGGATGTGACAGACTGTGCTGCAGCGGCACGGGGGAGCCCAAGTCCTCAGCTGCCCCGTACCTGGGTGAGCCTGGGCAGAAGCAGGCCACTCTGCGGGGAGGCCCCTTCTTTCTGCCTTCTCTGGGCCACCAGGGTAGTCCACAAGTTGGCAGGCCCTGAAGGCAGGGGGTCTGGGGGCTGCTTGGAGCAGGTGGGAAGGACTTATTCAGGTAGGAGGAGTAGAGAGAGTCCCATCCCGTGGTGGGCAGGGAGGTGCCCAGAAAAGAAGGGAGCTGAGCCGGGTGAGTCAGACAGAGATCAGACTGTGTAACCCACGTCCACTAGGGCATTAGGAGTGCAGTGGGAGGCAGACACTAACACAGATATATCAGCTGGACCCAAAGAATACCACAAATAGAAAGGGCAGAGACCACAAAATACAACAGGAAACCCGCATCAAGTTTCACTAGTGGAACTTCCACGTCACGTTCAAGTCAGGGCAGGCGTGTGGAGCCTGGTGGAGGTGCAGGTTCCAGCGCCAGGGGAGGGCTGGCCAGGAGAGAGCCTGTCCTCAGGGGGAGGCGGGACTTCAGAACCAGTAGGCCGGCCGTGGGAGGGCAGCCCCACGCGCCCGCCGCCCAGCGTCCCGTGGAGGCCTCCGGCCCGGGAGTGGCCAGGTGGCCCGTGTCATGGATGAACAAAGAGGCTCGGGGCGGCGCGTGTCGGGACTAGGATGCCTTCTCTGTCACTGTGTCTGCACGTTCGGTCTGGCCTGGGTCCCGAGGTGCACATTTACCAAGCATTTACATGTTGCCATATTTGCCTCTGATTATTTCCAAGAAATAAAACAGGGATGATGCCTGGGAGCCCTCCTATGGAGCCCTCAGTCTTGTCCCATCCCTGCCTCCCTTGAGGTGCCCACACCCTGCAGTGGCTGGGGTCCTTTCTTATCTTAGTCACTCAGCAAGCGTTTATGGAGAACTAGTGTGTGCCAGGCACTGGGGAGATCGTAGTGCATACAACGGAAAATCTCCTGCCTTCTTGGAGCTTTTGCTCATATCTATGTGTGTGTCCGTATATAAGACATTGTACTATATGTGGCCTTTAATTTCCACATGAAAGGGACAGAGAGTGGTGCATCTTGCTTTATCAGTTAACTGCATTTTCAGGGTTTTGTCGTGAGGGCTGTTTTATGTATCTTCAGTTCAGTTCAGTTCAGTTCAGTCGCTCAGTCGTGTCCGACTCTTATAATATTTCATTCTTCCTTTGAAAAGTATTCAGGTAGTTTCCATGTTTCCATTTCAGCACGTTTCAAACAGTGCTGCCGTGACCATCTTTGGGCATATCTCCTTGCGCCCGTGTGCGAGTTTCTCTGGGAAGAATGTGGAAGGGACATGCTGGCTGGTAGGGTTCTAGACTCCCTGGTTCAGGCTGCCTTCAGTCTCCTTGCTCCCTGAGTGCTTGGCCCGGGAGCTATCCAAGGTCCTGACTGCTCCCTTGCTCTCAGAAGCTCCTGGCATGAGCTTGTGGCTTCCTGCCCCTGGCACTGTGCAGAGGCATTTGCTGGGCGGATGGATGATGGAGCTTGCAGCTGGCACAGGGCAACCGGTGCCTGCCATGGGGCTGGGGCTGTGTGTGGGGTGAGGGGCTTGTCAAGGGTGACCCAGAAGGGCCTAAGTGGGCCATGGGGAGCACCAGCCTCCTCCATACCCCTCTTTTTATGATCCTGATCCTGGAGCCTGGGAGAGGTGAAGTGTTGCAGCCTCTGTGCAGAGACAGGACTTGGGCGCGTTCCTTGCTGCTTGGGTTTAATTTTATTACATTTGCTTTCAGTACGGACTCATGGGTTCTTATTTTATCCAAGGAGAGAGACCATGGGACAAAGGAGTGGGGGTGCAAAAAATTGCCCCCACCATGGTAGAAGGGTTTGAAGAGGACTTCCCAGGGGTGTGCTAGCCATGGTCCCCACAGTGATGGGGCTTCAGAAGCAAGGGCTGGACACAGGAGGACTGATGTGGTTGGTGTAGGACTTGGGGTCTTCCCAGAAGTGGGGATGGGCTGCAGGGGATGGGGTTAACCGAGACCCAGCGACTGGAGCCTTTCCTTCATCTGCCCAAGGGAGGCTTTTGACACAGACCTGGATTACAGACCCACCAGCTGGCTGTGTGACCTCCACTAGGCTACTTAGCACCTCTGAGCCTCAGTTTCTGCATCTGTAAGATGGGGCCATTAGCACCTGCCTCAGACACTCAATGAGTGCCAGGCATGCAGTGGGTGCTCAGTAAATGTGGGTCCCTCTTGGGCCACCGCAGTCCTCTCTGGCTGTGGCAGGGGACAGGAGTGCTGGGGAGCCAGATACTGTGCCACTTACTCCTGGAAGCTTGTGTCACCCTGGGAGAGCCTTGGTCCTGTGCTGCGGTCCCCTGAGCGGCCAGACTGACAATCAGGCAGTGCCACCAAGGGGCCCAGAGGGTGCTTGGTTCCTCCTTGTGGGGCCAGTGACACCACTGGGTACTTACCCCAGGGCAGGCCCTCCACCCAGACATGTGCGTGGGCCCTAGGTGCCCCCTGGCCTGGGTGTGGCCTGTCATGGCACACTGGACTGGGTGAAAGAGTGACCTCTGGAGCCAGCTGGCCACACCGAAACCCTGGTCTGTGCCTGACTGTGTGACCAGGGAGCCACTCAGCCGCTCTGTGCCTCAGCTCTAAACTGGAACTGTGCCGGCCTTCCCTCGCAGCCCAGTGGCCAAGACTCTGTGCTTCCAATACAGGGGGTGCAGATTTGCTCCCTAGTGGGGAAAATAAGATCTCATAGACCACATGGTGTGGCCAAAAATAAATAAATAAGCTGGAGTTTTGCTGATGATATTGACTTCAGATGGGTGAATCTATGCAAAATGTGCAGCGTAATAGTCAAAGGCACTAGACACTGTCAACATTCGCTGTTACTGAGCTCTATTTGAAACCTCCCAGACTCCCCTCAAGTCCCCCCACTCTTGCGGTTGTAAGAACATTGCTTCCTGCTTAGACCCTCTCTCATCTTGAGTACCTTGTGACTTGCTGACTGGGCTGTGGTCACCTGAATATTCTTTCGAAGAAGAAGCTAAACGAAGCCTGCAGCGTGTACCACGGGGTGGAACCTCTTAGGGGAGCATCACCCAGAAATACGACTGAGCCTGAGAGTCTCTGCCTCTTTGAGAACAATTAACTCCCATTCTCTGCCTCCCTCCCCTCTGCCCTCTGGCTCCCCTCCCTCCTGGAGCCAGGTGGCTCGTCCTAACCCCCTGTCCAGCCTCCTCCTCTTGTCCATCTGTCTCCCCAGATGGGGGAAGAAGTGTAGCGATTGGCCCACTTTCTAACTGGAAAGGAACCATATGGAGGGTTTAGCTGGAAGCTGAGTGTCTACCCAGCCGCTGTTAGGGCAGGGCCAGTGCTGGGGGCAGGAGACTGGCTCCCGCCGGTTCTCTTTGTGAGCTGGGACTAGGGGGTCCCGGTCCTGCCCCCAGACCCCCTCCCTCCCTCCCCCAAGGACCCCTCTAGCCGTGCTCCTCTTCTGTGCTCAGCGCCTCTGTGGGCATCCTAGGAGGACCTGAGGTTCTCGTTCTACCTGGAAGGGGCAGAAAGTAAAGGAGGTGGGCGCTGGTCAGGGTGGGGCACAGAGGCCGTGGCTGCCTCACCTGCTCCACAGAACTGTATTTCCTGGCGACGTGAGAGTGAGCCTGCGTCACGTGGCTCCGGGCCTTGCGGGCGCCTGGCACAGAGCAGCCCCCTTCTCAATCGAGCGCCTTGTTTCCTCAGTATGCCCCCTCCCTGCCCCCAGCTGCTCGGGCCTCCTGCCACTAAAACTCAGCCACTTAGCTCAGGGTAGGGCCACCACCCTTGGGCAGCCTTCCCTGGTTGCCACCTACCCTCCTGAGTAGAGGGCCCTCCCTGGGTGGAGCTGGGTGCTAGCCCCTCTTCCTCTGGGTAAAACAGGTGGCTGGTGTCTCCCTACCCTGGGGACCCTTGCAGCCCATCCTCCTCACAGAGGTGCGTGGAGTCTGCTCAGAAGGCTCAGGTGACCCCGGCCTGGACTGAGGATGTACGGAGGCTTGGGGGTGCCCAAGTGTGGCAGCCAGATGCCCGGCCAAGGTGGGTAGTTGCGCTGTGACCCAATAGGATCCCGCGTGAGATGGAGCTGGGCTGAGGCCCTTGAGTGGGACCCGGAGGAAGGCAATGGTCTCAGATAAAGGATCCGCCTTCATCAAGAATACTCCTTCAAACTTTTCCATCAACAGGGCCCTGACGCTGCCACCAGAGGCGCTGGACGTCTTATTCCCTGGGGGCCCCGCTCTGTATCCCAGTGGGGCAAGGGACTCTGTGGCTTTGGGCAAATCACTTCTCTTTTCCAAGCCTCAGTTTCCTCATCTGTCAAACACGGTTGATACCAGAAACAGGTCCACAAGTGCTTTTGAAGCAGGAGATGAGGGGAGGCCGAGGTAACACGAATGGTGCCGGCCTCCCGCCAGCACTGGAGAGACACAGCTGAGGCCGGGGACTGCCTGGGTGAGGTGGAGAGTGCTCGCAGGGTTTCTGTGAGCCACGCGGCCTGGCTGTGAATCCCGGGGTGTGTTGACTGCTTCCTGGTGGTGCCTGCAGGCTGGGGGGCTTCTTGTAGGGGAATGAGCTTGAGAGGTAGGCAGGCCTTGGGTCCCCTTCCCCAGGATCCAGCCAGGTAGGCGGTGGCCAGAGAGAAAAGAATGACAGGAGGCCCCTAAAGACCTTCTGATCCCAGTCAGAGCTCCTCCAGCCCCTCCACCAAAGCAGTCCCTTAAGAATGGCCTTCCTGGGCTCTTCTAAGTCCCTGCTGGGAATTTGGTTCTAAATAAGATGGAGGGAGGCTGGGTGTCATCGCACCCTGTTGGGTCAGGGAGGAAGCTAGAGAGCCTGCATACTGAGTGGCCTGTGAGTGCCCAGAGGGGAACTTAGGAACGCCCGCATATGGGCAGTAGCTGGGTTTACAGCATCACTGCCTGGGATGTGCAGGCACAAGGCAGCAACCCTGCACGCTGCCCTTACGAAGGAGCCTGATGGTGAACGTGGGGCCCGGCGTCAAGAGCCCTGGTCAGTGTGTGTGGATGTGGGTACCAGAGGCACTAATGGCCCAAGGGGGGCAATTTGTTCTTATTCTCAGATTTGCGCCTCCAAAAAGTCTTATGAAGTCGTTACATCAAAAAAGAACCAATGTTTACTAAGCACTTACTGTGTGGCAGATGTTGCTATAAATGCATGAACTCCCTTAGCTTTATAACAACCTTATGAAATATGTGGTATTATTATCTTTACAGATGATGCATTTGAGACAACAGAGAAGTTCAGTAACTAACCTGAGATCACACAGCAGTAAGCAGCAAAACTGAGATTTGAACCCAGGCAGTCAGCTTTAAGCCCAACACTATACTGCTTCTTGCTAGCAACCTATTTTATAAAGGGAGGCACGGAGAACTTACATGACATGCCCATGGTCACTCAGCTTGGTGGAGCCAAAATTTGCACTGTGGCTGTTCTGACTGCACAGCCCATGCCGGATTGGGACCTGGGAGACAGTCAGGCCAGGGGACCACGAGGAGCCCCCAGGAGTGTGGGTCGCAGGGGAAGACCCTGTCTGCCCCAGGCCGACTGCTGCCCTTCCTGCAGGGGGTGTGTGCATCGCCCAGTCCGTCAAGATACCTCGGGAGCCCAAGCCTGGGGAGTTCGACAAGATCATCCGGCGGCTCCTGGAGACATCAAACGCCAGGGCGGTCATCATCTTCGCCAACGAGGATGACATCAGGTGAGGACAGGCAGCAGTGGGGCGGGGCTGGGGGGCCAGGGACCCCTGCTGGAGACCTTCCTGGGCAAGCCTGACGCACCCTGGGGTCCAGAGAGGTGGGGTGAGCCAACGGGGCGGTGGGGGGAGACCCCTCTGGCTGGGGCGCAGGCTGTGGCTCACGGATGCCCCTTCCTTCCCCCCTGCCCATTTCCTGCATCCATTCTACCAACTCAGGATGGTTAGCGGGTCCTTTTACAGAGGGGCTAAGGCCATGGGCTTGGGGTGAGAGCCCCTGGGTGGGAATCCTGCTCTCCCTCCAACTAGCTATGTGACCTCAGGCAAGTTTCTCAACCTCTCTGGGCTTCTTTTCTGCTTAAAAAAAAATGGAGCTAATGAAGCCTGCTTGATAGTGTTGCTGGAGCACTGCAGGCAGGACTGTGCACAAAGGAAGGAGCAGAGGCTGGCAGGAGGTAGGGGTGGCTGTCTCTCAGCCCCTCTGTCCTCCCTTTGGCAAGCTCAGGGGAGTGGGGAGAGGCCTGGGCTGTGGTTCTAGTCCTGATCTGGGCACACACTCATGGGGGCAGTATCCTCCCCTCCCTGGACCTCAGTGTCCTCATTTGCAGAGCTGGGGCAGGTGGACTCCAGGTGCCAGAACCATGCGGTACAGACACCCTGGAGCAGTCCACCTCCCTGCACGCCTGCCCCTGCGTCGTGAGTCACAGGTCAGAGTCTCAGGTGCCCTTAAAAGATGACCCCTGAGCACCCTTCCTAATGCACTTCCCTTCTTCCTGCTCTTTCTCTCCCTTCCACCTCTTTAAGACTGGATGTCAGGCCAAGAAGGGCCGGCCTCCTTGATTCCCTAGACTGAGGGGGAGACACAGCTCCTGCTGAGAATCTGGTCAGGGAGTCACACCCCATGTTTGCAGAGGAGATCTGGTCTCCCCAGACCACCTCCCTCAGACAGGTGGCCCACCTGCCCACCTGCCCAGCTCAGCTGGCCTGGTCTACCCTGCCTCCATGCGGCCCCCTCCCTGTTGCTAACCAGCATCCACTCTGGGTCCACTCTTCTTTCCAACACTCTTTCCCACTTGGAAAGACCTCATCCTGGACTCCTCAGTTGCAGCAAAACAGATTCTCTCCCAGGAGATATTGCTGGGTGCCAGTGGGGATAGAGGGAAATGTTCTGGAAGGTCATTAAGGCCTCCAAAGCCACAAGCACCAGCTCTAATGGGTGTTTCTCAGGCAGCAAAGGCCCAGGGTGTGGGAGTCCTCAGGGTCCACCTGGCACCCCTGAGCTGCTCCCAGTCCCCACAAAGCTCTCAGGGACCCTAAACTCTGGCCCTGGGTGTCCCTGCTGCCGCAGGTCAGCTGGTACCTGGAGCAGGAGGAGATCCTTCAGAGCTCTTCGCCTCCCTTCAGTCAGTCCCCGCCCCCGCCCCCACTCCCATGTCAAAGCCCAGCACTACTCGGGGCCCCCACCCCATCCAGGGACACACCCAACTTGCGGCCTCCTGAGTGACTCTGACAGACCCACACGTGGGGATGGGAGACGAGGGTGCCGGGCCAAGGGTCCCAGATAAGGGTCACCTGGGGGGGAAGGGGAAGGGCCTTAGACTGACCCCCTGGGCAGCTGGGCAGGGTATGTGGGAAGAGGGGCGCCTTGCTGGAAATTCACATGCGTTTTCAGAAGCAAACAGAGGTAAAAATAAACCTGGGTGACTTTGCAGAGATGGAGCCTTGGGAGCTCTGGTCATCTCTGGCTGGCCGGATGCAGGCGGTATTAATAGGGCTGGGTGTGGGTTCTGAGAGCAGCCTCGCCTACAATTAGGGAGCTCTGTGGGGGCTGCAGGAGCCTTGGGGGCCTAGGAGAGTCAGGAGACAGTGAAGAGGGCAGGTGTGGGCCCTGGGGTGAGGAAACACGTTTCTGCCTGGCAGCCTGAGGTTGCCTGCCCCAGCTGGCTGCCTCCTGCACAGGTCCGGCAGTCGCCCCAAGCCCCACCGTCTATCCTGGCCTTGTCTGTGGGACGGGCTGGCCAGTTTCTAGTATCCTGGCCTCTCACTTGCTGTGTGATCTTGGGCAAGCTGCTTGCCTCCTCTCTGCTCGCGTCTGTCCCCATGGGATGAGATACATGGGGGGGACTTCTGCCCAGTCCTTCCTGTTTTTCTCCTTCTAGAAGATGTCTCCGAGGGGCCACTTAGTTCAAGCATCCATTAGCACTGACTGAGCGCTGTGTGGGCTGGACCCTGCACGGGGCTTCAGGGCCCCTGACTTGACTAGAACCACTGTCACTGTGGCCTGGGTGGCGGTGGGGGCCCTGGCTGCCCGCACCCTTTCCTCCATCTGTGAGGGCAGTGGGGAGCATCTTTGAAGCACCTGGACTTTTGGCACAGGAGGTGGGGTGCAGAGGGGGACAGGTGTTGGGGTGTGTGTGTGACAGTGGATATGACTGTGACAAAGGGCCAGGGTGTGGGCCTGGGAGCCTCAGAGGACAGAGCTTGGGCAGATGTGTTTCTGGGGACCCGAGTCAGACACGGGGCAGGTCCAACCAGAGGGAAACAGGCATGGTCTTGGCGGGGACAGAGGTAGCCCCAGGGGCAGGAATGGGTCTGGGAGACCACACTGGGCCAGAAGGCAGCTGTGGGCCCAGGGCACAGGCAGGTATAGGGGTGCAGTGTGGGTGAAGGGCAGCCCTGGGCCTGTAGGCAGGGGTGGGTCAGGGCAGCAGGGAACCGGGGGCCTGGGAGTCCAGGCGTGGGTGCTGGGGTGGCTGTGGGCCCGGGCTCCTGTGGGTCAGGACGGGGGACCCAGGCACAGGCTGCGAGGGGACAGGAATGAGCCCGGGGGGAGGGCAGGGCGGGGAGTCCGTGGGCAGACACGGCTGGGCTGGGCTGGTGCGTGTCCCCACAGGCGTGTGCTGGAGGCGGCACGGAAGGCCAACCAGACTGGCCACTTCTTCTGGATGGGCTCAGACAGCTGGGGCTCCAAGATCGCCCCTGTGCTGCACCTGGAGGAGGTGGCCGAGGGCGCCGTCACCATCCTCCCCAAGAGGATGTCCGTGCGAGGTAGGCCCGGCAGCCGCAACGGCGCGCCCACCACCCACCCCCGCTCCGTGCGCCCCACTGTCAGCGTCACCCTGACGGGTCCTTCTTATCGTCCCCCCCACACTGTCCCTCTCCAGCTCCTCGTCTTCCTGCACCCTGTCTCTCTTCTTCATTGGCTCCCAGCTTCTTTGTGCTCAGATTCTGGGCTGGGAGGCCTTCCTGGCCACAGTCGTCCTAGCGGGGTTAGAAGCCGTGCTCAGGGTCCTTCTTTCTCCTGTTTCAGATATTCGTGGGTGTTGGGGGTGGTGGCAAGTACAGGAGGCTCATTTATCAAGACTTCTCCTTCACCCCCATATACTCTCATCCCTTCTCCCATCTGGGACAGAAGAAGTGAGACCCCTGCGCCACTGGGAGTATGTCCTCTGCTAGAAGGGCCCTGGGAGTTGCCAGCAGGCTCCCAGGATGGGGCAGGGGCCTCCCTGCAGAGTCCTGCTGGGCCCTGGGTGGGCTGGGGGTGGGGGTGGGCCTGACAACCCTTACTCCTGGGACAGAACTCAGTCGCCCTGGGCAGGAACAGATTGCTCTGGCTGGAGCCTCGCTGTGAGTGAGGCACGAAGTTCCTATTAAAGGCCCAGTTTGGCAGGGACCTCACTGTCCTCCCCATGGTGGCGGCAGGCTCCCAGGGGCTCTTCCCGTGCTCTCGCTGAGGTCAACAGACAACAGGATTGATGGAGCTGGGAAGTCTGCAGACATCTACCTCCACCAAACTTTCCAAGAGACCGAGGTCTGAGTAGGGGAGGGACATGGCTATGTCCTCTATTCACCCCGAGGCAGAAGGAACACAAAGGTGCCAGAAGTTTCCACATCGCCCCTCTCAGCTTCAAGCCATAATAAACACAAAAAACCAAAAACTATGGTTCTTGGTACCCACAAATGCCAGGCCCCATACAGACATTTCATTTAGTCTTTCCAGCAACCCCGCATTTAGTAAGTGAATATGTTAAGGCTCAGAGAGGTTAAGACATTTGGTGGCAGTAAGTCACACATACTTGCTATTAAGTGGCAGAACTAGAATCTGAACCCAGGACTTGCCATACAAAGCCCTTTTCTCTCTGGGGCACCAGGGAAACCATGAAAGCAGTGGTTCTCAGCAGGGGGTGATTTTGATCCCCAGGGACATTTGGCACTGATTGGAGACGTTTTTAGTTGTCATGATCAGGGAGAGGTGCTTCTAGTGGGTGGAGGCCAGGGATGCCGCTCAACAGCCTGCAATGCCCAGGACAGCCTCCCCCCCCCCCACCGGCCCCCCACCACCAGCAGAGTGAACTGGCCCAGTGTCAACAGTGTAAAGGTTGAGGAAGTCAGCGTTCGACCAGTCCAGCACCTCCCTGACAGCTCCAACAGGCAGCCACTGAGCCTCCACTGGGCCTTGCCACAGCAGGAACTCGTTGCTGGGTGAACTTTAAGACTTTCGGGTCTGTTCCCAGCAGCTTGGTCAACTGTGAATATGACACGGAATGATCATGGGGCAGAAGGCAGGGGGAGGAGAGAAGGCCTTATTGACCCACCAGCCTGCCACCCTGGGTCCGGGTTTTCTGGGCTTAGAGCAGAGTTGATGAGTCCTCTGGAGCATTCGGAGAAGGAGGCTGCCTCAGTGAGCCATGGGGAAGTTCTGGACTGGAAGGAGAACGATTCAGGCCCCTGTCTTGCTGTGTGACCTGGGCCAGTCCCTACACTCTCTGGTTCCCTCTCCTCTTCAGAACCAGAGAGCTCACTACTCCCAGGGCTGGGCGCCGCCCCCCGCCCCCACCAGCCTCTCTGCTCCCATCTCAGGACCTCCGTCCAGGTGGTTCCTTCTCCAGGAAGCCCCATATCAGCATTTCGGTAGTTAAGAACCAGCGCAAACACCCTCATCCTGTACTTCTTCCATAAAGGCAGCCGTTGTTTGATGACACAGGCTCCCCCTGGAACTTAACCCAGCTCTTTTCACCAGGAAGGAAATGAAACGTCTCACGTTTCCCCCTGGCTGCGGGATCAGAGGATGCGCTCTTCCTCCCCTCCTCACCCGCCCGCGCCTCGTCTAAGCGGCGGGAAGAGCGAAGGGCTGGGGGCGGGTGGAAAGAGGGGCGCCGGGTCCTGACATCCTGGTTCCCCGCCAGGCTTCGACCGCTACTTCTCCAGCCGCACGCTGGACAACAACCGGCGCAACATATGGTTTGCCGAGTTCTGGGAGGACAACTTCCACTGCAAGCTCAGCCGCCATGCGCTCAAGAAGGGTAGCCACGTCAAGAAGTGCACCAGTGAGCACGCGCGGGGGCGGGGCCCGGGGCGGGGCCGGGAAGTGCCGGGGGGTTAGGAGGGCGGGATCAGAGGCGGGGCAAGGAGGGGCGGGGTCGGGAGGAGCCAGTAGGGGCGGGGCCTGGGGCGGGGCCAGGACTGATTTCAGGTCCAGTGGGTGGGCTCTCTCAGGCCACCAGCCATCGGTGACGCTGCTTGTAAGGGAAGGGGCTCCTGGATCTGGGCAGAACCGCCCTCTGGCTGACCACCTTGGGCTTCATCCGGACGTCCCTGTGGCGAGCCCACAGAACTGACTGACCCTAGCTACCCCGTGCATCCTGCTACTCACTGGTCTGAGCGTCTCTAACCCCTTGAGGGTCCCGCAGTCACTCTACAGACATCAGTTTGACTCCCAGGGCTTGGCCCTTTTCTAAGCATCGTGGATGTAGCAGGGAATGAAAGCCAAAAAGCTCTTGGCGTTTTTATTCTAATGGGGAGACAGACAATAAACAAGATAAAAAAAAGTAAACTATAGACTATATCAGAAGGGAAATGTGCAGTAGAAACAAAATAGATAAGAGTCTGGCTTCCCTGCAAGGCACTGTTTCAGCAGAGCCTTGAACGGGCAGGGAATGAGCCGCGGGAGGATGGGACGGCAGGCCTCTCACAGATTGGAAACAGAGGCTCAGAGAAGGTAAGCAAAGGGACCTGAGTTCCCACAGATGGAAGGCAGTAGAGCAAGATGTGGACCCAGAACTGAGCTCTCAATCCTCGGCCCCCTACTGTGGCTGCCTTGGCATGTCCACATTAGATATGGTTGGATGTGGGTCCTTGTGAGTTCTTGGTCTGCGTCACTCTGCAGCAGGACCTGGTGTCACGGACCTTGGGAGGGCTCTGGGTACCCCTCAACCTGAGCCAGCTGTGCCCTCTTGGGGCCTTGACTTTCTCATCTGAAGGCCAGCCCAGAGGGTGTCTGGGGATGCAGGCGAGAAGGCTGATGGGAGGCACTTTGTAAGATGGTGGCTCTCAAGCCTGGCTGTGCATCGGCATCACCTGGAGCTTTTAAAACTCTCCCAGGTCAGAATGGCCATCACCAAAGGTCTACAGACAGTAAATGCTGGAGAGGGTATGGAGAAAAGCAAACCCTCTTGCACCGTTGGTGGCAATATAAATTGATACAGCCACTATGGAGAACAGTATGGAGATTCCTTAAAAAAAAAAAAAAAAAGGAATAAAACTACTATATGACCCAGCAATCCCCCTACTGGGCATATACCCTGAGAAAACCACAATTCAAAAAGACACAGATAACCCAGTGTTCACTGCGGCACTATTTACAATAGTCAGAACATAGAAGCAACCTAGATGTCCATCAACAGATGAATGGGTAAAGAAGTTACGGTACATACACACAGTGGAATATTACTCAGCCATAAAAAAGAACAGATTTGAGTCAGTTCTAGTGAGGTGGATGAATCTAGAGCATGTTATACAGAGTAAAGTAAGTCAGAAAAACAAATATCATGCATTAACACATATATATGGGATATAAAAGAATGGTACTGATGAACCTATTTGTAGGGCAGAATAGAGATGCAGACAAGGAGAAAGGACTTGTGGGCACAGCAGGGGAAGGAGAGGGTGGGGCAAATTGAGAGAGAAGCCTGGAAACATGCACATTATCGTCTGTGAAACAGACAGCTAGTGGCGAGTTGTGTATGACACAGGGAGCTCAGCCCAGTGCTCTGGGACAACCTAGAGGGGTGGGTGCAGGGCTGGGGGGAGGTTCAAAAGGCAGGGGATGTATGTATACTTACGGCGGAGAAGGCAATGGCACCCCACTCCAGTACTCTTGCCTGGAAAATCCCATGGGCGGAGGAGCCTGGTGGGCTGCAGTCCATGAGGTCGCTACGAGTCAGACACGACTGAGCGACTTCACTTTCACTTTTCACTTTCCTGCACTGGAGAAGGAAATGGCAACCCACTCCAGTGTTCTTGCCTGGAGAATCCCAGGGGCGGGGGAGCCTGGTGGGCTGCCGTCTCTGGGGCCGCACAGAGTCGGACACGACTGAAGCGGCTTAGCAGCAGCAGCAGCAGCATGACTGATTCACGTTGTATGGCAGAAACCAACACTGACATTGTAAAGCAATTATCTGCCAATTAAAAAAAACAACAGGCCTCTAACAGGGCCTCACCCCCAGACCCACAAAGCAGAACTTTGGGAGTGGATTGTTTCTCAAGCTCTCCCCGTGTGTATTTAGGGCTGGGAATATAGGGAAGAGCAGCTTCATTCACATCCAGTCACTTGGGGTTCTTTTCAAATGCTGATGCTTGGTTCCTAGCCCCAGACATTCTGATGGAATTGGTCCTGTGTGCCACCAGGGCATTAGGACTTTTTAAAAGGTGCCCCAGGTGGTTTCCTGTGCAGCCAAGTATGGGAACCACTGGCTTGGAAGGAGAGGTGGCTATAGGAAGGGGAATGTGGTGCACCCCAGGTGAGGGGAACGCTTGAGCAAAGCAGGAGAGCCTGGAGTGAACTCGGGGTGGCCAGGAAGGACAGAAGGACAGTGTGTTCCAGCTGACCTGGACCCTTCCTGCTGCCTCGGAAGCCCCAGCAGGGGCTGGTGAGGGTCCTTGTGTGGCCCCAGGCCAGGCACAGTGAACTCACCCATATCTGGGTGACGTGAGGGGTGGGGAAGCTCTGGGGGAATGTTTGTGGAAGCTGAGAGCATCCTGGATGAGGGGAGGCAGCTCTGTCTTCCCGTGGCCCCACCCAGGTTGGAGCTGAGCTGGTCCCTTGGAAGAACATCTTAGGCCAGGAGGGCCGGGGTGACACCCACGGACTGTGGGCTTGGGACTCGGCACCTGTCAGTGTGCCAGGCACTGGTTCTGACTCTGCTTCCTTCTGGCTCTGTGACCTGGGCCACCACCCCTCTCAACAGGTTGTTGGGAGGATAGGTGATGTGTTTGAAGGGTATGAAGAAGCTGGCTGAAAAATAATGCATATGGTAAGTGCTCATAAAATGGTGATTGCTGGGGACTTCCCTGGTGGTCCAGTGGTTAGGACTCTGCATTACCAATGCAGGGGGCGAGGATTTGGTCCGTGGTGTGGGAACTAAGACCCTCTATGCCTCAGGTGGAGCCAAAAAAATAAATAAAATAGCCTACTTCAAAACTCTCTTAAAAAAAAAATTGGTGGTAGTTGTTGATAGAGAGGAAAGGGGAAAGGTGGGATTCAGATGCAATTGGGTAATTTAACAGTTCAAGTCTGTCGTAAGGATTCTGTTAGCTGTAGGATCCCCAATGATGGAGGACAGCATCATAACTGTTGCACCCATTTTACAGAAGAGGACACTGAGGTGACTGGTGAACATTGCAGAGCTAGAGAATGGGCAGGACTGGGTTGGTATCCAGCCGGTTTGGCTCTCCCGCCTGCCTCTCCTGCTGCCTTCCCTTCCATGGCCTGAGCCACTCTTCTTGCTGGCCCTCAGCCAGCCCTGTGTTCTCCACCTGCCTCACTCCCTCCCAAGCCTAGCTTCCCACTCAGCTCTGCCAGGATGCTAGCTGTCCACGCTGGTAGCGTTGGGTGGGTCCCCTCTGGTCCCCTCGATGCTAGCAGTTTGGATAGTTGGCCTCTGCCTGTCTCAGTCCCACGGGCCCTGCTGCCCTGCCCACGATCTCACTGGGAGCTCCTGTGCTCCGCCAAGCCCACGCCTTCCCGGCCCAGGACGAGAACAGGCCTGGTGACCTTCCGAGAGGGCGGGAAGGACTGTCTCATGCTGGGGTCTTACACTTGGGAAGACCTGATTCATCCTTCAGAATCTGAAGGTGTTAAATTGAATTCCCCTCCAGACTAGGATTTGACGGCCAGTTGTTCTTTGGGAGGGGATCCCAGGAAACTTTGGTTGCGGAGGTAAGGCAGCCATCAAGGGTATGATACCAAGCAGGTCACCCCCGCCAACAGCTGGAGCTTTACTCCCCTGGGGTCTCTGGGGACAGAATGAAGCGTGCCTGCCAGTCATCCCACTGGAGGTGTGAGGGAGCCGGGGTGTGTGTACACCAACTCTCGTCAATCGTTTTTTTTACAGTTGATCAATTTTAAATTGTTTTTTGGCTGCACCATGTGACTTGTGGGCTCTTAGTTCCCCAACCAGGGATTGAACCTAGGCCCTGGCAGTGAAAGTGCCAAGTCCTAACCACTGGACCTGCCAGGGCATTCCCTCCTGCAATCATTTAAAAAAATTGATTATTTAATATTTTTTTGGCTCCACTGTGTGGCTTGTGGGATCTTACTACTCCAACCAGGGGTTGAACCTGGGCCCCAGCAAAGACAGTGCTGAGTCCTAACCCGGCAGGGGAGCCCCTCCTGTCAGTCATCGCTGGCTCTCCCTGGAGGTGTTAATTCTTCAATGCCTCGTCCAAATGGCAAAGAGGGCTTTTGTGGCCAGAGAGCCTCAGAAGAGCAGCAGATACTGGCAGTTGGAGATTGGGCTGTGTGTGTATTAGACGCTTAGTCGTGTCTGACTCTTTGCGACCCCGTGGACTCTACCCCGCCAGGCTCCTCTAGTCCGTGGGGATTCTCCAGGCAAGAATACTGGAGTGGGTTGCTATTTTCTTCTCCAGGAGATTGGGCTGGTGTGTCTCAAAATGGCAAGGGGTCGTGGGCACCCATTCTTTCTCAAATGCACAGCTGTGAGAGTCCCCCTTAGGGGGGTGTGAATCCTGGTGCTGCCGCTTTCCTAGCCGTGTGACCTTGGGCAGGTCATCTCTTAAAGCCTCAGTTTCCTCATCTGTAAAGTGGGAATCGTACTACCCACTCCCATCCCTTGATCCCCATCCTGAGCACAGTTGCCTTGCTCACAGTTTCCTGGGGAAGGCGGGGGAAGTGGTCTGCAGGAAGCACAGGAAGGTGGCCTGTGGCCTGCCCCCTACCTGAGCGAGACAGGGGTCACTGAGCGGGCGTCTCTGCAGCTGTCAAGGCCTGTGGGAGGGCAGCGCCTGCCTCCCTCCTCTTCTCCTGGCCCCTCCCTGGGAGCCTGAAGAACAGGGTTTGGGGATTAAAGCTGTAAACAAGGCAGATGTGGCATCTGTCTTCTTGACAGCTCTGCCAGCCAGGTGATGGCTGAGTGGAGGAAGGTCTGGTTTATGAGGAGACAGGAGAATTTACTGCCTGCTGCTCCTGGGGGCTGGGAGCTGTGAGAGGGAGGGGGGCCGTGTGGCCACTGGGGATGTGTGGGGAGATGCCAATCACCCAGCCTGTGTTAGCAGCAGTAACAATAGCAACAGCTGATATTTATATAGCGTGTATTACATGTAAATTTCTGCTGTGATATTTTGCATTTACTCTTCACAGCAACCCATTTTACAGATGAGGAAAGTGAAAGCGTAGCCGCTCAGTCGTGTCTGCCTCTGTGACCCCATGGACTATAGCCCGCCAGGGTTCTCTTCCATGGAATTCTCTAGGCAAGAATACTGGAGTAGATTGCCATTCCCTTCTCCAGGGGATCTTTCCAACCCAGCTGTCGAACCTGGGCCTCCCACATCGCGGACAGATTCTTCACCATTTGAGCCACAGTGGAAGCAAAGGAAACCTGAGGTGCAGAGAGGCTAAAGATTTTCCCAAGATCATTCAGGAGTAAATAGCAGAGCTGGGATTTGAACCCTGGCCATCTGGCTCCAGGGATGTCCTGCCTCAGGCCAGCTGATGTCCCATCCCCAGGGCCCTCCTGGCTATTCCAGCCTGGCTTTGACAGTTTTTTTTCACCTCTACACTCCTAAGGGAACTGGGGAGAGGAAGGAAGACCCGCATATGGGATTACCTACTATGCGCCAGGCTGTGCCACGCAGTAGGGGAGCTCACGTTTGCTCAAGCCATCAGCCGTGTGGTGGCCAGAGGGGTCCTGAGCCCTTCCCCTCTGTACTGTTGCTCACTTGTTCAACTGGCGTTTTCTCAGGCTGGCTGTGTCCCCAGCCCTGTGCTGGGCTCTAGGAGGGGAACGGACCTGCCCCGTGGAGCTCCCCCTGCAGGTGGGAGACTGTATGGCCTTGCGGATAATGTACACCATAGTGTGGTCCCAGTAGTCAGAGCCAAGGGCCTTCGGAGGGCTTAATCCTGGGACAGGAGAAGACAGATCCAGGAGGAGGCCTGATCTCAGAGAGACTGAGAGTGCTGGGAGGCCAGGGATGTGGCATTTTTAAATCAGGAGGTCCGAAGTCCTCACTGAGAAGGTAACCGGGAAAGAACCTGCCAGGCAGAAAGTACCGCATGTGCAAAGGCCTTGAGGTAGGCTCAGGCCTGGCAGATTGCGGGAGCAGCGAGGAGGCCCACGTGGCTAACGCAGAGGGCAACAGGTAGCAGCCGAGGTCCGAGGGTAGGGTGGGGTGACACTGTGTGTGTGTGGGGCCTGGTTGGCCATTAGTAAGGTTTTAGTCATTATTAACACAGAATGAGACAAAGCCACGGCAGGGTTTGGAAAAGGATTAGCGTGATAAGACTTATGTAATAATGGGCTCATTCTGGCTGCCTTCCGGAGCAGAGCCAGAGATGAGTTCGGGGCTGTAGGCTGAGGTGGGAGGTGGAGGGAACCTGGAGCAGGTGGTGGCGTGGGGATGGTGAGGAGTCTGATTCTTTATCAGTTTTGCAGTGTGGCTGCAGAGTTTGCTAAAGGATTTGCGGTGAGAGAAAGATGACAGAAAATCAAGGAGGACGCTGAGGTTCTTGGCTCTACTTTGAGTTGCGGGGGGAGCATGGAGAGTCAGGCTGAGTCATGGGGAGATTCCTTGGAGAGGTGGGTGCAAAACCCAGGCTGAAGTCGGTCAGGAGGAAAACGGAGAAATTGATGACGAGTAAGTGAGTAAGGACCGCTCTTCTGGGAAGTTTTGTTGTAAACAGAGAGAGAGAGAGATGCTAGCTGGGGAAACAGTGGGGTCAGGAGAGGGTTTTGTTTGTTTAAATGGGAGAAATTAGAGCATATTTGTATGTTTCCAGCAAAGATCCAGCAGAGGAAAATCTGGAAGCTGCTGGCGGGAGAGGGAGCATGGCTGGGTGATGGGGGAGAAGGGACATCCACGCAAGGGCTGGCTGTGACTGTGGCCCCCTAGCTCTGGGGTGGGCTGGGGGTGGATGTTGAGGTCTCAGAACCAGTAAGGGGCAGAGAAGGGCCTTCCCTGGGAGCTGGCCTGTCCAGGTGCCAAGTGTGGACTCTGCTACACATGTCACTCTATTCTAAGGGTCCCTGGAGCTACCCTCATTTCAGACAAGCCAACTAAAGCCCAGAGATACTATGCAACTCAGCCCATAAGAGGCTGTATTGGGGTGGGGAGGGGGACAGTGTTTCAAGCTGCTCCCATCTGGCTGGACATCCACGTCCTGTTTCTTGAACTTGGGTCTGTGGACATCTGGGGATACATTCTTTGTTTTGTTTGTTTGCTTTTAAAAAGTCATTTCTTTGGTGGTGCTGGGTCTTAGATGTGGTAGGTGAGGTCCTTTAGTTGCAGCACGTGGGATCCAGTTCCCTGACCCGGAGTCGAACCTGGGTCCCCTTCACTGGGAGCTCGAAGTCTTAACCACTGGACCACCAGGGAAGACCCTGGGGATACATTCTTTGCTCTGTTTGCTTTTTAAAAATCATTTATTTGGCGACGCCAGGTCTTAGCTGTGGCACGTGGGGTCCTTTAATTGCAGCATGTGGGTCTAGTTCCCTGACCTGGGATCGAACCTCCCTCCACTGGGAGCTCGGAGTCTTAGCCACTGGACCACCAGGGAAGACCCTGGGGATACGTTCTTGAGGTCAGACTCTCAGGGACCCACCAGTTCCTTGACGATTCCTGAACTTTGCATTTTCATTCAGTGGCCATCCAGAAGTGGTCTTTACTGATTGTGAAGACAGCTTCTCTGCTCCTGTGATTATTTGCGGTTGGAAGCCAGTGTCACCGCCAGGATTTCAGCTTCTGATGTGTTTTCACCCTGGGATCTTCCTGGGACAGAGCCATCTTCCCTCAGAAGGGGACTGAGGCTGGCTCAAGGTTGGGGAGCCCTGGGCTGTACCACCCATGAGAGCCCCAAGGGGAGCACCTGGGAGGGAGTCAGGAGCTCCCCCCTGCCTTCACCTCCCTGCCCCGAAGGTGCTGACCGTTAAGGGCCCGTGAGGCACTAGGGCTAGCTCAGGGTTCCCTGGGATGAGGGCTGACACAGAGCTGAGGCCAAGTTTGGGAGAACAGACCTGGAGTAGAGGGAACCACGCTGAGTTGTTTAGAGGTCCCCTAACCAGAAAGTCCCTTTGACAGCAAGGAGATCAAACCAGTCAATCTTAAGGGAGATCAGCCTTGAATATTCATTGGAAGGACTGATGCTAGAACTGAAATTCCGGTATTTTGGTCATCTGATCCCAACAGACAGCTCATTGGTAAAACCCCTGATGCTGGGAAAGATTGAGGACAGAAGGAGAGGAGGTTGTTGGGATGAGATGGCTGGACAGCATCACTGATGCGCTGAACATGAACTTGGGCCTGGGAGACGGTGAGGGACAGGGGGGCCTTGCGTGCTGCAGTCCATGGGGTTGCAAAGAGCCAGACATGGTTGGGCAACTGAACCACAGCAACAACAGGAAAGCAGGTGGCTTGGTGGAGGTTGAAAGTTCAAGGGGAGGGGCTGGCAGCCACGGTGGGGTGGGTGGGGCTGAAGAGCAAGGGTGCTACCGCAGACGAGGACGGTGAGCCTGCTGTGTGACTTGGGGGTGCCGAGCAGGCCCAGGTGATAGAGCAGGACATGGGGGTAGGGCTTGGGGACCCTAAGAAAAACCTGCGTGTTCCTGGGAGGTAGAGTCAGGAAAGAGGGGGAGTGGCCAGAAAGGACGGGTGTCAGCTTCCTCCCCTACCCCTGTATCAGTGGACAAGCTGACCTGGGCCCTCTCCGTGGGGTGGGCACCCTAGGCTCATCTCGTGAGGGGGCGGGGAGAATCAGCATATGCCAGGCTGCATGCAGAGGGGCAGCCGGGCTGGGTGGAGGCCTCGGGCAGTGGGGAGTTATCCCTTGGGGGAGTGTGTGTTAGGAGAGGAAAAGGGAAGCTTAGAGAACAATACATACATGATATGAGGTTGTGTGTCTTATTGATAGATCTGTGCCTCCTTGAATCCTATCAGTGACCCCACAAAGTAAGCATGATTACCCTGGATTCTCATCTAGGGGTATAAGTGTTGCTTAACCCGGTCATAGGGCTGGTCCAGGGCAGAGCCATGCACCAGCTCTCCCTGGGGGATCCTGGGACCCTCCTATCCTGCTCCCTGAAAGTTTGCCTGATGGATAAAAACCAGTGTGGATGTTGGCCTGTCTGTACGTAGATGCCAGTGTACAGATCTGTAGATATGAGCGGTATGTCCACATACCTATGTCAGTTACCCATGTGGACTTGAATCTGGGGGTGTGGACGCTGAGGTGTCCCCCTGGCAGCCCCCTAGCACCACTTTGCCAGTGGGATGAGCGCCCCGGGAGCAGCCCTTGGCTTTGCCAGTGGGATGAGCGCCCCGGGAGCAGCCCTTGGCCTTCAGCTGGCAGGGGTGGGGCTGTGTGTTCCCTCAGATGGGCCACCCCGAGGCCTAGGCCCCGCCGTTCTCTGGAGCCTCCGTGGGCAAGCCTCACACCTGGCATTGGTGCCCTCCCTTCATGCCCTCGTCTCACTTCCTTACCCCTGACTTGTGCTTTCAGCATCACCTCCAGATAAAATGCTGTGCTCACATCCTTGTCAGGACCTTTTGTGGGGCTTCTCGGCCGGCAGTGAGGCTGAATAACTGCATACCTGCGGAGGCGCTATGCTAACTGTAGCTGTGTCTATAGAGCATGTGTTTATGCGGCCGGTTCTGTTTCTGTACTTTTGGATGTGGATGTGTGTATAGAGATGTGCATAGATGCAGGCACGCTTGTGTTGTGACTCTACATGTGCAGATGTGAAAATGTGTGAGTGTATATGTGGTTAATTTGCCACACCTTTCTGTGAGGAAGTGTGTGTGTGTGTGTGTGTGTGTGTGTGTGTGTGTGTACACGTGAGCCTAGACCTCAGGAGGAATGTGGCTGGGTGGGGTGAGTTTTGAGGAGGTGAGGGGGGAGACCGGGAGGAGCTATGGTTATTTCAACCTTGAAAACTCATTTCGATTACAATTTACAACCTGCAGACAAAGGCTGCAGTCGCCGTAGTAACCGCAGCTGTGGGGGTTTTGACGCGGGGAAAATCCTTTCACTGACGGTTCTGGGGCTGGCTGTCACCCGTGGCCGAGCCAAACGCCTCTCTGGCTCACTGTGCCTCGGGACACAATTAGGACATCTTCAAACTGTCGCTGCTGCTATTGCTGCCGTGTGTCCGGAATTCTTCTCCAGGAGCTCTCGGAAGTCTGTCTTGCTTCTTCCCAGAGCTGTGATTCCCCCACCTTGGCCTGGGGGTCCCTCCCTCCCCACCGACAAGAGGGGGTTCTCTGACCCCAGCTTCCCTCCACAGCCCCCTGCCTCCTCTAGCCCTGCAGACAGGGATGCTTGGCTCCTGCTTAGGTCTGGTCAGACGCCCCAGAGAAGGGGAAGGAGGCCAATCAGGATGGATGGAGGGAGAAGAAGGAGGGGACAGTTCAGGGTGGCAGACACTCTTTGGAAGCCAGAGAGATCTAGGTTCCAGTCCCAGTCACTCACCGGCCAGGCCAGTCCCCAGGTGTGTAGGAACACCTGCTGGTGGTCAGGATTCTCACAAGCCTCGGGATTGCCCTCGACTACCTGCAAACCTCCTCCTCTGTGAGGGCGGCCGGTCTGGCCTGCCTCTCAGAGGCTCAGGGCAAAGGAAGCATCGGGCACGCTACAGAATTATTTGCTGGAGTCAAGGGTGTACAGAGAGCCTCACTGGTTACGGGTGCAGCTTCCAACATTCAGGACAGCGCGTCTTGACCTGGTTTAACTTGTGTTTGTGACCCCTGCCCCCTCCCCCAAAGGGAGCACACTTAGGGTCTGTCATTGTTGCTTCTTGTGGGGCTTCGGGGAGGAGCCTTGTGTGTGTGAGACGGAGTGTGTGTAGGGGGCAGACTCAAGGCCTGCCACTCCCGCACAAATAAGGACCCTTTGCAGGGCGCCTCACTGCCCTGTTATCTCCTTTGTCATTGGGGTCAGACTTGAGACAAAAGTCAGCCATGTGAAAGTGTGTTGGGGAATCTCCAGAAATTGATGGCTGGCCCTGTGGTAACTCTGGGGGTGGGGGGGTGGATCCCGAGGGGCTGTGCTCCAGGGCCGCTGACAGCCCACAGGACCCCGGAGCCAGGCAGAGGTGGGCCCCCCTGGGGAGGGGCTCCTGTGAGATCATCTGCACTCCATGTGTGACCCCAGTGAGATCATGTGGTCCCGGACCTGCATGGCCCAGGGATGCATGCTTCAGCTGGACCGCTAAGGGGGACCCCTGGGAAGCCGGAAGTGGAGAGGCAGAGGGCAGCTCTGCCAGAGGGCAGCTCCACCAGGGTGCCTTACCCGGCGTGTCCTTGGCCTGGGGAGAGCCCTGCCCCCTCTCTGCGGTGGCCGCAGCCGCCCCCTCCATCCCGGTTAATAATTCAGTCTCTCATCTGTATGAAATGAGGGCTTGATGGGAGCTCTGGGGGCGTGGAACGGCGGGATGCAGACAGAGGACGGGACCCGGGGGCCGGGGGTGAGGGAAGGGCCCGCAGCTGGGGCTTTCCGCACAACCCTATCCCAGCCTCTTCTGTCACCCTCTGGGAGCAAGATTGTCCCTTGAGCTTCCCTCTTGGCTACTGGAACCTGTGATCAGAAGCCTTGAACAAGAGGGCAGGCTGCTGAGGCCGGAGAACCTGCCTCTCCCATCCATTCACCTGTTGCTCCATGGCTGAGAGACAGCTTTGCCTGTTGGCACAGCTCTGCCTTCCCCGGAGCTCCGAGGCGGGCGGGGCTTAGACCCCTCTGTGCCCACGTGTTTAACGCCCTTCTGCAGCGCTTGGCAAGCACCTGGCCTCTGTGTGACCTGTTGCGAACGTAGACCCATTTATCCTCATGGGGGCCCTGTCCCGACCCTATGAGCTAAGCACCATCAGCATCCTCATCTTGCAGTCTAGGAAACTGAAGCCCACCAGGTGAGGTGGCAGGTCCAAGGTCGTAGCTAGACGATGTGTTCAAGCTGGGGTTCCTGCCCAGACAGTCTGGTGCGAATGCAGTGCAGCGGGTAGCCAAGGGCTCAGCCTTGAAGACCACCCTGTCTCCAGCCCACGCTGGAGGCCACGCTGCAGAAGCTGTGGTATGTCTGGAGCCAGCAGTTCCCCCAGAGCCAGCCGGGAATCTTCCCCTGAACTGTCCGCTCTGGGTGCTGGGGGCCTCCGGTCTGTGACCCCGAGGTTAGGGCACTGGAGTCGGGCTCTGACCTTGGCCACAGTCTCTTGGTGGCCAACATAGGAACAGGAGACGTGCCACCAGCTCCACGGCAGCCCTGGGCAGCAGGGCTCAGTGAGCATGAATTAGCTAAAACTAGAGGAACTTACTTAGGGTGACCTGTGGATCCCTGAGGCCTCAACCTGGCTCCCACATGACACCCGTTGAAGTCCCAGGCCCGTGCCCCTTGGGGTGCCACTCACCCTGCTGGCTGCTGGGGAATTACCTCTGTAAGATGTGGTCCTGGCCCTCTAGCAGGGAGGCATGGGTGTGTGTCTGTGTGTGTTTAAGGGTTAATTTCATCATCCTGGCGGTGAGGGAGGAGGCTGCCAGGCAGGCTGTGTGTGGGGCTGTGGGCTTGGGAGGGGAAGCTGGGGTCCCTAGCAGCCTGCCCATGCTCCCCCTTCCTCTCCTCTGCTGTCCCCCATCCTCAACTCAGAGCTCCTGCCCCTCCACCACTTTCCTGCCCTCCCCACTGCGATCCGCCTCTTACAGTCACTCAGGCGTACAGGCTGGGGGCTGGAGCACCTGGTCAAATCCACTCTGTGTGGTCCTGGGAACCAGGGAGCTTTTCTGTGCCGCAGTGTTTTCATCTCTGTAGAAATGAACGGGGATCATTACCTCATAGCATTGCTGTGATTATCTGATGACTTCCATACATAAAGAGCTTAAAACAGCGCCTGACGCAGAGTAGATGCTCCTTAGAAGTTAGCAGCCTGTATTCTCCATCCTCATTACGGCCCAGGCCTGGGGCTCCTCCTCCTCCAGAAAGTCTTGCTGGCCTGCTCTAGCCCCGCGGCCTCTGTAGCCCAGCTTAGAAGCCCTCTCTTCTGAGCACTTAAGCACCATAATAACGTGGCTTGGTCAGCTCCTCTGTGCCACGGGTTTTCTGTAACTCATCTCGTATACAGCACTTCTGTGGGGCAAGATGATGACCTTTTTACTGACAAGACATCGAGGCCTCAGGTAGCCAGAGAGTTTGTACAGGAGCTGGAGCAGAGTGCTTGGGTGTGTCCAGCGCCCAGGGGGTGAGGACGGGAGGCCTGGTGCCCTAGGGAGCCACTGCTGTTTGCAGTGAGAAGGTGGTGCAGTGGGTTCCCCGTTTTGCAAAGCTCACTCACCCTGGCTAAGGGGGGGGGTCACTGACAAGGGGGAGAAGTGGGTAGGGGGGTCATTGACAGGGGGAGGGGTGGGTGGGGGATCAGTGACAAGGGGGAGGAGTGGGTGGGGGGTCACTGACAGTGGGGAGGGGTGGGTGGCAATGATGGTGATTTCTGATGTCTGGGGCATCTAGAAGCCACTGAGGGCATCAGGTGTCCTGAAGCCTGAGGGACCTGTGGCCAGCCCCTCACCCTCTCTGGGCCTCAATTTCCCACCCCCTGTACCCCGTGGTGGGGCAGCAGCCCCTGGTTGGTGGCTGCCCATGGCTGAGCTGCTGTAGGGCATCACTGCCCTCATCCGCAGACGCAGTTTCTGCCCTGGTGACTTCCCAGCTCACACAGGGTCCAGCCGTACAGTCACGAGGGCAGTGGGCCCTCAGGACCATCCCCCAGGCGCCCCCAGGAGACCATCCCCTGGGATGATGAAGCTAGCCCTGGGCCTAGGGCCAGAGACCCGGCTGTATCCTGGGGGGGCCACTGTGGTTCCCGCCGCGCATCTGTGAGCGCTCATGGGCCTCGCGGGCACTCCTGCCCTGAACATTTTCGTTGCAGACCGGGAGCGCATCGGGCAGGACTCGGCGTATGAGCAGGAGGGGAAGGTGCAGTTTGTGATCGACGCTGTGTACGCCATGGGCCATGCGCTGCACGCCATGCACCGGGACCTGTGTCCGGGCCGCGTGGGGCTCTGCCCGCGCATGGACCCTGTGGACGGCACCCAGCTGCTCAAGTACATCCGCAATGTCAATTTCTCAGGTGGGGGCACCGCTCAACCCTGGGGAAGGGGTCCCGGGGCCCCATGGGGTGGGAGTGGGGGAGCCTCTTCAGATGCTTCCAGGGAGTGAACACCCCCCGAGATGTTCCATGCAGAGGTGTTGCTGCCCAGGGCTCACGCTCCTCCCTGTCTCTGGGCAAAGGCTCAGCAAAGAAACGGAGGGTGTGACCCCCATGCCCCCCCCAGGCATTGCGGGGAACCCTGTGACTTTCAATGAGGACGGAGATGCACCGGGGCGCTACGACATCTACCAGTACCAGCTGCGTAACGGCTCTGCCGAGTACAAGGTCATTGGCTCCTGGACGGACCACCTGCATCTCCGGGTAAGTGCCCAGCAGGAGGGCAGGGTATGTGGCAGGGGAGAGGGCACCCCGCCCCTGGAGGGGAGCCCTGATGCCTGGGTTTGGTGCTGCCGAGTTGGGGCTTCCTTCCGTCAGAGGGCCCTGAGCCCCCAAACTCCAGAACAGAAGAGCAGGGCAGCTGGGCTCCCGCCCTCCCTGCCCCTGTCCTTCCCCGTTGCCTGGGCCCTCCTGCCTGCTCCCCTCACAGGGCAAACCCTGCAGACAGATGAATTCACACTGGGGTGCAGGGGCTCAGAGTCTTGGGGTTGGGGGTGGGGATGGGGAGAAAGGTGAGGAGGGAGAGGGCTGTGTCTGGACAGAGGAGGATGAAAAGAGCACAGTCATGCAGTGGGGTTCTGCTGGAGGGAAGCTGTTTGAGAATGACTCCATCAAACCACATGAGAAGGCCATCATCTTTCTCGGTGGCATGAAGGGGCTTCTCCTGGGTCCCCAGCCACGCTGTTCCAGGTCATGGCTGTCCCAGGGACTCGGGATCTCCCTCCTGCCCTCGATGTCCCCGGCTACGAATAATGCCATGTTTTGGGGATAAAAGGGACCTGTGATTGGTGCCCCAAGGTGGTGCCTGTGGACTGACTGGTCCCCTCTCTGGGTGGAGGGTGAGCCGCATGCGGGGTGGGCGCAGCGTGACGTCCAGGTGGACCGGACAGGCTCGGGAGGCCCAGATCTGGGAGAGTCACATCACATCCCCGCCTTCCGTCCCTGTAAGCGTCTCTTTCTGCGAGTCCTGGAGCTCTTCAGGGCACCCTCTGCCCATGATCTCATTTATCCCCAACAATCTTTCAAATCAGAAGGAATATCTGTGGAAACCCGGCCCTAGGGAGGTTCCAAAGGCCACACAGCGTGTTGGGGAGAGAGCCTGTTCCTACAGTGATGCTCCTTGGGCAGCTGAGTGGAGACAGACGGACAGAACAGAGCGAGTGGGAGCAGTGTGGGCAGGGTGGGACCCCAGCCCAGATGGAGGCCTGTCTCGTTCAGATCCAACGTAGCGGGGAGGGGCAGGACCTCCATTCACTGGCAGTGGCAGGCAGCTCATCCTATGGAGCACCCGCTGTGACGGCTCTTGTTCTTATCAAGTTACCTTACTGTAGAGATGCCAGCCCTGCAGGGCGGGCACTGTTTTCACCCCATTCTGCAGGCAAGGTAAGTGAAGGCAGGCCTGAGGGGTGGGAGTGATTCCTGGGTCCCCTCCCCAGGAATCCAAGCCCCTCCATCAGCCTGGAGCGGGCGGGAGGGAGGCGGTGATGCAGGACCGGTCCTCAACTGCCGCACCTTCCCCGTCCCTCCCGAGGGCTCTCGCTCGGGTGGCCAGAGCTCACTGCTTCTTGGAGACTCCACCACGATTCACTGGCCCCACCTTGGGCCAGCCCTGGGCTGGGGGCTGCAGACAGCAAGGAAGTAACTCAAAGGCCCTGTCCTCCTGGGGCTGATGCTCTGGAGAAGCAGACAGAAATTCCAAGTGGAAGCCGCCGTAAGTCACAGAGGGCTCTGGTGGCCTTGCATCTGCTGTCTTTGGATCAGGCGGGACAACAAAGGCTCAGAGAGGCTGAGGTGTTTGCTCAGGGGCACACAGCCAGCTAGCGACAGAACTGTGATCCCAACATTTGATCTCACTCACTGCTCTTTCCACTGGAGCCGCAGTTTTCTGGAACACCCCCCATCCCCCTGGATCCCTGGGTCCCCCCTGCAGCATCACAGGTCTGGTGCCCAGAGATTGTCCTGCCCTCTTGTTCCTGTGGGATGGTAGTTGGCCCTGGTCACTGCTGTGCTCATTGGCTTTTAGGGGATGGTCATGCCCAGAGCCACAAGGCGAATTTCCTCGAGATTTTTGTCCCCATCTATCATGAAGCCATCTTTGGATTCTCCACCCTGCCTACTCCAGCCCACCTCACTCACCCTTTTTCTCAGCTCTAAAATCCTCCCTTCAGCCCCAAACCAACTGGCTATTCCTTCTCCTGGAGTGAGCTCCCAGAGCAAAGGGCCTGCTGTTCTCCAAGCGTGAAAGTGATAGTCGTTCAGTCGTGTCTGACTCTGTGACCCTCTGGACTGTAGCCCACCAGGCTCCTCTGTCCATGGGGATTCTCTAGGCAAGAACACTGGAGTGGGTTGCCGTGCCCTCCTCCAGGGGGTCTTCCCAACCCAGGGATTGAACCCAGGTCTCCTGCATTGCAGACACTTTACCTTCTGAGCCACAGGGGAAGTCCCAAAGCCATTCTCTAAGCATGACCCTTCCTAAGAGCTGATGCTTGGGATATGGCTCCCAAGTGTGGCCACGCTCCCTCTGCTTAGAGCCTGGAGCTCTTGGGGGCTCTCACTTACTTTGCAGAACTTTGTGACCCACTCAGTAGGGCATGCCAGCTTCTGCGGCTCCTTTGCCCGCAGCAGTTGTGTCTTCAGAGGCATGTAACAGAATGCACTCATTCAAAGTAAGGGGCAAGGAAACACCCCTGGGCACACAATGCAGGTTCTCTGATTGAACCTTGGTTCATTGTTCTCTGCTGAACCTGACTGCCTGTGCCACCCGGAGGCCCTGGAGGCTGAGCTACAGGGCAGTGCGTCTCCCCTTTGTGTGCGCACGCCAGTCACCTGTGGGGTTTAGTTAAAACTCAGATTCTGGGACTTCCCTGGCGGTCCGGTGGTTAAGATTTCGCTTTCCAATGCAGCGGATGAGGGTGCAGTCCCTGGTCAGGGAGCTAAAATCCTTCATGTCTCATGGCCAAAGAAATCCAGGACATGAAACAACAGAAGCAATTGTAACAAATTCAATAAAGACTTTACAAATGGCCCACATTAAAAATATATATATTAAAAGAAAAAAAACACTTGGATTCTGAGTCAGTAGGTCTGGGGTGGCCAAACATTAACATTTCCAACCCGCTCCTGGGTGACGCTGATGCCGCCAGTCGGGGACCACCGTGAGTAGCGAGGCCTCACAGGGCTGGACGTCTGGGCTGCTGGCTGTCCACTCTCTGTCCTGTGACTCTAGGCTGTCACGGCTGGTCTCTGTACGACCCTTGGGGGTTTTGTGTTGGAGCAGGATCCCCTGCAGGTCATCTAGGTCTAAATCGTGCCCGGGAGCTTATTTAAATGCAGCTGTTGGATTTGGTTGATCCTGGCAGGGCCAGCTGGGCAGCTGGATTTTAGCCATCTGACTGAGCGATTCAGACGCGAGGTTCCAGAGTGCCAGCTAGGGGGGCGGTCCAGGGCCCTGGGCAGCGTGTCCTGAGGCTGGCTCCCCCGCGCTGTCGTTGACAGATAGAGCGGATGCTCTGGCCGGGGAGCGGCCAGCAGCTGCCCCGCTCGGTCTGCAGCCTGCCCTGCCAGCCAGGTGAGCGGAAGAAGACGGTGAAGGGCATGCCCTGCTGCTGGCACTGTGAGCCCTGCACGGGGTACCAGTACCAGGTGGACCGCTACACCTGCAAGACCTGTCCCTACGACATGCGGCCCACGGAGAACCGCACGGGCTGCCGGCCGATCCCCATCATCAAGCTCGAGTGGGGCTCGCCCTGGGCCGTGCTGCCCCTCTTCCTGGCCGTGGCAGGCATCGCAGCCACGCTGTTCGTGGTGGTCACCTTCGTGCGCTACAACGACACGCCCATCGTCAAGGCCTCGGGCCGCGAGCTGAGCTACGTGCTGCTGGCCGGCATCTTCCTGTGCTACGCCACCACCTTCCTCATGATCGCCGAGCCCGACCTGGGCACCTGCTCTCTGCGCCGGGTCTTCCTGGGGCTCGGCATGAGCATCAGCTACGCGGCCCTGCTCACCAAGACCAACCGCATCTACCGCATCTTCGAGCAGGGCAAGCGGTCGGTCAGCGCCCCGCGCTTCATCAGCCCCGCCTCGCAGCTGGCCATCACCTTCAGCCTCATCTCCCTGCAGCTGCTGGGCATCTGCGTGTGGTTCGTGGTGGACCCGTCCCACTCGGTGGTGGACTTCCAGGACCAGCGGACACTGGACCCCCGCTTTGCCCGGGGGGTGCTCAAGTGCGACATCTCGGACCTGTCGCTCATCTGCCTGCTGGGCTACAGCATGCTGCTGATGGTCACGTGCACCGTGTACGCCATCAAGACGCGCGGCGTGCCCGAGACCTTCAACGAGGCCAAGCCCATCGGCTTCACCATGTACACCACCTGCATCGTCTGGCTCGCCTTCATCCCCATCTTCTTCGGCACCTCGCAGTCGGCCGACAAGGTGAGTCGTGGGGGTAGGCGGGGGGGCAGGCGGGAGGCGAGCAGGGGGCAGCCTCCCAGGGCTGGCCAGCCCCTCTGGACGTGCCTGCCTTCTCCGGCTCAGGTTTCTCTCCAGCGTTTGTGTCTCTCTTGCCTCCCTCCCTTCTCTTCTCCTGTCCTCTTCCTTTTCTCTCTGCGCCCCCCACCTCATCTCCTCTCTGTCCTTCCTGCTCCTTCCCACTCTCTCTCCACCCTCCACCTTCCCCGACTCTTCATCCTTGCCTCTCCCACCCCGTCCTTTCCTCCTCCCCGTCTCATTCCTGTCTCCCTCTCTCCTGTTTGCTCCTCTGGGATGCTGTGCGCTCTTTCATTCTTCATCTTTCTTTTTTCTGGCCGTGCCATGTGACTTAACAGGATTTTAGCTCCCTGACCAGGGATTGAACCCAGGCCTTTGGCAGTGAGAGTGTGCAGTTCTGACCGTTGGACGCTCAGGGAGTTCACACTCTTTTTTAGGCTCTCCTTTGTGTCTTTCCCTGCTCAGCCCAGCTTCCTTTCTGTCCATTCCTATCTTCCTCCCCCTCTCTCCGCCCTCCTTGCTGCCCTTGAGGAGCCCCAGGGGTCCCCGGGGTGGGTGACGTGTCGGGCGCTGGCTCCCTCCCTTTCCAGCCCCAAAGCTGCCCCAACGTCCAGGATCGGATCGGGAGCTCTGGCAGCGTCAGCTCAGGGCCCTTGCTCCGCCTGCTGGAGCTGCCGAAGGGCCGCCATCTGCTGGCTCTGCCAGGCTTTTGGGTCAGACACACACACCCCAAGGGCCCTGTGGACTCTGCCCACGTCACAGCCCCAGTGCTGCCTGGGTTCAGGGGTTTTATCTTGGAGGACTGGGAGTCCCTGAAGTCAGAGGCCAGAGATAGGGCGGATCAGGGGGACTGAGGACCCTACCTCCGGGTCTGACTGTGGGATCCTGGGCAAGCCAACTGGCCTCCACCTCAGCATCTTCACTGTAGAGTGGGCCATTCGCCTCATCTGCAGTCCTCACAGGTGTTGTAATAATCAGTCGGCACGAGGGGTGTAGAAGACACTTGCCCACTGTAAGGACGCTGGGGCTGGGAAGTCGGGGGTAGGGTGGGGATAAGGTTCAGGGTGTTGGGGGGTAGACGGCACAGCTGGCCTAAGAAACAGAGGCCCAAGGATGCTGGCTTTTCCTGGGAGCGAGAAGGGAGCCGCTGTGGGCTCTGAGCGGGAGGGCCGCGGTAGGGTGTAGGACCCCTCTGAGGTGAGCCCTGCGGAGGGTGGCGGGGAGCAGGGCAGCAGGGCCGAGGCGGTGTGATGGTGCCCGCAGGAGGTGAGGAGTGGGGGGCTCCGGCCAGGTCCGGGGGTGCGGGGGCTGGGATTCTGGTGGAGCGCATGTGGGTGAGAAGCACAGAGGGGGTCCTCGGTTGACACCCCCGCCCCCAGTTGTTGGTGTGAGCAGTGGGAAGGGAGGAGCCTCCACACGCAGGGGCAGGGTTGGGGAGGCAGCGGAGGAGCCTATGGTGCAGAGATGGGGAACTCCTGCGCACAGGCTGAGTTTAGGAGGCTGCTGAGACGGCCCGGCGCAGCGGACTGGACCGCAGTTGACTCAGTGGTTGACTGTGTGAGTCTGGGGTTCAGGGGCGAGGGCCAGGTTCGACCTGCACCCGGGGGAGTCACCATCCTGAGGACGGCGTTTAAAGGGCGAGCCTGTGTTTGAGCTCCGAGGGACACTGGGCCCCAGTGAGGCTGTGGTCAGAGCCCCACGGGGCTGCTTGTCACGTGCCAGGCACTTGGCCTGGTGGTCGGCAGGTGCCACACGACGGGCCAGGGTACATTCACCATCCGTGTTTACAGATGAGGCAGAGGGAGCTGGAGCGACTTGTCTAAGGTCACCCAGCCAGATGACGGTGCTCTAGCTCAGTAGCCTCTCCCCTCCACCCCTGCAGCTCCGGGGCAGCTCAAGCCTGGCCCTCCCTCGGGATGTGCTCTCCTCTTTTCCAGCAGCTCCTCGAGGGCAGGAGCCTCTGCCCTGTGTCCCTTGGGCCTGGCGCAGGGACGCCTGTGGCCCTTATTCTAACGGTGGCCCTGGGGGTTCTGAGACGCAGACCCTGAGGCTGGCAGTAAGCACCCTGAGGCCCGAGAGCAGGCCTGGCTCCTGGCCACCTGCACACTTGAGCCAAAGCCGCTGCCATTGCATTGCAGGTTGGGTCTGGATCTCCCCTCCTGGGGGCCTGCAGGAGGCCCCCGCCGTGGGCAGGTGCACGCAGAGGCCCCCAAGCTTCACAGTGCCCAGTGAGCCCATGGAGCCAGCAGGGGAGGCCGCCCACACCCCAGGAAGCTGGCAGCTTGAGAAATTACTCTCAACAATCCCAGGAGGCCCCTTCCCTCACCTCCCTGGGGAGTAAGACATGCAGCTGGGAGGCTGCCGGCAGGGTGGTCTGCGCCCTGACTCTGCCTTCCTGTAACTCCCCGGCTGGCACCCGGCGCACGGCTCCCCGCATGTTCCTATCTTCCTGGCCCCAGCCCCTCTACCACCCAGCCCTCTCTCAGCACCCCAGGCCACCCTACCTGCCTCTGATTTCTCCCTTTGTAGGAGGCGCCCCTCAGTACTGATTGTGAAGAGGAGCCTCTGAAATGATCTCCTCTGAGGCCCAGAGAGGGACAGGGACCTGCCCCGGGTCACAGAGCAGGCTGGCCCACACCAATGTGTGGCTGTGACACCCAGGTCTGCCCCTGATGGCATCGACGTGGGATTTGCCCCTCCTCCTCTGGGCTTCTGCGTGAGGCGAGAGTGGGAACATGAGTGCTGAAGTGCCTCCAGCTCAGAACACCAGGCTTCTTAGAGGCTCAGGCAGCCTGGGTTTGGATCTGTGCTGTTCACACCTGAGTTACAAATGGTCCCAGTGAAAGCTGCAGGCCCGGCTGCTGGATGCCGGGTGCGCGTGTGTGTGTGTTTGTGTGTGTGCATGCACACGTGTGTAGATGGGGTGGAGCGGAGTGAGGCTACTGTGGGGAGTTGTGTTGTGGGTATACGGGTATAGAGGTGTGTGTGTACACTGTGTGTGTGTGTGCACTTCTGTGCCCGTGGGGCGTTGTGTTGTGGGTATACGGGTATAGAGGTGTGTGTGTACACTGTGTGTGTGTGTGCACTTCTGTGCCCGTGACATAGCTCCCCACAGTAGCCCCACCCCATGCTCACCCTGCCTTTTTGTGCACACTGAGCAGTGGATGGCAGCGTGTGCGTGAGTGTGTGTGTGTGTGTACGTTCGCAGGTTGAGTGGGGATGGGCAGGTGTATGTACTGAGGGTCCGTGGCTGTACGAGTGTGTCTGAGTGTGCAGATGAAGTGTGTGTGGTCAGCAGGTGTGTGCAGGTGTGTGCAGGTGTGTGCAGGTGTGTGCAGGTGTGTGTGCAGATTATGTGAGTGCATTGTCTGTGTACACGGGTGTGTGCCCAGGTGCGTGAAGGAGTGTGTGTGTGTGAGAGCCCAGGTGTATCTGAGTCAGGAATGTGAGTTCAGGTGTGTGAATGAATGCGGCATCGTTTGGGGACATGGGTGTGGATCTGTGAGCGTGTGTGTGTATCTAGTAGTGTGCACACTCACAGATGCTTGGCCGCACCCATCCCCCAGGCTACTGGTGTCACTGGTGAGCAGGCGGCCGGATTTCCAGGGCTCACCTCCACAGCCACGCGCCATCACCCTGAGCAGACTGGGGCGCGGTCTCTCCACCCAGTGAGATTACTGCTCCAGCAGGTCGAGGTGGGCCTCAGAGGCCAGCCAGGTTGTGGGGAAGTTCATTTGTCTGGTTCATAGATTCTGACGATCTCAGGACCCACCAGGGTCCAAAGTGGGAGGAACTCCTCAGAGCCTCCCACCAGGCTGAGGGCAAAACCGGGAAATTTGCCGTCCACCTCCACAGCAGCTCCTGTCCACGCCCTTTGCCCCAGGTGACCCCAGGTGACCTCTGTCCTCCCCCATCAAACCCGGCTCTGACAGCCTCGTTCACTCGGGGAGGGGGACCTGGGAGGCTGGTGCAGGGTTCCTTGCAGAGGATCGAGAGGAACAAGGGCCTGACCAAAGTCGAAGAGGGGAGCAGGAAGGGGGTCAGCTCGGGCTGGGGGATGGGCGGAGGGGAGGGCAGGTGCCAGCGCATCCTAGAAGCCTGCCTTGGAGACTTGCACCAGTGCCGGGCCCCAGCCCTGCCGGCTAGAGGGTCAGAGGACCGCTGTTTCTCTGATAGGGTTAACACGCTACCGCCTCCTGGTGACCATGTGTACCTTCACCTGGGGGCTCCCGACCGGTGCTGGAGCCAGTGGTGGGGTGCCAGCCCCACTTTTGTGCACAGGGCCGGCCACCCCTAGCCTGGGGATGGCTAGAGGAGCCCCCAGGAGAGGGACTCCAACAGATCGGGGGCAGTTTTGTTCAGGTTTGGTCTTTTTCTGCCCCTCCTTGTATTTTGTGTGTTGAAAGGCTCCTAGGCTGAAAACACTGAGGCTTGTGTGCAGGGCTGGCTCCATAGTTCTCAGGGCCTGGTGCCAAGTGAGAATGAACACCCCTTATTCAAAAATTACTCAGAACTCAAGGCGTTAAACCGAGTGCGCGTGCCCATGGAGCAAGCTCCGCCTGTGTTGGTGGAGGGGGCCCAGCGGCCCTCAGTGGGTCAGGGCGGAGTGGAGTCTGGAACCCAGTCCCTGGACCCCGACACAGGACTGTATCAACTGCAGGCCTCACTCTGCCCAGAGAAGGGTCCTTGAGCCCCGTCCCACCAACCTAATTTTGGTCCAACAGTACCTCCCCCCATCACCAAGGTGGGGGCAAATGACCTAAGATGAATCTATTCTGGAAATACACCCAAGAATCCCCAGTGTGAAAGAAGAGACACCCCTGCCCTCAGGGACCCCCAAATCTAATGGCAGAGGCATGCCTTGTCCCTAGGGAACCCCCAGTCAATGGTGGAGACCAAGATAGCATGCCTGTTCTTGCTGAATTCAGACCTCCACTATCTTCTCCAAGGGTCTGTTATGATACTCTGGAGCCTGGACCCCTCCACCCCTTCCACCCTGGGGCCCCAATGCCATCTCAGGGGTGGGTGAGGTGGCTGGCACCCTCCACTGGGTTGCCATGACCTTTCCAGTCCGCATGCTGGGGGGTAGTGCTGTGCCTCTGGGTGAGAGTGTGGGTTATGTATGAGGACAGAGGTGTGTGTGCTCACTGGGGAACAGGCTCTTATTTTCCTGGGTCTGTGACATTTTCTGAATGGAGGCCTCTCCACACTCCTAGCCTCCTCCTCCACACCCCCTTTCAGTGCCCTTAAGTTTCATGTGACCTCGTAGTCTGTGCTTGGGTATCCTTGTGGTTTGGGTGAGGTAGGTGCTATCATCCCATTGTGCTGATGAGAAAATTGAGGGCTGGAGAGGGGATGAGACTTCCCCGGTGTCACACAGCTCTCTTCTCTCAGACCCTCCAGCTTCTCCAGCCCCCTTCCAAAGGCAAGAACCCCCAGGGAAGGGTGGCTGAGATGAAGGCCTTCAGATTCAGGTCATGAGGTATTTATGGAGAGGGGCAGGGGATGGGGAGAATATGAGAACAGGAGGACCTGGCCCCTCCCTTCAGGAGACTTTCCAAGGAGGCCAGAGCCCCTGTGACCTCAGGACTCAAGTCTAGACCCGGGTCCCCCACTGCTGGGCTGGGTGCAAGGAGTGAAGCCTGTCTTGGGGGGTTGGCTAGGATCTGAGAGTCAGGGAGAGCTTCCTGGAGGAGGTGGTACATTAACCAGGCCCCAGGGGAGGGATCCCAGGCTCAGAAATGGCAGATCTAGGAGGCAGAGAGCATTTTCTGCTTTCCCATACCCAGACCCCGGGGCCACAGCCTGGGCTTCCCCTGGCCCCACCCTGGCTGAGGATGCCGGAGAGGCAGCTGAGACCTGGAGGCCCAGGAGGGAAGGAGGAAGTGGGGAGGGGATCCCAGGCTGGGGCAGTGGGAATTGTCGGGCCCTGCCTGGAAGGCCCCACTATTGAAGAATGGATTACCCGACACCCAGATTAATGGGCTTTCATTTTGCTAAACATCTGTCACTGTTAGTGCTGGCGAGTGAGCGTGAAATGAGCTTTGACTGGGCTGTCATCAGTGGATCACGACGGGTGCCGTGGCTCCTGTGCCAGCTGCCTGCTCTGTACAGAGTGGCATGGGGGTGCAGTCACTGAATGGGGGTCCTGGCCACAGCGCGGTGCCATGGCCACTGGGAGCTACTACAAGGCACCTTCCGATGTTCACCTCACTCCCAGCCCTGTGCAGGGGGCTGCTTCAGGGGAGGGTCAGCTGTCCCCCGAGAGCCCCGCCCCTGGGCCTCTCCCAGATAGCATATAACAGTGGTGAACCCTTGTGTGCACCGACCCCATACCAGATATTTTACATGCCTTTGCCATTTATTAAGTCATTTCAAACTCACACACCCCTGTGAGGTAAGGACTAGAACTCTCATGCCCGAGGAAACAGGCCCAAAGGATGTGGCTTGTCCAAGATCACGTAGTGACTGGTGGAGCCAGGCTGAATCTAGGCTCAATACCATGGCTCCCTTCCGCCCGAAACCAGCAAGACACAGGGCGGGGTCCCCAGCGGTGCCTGTCTGAGGGGTGGGCTTCGGACAGGGCCCCCGCGAGCCCGGGGCAGAGCGCGCTCTGATGCCGCTCCCGGCCCGCCCCCCAGCTGTACATCCAGACGACCACGCTGACCGTCTCGGTGAGTCTGAGCGCCTCGGTGTCCCTGGGGATGCTCTACATGCCCAAGGTCTACATCATCCTCTTCCACCCGGAGCAGAACGTGCCCAAGCGCAAGCGCAGTCTCAAAGCCGTCGTCACCGCCGCCACCATGTCCAACAAGTTCACGCAGAAAGGCAGCTTCCGGCCCAACGGCGAGGCCAAGTCCGAGCTCTGCGAGAACCTGGAAGCCCCCGGTGAGTGCCCAGCCCCGCCCCTCTCCTCTGGACCAGCCCAGGCCCCGCCCCTCTCCCGCTGGACCAGCCCAGGCCCCGCCCCTCTCCCTCTGGACCAGCCCAGGCCCCGCCCCTCTCCCTCTGGACCAGCCCAAGCCCCGCCCTCTTCCTGGAGCCGCTCCCCGCTTCCCCGCTTCCCCGCTCCCAACCAAGTCTGTTCCAATGGGGTCACAGGGAGAGCCCTGAGGCCAACGTGCGGGGTTCCCATCCAGAGGAGAGGCTTGAGGCACCAGCTTAGCCCACTCTGCCCCGCCCCGTCCTGGGAAGGGGACTCTTGCCTGTCCCTTCCAGGGAACTATGCCCACCTAGGAAGAGTGCGTAGGGGGCCTGGTTAGGCAGGGTGACCTGAGACGCTGGGATTTCTCCACCTTGGCCTCCACATCTGGGCCTGTGCCCTTTTAGTCTCTCTGGGGAGGGGGCACTGTCTGAAAGCAGTTGAAATCCCTCAGCTTGGCTTTGTCCAGCTGCCCCAAGGCAGGGTCCTGAGAGAGAGGGACTCAGGACACCAGTCCTGGGATGGGTAAGTGGGGCCTGGGGTGGGGAGCAGGGCCTGCAGAGTGGTTGGTAGGGGGATGTCCAAGGAGAGAGAGGTAAGGCCTGGGAGGGACAGGTTGGGTGACCATTTCTTGAACCCCGACTGTGGGCCACACCTGCCAGGAACCAGTTTTCATCTTCACAGCAACCTTGAAAGCAGTGTTTTTTAATTATTTGAGGCTACAGATGAGGAAGGGCTTCCCTGGGGGCTCAGATGGTAAAGAATTCGCCTACAATGCAGGAGACCCGGGGTTGATCCCTGAGTGGGGAAGATCCCCTGGAGAAGGAAATGGCAACCCACTCCAGTATTCTGGCCTGGGAAATCCCATGGAGAGAGGAACCTGGAGGGCTACAGTCCATGAGATCACAAAAGAGCCAGACTCAACTGAACGATTAAACAACAGATGAGAAAAAGAAGGCTCAGATAGGCGAGGGACTCCCTGGGGCCACATGGCAGCAGGTGATATCTCACTGCCTCCAAGTAGAGACCGAGGCCTCTGACCTGTGGGCTGCAACTGTACGGGCCTCACTTCCGACTGCTCCCTGGTAGACAGGGTGAAGGGGAACTTGTGTTTCCACCGTAGACCTGGACTCCCTGCCTGGAACCCCTGTAAATGTCTGAATGGTTAAAATAGCAGCCCCTCCTGCCTCCCCACTTTCTGGGAGTCTTGGGGCCTTCTGTTGGTGGCGGCAGAGATAAAGAGCCGCTTTCCCAGGAGAGTTTCAGATCCGGTGGCCCCTCGGGTCAACGCTCTGCTTCCTCCCTCTAGTCCTGGGGGAAAGGCCACAAGTGGACTCTGTTGGGAACAGCAGAAGGGAGATTGGCGAGCACAGGCTCCAGAGAGGGGCCCCTTTGTCACCCACCAAGAGATCAGGAGAAACAGAAGACCTCCCTAGCAGGTATTTGGGCTAGGATAGCCCCTCCTACAGCCTCCCTGCCTTGGGGCTCTGGCTGAAGCATCTTCCATTATCAGTCATTCCCACCTGTAGGAAAAGTTAGCCATAGAAAGGAGGAAAGTCCCTCCCCACATCCAAACAGGACTTTTCACTTCCCAGAGATCTCTCCCATCTGAGTGGTCTTCACAGCAGTCCTGTGAGGCCTGGATTGGGCTGGGTCCCCAGCTGAGGCCCAGGGAGGGTGAGTGATTCTCCTGAGGTCACAGAGCAAGGTCATGACTAGCTGGCCACACTGTGTCTTTCTCTTGACTCTGGCTCCGCCCGTTCTCCCTGTCTCTGTGCAGAGCTGAGTGCCTGGCTTCCAGCCCCTCCACCCCCGATAACTCTTGGCCACGCCCTCCACCAAATGGCATTTTATTCTCTACGGTCGTACTCCAGGGCACCAGCTTGCCTGTGCCTACACACGCCTGGGGCTCCCTTCAGATGCCACGTGGACCCTCCGCCTGTGACGGGAAGGGGCGGTGTCATGGGCCTTCCTGCCTCTGGTCTTTCATGTCCACTCAGATGTGCAGAAACCCCCAGGGCAGCCCCTAATTAGGTCCTTCTGTCCTGAGCAGGGACCCCTCGCTGCTTCCCACCCCACACTCCTGGCTTCCTTTTCTTCCTTCCCAGGGAGACTCACCCTTCTTGGGTCCCATCCCCCCAGGCCCCGCTTTGCTCCAGGGTTCATGAGAGCAAGTGGGTCTCAGCCCGCTCAGACCCCAGAGTCTAACAGGAGAGAGCACCCTGACCCCAGAGGGTGGCGTGCATGTGCTGTGATGGGCCAGAGGGAACCCCAGGGGTGGGACTGATGGCACCTCGTTGACACTGTTGCGTCTGCCTCTGCTCAGACTGGCATCTGGGGACTGGGGACAAGGAGGGGTCCCCGTGCGGGCCTGGCAAGGGAGACTCAGCTTTCCCAGCCTCCTGCTTCCCTGGAGGGCAGGGTGAGAGCTGGTCCTCCCCACTGCCCACCGCACTGAGGACTGGAGGCCGCCTCCCTCGCCCCCACCTTCTCAGCTCGGGGACAACGGCAGCCATGGAGGCGCTGGGCAGGAGCCGGGTGATTAATTCTGGGAACAGCCAGATCGTGGGGGTGTGAGCCAGAGGAGTAGGGAGGTGTCATTCCGTGGAGCAGGGACATTTTTCACTCTGTCACTGGCAGGCCACGTATCTTTAAACAAACAACAGAATAAATAATTCAGGGGCCCGATTGCAGGCAGATTAGGCGAGAAAACACAGGGACGACAAATGGGGGCTGACAGCTCGTGCCGCCACTGCCCAGCTAATTGTTAGCTGAGGCAGCGGCACTGAAAGCCAGCAGCCAGGCATCATCAGTGAGGGATGGGCTGGGGCCCTTGGGTCACACCTCCGCCCCCTCCACGCTGCTGCTGGCCCTGGAGTGTCGCTGGCCCCATCCTGTCCTCATCGATATCTTAGTCTGGTCCCTTCACCTACCATTTTTCAGGGTTTAGGGAGTATTTCTATCTACCCGGTTTCTGAGAGCAGGTAAGGGCTTATGATCACCCCATTTTACAGATAAGGGAGTTGAGGTTCTGAGAGGTTCAATTTGTTAGAAAGTCCAAATGGCAGGGGCTGAGATCCCCTACACCAGTGAGGGCAGGGCTGGACCTCAAGTGTTCTGACTCATGGCCAGAGCTCTTCCTTTTGAGCCTCAGCTCCTGGGGGCCGTGGGCAGAATCATTGCTCCCATTGTCTAGACAGTCGGACTGAGGCTCCGTTGAAGGACTCTGGGGCTGCTGGCTTATAGTGGAGGGCTGAAGGTGCTTCCAGGTCCTGAAACCCAGGGATTGGGTTTTCTAGAGGAGGCAGCTGTGGTCTTGGAGGGAGAGGAGGGGCCCAGCTGTCCCACCCCTCCCCACCACTTTTTCTGTCCCTGCCGCTCTCCCGCGCCCCCACCGCCCCCAGTTCAGGCTCCCAGGCCCCTGCAGTCAGCGGCGATCTTGCTGCTGAGGTTTTCCATCCCCTCTGAGCCAGGAGCTGCCGATGGGTTTACAGGTTTGGAGATTCAGTTTTATCAGTTCACCCAAAGGGTGATGGAGCCCTGGGGAATTGATGCTCAGTAGCCTGGCCCGCGGACATGAGACTCACAGTCAGTGGCAGGCTCTTTTTCTGAGGTTGGGGGAGAGAGTGGGTGGGGAGGTGGGAGCAGCCGAAGGGAAGGAAGTCTCAGCAAAAAGGGCTGCTCCCCTCCTGCTCTAGGCCGGGAGACCTCGCAGGGCCGGGGAGGAACTGCCTGAGGTCACAGCCGTGCTCCTTGTCCACCCTTGGTCCTCCAGCCTCCCGGAGGGACGTAGGCTGTTTTAGAAATGATGGTGGGTGTCCTTTACACACTGTGCAGTGATGTGGTGGGTTCTCAATGCTGTCCTGGGTGTCGTGGACACCATTGCCTTCCAGTAGCACCTGTCCAGGTAGCACCTAAAACCTGAAATTCCATGCCCCTGCCCAGTGATAGTTAATCTGCTTGGATATTTCCGCTGACAGGGACTAGTTCAGCTCACCCGCCTCACAAAGCCACTCTCAGGTGGGGCCAGGAGAGAGTTCTTCCTTTAGCCTCCCTACTTGTCCCCTGGTGTCCCCCCTGCTCACCCCATCCTGGCAACCTTGCTTCTTTCCACACCCGGGGGACCCTCTGAGAGAGCGTCGCTGCAGTCCCGCCTGTATGAGTGAGCTTCCAGTCACGCTGCTATGACAGAGAGGCCCCAGGACAGAGCGGCTCCAATCAGATTCGTTTCTCTCTGGTCTCTGAGTACATGGCGGGTGGCAGCAGGGACGTGGGCTCCTTCTGCTTGTCTTTCTGCCGGGTCCTAGAGGGCTGTCCTCATCCTCATGCCTGGGGCCACTCGACCTAGATGTCCCTTCTGGGCACAGAACGGAAAAGAGAGGAAGTAGGGAGGAAACGATCTATTTTTTTTTTTCCCCCAAAGAATGAGCTTGATCATTTTATGGTAACAAATAATTCTGCCAAATCTCAGTGATTTAAAACAATAAAGGTCCATTTCCCACTCCTTGCGCATGGGAACAGTCTATTTTCATCAAATGGTATGGACAGCCCTTGACACTTGTCATTAGCAGGAATGTGGTCACATGAGGCCACTCTGGGCTGCAAGGGAGTCTGGGAAATATGGTCCTTTATTTGGCAGTGAAAACTGGTAGATAGACGGCAGGGGGAGGTCAGGGTGCCGCCCACCATCCTGCCATCTTCCACGTCACCTTCTCCAGGCAGACGCCTCTGGCTGTGCCTGGTAGATGCTCCCCTCTGTTCTGAGCTGTTAGGGTCCTGACAGAGTCAAGGCAGTTTTATGACCGGGGGTGCCGCGATGTGCCCCGTCCAATCTGCTCTCTCAGTAGAGAGAGCACAGGTCAGCCTCCCCAACTCCCCCCGAGCTGTCTGCAGGTCCTGGAGGGAGACCCTGAACCTTGGCAGGACAGGGAAAACCCCAGGAGTCAGGCTGGGCTCCTCACCCATCTGGCCTCAGCTCCTCAGTATTCCAAGACGGTGATGCTTACCTGGCCTCTTTCTGAGGCTGCTGTGAGGTGTGAACTCCAGCAGTGGAGGCACTCGGGACCCTGGGGGTGGGGTTGGGGGCTGACCGTGGCTGGGGGGAGACACCCAGAGAGGCAGCCCTGGCCCCCGTGGTGGGTGAGTGGAAGCCGGAGTGACGCATGCAGATAAGAGGGGCTCAGGGCTGGGGTGAGACAGACCTCCGGCGGGGGAGGGAGATGAGGCTGAGGGGCTCCAAGGACTTCCATCTCCCACCATTTCCCCGGGCATGGAAGTAGGGCCAAGTCAGGCACACACCCCAGTGCCCAGCCCCCTGAGGCCCCTCTGTGGTTCCCTTATCTCCCCTGTCCGCATTTCTGCTCATTCCCCCAAGGCGGTGTGTCTGTATATTCTTTACATGTGCGTTTCTAAAGTGTGTGTTGCATGTCTGAAAAACTCTCCCCTGGACACACTCGAAGACTGTATCATATCAGAAATAAACACGATCCTCTTAAAGCCTGGTGGGATCAGGAGGACGCAGGGACTGGGCATGGGGGGGCGACACTCACAGAGGGATGGCGTCAGCAGGGAGAGCTCTAAGGAGGGTCCGCCTAGGGGGACAAGGTGAAGACGGATGGGCCCGCCAGGCCGGCAGCCCAGGTGTGGGGGTGGGCGGGATGGGTCTGGGGGAAGTGCTCAGTGGGCGGGGTGGGTACTGATGCTCCGGGCAGGGCCATGCCTGCGGAAGGGGTGTTGGATGAAGACAGCCCCTGACTCCTCGCTCCCCGGTCTCTCTCCTTCCAGCGCTGGCCACCAAACAGACCTACGTCACCTACACCAACCATGCCATCTAGCTCAGCCCCTGGAGCCGCCCAGGAGGAGGAGGAGGATGGAGACCCTTGTGGATGGTGTGTCGGGCCAGGGCCAGGGCCATGCCCAGGGGCCCAGCCGATGTCCTCCCCGCCTGTGGGCACCCGCGGACGTGGCTTGGTGCTGCTGACAGTGGGACCCCCGGCGGTCACTGCTGGGTGGCCTGGACAAGTCAGGCAGGGGCCAGGAGGAGGCTGGGGGGCGGGGAAGCCTCAGGCCACCTCGATTGCCTGCGTCCTGCACCACGGCCCCTCTGCAAACCACCGAGGCTCAGGTTGGGAGGCGCCTGCGGCACTGGCTTTCCCCCTCGTCTCTGCCTGTCCTATTGGCGACTCTCTCAGTCTCCATCTCTCTCTATCGCCTTTTCTCGCCATGTGTCTCTGTCTGTGTGCTCTCTGCTTTTTCTGTATCTCCTCTCTGCCTTTTCTCTGCCTCTCCAGCTCTCTCCCGTCTTTTCTCCTGTGCTCCGCCCATCTTTCCCCTCATGCATTTTTGTTTCTGGTCCGCAGCCCCCTCCTTGCCATCTCTTCGTTTCCCTCTCCCTGCCATCTCTTGCTGATTTGCCAAATCCTACATGTTGCTAAAGAGAAAAAAAGGAGAAAAAAAAAAATCAAAACACGAAAAAGCCGAAACAAAAGCAAATCTCAAGTGTGTTGCCAAGTGCTGCGTCCTCCTGGTGGCCTCTGTGTGCGTGCCTGTGGCCCGCAGCCTGCCCGCCTGCCCCCCGCCCGTCTGCCGTGTGTCCTGCCCGCCTGCCCGCCTGCCCCTCCAGCCGATGACACGGAGTTCAGTGCCTGGGTGTCTGGTGATGGTTATTGACGACAATGTGTAGCGCATGATTGTTTTTATACCAAGAACATTTCTAATAAAAATAAACACATGGTTTTGCACCCCGGCTCCACATCCACTAAGGGGCCTGCGGTCAGACCCCTGGCTCAGCCCGAAGCTGGAGGGCCTGCGGTTACGGGGAAGGGGGAACTGGGTGACAGGGACACAGGGCTGGAGGGCAGTGGAGGCTGCTTCCTGGGTTGGCCTCAGCTGGGGTCTTGGAGAGTCCCGGGGTAGGGAGGGGCCAACCATAACCTTAACCCCTCCTTCCCTCCCGGCCAGGAAATGCTCCTCTTGAGACGCTGGGTCCAGGGTTCCCAGCACCCAGAGCCCTCCCCTCCTGCCCATCCTGTCTCCTGGCCACAGGTGCTGGGATGATGTGTGGCTGTCCTGGAGATGAGTGTGTGGCGCGTGGCCAGGTAGGCCAGGTGCGTGGCACAGGTGTATATGTGTGTCTCCCCCCCAGCCCTATGCGTCTTGTCTGTTTTGTCTGTGTGTGTGTGTGTGTGTGTGCACTCCTGTACCTCCGCAGGCAAGCTTATTTGTCTTGTGGGAGTGTCTGTCTGCTTAGGCTCCAGTGGGTGTGAGTCCACATCACACCCATGTCACAAGGATGCTGTCCCCGGCAAGTGGGAGCGTGTGTTCACAGCAGCTGGCGCCCGTGGCAGGTTGGGAGGTGGGGAGCGAGCTGCTCGGGGGCTGGGCCCTGCCAGGGGTAAATTACAGAGCCAGCGACACAGCGAGGCCCCAGGCGGCAGCTGCCTGAGCCGCCCCTTCCTGCCCGCCCCCCACCCCCCCCACCCCGCCCTGCTTCCTCTGATACCTGACGGGGCGCTAGAGGGGCCCGAGTGGGGGTTGGCAGGGCCCAGGTGTGGAGCAGGTGTGGGCATGTGTGAGAGGTGAGGTGGGGCATTCAATCACGTGTCAGGCCCCTCTATCCGCCTGGGGGGCTACTCCTGGGGGCCAGGCTCGGGAGTCTGTTCTCCTGGGGGTCCGGTGAGACTGTATGTGTGTGCAGCACCTACTGTGTGCTCAGTAAATATGTGTGTGAGGGAGGGAGTGGGGAAGGAGGTCTCACACCCATCATCTTGCTTTCTCAGGGTGGTCCCTGAGGCTGCCACCCAGAATAGAGTCTACTCAGTGCCCAGTGTAGTGTAGGCAGGGGTGGAGTGAGGGAGCTGGATGTGGGGGGGTGGGCAGCTCTCTGACCGCACCCCCTGCCTGGGCACCTTGTCCCCTCAGTGGTCCGGGGCCCTCTATGGTGATTGCCAGGCTGGGTCTGGACAGAGGGCCTGGCCTGGAACCCAAGGGTGTGACACTCAGCCCGGGACTTCCCCAGGTGCCCCCCATATCTGTGGAGCCCCCTTCTAGGTTCCAGGGAGAGTCATGTTCCTTCCAAGGCGGTGCTGCCCGCTCTGTCCCCCTGGTACTCAGGAGAGGGCAGTTCAAGGCCTCCTAGAGGGAGGAGGAGACTGAGGGTCAGAGCCACGCGGGGCTCTGAGTGGGCCTTAGGCCGGCCTGCCTGGGGCCCTGGAAATGCTGACGACCCAAGGAAACAGGACAATGGGGGTGAGTGGGTAAGTGGGAAAGCCTTGGGTGGGGTGTGCATTCCCAGCAGGGGTCTCGTGTACAGAGGAGAGGTGAGTAGGCTCTGTGGTGCAGAGATGAGGAGGAAGGACCCGCTCCCAGCAGGGCTTTTGGAAGGCAGGCCTGCTGCAGCTCTGTGGGATGGTGGGCACGATGGAGGCCTAGGCCTGTGGGGCTGGGGCTGGGGTCCCCCAGGTGCTGCAGATGGGGCGGGCCCTGACGCACACAGTGGGGAGAACTTCCAGGGCCCGCTGGCTGCTCATCTTTGCTCTCCATCCCATATTATTAATTCCAGGCTCAAGGGACACCCATGAAATGTGGACAGATATTTGTATCTTCAGAATTTTCTATTTCAATAAGATGGGGGGGATTTGCAGTGTCCTTGACCTCCTGGAGACCTTTGCTCTGCTCTGTGCTCAGCCCTCCCCTAGGGCCTCAGCCTCCGGGTGAGGTCAGAGGCAGCCCCTGCCCAGGGCAAGATAACAGGTTTACCTAGTGGAGGTTCCACCCCCACCAGAACTTTAGACCATGGAGATGGTGGATGGTCATTTGGAAGGACTCGATCTGAGGTTCCGTGGGTGGGGCTGCCACAGGTCTGTTTTACAAGCTCCCCAGGGGATCAGGGACAGCTCAGTGGGCCAGGTAAATCAGTGTTCTGGCAGAAGAATCTTAAATCAACATCAGCATCTCTGAGAACTTGTTAGAAAATCAAATTACGGGGGACTTCCCTGGTGGGCCAGTGGCTAAGACTCTGTGCTCCCAAGGCAGGGGGCATGGGCTTGATCCCTGGTCGGGGAACTGAGACCTTGCCTGCTGCATGGCATGGCCATGGGCAAAAGAAAAGGAGGAAATCAAATTGTGGGTTTCTTCCCACCCCAGGCTGGCTGGACCAGAAGCCCTGGGGGTAGGGTCCTTAAGTCCATTTACAGGCCCTGTACTTCAGTCCAGTGCAAGACCAAGCTACCTAACACTAGCTGTGTGTTAAAAGGCCAACATGTGGGATTGAAATATATTTATGTGGGGCAGATGGAGGGTGGACTTCAGACCTAGGGTTTCTGGGGTCTCAGGGAGTTCCTGAGCTGCTGGACTTTCAGTCCTAAAACCAAGAAAGTCTGGGAAAAACTAGAAAAATCTGGTAAGAACACTTTCCTTATTCATTCAACAGATATTAAAGACCTACTATGTACTGTGTGGGCTGCCCTGGTGGCTCAGCAGTAAAGAATCTGCCTGCGATGGGAGAGACCAGGGTTCGATCCCTGGGTTGGGAAGATTCCCTGGAGGAGAGCATGGCAACCTACTCCAGTACTCTTGCTTGGAGAATCCCATGAACAGAGGATCCTGGTAGGCTACAGTCCATAGGCAGTAATAAAGAGTCGGGCATGACTGAAGTAACTGGGCATACAGGCACTCATGCAGTAGTGAGCAAGCCAGGGGTGGTACCAGCACCTTGGGGTTTCTGTAGCCAGGGTGGGGGCAATGCCACTAAAAAGCTTTTTGAGGCTCAAAACAAAGACTAAGCTGCTAACTGTCCAGAACAGGAGTCCACTGGGCTCCCAGGCTAGCTGGGCACACGGGCCACCTCTGTGGAATTCCCAGGACCCTGGGGGCTAAGCTTCAGGAGCAGTATCCAAGTTTGGATCCCTTCCAGCTCAGATGGGCTGGTTCTGGGTTCCAATGTGCTGGGGTCTGTTTCTCCCATCCTGCCTTCTTGGTCCCTGGAAGCAGAGGTAGGGGGCCCAGAGAGTTGTCTCTTAGCCCCACTCCAGGAGCACCGTCCCACTTCAGCCTCCAGGCCCAGGGAAGGGTCCTTGGAAGCCCACAGGAGGATGCTTATCTTCCAGGGGGCTGTGGGACCCCTTCCGAGTCAGAGGTCAGACTATGGGCCCTTTTTTTAATTGAAAAAAAATTTTTTTTTTCTTTTTTTTGATGTGGACCATTTGGGGGCTTCCTAGGTGGCTCAGCAGTAAAGAATCCACCTGCAGGATCCACAGGAGATGTGGGTTCAATCCCTGGGTTAGGAAGATCCCCTGAAGGAGGACATGGGAACCCACTTCAGTATTCTTGCCTGGAGAATCTCATGGACAGAGGAGCCTGGAGGACCACAGTCCATGGGGTCGTAAAGAGTCGGACACGACTGAAGTGACTTAGCAGGCATGGACCAATAAAGACCAAGAAGTCTTTGGTCTTTGACCAACCTAGACAGCATATTAAAAAGCAGACATGTCTTTGCAGACAAAGGTCCATCTAGTCAAAGCTATGGTTTTTCCAGTAGTTATGTATGGATGTGAGAGTTAGACTATAAAGAAAGCTGAGCGCCAAAGAATTGATGCTTTTGAACTGTGGTGTTGGAGAAGACTCTTGAGAGTCCCTTGGACTTCAGGGAGATCCAATCAGTCCATCCTAAAGGAAATCAGTCCTGAATATTTATTGGAAGGACTGATGCTGAAGCTGAAATTCCAATACTTTGGCCACCTAATGGGAAGAGCTGACTCATTTGAAAAGACCCTGATGCTGGGAAAGATTGAAGGCAGGAGAAGGGGACAACAGAGGATGAGATGGTTGGATGGCATCACCAACTCAATGGACATGAGTTTGAGCAAGCTCTGGAAGCTGGTGATGGACAGGGAAGCCTGGCGTGCTGCAGTCCATGGGGTTGCAGAGTCAGACACGACTGAGCGACTGAAGTGAACTGAATCTGTTACAGTATTGTTTGTGTTTTTCGGGGCCATGAGGCGTGTGAGATCTTAGTTCCCTGACCGGGGATCAAACCTGCACCCCCTGCATCAGAAAGCAAAATCTTAACCACTGACCACCAGGGAAGTCCTGTAGGCCCTTTTCTTTTTTGGGTGCCCTTCCCCCAGCCTGGAGTTTCCATCCAGCCACTGAGCATTGAGGGGAGACTGAGGGGCTGTCCCTGGCATGAGAGCCCCACCCCTGTCCCCTGTGTCTGCCCTGCCCTGGCCTGCCCTGCCCTGATGCCCCACAGGCCTTGGCCCTGGCACTCTGAGCTTCCCAGGGCTTGGACTTCTCTACAGAAACCCCAGGGCTGAATGGTGCACGGTGCCAAAATCTCACTTCAGTTGGCAAAAGCAGCAATTAGCATCTAATGAGGCTTCTTGCTTTATTTTTAGGTAACCTCCAGGGCCCTGCCTGTGTAATTCAGCCCGCCATTGCTTGGCAGATAATTAAAGCATGTCACCATAATTTGCCTTTTTTTTTTTTATAAAGCCCATAATTATGTTTTTATTGTGAGTGAGGGGGGAAAAGAGGAGGGAAAGAAAACAAAGAGATGAGGTTGGGGCAGGAAATGGGACTTGGCTCCCTCGGGAGCCCTATCCTCAGGACAGGTACCTCAGGGGCCCCCCTAACTTCATGGCCTGCCCTGACTACTCTGCCCAAGACTCCCCGCTTGTTGGCTGCCCTGCACCTCTGCTTCTGGAGTCCTCCTCTTTGAGGTTAGGTTTGGGGAAGGGGTGCTTCTGTTCTTCCAGTTCTTTCCTTATAAAACCAGTCCCAGTATTCCAGAAAAACCAGAGGTTTCCAGTGGGCAGAAAGGGCATGGAGCTGAAACCAGAGTGACCCTGAGTTGATAATTTTGGGGGGGCTGCTCTGGGTCTTCATTGCTGCACACGTGGGCTCTTTCTGTGATCAGTCGTGTCTGACTCTTTGCGACCCCATGGACTGTAGCCCACCAGGCTCCTCTGTCCATGGAATTTTCCAGGCAAGAATACTGGAGTGGGCTGCCATTTCCTACTCCAGGGGATCTTCGCAATCCAGGGATTGAACCTACGTCTTTTGTGTCTCCTGCATTGGCAGGCAGATTCTTTACCACAGCGCCACCTGGGAAGCCCCTCAATTCCCTAACCAGGTATCAAACCTGTGTGTCCCTTGCGTTGGAAAGCAGATTCTTAACCACTGGACCACCAGAGAAATCCCGAGTTGGTGATTCTTGAGCTGTGCTTGGGCATCTGAGAGTTCATGATACTATTCTCCTGCTACATATGTTTGAAAATGTCCTTAATAAATCAACAAAACTCCTTCCCCAGAAAGGGGCCTGCCAGCCAAGCTGGGCACCTGGTTCTCTCTCAGGAACTTGTGACTTGGTGTTCTCTCTAGCTTTGAGCTCTTTATCTCCCATTTACTGCAGTTTAGTCATTATTTTGGTGCCCGTGAGTGGTGGTGGGGTGATCCTTTCTAGGACTCTGGGAAATCAGACTCTGGAGCCTGCAGGCCGTGCTGGCAACAGGCTGCTCAGGTTGTTTCAGGGAGGCCCCTGCCCTCAAACGTCTTCCAGCCTGTCATCTGTGCTATCCCAAAGTCTACCACTAAAGCCTCAGACTCCTGGGTCAAAGCAGGTTCTCCCAAAACACGGCAATGTTTGGTCATCATATAGGAGTCATGTTTCAAGACATCAGCTGCTCTGAAGGTGTGGAATGGGGACAGGTAGGTTTTGAAACGACTTTCCAGATTACTCTCAGTCAAGTAGCAAGCATTCCCCCCACTGCTGTATCTCAGACATCATCCTAACGTGCCTGTGGCCCGTTCCTTGTCTTCATCCTCCCGCCAGAAGGTCAGCCCCACCAGGGCAGGGATTTTTTGTTAGCTTGATCACAAATCACAAATGCCAGTTTAAGCTGAATCTAGAACAGTCCCCAGCACGCAGCATACAATGAATATTGTTGAATGACTGGATTGGAGGGAGGGGGTTGGACTGGAGACCCAGAGGGACCTGGAAAGCTGAATCGCCACCTCCACAGCCTCACCCCCACCCCCAGCGCTCAGTTCTAGCACCGAGTCTCTGCCCAAAGTCCAGTGGCTCCTTTCTTCATTGCAGCTTCTCGAGGTCTTCCCTGGAGGCCCGAGGGGAGCATGGATGTAGTATTCTGGTCATTGGATAGGGGACAGCCCCCATCTGCCCCATTACCTGCCCCCCCCCCACCCCAGGATGATGGACAGCTTGGATTTGGAAGCAGGAGACCTGGGTTCTAAGCACAGGCTTGGCTACTAACTCGATGTGTACCATTGGGCAAGTTGCTTTCCCTCTCTGGGCCCATTTCTTCATTCATTAACAGAAGTACTGAGCTCTGAGCCCCCAGAGCCTGGGTAGGCAGCCAGCATTCCAGCGGTACACAAAGGGGAGGCAACTGCAAAGGAGAGGCTTTTGGGGCTGGTTGCTATGGCAACTGTGCACACACTAAGGGTGGGGGAGGGGCTTGAGTATACAAATCAGGCCCTTGGTTGGCATCCCCAGCCCCGGTGGGCCTGTGTGTGGTTGGAGGAAGAGGTTTTATTGGTGGTGTTGGGCAGTGGAAGGGGATGGGGGTGTCTGGGGAGCCGGGGGCCAGTCCTGGGTGGGCCTGCCAGCCCTGCCCTCTGTCACGGGGTGGGAGATGGACTCACTGGTGAAGTAGGCATAGAACTGATGTCTAAGTGGGGCAGGACCCCAACAACCATCCCCTCTGCCCCCTCACGCATACAGTAGCCGAGGAGGAAACTGAGGCCTGGAGAGTCAAGAGGTTTGTCAAGATTTGAAAGATCCCAGAAAGACCCTCCCCACCACCATCCTGGTCAACCTAGGAAGTTAGGGGAGGGGTGGTTTTCCGAGAGCCCTGTAAACCATCTCCCTGGTAAACACTGTTCCTTCTGAGCTTGTACTTGGGAAAGTTGGGGTGGTGGGGGGGTGGTCTGAGCTTGGAGGGCAGGGGCAGTCTGTGCACACCATCCAGGGAGGTGGACAGCTGTGCCCAGCCCTGGCAGGGGGAGGGGGTGAACACAGGCCTACTGAGGGGTCTGGAGCTAGAACCCCGGCTTTGGCTTCTGTGACGCGGGCGCCCAAGGCACTCATTTCTCCCAGCTTTAGTGTCTGCACCTGTGAGTGGAGAGAACGTCTCCTGAAGGAGATTTCAGGACGACAGAAGCATCGGGAAAGCGCGGGCGGTCAGGAGGGGACACGGGCCCACCATGGAGCCTTCACTGCCTCACCCTCCAGTACGCCGCGCCTTCCTCTCCTCCTCTACCCCCCGCCCACCCTCCTCTGGGGCTTCTTCCCTTCCACCCACTCCTCACATGCTAGGGCCTCCTCTGGGGCTCCAGGCCGGGGTCTATTTGCTCCGTTCTTCTTCTTCCTCCTCAGCGCTTTCCCAACACGCCGTGTCCTCCCCGACACACCCCAGCCACCCTTGCAGTTGGGTTGAGGCCACATGACCTGTTCTGGTCCATGAACTGTGGGCAGCAACTGTGCCTGTCGCTTCTGGAAGCTCACAGGTCTACCTCCTCCATAGTCTTCCTTCTCTTGCTGTGGCAACTTTAGAAGTTGTGGGTTGAGATGGTGGCAGGTAAGATGGAGGTCACCTAGGTCTCTGAATCACTGGTTGGGGGAGAGCCTCTGCCGTCCCATGGTGAACTTTGTATGCACAGAAGATAAATATCCTTTTTTGCTAGGATGTTGGGATATCAAGATTGGTTTCTTTCCTTTTTTTCTTTTGGCCATGCCACATGTGAGATCTTAGTTCCCGGACTGGGGATCGAATCTGTGCCCCCTGCATTGGAAGCATGGGGTCTTAACCACTAGACTCCCAGAGAAGTCCCAAGATTGTTCTTTAAGTTGTAGCTTTTCCTATCCTGCCTAATAGGTCATCAAATAAATGCCAACTTTCTCTCTCTTTTAGCTTCCAAACCTTCTGAGCACCCCACTGGCTGCAGCTCTGCAGGGCTCTCTCTTCGTGAGTGGTCCACAGTGGAACTCACAGTCTTCTCCTAAACGTGGTCTGCTTCCTTGCTCCTCATTTTGGTGAGCAGCAGCCGGCACCTCCCCCTACACTTCCGCTTCCCACCTTTCCCCTGGGGCTGAGTTTCACCACCCTCTCCGCCCTCTCCTCACGCCCACCGCCGCCTCTGGACCTCACTTGCTCACCACCTGTCACCCCTGGGTGGCGAGCACAGTCTCCCAGCTCCTCTCCCAGCTTTCAGCCTTTATCTTTGTTCTTTAAAGATGTTGCTCCCTGTCTTCTGGTTCCTGTTGTTTTCAAGGAGAAATGTGCCATCATCCTTATCTTTGTCCCTTTGTGTGTAATGTCGCTTTCCTCTTGCTGCTGTTACTTTTTCTCTTTATCACTGGTTTTAAGCTGTTTCATTATGACGTGCCCCGATGTGGTTTTCTTTGCATTTCTTGCGCTTGCATTTTGTTGAGATTCTTGGATCTGTAGGTTAATAGCCTTTGTTTTTTTTTTTTTTCTGGAAGATTTTGGTCATTATTTCTTCAGAACTGTTTCTGTCCTCTTGGGAGGCTTCTATTACATGTATGTGAGACCTTGTTCCAATAACTCAGGGATGCTCTATTCTTTTTTTTTCCCGAATCTTTTTTCTCTTTGTGTTTCATTTTGTATAGTTTCTATTTTTGTAACTTAAGATTATTTATTTAAGTAAAATTGACTTACAATATTTTTTAGTTTCAGGCATAGAACATAGTGAGTTGATATTTTTATACATTACAAAATGGTCACCATGATATGTCTAGTTACCATCTGTCACCATACAAAGTTATAATTATTATTAACTATACTCTGTGTGGTGTATATTATATGCCTGCTGCTGCTGCTGCTGCTGCTGCTAAGTCGCTTCAGTCGAGTCCAACTCTGTGTGACCCCATAGACGGCAGCCCCTGGGGCTTAGTTATTCTGTAACTGGAAGTCTGTGCCTCTTAATCTTCCTGTTTCACTCATCTTTACCTGTTTCACTCATCCCCGATCCCTCTCCAGTCTGGTGGTCCCCAGTCTGTTCTCTGCATCTGTGAGTGGGGCTCTGCGATGCGCACTCGTTTGCTTTTTATTTTTAGGCTCCACATACACGTGAAATCACACAATATTTGTCTTTCTGTCTGACTTATCTTATTTAGTTTAATGCACTCTAGGTCCATCCACATTGTCTCAGATGGCAAGAGTTCATTCCTTTTAATGGCTAAGTAATATTCCATTATTTTTATACGTATATATATATACACCCCACATCTTCTTTATCCATTCATCCCTTGATGGGCACTTCAGCTGCTTCTAAATCTTGGCTTTAGTACACAATATTGCAATGATATATGGGTGCATATATATTTTCATATTAATGTTTTTGTTTTCTTTGGAAAAATACCCAGAAGTGGAATTACTAGATTACATGGTAGCTCTACTTTTAATTTTTTGAGGAACCTCCACACTGTTTTCCATAGTGGCTGCACCAACTGGTATACACACCAAAAGTGTACAAGGGTTCCCTTTTCTCTCTCTGCTTTTACAAGTGTCTCTTTTTAGTTTTTTTTTTTGCTATTTTAATGATAATGTGTCTTGTTGTAGACTTCTGAAGGCTAATCTTGTTGGGACTCTGTGATTCCTAGACCTGGATGTCTGTTTCCGTCTCCAGGCTAGGGAAGTTTTCAGCTATTATTTCTTCAAATAAATTCTTTGCCCCTTTCTTACTCTTTTCTCCTTCTAGGACCCCTACAATTCCAATATTAGTATACTTCACGTTGTTCCAGAGGTCTCCTAAGCTATCCTCATTGAAAAAAGTGTTAGTGAATCAGTTGTTTCCAACTCTTTGTGACCCCATGGGCTGTAGCCCACCAGGCTCCTGTGACCATGGGATTTCCCAGGCAAGAATACTGAAGTGGTTTGCCGTTCCCTTCTCTGGAAGATCTTCCCAACTCAGGGATCAAACCTGGGTCTCCTGCATTGCAGGCAGACTCTTTACCGTCTGAGCCATTCCTTCAAATGTATTTTTATCTGTATTGTATTCTTCACCTCTGCTTGGTTCTACTCTATATTTTTTGACTCTTTGTTAAGTTTCTCATTGTATTCGTGTGTTCTTCTCCTGGGTTCTTTGAGCATCTTTATTTTATTTTTGTTTATTGCTGTGCTGTGTGGCATGTGGGATCTTAGTTCCCTGACCAGGGACCGAACCTGTGTCCCCTGCAGTGGGAGTGCCAAGTCCCAACCCCTGCACCACCTGGGAAGCCCCTTTTGAGCATCTTTGTGATAATTACCTTGAACTCTTTTTATCAGGTGAATTGCTTATCTCCACTTTGCTTAGTTCTTCCAGGATTTTGTCTTGAGTCTTCATTGGAACATATTCCTCTCTTTCCTCATTTTGCCTAGTGTTCTGCGTTTATGTATTGGGTAGGTCGGTTACACTTCCTAAGCTTGGAAAAGTGGCTTTATGCAGGAAATGTCCAGGGAGGCCCAGCAGCACACCTCCCCTCTGGTCAGCAGCCCTATATGCTCAAGTGGTGCCCCCTGTGTGGGCCTTCTCTTGTGGCAGAGCTGGTTACTGTGGGTGCACAAGTGGGCAGGGCCGATCCCTGGCCTGGTTGACTGCTGCCTGCTGGTGGGTGGGGCCAGGTCCTGGAGCTGGGGCCAGCCCATTAATGGGGTGGGGTGGGCAGGTCCCAGTGTGGCTGTCTCTTTGGTTCAGGGGGCCCTGGAACTAGCGATGGCCAGCTGGTTGGTAGGTAAGCTCCTGGCACTAATAGACTAGATGAAAGACTCCAAAATGGTGCTTGCCAGCACCAGTGTCCTTGAGGTAGAACAAGCCCCCCCAAATGACTTGTGGAGTTATAAGAACTATTCGAATATCCTTGTCTACTAATTCTGTCATTGTGTCATTTTGTGTTGGTTTCAACTTGATTATTTTCTTATTATGCATCGCATTTTCCTCTGTCTTTGTATACCTGGTAATTTCTCATTGGATGCCAGATATTGTGAATTTTACTTCCTAGGGTGCTGGTAATTTTTTGTATACATAGAAATATTCTTGAGGTTTGTCCAGAATGTGGTTAAGTTTCTTGGAAACGGTTCAATCTTTTTGTCTTGCTTTTAGGCTTTGTTAAATGAGACCAGAGCAGCATTTAGTCAGAGACCCCAAGCAGAGATCATCCAGGACCTGGCAGCCTGCAGCCAGAGGTCCACTGGGAAGCTTTAAGCAGGATGGGGCCCCAGCCAATGACCTCTGGATGTTTGTGTGTCCAGGGCTCGGGCCACAGACCCCCTTACTTCTCCGGCTGTACCCTCTCCCTAGAACCTTCTGTGGCTTTGGCTCCCAGTCGTGTGTCTCCAGCTTTCTGCTCTTGCACCTGAACTTGACTTGTGTGGCCCCCTCCCCAGTCCCCAGTTTTGCCAGGAGAGGGAAGGGAAGTTTTCCGTGACCCTCTTAGGACCCTGACTGGGCCTGACAATTAATCTGACAGATTCCCAGGAGAAAAGTATACACATTTAATTCACATAAGTTTTACATGATGACACAGGAGCCTTCATAAGGAACACAAAACTGAAGAGACAGTTAGACCTGAGTGTTTTTGTGCTAGGTTTGAGGACAAGTAGCCAGTTGCATAGAAATGTGACAGGTTAGAGTGAAAGGTAAGTGTAATTAACTAGGGGAACTTGGCAAGGCCCGTTTCTTAGATTCCATCTTGTCACCATTTTGTCTTTGGAGATCAGGAAGCTCCTTTCCTCCGGGTGACTGTCCTGCTTCTGCTATTTTTAAATATGCTCAGCTTAAAATATTTACTATCCAAGTTGCCATATTTTGGGGTAGCACATTCTGAAACCCATCACCAGGCAGCTCCACCTTAGCGTGTGCAGATCCAGACATTTGACCACCCCCTAACCTGCCCCTCTCTCCTCTCAATAAGAGGCCCCACCAGCCTCAAGGTCAGAAAACATGGGATCAACTTTGATCCCTAATCGCCACCCTGCATCCAATGTGCCAGCCAGTCCTTGATGACTTGCCTGTAGGAGTTTCAAAATCCAACTGCTTCTTCCCACCTGGTGCAAACCACCATTATCCTTATGAACCTGCACAGCTCAGATAGGTCTCGAACCCAGCCAAAAACCAGACTTGAACTCATGGGCTGGGAGACGAACCTACAGTCTTTCAATTGAGATTGTACACCTGGTCTCAGGAGGTTAATGGTTAACTTAATGACGCTCAGGTTCTTTATGTCTCAGCACAGAAGGAATTCAGCGAGATGCAAAGGGATAGGTAAGCGGATTTATTTAGAGATACACATCCCATAGGCAGAAAGTGTGAGAGCGGCTCTGGGAGAAACACGCTCTAGAGACAGAATGTGGGCTATCTTAGAAGGCAGGAGGCCCTGAAACATGGTGTGGTTAGTTTTTATGGGCTGGGTAATTTCATAGGCTAATGAGTGGGAGGATTATTCCAACTATTTCAAGGAAGGGGTGGGAACTTCCAGGAACCGGGCCACTGCCTGCATTTTGGCCTTTTATGGTCCACCTTGGAACTGTCCTGGTGCTTGTGGGTGTGTCATTTAGCTAATTGTATTGTAACCAGTGTATAATGAGCCTCAGGGTCTACTGGAAGGCGAATCTTCCGCCATCTTGGACCTCGTTGGTTCTAACCAGTTTATGTCATATCCGTGATGGCTGTGTCTTTCTTAAAGAGTTGTGCCCTGGCCCCTTCCCTCCTATTTCACTTAACCTGGGTTATTTAGAACCCGCCTCCTGTCCCCACTCCCTCATACAGGTCTGATGCTTCAGCCAGCGGGACCTTGTGAACATGTAAATTACAGTCTTTCAGGTCCCCGCTTTAAACCCTCCAGGGTTCCGTCAGATCTCTAGCCAAGGCCTGTGAGACTCAGTGGGGCAGCCCTCTGATGTTTGTCCAGTCCCCTTTCCTTCCTTTCTTTCCCTTTCTCCTCCCAATCCTCTCTCCCCTCCCCCATTTCTGGCTCACTTACTTTCAATGAACAAAGTGGCCTTCCCAGAGAGGCATTTCCTGACCGCTCCTCAAACAGAAACCCCCATTCGCAACCCTGCATCACTCCAGCCACTGACTCACCTCATTCTCCTTCACAGATCTTACACCCCCTCCCCTTCCCATCCCATAGTATATTGATTGTGTCTCTCCCAGGAGAACAAAAGTGCTGAGTGGGCAGGGACTTTATTTTCTACTAAATTTCAAAGCTTGAAACAGTGTGTATGGAGTTATCCTGCAAATATTTATTGAAACAAATGAATGGAGTGAATGACCTTGGAATTCCAGGGGCCGCTTGGGTCACAAAGACCTTGCCTTGCTCTTTCCAGGGTGAGGCCAGCTGGGGGTGGCAGCAGTCTGGGCTTCTGAAGGTGGAGAACTAAGGCTTTGGAACACGCTGCCTTGGCTTTTCCTCCATCCCAGGCTGGGCCCTGTAGTTACAAACAAGCAAAAATCCACCCTATTTGTTCTTGGAGGAAACTGTAAAGTCACTACAAACTGGAGCACAGATGCCGCAGTCTGCAAGGTTAAGTGTGCTATTTAGTTATGGAGATCAGGAGCTCCTCTAGCCTGCCTGTGCCCTTGAAGCATTAGAGAAATGTTTTTCCTAAATGTGCATTTAGACCAAAGCTGTGGCTGTCCCAACATGCTGTCACTTTGAAGCTGAACAACCCAGAAGACAGGAAATACGAGTACACTTGGTATGATTGCCTTGCCAGACCCATCCATTCATTCAACTAGTCAATACTGAGCACCTCCTGCAGGCCCAGCTCTGGATTCCAGAGTGGACAAGCCTGATGCAGACTCCAAGGGATGGGATGCATGTTCTTGCTGCAGGAATGGCTTGAGTCTTGGGTTGAAGGGAGGAGATGACATTCTTTCTGAGGTTGTGGGTGAGGGTGATGAGAGACCTGGAGATTTGAGCAGGAGGGAAGTCATGGAGCAGTGACTGCTGCTGGTGGGGACATTATCATACCCTCTCAGGGCTCTTTCAGTTGTCTCCCAAACCTTCAGTAACATTCTTGGGGTTTCCAGGTGTGCACTGGCGCAGGGAGAAGGGGTGAAACAGAGAGGGTAAGAGGTGAGCGGGAGCCGCAAACAGTAGAGAGGTGGACGCAGGCGGGAGTGGGTATCCTGAGGCATCTCCCACCACAGACTACCCAGAGGTGCTCTATAAGAGACAATGATTTTTTAAGACACAACTATTTTTTAAATGCATGTCTGTTTTCAGAATGAATGAATGCAAGGAAAATCTTTAGGCTGTCAAACAAAAAAGGGGTGCTGGAAGCCTGAGTGTTAGGGAGCCCTGAAGCTTTGGGGAGACCTCGGGTCCTTTGCACATACATTTCCATGACCGAGATCAGAGTTTCTCAGTAGCAGCACTGTTGACATTTTGGGCCAGATTATTTTGGGCTGAGGAGGGGCTGTCCTGTGCATTGTAGGGTATTTGGCAGCAACCTTGGCCTTTACTCACTAGATGCCAAAGCAACTCCCTTCCCCAGTTGCGACAACCAGAAATGTCTCCTGGAGGACACAGTTGTCCAGGCCAAGAAATAAAGGCCTAGAGGCTTGGGTGTTGAAGGCTTCATGAGGAAGAAAGAGATAGGTTGTGAGCACTCATGGTAGGGAGTCATAATTGAGACCTTTATAAAAACAAAACAAAACATAAAACAAGGCTCTCAAAGCTACACCTCTTGTGAAAGGATAGAGAAAAAAATTCACCAGTGGCAAAGAGAAATGATAAGAACATTTGTCTATTTCAGCTTGTGTTCTAGGTAGAAAGAAAAGCCTTTAGGTTTATAACCACAGGCCTGCCCACACAGCGGTTTAGGGGAAACATTTGTACCTTCAAGGAAACTCCCAGTAGTGAAATTAACTCCAAGTGTGTTGGAAGCCCCTGAGGCACCTGGCTAAAGCAAAGGCAAAAGCAAATTCTCTTGAGAAGGACACACTCTCCCTCAACTCCTGCTGTGCAGGTTTTGTATGAGTAGAACCCAGCCAAGCTTGAATCTGCAATACAAAATTACAAAGTACATGAGGAAAAAAACTGCTCAGGAGTGAGTCAGTAAAACAACAAATGGCCAAATTAGACCTTCAAGATTTAAGATACTGGAATGGTCAGATCCAGAATATTAAAAAAAAAAAAAAAAAAAAGAATTATTTAAACTAGAGAAATAAAAATGTGGCCAGGAAAAGCAGGCAAATATGAAAGTGACCACATAGACTCAGAAGTGAAAATGATAATGTTGCAATGTAAAACCTAATGGACAGGTTAAATAGCAGATTAAATACAACTGAAGAGATAGTTAGTGAACTGGAAAATAGATTTGAAGAAATCATTAGCCATAGCACAGCACAGAGAGAAAAATATGAACAAGAGGAAAAAAAGACATGGGATATAGAATAAGGAATTTAGCAAATGCCTTCTAGGAATTCCAGAGGAGATAATTGAGGGGATTGAGCGAGGTAACAATAATGTTGATTAGGAATTTTCCAGAAATTGTAAAAAAGACAAATCCTGGGAAGGAAGCATGAAGAATTCAAGCAGAGTAACTAAAGAGAAACCCAGACAGACACTGAAGCAGAACTGTAGAAATCCAGAGGCCTTAAAAGAAACTGGACAGAAAAAAGTCATATTACAAATGACTCCAGGATAAAACTGTGAGACACGAACACTTGTCCTTGGGAACCCCAGATATCACCTAGGGAAAGGGTACCTCAGGAGAAATCCTGACTACTGCATGAGCAGGTTTGAGCCTCAGACTGTTACTGGCAAATTATTAAAAGAAATATGATCTTAGTGCTCTCTCAGGCCGAGTGGTGGTTTCACAGCCCAGTGTGTTGTGTAGGGGTGCAGTGGACACGCTCAGTACCCTCTGGACAGCCCACAGACGGTGAGAGGTTACTTTTTCCTGTAGTGGGCAGAGAGCCATCTTTGGAACACTTTCTGGACACCGTCTAGGGGGTGGGCAGTGAACATGAGGCAGTGTGAGAATTAGGGGGCTTCGAGTGGGCTCCGGGGGCAACAGATGGCCAGGGAACTATCTCTGGACCTCCCACCCTGTGTGCAGCCACTGCCTTCCTCTGGAGGATGTGAGGGGCCACTTTTCCAATTCACAAAGGCTTCCTGGAGGAGGTGATGGGCTGCAAAAGGAAGCTGAGAATGGTAGTTTGGGGAAGGAGAGGAGGGTCTGCCCGTGTGCAGCGGGGAGGGAGACAGAGGCGGGAAGGCTGAGCGGACTCCTGGGAACTGCCTCTATTTCTGGCTAAGTGCACCATCTCCCACCCACTTCATACACACCTCATGCACACACATCCCCTTTTCCATTCTTGCTATGAATTTCTCACCAAACAAGCTTCATTAATCGTCTAATAACCAGATTAATTAAGGACGCTGAAAGTAAACATCAAGAAGGTAATTTGCTCCTGATTACTGCTGTAATTGCGGGAGGATGGATTCATTTGCATATGCAAAGAAGCCTCCACACACGGCAAGGACAGGAAAGAAGGAATGGGGTGTCTGACCCGCACCCCTCCGGCCCTTTCACTTCCTGCCCCTGCCAGCCCCCTCCGCACCTCTCTTGAACGCTGGTGGAGAGGCCGGCTGTGTTCCCCACCCGCAGCCGGCAATCCCTGCTCCCCAAGGCCCTCGACCCAGGCCTGCTCCTGCAGCTTCTTTCCCTCCCCGAGATGTGGGTCTCACAAAACAGGGATGGGGAATTCTAGCCCCGCCTGGGCCCTTCCTGAGAGATACTGGCAACACACCTGCCCCTCATCGATTTTCTTAACTGTGAAATGGGTTAGCAATCTACTCTCCCTAGCCCTTAGGAGGACTCAAGTAAGGAAGAGCTAGCGAAGGAGCCTTTCATACATTCTAAAGCGCTGGGCCAAAGTTTGCTGGGCCTTATTTTTCGCCTGAGCCTGGGATCTGCTGAAGGCGAATTTTCAAAGGCCCCTCAGAATTCTGCCTCATCCAGGAAGCCTTCCGGGATTGTGCCCTTCACGAACTAGCTTCTCTCCGGGGCCCGCAATTTGTTCTTTTCTATGGAAGAGCTGCCCCTTGTCTCCCGCTAGAACCCCTTACCTTGGGGGTTGGGGAGGGGTAACAGCCGCAGGGTACCTCCTCCCTTCCCCCTCGCCAAGACTTAAGCTCCCGCTTGAGGGGTGGGTACCTCGTTCTGGGGCGACCCCTGCACCCCAGGACCTCAGACGCCAAATTGTTTTCTGATGGCGGCCTCCGTCTCTCCTGAACTCAATTTGCGTTTTCAAAGCAGCTAATAGACGCATTAAAAAATCCATTTTCACTCGGGATTGAATCTGACTGAAGCGAGATCAATGCGCAGAGGCCGCTCTCCTCCCCCACTGTCTCCCCTCTTTCCCACCCTGCTCGCGTTGCCATGGCGACCGCGGAAGGCACCGCGCCCAACCCGACTCTGGCTGGCGGATCTGCGGGGCGCTGCGTGGGGGGGGGCCCTCTGCTCCCCAACACCCTGCCAGCGCCTCCCCCACGCCCCATCCCGGCAGTCGCAATCAGCTTGGCTACTTGGGTCTGAATCCTGTCTCCACCATTCAGTACTGTGTGGTCTTGGGCAGGTTAGTTAACGTCTGTGTCTCGGTTATCTCATCTAAAGTGGGGCTAGTAATTGTGCTGACCTCAGAGCACGGTCCTGGGGATTAAATGATTCAACTGTACGGGGGTGGCATGCAAGGAGCGGCACACAGGGCGTCCTCAAGAAGTGTCGGCTCTTCTGCCTCAAGCCTTCTGCCGCAGTCTTTATGGAGGGGGAGGCCTCCCAGGCCTGTCTCTCCTGTTAGCTCTGAGAGCAACCGCAGCCCAGGAGCTCCTGGTCCCTCCAGATCTCGCCAGAAGCAGGGGCAGGACAAACCTCGCTCCTGTTTTCCTTCTGTGCTCCAGCCTTTGTGAAACAGGACGCCGGTGTGGGCAGGGAGGTCACCTCTCATCACCATTCCCTGACCACTCTCTGGCCCCAACTGCCATCCTCTGGCCCCGGCGCCCCCTGGTTTTGCCCTCAAGCCCTCCGGCTGCCTCTGAAGCCTCTTGCCTTTGCTCTGGTCTCCAGAGAGATCCTTAGTGTACACGGGGTGGGGTGGGGAATAATTGGCCTGGCCTGGCTTTTGGATGAAGCAGACTGTGGAGCTGGAGGGACCGGGGGCCCAGGCTACACCCCTCCTGGCAGCGGCTCTTCATTAGCGTGCACCTTTGGTTCTGTGTGGCTCGGCCCAGCAACATAACAGTGCAGTATCCCTCTGCGGAAAAAATGGGCTTTGAAGTCGCAGGAAGCTGTTCAGTTCTCAGGGTCTCCCCAAGCTGGCCAGAGCTCCCAGGCCATCTCTCAACAGGAAGGTCAGCCTCTTAAACACACACACACACACACACATAGACAGAACATAAGACCAGCCCCTGTCACCAAAAGTGGGGAGCCTCCTCCACACCTCTGGTGCCCCACATGGGGCCAGGGTGGTTGGAGGCACAGAGAAAATCCTGTCTCCACTGAATTGCACTGGTGTCTTTGTCCTGAATCAATTGACCGTATATGGGTGGGTCTATTTTTGGGTCTATTTTCTCTATTGTCTTAATTGCTGTAGCTGTGTGCTGCTGCTGCTAAGTCGCTTCAGTCATGTCCAACTCTGTGTGACCCCATAGACGGTAGCCCACCAGGCTCCCCCATCCCTGGGATTCTCCAGGCAAGAACGCTGGAGTGGGTTGCCACCTCCTTCTCTAATGCATGAAAGTGGAAAGTGAACGTGAAGTCGCTCAGTCATGTCCAACTCTTAGCGACCCCGTGGACTGTAGCCTACCAGGCTCCTCCATCCATGGGATTTTCCAGGCAAGAGTACCGGAGTCGGGTGCCATTGCCTTCTCCATAGCTGTATAGAAAATTTTAAAATCAGGTAGGTTAAGTCATCCATCTTTGTTCTTCATAATCTGCATGCATGCTCACACTCAGTCCTGTCCGACTCTTTGCGACCGAATGAACTGTAACCCTCCAGGCTTCTTTGTCCATGAAGTTTTTCAGGCAAGAATACTGGAGTAGGTTGCCATTTCCTTCTCTAGGGAATCTTCCTGATCCAGGGATAGAACCCACGTCTCTTGGGTCTCCTGCATTGGCAGGCGGATTCTTTTACCACTGTGCCACCTGGGAGTCCATCTTGACTGTTTTGGGTTTTTTGCATTTTCATACACATTTTAAAATAGCCTCGTCAATTTCCACAAAAAACTTGCTGGAACTTTGACTGGGATTGTGCTGAATCTACAGATCATTTTGGGGAGAATTGACACTATCAATATTGAGTCATCTAGTCCAGGAACACGGTGTAGCTCTGTTATGAATGTCTTCCTTAATTTCTCTCGGCATCCTGCTTTCTGTTTTAAACCCCACTGCATTCTGGCACCTGGTGGAAATTAACTTCCATCCCTGTGACTGCTGTTGCTTGAAGGGAGTTTGTTGTCTTGTTGCAGCTCTTCAGAGAAAAACCCAGGGACAGACGAGGTCCTGGGAGAGGGAGAGGGGCGAGTAGAGAGATCTAAGGAGGGAAGGGGGCACCTGGGACCCCAGCCTCAGTCCTGACCCCTGAACACCCCTCTGCTCTGTGGGAAGTCTCCAAGCTCAGCAATGTCCCAAGCACTTCATTTCAGTTTTCCTATCTGTGAAATGGGAGTGTTGTCTCGGTGTGAGACAGCAGACGTGCGGAGTGAAGATTATGTATTGCAGGGCATTTATTAGGTGCTTGAGAAATCATATTGGTGTTTGTTTCTGCCCTCAAAGGAAGACCTATGCCACGAATGTGGACACAGAACTGGAAAGGACCAGGCTCATGACCACTTCTCTCCAGTGGTGCTTTTTTTTCCCTTTTAAGGACAAACTGAGAGTGTGCCTTAGTAATCGAAGAGATGGAAAAAGAAAGATGATATGTGTGCAGAAAGTTTGACTAGTGTAGGAGGCCTGGTTCAAGTAGCTTGCAGACTTTTTGTTTATTTGGCTGTTAGCTGTGGTATGTGGGATCTCTGATCCTTTAGTGGGGGCTTAGGGCTTCTGTTGAACCCAGGGCCCCTGTGTTGGGAGTGTGGCTTCTTAGCCACTGGATCACCAGGGAAGTCCTGATACTAACAGACTATTTATTCTTTCAATTCACTTGCATTCCTTCCTTCCATCCATCCATCCATCCATCCAGTTTCTGGTATGCATGGTGAAGGAGTCCTTGGGCCTAGAAAAGAAAACAACGGTCTCAAAGGCCCTTGCTGAGTCATCAAACTTCAGGGAAAACAAAGTTCAGTTAGTTCAGTTGCTCAGTCGCTCAGTCATGTCCGACTCTTTGTGACCCCATGAATCGCAGCACGCCAGGCCTCCCTGTCCATCACCAACTCCCGGAGTTCACTCAAACTAATGTCCATCAAGTTGGTGATGCCATCCAGCCATCTCATCCTCTGTCGTCCCAGTCTCCTCCTGCCCCCAATCCCTCCCAGCATCAGAGTCTTTCCCAATGAGTCAGCTCTTCGCATGAGGTGGCCAAAGGATTGGAGTTTCACCTTTAGCATCAGACCTTCCAATGAACACCCAGGACTGATCTCCTTTAGGATGGACTGGTTGGATCTCCTTGCAGTCCAAGGGACTCTCAAGAGTCTTCTCCAACACCACAGTTCTAAAGCATCAATTCTTCGGCGCTCAGCTTTCATCACAGTCCAACTCTCACATCCATACATGACCACTGGAAAAACCATAGCCTTGACTAGATGGACCTTTGTTGGCAAAGTAATATCGCTGTTTTTTAATATGCTATCGAGGTTGGTTATAACTTTCCTTCCAAGGAGTAAGCGTCTTTTAATTTCATGGCTGCAGTCACCATCTGCAGTGATTTTGGAGCCTAGAAAAATAAAGTCTGACACTATTTCCACTGTTTCCCCATCTATTTCCCATGAAGTGATGGGACCAGATGCCATGATCTTAGTTTTCTGAATGTTGAGCATTAGGCCAACTTTTTCACTCTCCACTTTCACTTTCATCAGGAGGGTTTTTAGTTCCTCTTCACTTTCTGCCATAAGGGTGGTGTCATCTGCATATCTGAGGTTATTGTTATTTCTCCCGGCAATCTTGATTCCAGCTTGTGCTTCTTCCAGCCCAGCATTTCTCATGATGTACTCGAAAGAGGAACTCCCCAGGTCATTAGGTGCCCAATATGCTACTGGAGATCTGTGGAGAAATAACTCCAGAAAGAATGAAGGGATGGAGCCAAAGCAAAAACAATACCCAGCTGTGGATGTGACTGGTGATAGAAGCAAGATCAAATGCTGTAAAGAGCAATATTGCATAGGAACCTGGAATGTCAGGTCCATGAATCAAGGCAAATTGGAAGTGGTCAAACAAGAGATGGCAAGGGTGAACGTCGACATTCTAGAAATCAGCGAACTAAAATGGACTGGAATGGGTGAATTTAACTCAGATGACCATTATATCTACTACTGTGGGCAGGAATCCCTCAGAAGAAATGGAGTAGCCATCATGGTCAACAAAAGAGTCTGAAATGCAGTACTTGGATGCAATCTCAAAAACAACAGAATGATCTCTGTTTGTCTTCAAGGCAAACCATTCAATATCACAGTTATCCAAGTCTATGCCCCAACCAGCAACGCTGAAGAAACTGAAGTTGAACGGTTTTATGAAGACCTACAAGACCTTTTAGAACTAACACCCAAAAAACATGTCCTTTTCATTATAGGGGACTGGAATGCAAAAGTAGGAAGTCAAGAAACACCTGGAGTGACAGGCAAATTTGGCCTTGGAATGCGGAATGAAGCAGGGCAAAGACTCATAGAGTTTTGCCAAGAAAATGCACTGGTCATAGCAAACACCCTCTTCTAACAACACAAGAGAAGACTCTACACGTGGACATCATTAGTTGGTCAACACCGAAATCAGATTGATTATATTCTTTGTAGCCAAAGATGGAGAATCTCTATACAGTCAACAAAAACAAGACCAGGAGCTGACTGTGGCTCAGATCATGAACTCCTTATTACCAAATTCAGACTTAAATGGAAGAAAGTAGGGAAAACCACTAGACCATTCAGGTATGACCTAAATCAAATCCCTTATGATTATACAGTGGAAGTGAGAAATAGATTAAAGGGCCTAGATCTGATAGATAGAGTGCCTGATGAACTATGGAATGAGGTTTGTGACATTGTACAGGAGACAGGGACCAAGACCATCCCCATGGAAAAGAAATGCAAAAGAGCAAAATGGCTGTCTGGGGAGGCCTTACAAATAGCTGTGAAAAGAAGAGAAGCAAAAAGCAAAGGAGAAAAGGAAAGATATAAGCATCTGAATGTAGAGTTCCAAAGAATAACAAGAAGAGATAAGAAAGCCTTCTTCAGCAATCAATGCAAAGAAACAGAGGAAAACAACAGAATGGGAAAGACTAGAGATCTCTTCAAGAAAATTAGAGATACCAAGGGAACATTTCATGCAAAGATGGGCTCGATAAAGGACAGAAATGGTATGGACCTAACAGAAGCAGAAGATATTAAGAAGAGGTGGCAAAAATACACGGAAGAACTGTACAAAAAAGATCTTCATGACCCAGATAATCATGATGATGTGATCACTAATCTAGAGTCAGACATCATGGAATGTGAAGTCAAGTGGGCCTTAGAAAGCATCACTACGAACAAAGCTAGTGGAGGTGATGGAATTCCAGGGTAGCTGTTTCAAATCCTGAAAGATGATGCTGTGAAAGTGCTGCACTCAATATGCCAGCAAATTTGGAAAACTCAGCAATGGCCACAGGACTGGAAAAGGTCAGTTTTCATTCCAATTCCAAAGAAAGGCAATGCAAAAGAATGCTCAAACTACTGCACAATTGCACTCATCTCACATGCTAGTGGAGAAGGCAATGGCACCCCACTCCAGTACTCTTGCCTGGAAAATCCCATGGGCGGAGGAGCCTGGTAGGCTACAGTCCATGGGGTCGCTAAGAGTCGGATACGACTGAGTGACTTCACTTTCACTTTTCACTTTCATGCATTGGAGAAGGAAATGGCAATCCACTCCAGTGTTCTTGCCTGGAGGATCCCAGGGACGGGAGCCTGGTGGACTGCCGTCTATGGGGTCACACAGAGTTGGACACAACTGAAGCGACTTAGCGGCAGCAGCAGCAACAGCAGCACACGCTAGTAAAGTCATGCTCAAAATTCTCCAAGCCAGGCTTCAGCAGTACGTGAACCGTGAACTCCCCGATGTTCAAGCTGGTTTTAGAAAAGGCAGAGGAACCAGAGATCAAATTGCCAACATCCGCTGGATCATGGGAAAAGCAAGAGAGTTCCAGAAAAACATCTACTTCTGCTTTATTGACTATGCCAAAGCCTTTGACTGTGTGGATCACAATCAACTGTGGAAAATTCTGAAAGAGATGGGAATACCAGACCACCTCACCTGCCTCTTGAGAAATCTGTATGCAGATCAGGAAGCAACAGTTAGAACTGGACATGGAACAACAGACTGGTTCCCAATAGGAAAAGGAGTGAGTCAAGGCTGTATATTGTCACCCTGCTTATTTAACTTATATGCAGAGTACATCACGAGAAACGCTGGACTGGAAGAAACAGAAGCTGGAATCAAGATTGCCGGGAGAAATATCAATAACCTCAGATATGCAGATGACACCACCCTTATGGCACAAAGTGAAGAGGAACTCAAAAGCCTCTTGATGAAAGTGAAGGAGGAGAGCGAAAAAGTTGGCTTAAAGCTCAACATTCAGAAAACGAAGATCATGGCATCTGGTCCCATCACTTCATGGGAAATAGATGGGGAAACAGTGGAAACAGTGTCAGACTTTATTTTTGGGGGCTCCAAAATCACTGCAGATGGTGACTGCAGCCATGAAATTAAAAGACGCTTACTCCTTGGAAGAAAAGTTATGACCAACCTAGATAGCATATTCAAAAGCAGAGACATTACTTTGCTGACTAAGGTTCATCTAGTCAAGGCTATGTGAGAGTTGGACTGTGAAGAAAGCTGAGTGCCGAAGAATTGATGCTTTAGAACTGTGGTGTTGGAGAAGACTCTTGAGAGTCCCTTGGACTGCAAGGAGATCCAACCAGTCCATTCTGAAGGAGATCAACCCTGGGATTTCTTTGGAAGGAATGATGCTAAAGCTGAAACTCCAGTACTTTGGCCACCTCATGTGAAGAGTTGACTCATTGGAAAAGACTCTGATGCTGGGAGGGATTGGGGGCAGGAGGAGAAGGGGGCGACCGAGGATGAGATGGCTGGATGGCATCACTGACTCAATGGACATGAGTCTGAGTGAACTCCAGGAGATGGTGATGGACAGGGAGGCCTGGCATGCTGCGATTCATGGGGTCGCAAAGAGTCGGACACGACTGAGCAATTGAACTGAACTGACTCTGCATATACAGCCTTGACGTTCTCCTTTTCCTATTTGGAACCAGTCTGTTGTTCCATGTCCAGTTCTAACTATTGCTTCCTGACCTGCATACAGGTTTCTCAAGAGGCAGGTGAGGTGGTCTGGTATTCCCATCTCTTTCAGAATTTTCCACAGTTGATTGTGATCCACACAGTCAAAGACTTTGGCATAGTCAATAAAGCAGAAATAGATGTTTTTCTGGAACTCTCTTGCTTTTCCCATGATCCAGCGGATGTTGGCAATTTGATCTCTGGTTCCTCTGCCTTTTCTAAAACCAGCTTGAACATCAGGAAGTTCACGGTTCACGTATTGCTGAAGCCTGGCCTGGAGAATTTTGAGCATGACTTTACTAGTGTGTGAGATGAGTGCGATTGTGTGGTAGTTTGGGCATTCTTTGGCATTGCCTTTCTTTGGGAGTGGAATGAAAACTGACCTTTTCCAGTCCTGTGGCCACTGCTGAGTTTTCCTAATTTGCTGGCATATTGAGTGCAGCACTTTCACAGCATCATCTTTCAGGATTTGAAATAGCTCCACTGGAATTCCATCACCTCCACTAGATTTGTTCGTAATGATGCTTTCTAAGGCCCACTTGACTTCACATTCCAGGATGTCTGGCTCTAGGTGAGTGATCGCACCATCGTGATGATCTTGGTCGTGAAGCTCTTTTTTGTACAGTTCTTCTGTGTATTCTTGCCACCTCTTCTTAATATCTTCTGCTTCTGTTAGGTCCATACCATTTCTGTCCTTTATCGAGTCCATCTTTGCATGAAATGTTCCCTTGGTATCTCTAATTTTCTTGAGAAGATCTCTAGTCTTTCCCATTGTGTTGTTTTCCCATTCAGTTTTGTTGGGGAAAGCAAAACTGAACTTTAAGTCCTGCCCTGATGCTCCCAGCCGGTTACATCACCCTCTGGGACTTATCACCCTCTGCCCAGAAACCTCCCACCCCCTACATCTGCCCTCAATTTATCACCCCCTGCCCAAAACCTCCCCCTCATCAACCCCCCCCCCCCCGCTCAACTACAAATGCCATCTCAACTAAAGATTATCCGAAACGTCCCACCTGACTAACATTTCCCTTATCACTTCCACAAACTTCCCTTTAAATATGAAGCCTCCCTGATCCCTCTTGGCACTCAGCCTGGTCGTAGGCCGACTGTCGCCCCCTCCTTGCCTGAATAAAGGTAACCTACCTCCGTTGAGGTCGTCTCTCCTTCTTTTCTGCCTGGGCTCGAACTACACTTTACATTCTTGGTGCCGAAGCTGGGAAGGGGTGAGGCATTCGCCTCTGTCTCTCTCCCTCTCCCTCCCTCTCATCGTTTTCCCTTTTCCCGGAGTCTGGGAGCGTGAACGTCCGCTGAGCTCAGTTTTCTGTTAGTGCCTTCCTGAGCGGTGCAAGCCTTGTTCTCAGGCTTTACTGGTGCTTTGCGTACCCCCAGGCCGCGGCTCTACCCCCATTCTCTCTCTTTCTCTGATGACCTCCGCAACAGGGAAGTCTTGCCATTCAATCGCTCTACATACAGCCCTGCACTCAAGCTGGCCCCTAGATTAAGGTAAGATCCGGACGGTGTTAGAGGCGCCCTAGAACCCAGTCCTCTCCGGGCCCCGGGGACCCCCAGCCCAGGGCCACTCTGTAGGTGATGGTGGGGGACGCTCCCCCTCGACGCAGAGCCCTCTTCTCGTAACTCCTGTTGCGATTACGGGTGACGACTCGAACTCCCAATAGGAGTTTGCCTTTCAATTATGGGGTCTGGTCAGTCTGTCCCAAAAGATTCCCCCCTGGCCTGTGTTCTCAAAAATCTCAAACCGCTGTCACTCACTGAACTCAAAGCTAACCGCTTAAAACAACTCTGGATACAGATCTGGCCTCAATACCAATTGGACAGACAAAACTGCTGGCCTGAATTCGGCACATTTGACTTTAACATTCTTCAAAATCTCACCAACTTCCTTGAACAGAATGGCAAGTGGTCGGAGGTCCCATATGCCCAATCCTTTTGGGCCCTTCGAAGCAGGCCCTCCCTATGCAAGGCCTGCTCCACCCGCAAGGTCCTTCTCTGTACCTTGCCTCCCAAGCAAAAGGGCTCTTCTTCTTTGACTAACCACCGATGGCAACATTCCACACCCCCGGAGTTCGACCCCGTGGATGAGCCCCCTCCCTACCCGCCACCCCGCCAACCCTCTCCTTCCCCCTCATTCAACTCACCTACTGACCCTGAAACCTCTAACTTGCCCTTGACCCTGCCACCTCATCTCCCCAACTCCCCTTCCCCCATTCTCTCCCCCCCGCGACACAATCACATCCCCAACACATTTCCCCTAAGAGAGATGGTGGGGCTAGGGGGCCCCACCCGAGTCCATGTGCCATTTTCATTGTCAGACATGAGCCAGACAGAAGAAAAGTTAGGATCATTTTCTGAAAATCCTACCAGATAAGAAGAGAATTCCTGATACTCTCCCAGGCCTCTAACCTCACATGTGTATTATATCGTAAATGCCACTCTCACCCCAGATGAAAAGGACCGTATCTGGCAAGCAGCGAAAGCCCATGCCGATCCCTTACGTAACCAAGATCGGGATAGCCCAGTTGCTGATGAGGCGGTGCCTCAGTTAGATCCCCACTGGACGTACCAGCCCGGTGACCCAGGTATCAGGAGACTCAGTCATATGATTACCTGCCTTCTAGAAGGAATGCAGAAAAATACTCATATCCATGTCAATTATGATAAAGTCAGGGAAATCACCCAAAGGGGCAGATGGAAATCCAGCCTTATTCTTGGCACGCCTCACAGAGGCAGACCAGAAGTATACCAACCTAGACATCACCACCCCTGCTAGGTTACTCTACTTCCATGTTCAGTTCATCAGCCAGCGCGCCCCTGACATTAGACGCAAGCTTCAACAACTAGAGAAGGGCCCTGAGACCCCCCAAAGAGACCTTCTAGAAGTAGCCTTCAAGGTGTTCAATAATAGAGAAGAGGAGGCTAAGAGAGAAAAAGACCGTGAGAGAAAAGCTAAATATGCCTTTTTGGTGGCAGCAATTAAGGGACAAGATCAGCCCGGCCCAAGCCATCCCAGACCAGGGCTTAGGAACCCCCCTGGATCCTGGTTCTGATGCAACCAGTAGGGACGCTGGGCAAAGGCATGCCCAAAACGACGGCCCCCCACCAAAGCGTGCCCAACCTGTGGTCAGTGGGGACACTGGAAGAAGGACTGTCCCCAGGGACGCCCTGGCACCCCTGGGGAGGTCCCCACCTCCCAGGCCTGGAGAGTGGAATGCCCACAGGGACGCCCTGGCACCCCTGGAGAGATCTCCACTTCTCCCCAGAACCCCAGCCCAACCCTACCAGAGTTGCTCCAATGACGGGGCCCAGGTTGGAGGCCCCTAGCCTGGGTCCTGGACACAAGCTCAGAACTTAGGGTAGATGGGGTAGTGGCCGGGAAAAAGACCTCCTTTATAGTCGATGCTGGAGCCACTTTCTCTCTCTTAACTTCCTACTCTGGCCCAACTCAAGACTCAGAGCTCACAATCAAGGGGGTCTCTGGAGTTGCCCTAAGGCCAAAAATCAGCCCTCCAGTACTCTGTCAATTTGGAAAATCAACCCTCATACACTCATTCCTCATAATGCCTCAGTGCCCGATGGCACTCCTAGGGAGAGTTGTTATCCAAATTGGGGTCTTTATTACCATAGCCCCCCTCAATACAGTCTCTATATTCTGCACGCAGATGGCACCTGGACTGCCCTATCCCTCACCCCTGACCTTCCCTTGGATCTACCCACCTTAGTCCCCCCAGTCTGGGACACTGGTCACCCATCCATAGCCAAACATCATCCCCCAGTCCACATTACCCTAAAAGACCCCTCAACTATAGTCACCCAACAACAGTACTCTCACCCCAGAGGCCCACAAGGGACTTAAGCCTATCATAGGCCATCTTCCTCAAGCCTCCATCTTAATTCCTACCCATTCACCACACAACACCCCTAATCTGGCAGTAAGGAAAGGACCAAACTCTTGGAGACTGGTTCAGGATCTGCCAAAAATCGATGAGGCTGTCACGCCAACATTCCCAGCAGTCCCTAACCCTTTCACCCTTCTGTCCACCATACCCCCAACTGCAACCCGCTTCATGGTATTAGATCTCAAAGACGCCTTTTTCACCATCCCCCTCCACCTTCTCTCCCAACCCCTTTTCGCCTTCACCTGGCAAGACCCCGAGACTCACGCTTCCCAGCAGCTAACATGGACAGTTCTCCCCCAGGGGTTCAGAGACAGCCCCCACTCTTTTGGGCAGGCTTTACAAAAGGACCTGCAGACACTCGACCTAGCCCCGAGTCATCTCCTCCAATATGTAGATGACCTCCTCCTTTGTAGCCCAACCGAAAGCTCTGCCTCCAACATACTGCCAAACTCCTTGGGGCCCTGGGATCCTGGGGTTATTGGGTGTCCCGATCCAAGGCCCAAGCAGTACAGACAAACGTCACCTACTGGGGCTCTCCATATCCCACCAACAGAGAACTATTCCCCCAGATAGAATCCAGGCCTTAATTAACTGTCCACTTCCAAAAGCAAAAAGGGAGCTCCTGTCTATCCTCAGCCTCCTCAACTTTTTCTGTATCTGGATCCCTAACTTCACCCTCATTGCAAAGCCGCTCTGTGAGGCAACTAAAGGATGTCTGGATGAGCCCCTCTTTAACCCCTCCTCACTGGCCAATCCTATTTGCCAGCTCACCCAGAACCTCCTCTGAGTGCCAACTCTCCACCTGCCAGACCACACCAGATCATTCTTTCTCTTTGCCCATTCCAACCAAGGACAGGCCCTGGGACTTCTGTGCCAGCGGGCCGGAGACACCTGGGCTGCCATAGCCTATCTGTCAAAACAGCTGGACATGGTGACCCAGGGGTGGCCTCCCTGCATGCAGGCCATGGCTGCTATCGCAGCCCTCGTACCCAAAGCAAATAAACTCTCCAGACATGCCCCTTTAACAGTCTGTTCTCCACAAGCCGTCCGAGACCTACTACTACATCGGGCTTTCCTCTCCCTTCCCCCTTCCAGGGTACAGGTCCTACATGCCTTTCTCCTCGACCCTCGGCTCTCATTCTCCCCCTGCTCTCCCCTTAAACCCCGCCAGCTTATTGCCCATGCCCTCTACAAGAGACCCCCTCCTGCACAGCTGCAGCCTAACAGTAGATCTTACCCAAAACCCCTTCCAACATTTGACAGATCAGCCCATCCTAGACCCAGGCACCCCACACTGGTTTATTGATGGCAGTTCTCAAAAATCCCCACCTTTCGCGGCAGGATGTGCCATCATCCAGGGGGACCCTTGTCACAATCATGGGACCCAGAGAACTGAGGCTTCACCTCTGCCACCTCACACCACCTCCCAACAGGCAGAACTGATAGCTCTCACCAAAGCTTTGACTCTGGCTAAAACTCTAAGGGTTAACATCCACACAGACTCCAAATATGCCTATAACATACTTCACTCAAGCATCCTAATATGGAGAGAAAGAGGTTTCCTAACCCAAAAGGGATCCCCCATCATTAATTCAGACCTTATCCACAAACATCTAGAGGCAGCACTCTTACCAAACAAAGCCGCCATCCTCCACTGTAGGGGACATCAAGAGGGAAGTCTCATATCAGCCTACAACAATGCTGCAGACCAGAAGGCAAAGGAGACAGCCCTGTCCCACCCCTCCCTCCAGCCCCCTGTCATCTTAGCCCTGACTCCCCCCGACCCTCCCACCACCAGAGAAATCCTCTCTTATCTGCACTCATACCTTCATCCCTTGTCCAAGGCACCCCAACAGTTCCTCCGTAACCACTTCCCCATATCCAGTGCTGACTAACAATATTTAGATAATCTTACCCGCTGTCAGACATGTCAACGTACTAATCCCAGCTCCAACCTTAAACCTACGTCCTTTCCAACCCATCAAATGAGAGGCAGCCTCCCAGCACAGGATTGGCAGATAGACTTTACTCATATGCCCCCGGTTGGGAGAGTCAGATACCTCCTGGTCCTTGTGGACACCTTTTCACAGCAGTAGAAGCATTTACCACTACAAACAAAAGAGGCCACACCGTGGCCCAAATCCTCTTCACAGAAATTGTCCCCAGGTTTGGCCTGCCTTCATCCCTAGGGTCTGATAATGGCCTGGAATTTACATCCAAGATCACCCAACAACTTGTCCCAATTCCTACAGATACCCTGGAAATTTCACATTCCATATAGTCCCCAGTCCTCAGGAAAGGTAGAAAGGATAAATAGAATAATCAAAGAAACTCCTACCAAACTATCCCTCAAGGTACATCTGGATTGGACTAAACTTTTGCCGATTGTTATCCTCAAAGTGAGGGCTTTGCCCAGAAAGCCCCTGGGGCTGAGCCCCTTTGGGGTGACGTATGGAAGGCCCATGCTCCCTCCTGGACTCCCCCCGAACCACCTCCCATACCAAGCTTCCTACACTCCTCTCTGCTGGTGGAACTCCACAATGCCCTCTGGAAATACGTCAACCACAGCTTGCCCACCCCACCCCCCCAAGCCCCCTTGCACCCTTCACAAGCTGGGGACATGGTCTACCTGTCTGATAATCCCCAGGGTGGCCTAACCCCAAAGTGGCAGGGACCATTCAAAATCATCCTCCTTACCCCGACCACAGCTAAACCCAAGCAGGCCACCTCCTGAATACACCTCTCTCACCTAAAATGGGTCACCTCTGATCCTGTGCTGCCCTCCTTAACTGACCCCTCTCAGGTCTCCCCTTCAGGGCCCACCTCCTTAAAATTCACCTGGTGGCAACCTCTGGCGACCATCCAAGAAGACAATGGATGACCTGGACTCTCTTCAGCCTGCAGCTGTTCCCGACCCGACTACCACCAGACCTCTGGACCAGTGCCCTGGCAGGAACCTCCTTCAAAGACCTGACCACCTGGTGTCTCAACTGCGGCTTCAGGGAACCTTCTACAACCTGACTCCAGACGAAATTGATTTCTTTACTCTCATTCTCTACATCATTCTACATCCTTACGAACATGCTTCCTTTTCAGATTCAAGCTACCACGAAACTCGGGGCCTTCCACCCCTCGCCCTGCCTGGCCTCTCCCCGTCTAACCATAACTGCTCTCTTAATCTTAGTCCTTGCCATGGGCCTGGTAACTGTCCCCCTCAGGACTGGCCACCTGTCCTTCGTCTCTTCCTCGGTATCGCCTCCGTGGTTAGCTGTGTTCTGCTCCTAGGGTGCTATTTCCTCCGCACTGCCTAACTGACAGCCCCATGACTCAGACACTTATTCCTATGTTCAATCCTCAGGTCACAATACAGCTCCAAGACCATGCACCATGAACCTCGCCGGGGGAAGTCCAAACCCCTACTCACTGTTGAAGTATAGAAGAGAGGGGGTTTTGTGAGCACCGCCCATAAGCCAAATGGAAGAAACATATGTTTCTCTCCCATTACCCACTGGCGGTACTCAGATGAGGGCAGGTACTAGATCAATATCGGGAAAAGAAACAAGAACAAGTCATAAAGAACGTGATTTCCCAGTTACAGGTGACCCCTGAGCCTTATAAACGCCTAGACCTCCTTTCCCAATTACAGCCTGTCCTAAAACCTCCCCCTGGCAACCAACATCTTACCCGCCTTTCTCAACTCTCCCTTCCAGTTCTTCCAGTGCACACAGCCCACATCCCAGTGCCGGACATGCACGCCGCTGTCTCCCTCGCCGCACACAGCAATGCCCTTACCCTCAGCCTGGCTGTTACAGGGCAACTCTACCTCCCCTCCCCACCAGAAAACTACACGACTCATCGGGCCAGCCTCTGACAGTGTCCTTCTCTCAGCCTCTTCAAACCTAACCTGTATCAACTACTCTAGCCCCAGCTACACTGGTCTGACGAACTCTGCTCCCTCCTTCTGCTCCATTTGGGTTCTCTGGAACAGCGCAAACAATGGCACCAATCCGGGAATCTTCATTCTCTGCAGGACCTACGCATATTCCTGTCTCCGCCTGGACGCCCCTGGACCTTGCATCTTGGTCTTCCTGACCCCAGGTCTAACATCCCTCAAAGAAGAGGAGGCAGAACAAACAGTCTACCCCCAAGGGGAACTTTCCCACAGGAAAAGACAGCTGTCGTAGCCCGCCTCCTGATCGGGACTGGCATAGCAGCAGCCCTAGGCACCGGGATTGGGGGCGTCTCGACCATGCCCATTTCTACTGCAAGCTGCCCCAAGAGCTTAACGAGGACACGGAGCAGGTAGTGGAGTCCTTCGTTTCTGTCCAAAGACAAATTAATTCATTAGCTTCTGTGGCCCTACAAAATAGGCACGCCCTGGACCTTCTCACCGTACCTTTTCCTGGGAGAGGACTGCTGCTACTTTGTTCATGAAACGGGCATCGTCCAGGGCAGAGTCAAAGAACTCAGAGACAGACTCAAACTCCGCAGAAAAGAGTTACAGAACCTTTACACTCCCCCAAAGCCGATCCAGCTGGCCTTCCCTTGGCTGCTCCCTCTCTTGGGACCACTGGTACTTGTCATTTTATTCCTCTCATGTGGACCCTGTCTCTTCAATCTCTTTCAAAGGTTTCTCCAAGAACGGATTCGGGCCATCTCTTGAGACCAGGTCAAGACCATTCTCAAGAGCCTCACCCGACCCCAAGAAAAGGAGACCCTGGGCCCTAGGACAATCTTCTGTTCCAGACGCAGAACCGTCGCCCCTATGCAGCAGGAAGTAGCCAGAGAGATACAGCGCCCTTCTCCCCATTTTTTATGACTTCAGGGTCTGGAATGAAGGTGTCTTTGGGCCTAGAAATGAAAACAACGGTCTCAAAGGCCCTTGCTGCATCATCTAACTTCAGGGAAAACAAAACTGAACTTTAAGTCCCGCCCTGATGCTCTGGGCTGGTTGCATCTACCTGGGACTTATCACCCTCTGCCCAGAAACCTCCCACCCCCTGTTCAACTACAAATGCCATCTCAACTAAAGAGTCCCCAAAACGTCCCGCCTGACTAACATTTCGCTTATCGCTTCCGCAAACCTCCCTCTAAATGTGAAGCCTCCCCGATCCCTTGCGCTCCCAGCCTGGTCGTTAGTTAGGCTGACCGTTGCCCCTCCTTGCCTGAATAAAAGTAACCTACCTGTGATGAGGTGGTCTTTCCTTCTTTTCTGCCTCGGCCCAAACTATACCTTACTCATGTCCTTCTCCCTTGAACTTCCTTGGCTGTTGAGGGTCAGATGCCTACAGGCTGAGCCCTGGGCTCTGCCCATTCAACTCAGCTTGTCTGCCGAGGCTGGGAGGGGGCCTGGTGTCCCAAACCAGGGTGTGCTGGCCGCTGCCAGGCTGGTCTCCACTCCCACCTGTGCAGGCCTCTGGGTTTGGCCTTAAGTGCTAAAAGGAACTAATTAAACCATTGGCAACTGTTCCTTTGTTTCTTAATCACTGGCTTTGTGCTGACAGAAGCAGTTTATTCCAGCTTATTCTTAAAGGGGGCAAACCCTTTTCCTACTGAACATTTTAAATAAAATTACATGGAAGAGAGTGATTTTAAAATACACTTCACGAAGCACTTCCCTTTTTACTTAAAAAACACTTTGATAGCACTTGTTATGGGCCAAGAACTTTACAGATATGATCTCATTTAGACCTCACACTCACCCTGTTGTTATCACCATTTTTTAGTGAGAGGTGCCCACAGGGCAATCAACCTGCTGGCTGGCAGCTAGTGCGGGTCAGAGCCAGGATTCAAGCCCAGAGCACCTGGCTCCACAGCCTTGGGGTTCAACCCTAGCACCAGTGGCCTCCTTGGAAACATTGCCCTTGGGCAGCTGGCCTCAGGGTGGAGCCCTTGGGGGCTTGCCACCCTGTGACTCTCTGCTGCTGCTAAGTCACTTCAGTCATTTCCGACTCTGTGTGACCACATAGATGGCAGCCCACCAGGCTCCCCTGTCCCTGGGATTCTCCAGGCAAGAACACTAGAGTGGGTTGCCATTTCCTTCTCCAATGCATGAAAGGGAAAAGTGAAAGTGAAGTCGCTCAGTCGTATCCAACTCTTACTGGGCCTTTAGTCACAAGCTCCAAGCCCTCTGCAGGAAGAAGCCTTGCCCCAGTCTGGTTTCTGGCCCACCAGATCCAAGCTGAGGGGCCCCATAACAGGCAGTTAGGTATTCTGGCATTTGGCTTTAAGTAAAAAAAATCAGGGGACTTGGCAGGCAAAGAAGACAATGCTCTTGATTCCTGGCACAAAGCAGTTTATGTGCCTACCTATTAACAAGGGCTGGCAGAGGGTCCAGGGCCGTGGGGTGGGGGGCGCTCAGTCGGAGGAGGCCGCAGGGCAGCCTGCTTGATTCACTTTCTTTGAACCTAGTTCAGCATTGTCCTTCTCCTGAGCTGCTGGAGAGGGTGGGAAAGAGTGAGAGAACCAGGTGGACTCAGGATTCAGGATGGACACCGGGTGCTAACTAGACTCCCACCTCACGGCCTTGGCACTTGCTGTCCCTTCTGCCTGGACCACCCTTGCCCCAGATACCCATATGGCTCCCCCTTTCACTCCCTTCTAGTCTCTGCTAAATGTCATCTCCTCAAAGAGGAACTGCCCTAGCCACAGCATTTAAAATAAGACACACGCCCCAGGCCTCTAGCCTCTGGTGTTGCTTTTTCTTCATAAATGCTACGAAAATATTATATGCTTCGGTTGCTTATTTGTTAATTGTCTGTCTCTTTCCCTCTTCATCACTGTATCCTCGGTGAACACGTCTGATGTAGTGCTCAGTGAATGCTTGTGGCTGATTGCTGAGTGCTGGGAGGCGGCTGCGCTGCCCCGTGTCTCTGTGCCCACATACCCTCAACTGTGTGAGGGGAGGTGGTGGCTGTTCTCCTATCCGACGGGGATGTGTGTGTAGTTGTCAGGATAGGCTGGGTTATGCTGCAGTAACAGACAAGCCCAGAACCTCGGTGCTGAGCTCTGATTTTCCGGGGTCTTGCCACTGTCTCAGCTTTCATGATGTTTCAGGGGTCTTTCATCTCTCATTATAATAAGGAAATGCTGAGAGAGGCTAATGGGGTAGCGACATCCATTGGTCTTGTCAGTGAGTCCCATCAGATCTAATCTCCTCCCTCCACAAAGTGCACCATCTTCTTAGAAACTTCTTGCCACCTCCGGGCTTTATGGATCCCAGCTGGTTCCTTCCCAGTGACTCTCTCTGTAGGTTGTGAATTCTTGAATTTGCCCCTGATGGTCCCATCCTCCCAAATCTGACTTCTAGAAACTGAATCCAACTATTTGTTCTACTTGAGTCTTTACACCTGGGCTTCTGACAGCTATGTTCTCTTTTAGAGGAAGCAAGACATTTTCACCAACAGGTGCAAATGCATGGTGATGCTGAATACTTATCAGTGAACTTAGGGCCTGATTTCACTTTCACTTTTCACTTTCATGCATTGGAGAAGGAAATGGCAACCCACTCCAGTGTTCTTGCCTGGAGAATCCCAGGGACGGTGGAGCCTGGTGGGCTGCTGTCTACGGGGTCGCACAGAGTCAGACACGACTGAAGCGACTTAGCAGCAGCAGCAGCAGCAGCAGCAGCAGCAGCAGGGCCTGATTGGAAAGATAGGCAAAAAACAGCAGGAAAGCCACTTCCCCTCCCCGACCCCCACAACACACACACACACACACACTCACACACACACACACAAGAGCTGCAGCACACAGAGATAGGTTGGGGTGGAGCAGAGTGGGAGTGCAGGGAAGACGCTTCTCACTCTGGGGTAGGGGTTCGGGTAGGGCTTCCTGGAGGAGGTGGCCCCTGGGCTGAAGCTCACAGATTGCAGCTGTCAGCCTGCTGAAGGGCAGGAAGCTGGGGAAGGAGGGAGAGGCAGAGAGACTGGGGCTTGGAGCTGTGGCCCTGGCGACCTGAGGACTGAGCGAGGCTTCTCTGCAAAGCTGCCGGGGAAAATCAATACCTAGTCGGGTTCCCCAGACTCCGCGTCTGAGCACCATGTTCAGAAACTCCGGAACAAAGCAGGCTTCTCAAACCTCACTGAGGGAGCAGGAGGCTGCCATGACCCCCGAGGAGGGGAATTAGCAATGCCTTTCAAAATTAAAAATGGCTTTCCCTCCAGTCTCGCATGCCACAGTTCCCTGCAGGCCGGGTGGCTCTGCCCTCTTCAGCCTCAGATGGGGTGGACGCCCTCCCTAGTAACTACCCTCCTTGCCTGCCTGCTGCCTGGTGTCCAGGTCCCAGCCCCCCTCCCTCTGTGGCCTCCTGCCCATCTGCTGCTTCCCCCGCACCCTGTGGCCACCCCGCAACCCCCATTTCCTGACAGCGCCTCTCTCTCCCACCCCCAGCCTTGACCGGACCATCCATTCCCCACCTGCCAGAGCCCTGCTCCCCATTCAGGCCCCCCGCAAGCCACTTCCTCCCTGCAGCCTCTGTCAGAGCCTCGCCTCTGAAAGGTCACCAGGAGAGCAAGGAAGCGCACGGGCTAAGAACCTAGAACAAGGAACTGCCCTGGTGCTCCAGTGGCTCAGACGCCACACTCCCAATGCAGGGCGCCCGGGTTCGATCCCTGATCAGAGAACTGTTAACAGATTCCACATGCGGCAACTAAATAAATTAAGAACCTGAAAGAAAGGTCTGGACCAAGAGGACCAACGGACTGAGGAGAGCACAGGGGGTACCTCCCAGCCCCATCTATCCTCATGTTTGGGGGAGCAGGGGAAGGGGTGAAGGAGAGGGGCTAGAGTTACTGGGAAGGAACCGGCTGGGCTCCATAAGGCCCGGAGGTGGCAGGAAGGTTCTAAGAAGATGGCACACTATGTGGAGGGAGGAGGTTAGATCTGATGGGGCTCACTGAGCAGGTGGATGTGGATCAGAGCAGCGGGGGAGCTAGGGGGATGTTGAGGTGATGAGGGGAGGTCCGTAGAGCTGACTTCTTTTGATTCCCGGGGCCAGCTCCAGGAGGCAGTGACTCTCAGGGGTGGGGATTTTGATCAAGGGATTTCTCCCCATCAAGGAGCAGGCAGCACAGGGGGCAGGTTAGCATTGTGTATGCGGCTTATTTACACTCAGATTACTGTCGGGCTTCCCAGGTGGCTCAGTGGTAAAGAACCCGCCTGCCAGTGCAGGAGACCTAGGAGGCTTGAGTTTGATCCCTGGGTGGGGAAGATTCCCTGGAGGAGGGCATGGCAACCCACTCCAGTGTTCTTGCCTGGAGAATCCCTTGGACAGAGGAGCCTGGTGGGCTATGGTCCACGGGGTCACACAGAGTCCGACACGACTGAGTGACTTAGCACACAGGCATAGACCACCGTCAGTGGCTACACAGAAGCTGCCAGGAGGATTGGGTGGCTAGAGGATGGGATGGAGGCCGAGGAGACTTTTTCTGGGCCATGTTGCACAGCTTGGGTTGCAGGATCTTAATTCCCCAACCAGGGATTGAACCCATGCCGCCTACAGTGAAAGCACGGAATCCTAACCACTGGACCCCCAGAGAATTCCCCCAAGGAGCCATCTTAACAAACATTTTATTATAAAGCTTTTCAAGCGTACGGAAAGGGTGAAAGAACACGACGGAGAACGCCCATCTATCCACCACCTAAACTCTGCAATTAACATCTCCCTAGGTTGACTTTATCTCACATCTTTCCGCTTACCCAACCATCTTGTTTTTAGCTGCATTTCTGAGTTGCAAACTTCAGTATATTTCACCCTTAACACTTGTGCTTGAGAGTCGTTAACAAGAGCTCAGTATTTGTTTATAGTTCTTTTTTGTGTTTGTTAGCAATGTTTAGAGATAATATTTACATAAAGTGAAATTCACAAATTCTACGTAGATCATTCCTTGAGTTCTGAAAACTGTTTGCACCTGTGTAATCCAGTCTCTATCAAGATAAAAAACATTACATCACCCTAGAAAGTTCCCTTGTGTCTGCCCCAGAGAATCTCTTCCAGAGACTCTTCACTGTACATCTTGTGTATGACTGATGCTCACTGTTCTCTGTTTTCCCTTGGGGCACATGGCTGCCCAGGAGAAGGCTATGTTCCCCAGTCTTCCTTGTAAATTGGTGTGGTTATGTGATGAAGTTCTGGTCTATGGAGTGTGAACAGAAACGTCACGAGGCAGCTTCTAAAAGCCTTCCTTAGGGGACTTTCCTGGTAGTCCAGTGGCAAAGACTCTGTGCCCCCAATGCAGGAGGCTGGGGTTTGATCCCTGGTCAGGGAACTAGATTCCACATGCTGCAACTATGACCCAGCACAGCTAAATAAATAGTCTTTTAAAAAGTAAATCAGATTACAAGACTAAGCAGAAAATATTAAACAGAGGTTGTGCTGTGACCGGTCCCTCTCACCCCGGCGGACGGGTGATGAAGCTGCGGCTGGCTCTATTAGTTGCTACCGAGAATGGATGCCGCAGCAGAGGCCCAAATTAAAAGGGGCTTAAAAAGATAGAAGTGTATTTATCTGTGTGTGAAATCCGAACCAAGCCAACACCGTGCGTTTGTGGCCAGCTCCCCCTTGCCACGTATTCCACGTCACGCAGGATGGCACAGGGCTTCGCACCTGAGGTGGCCACAGGGTGCTGGAGCCTTCTAGGAGGCATAGTTCCCCCTGTGGTCCACATCCTGGGACACCCTCTGGGCAGGGGCCTCTCCCGCCCGAGGCAGACCCTTCTGCATGCGGGTGCCTCCAGCACCCCACCTCTCAGGACCAGCTCCCCTGCTTGGGCTTGCGGGCTGGCTCCAGGCTGCCTCCTCCAACCCAACAACTCTCTCAGGCCCCCAGGGCCCTTGTCCTAGGGCTGCGGGGATGTGGGGGGAGTCTCCTTATCTGGTCCCCCAGCAGGCTGTCGACTGGGCTCCTGCCCCTTGTTGCCATTCGGTGATGCTGACACATAGAACCTTAATCTCAGGCCAGCCGCACTCGGAGCTGTCAGATGCCGTGGACGCTGCCCCTGCAGACGCCCCTGCGGACCCCAGCTGTCACTGTTCCCCTGCCCCTCACCCCCGACCTAGCTGCCGCAGCCTGAGCCTCGGCTGACGGCTCTCGTGCTGGGGCCAGGAGAGGGGCTGTTTGTCTGGCAAAACCACCCCTTAAATCACTCTTGGGGGACTTTCCTGGCGGTCCAGTGGCTGAGGCTTCATGCTTCCAGGGCAGGGGGCCTGCGTTCGGCCCCTGGCCGGGGAACTAGATCCCATATGCCACAACTAGGAGTTCACACGCCACAGCTGAGGGCCCTGCAGGCCACAAGGAAGACCGAATATCCTGCGTGCTGCGTCTACGACCCTGCGCGGCCAAATAAATACATATTTCAAAGCATTGCTCTTGGAGCTGGGGACTGTCAGACTGGCAACAAGAATTTTAATAATAGTATTATCAGAGTCATTATCGTTATTATTAGAGCTGTGCTGTGTGTGGTCAGTCACTCAGTCGTGTCCAACTCTTTGTGACCCCCTGGACTGTACCCCGCCAGGCTCCTCTGTCCATGGGATTCTCCAGGCAAGAGTACTGGAGCGGGTTGCCATGCCCTCCTCCAGGGGATCTTCCTGACCCTGGGATTATACCCACGGCTCCTGCGTTGGCAGGTGGGTTCTTTACCACTAGCCCCACCTGGGAAGCCCCATCGTTAGAGCGACTGTTTCTAAAATACCTGTGAGATGAAGATGCCTCTCTGAGGGCAGGGGCTATTTGCTCCTCTTTTACAGATGAAGAAACTGAGGCTCAGAGGTGTTAACAGACGCTCCCAAGGGTTGGAATCCAGGTCCAAAGCTGCTCTGCAGCTGAGTCTTACCAAAGTCAGGAAACAGGACTGGAGTCCAGGCCAGCTTGGGCACGCCCCGCTTGTGTGACCGGGCACGCCCTGGGCCTTGTCAGCCTGGGTTTCCGCAAGTGTAACGTGGGAGTGAGGATGGCTGGGACGCAGCGACGTGAGGGAGCCCTCTCTGCCGCTGTGACCCTCCCATCCATCTGCTGTTCAGGGCAGGGCCTCCCCAGGGCCTGCGTGCTAACAGACGTACACACCTTAGAGGGACCCAAGCAGGGAATGGGGGCGTCATGGGGGCTCCCTAGGGTGGGGTGGGGAGGGGGGCCAGGGGGTGAGAACAGGGACCGTGTGGCTGTAGGGGATGGACGGGACAGATCTCTGAAGAAGCTGGAGTGGCAAGAGATTGGGGCAGAGAAGGGGGCAGTTTCTGAGCAGGGCGGAGGGCCCCGGCAGCCTTGAGGGGGTGGCCCTGGCTGGCATGCCACACTGCGGCAGGGGCCACAACCCCGGCATTTGGCTCCTGTGTGAGCCTCTGTTTAGCAGGGGGTCTCGGTCCTGGTTGGCAGCCCATGCCCTCACTTGCCTTCTCCACCATGCCAGGCTCCTCCTGCCCCTCCACCCTGATGGCACGCAGGGGGGGCTGGGCAGTGGGCGATGGGACCCAGGACTGTGAATTACAGACGAACCTGTCCCCCCAACCCCCCGACACCACGCAGCCTTCGGGGTGGGGGCGGGGGCAATTCGGAGAGCAAACTCTAGGCTGTTTACCCAGCGGAGCAGCTCCGGGAGCTTATTTACTTTTCTGCAATTCCAGGAGGGGGACAAAATGAGCAGGGGGCCTCGAGGGGCCTCAGCAAACAGAGGAGAGGCGCGTGTGTGTTAACCGATTCTGTCAGCTGGCTCAGCGCCTCCCGGAAGCTGTTGGCATGCAGGGCGGGTCTGGGGAGCCTGGGAGGCACCAGAGGGAAACGCAGAGAAAAGGAGGCTGGGCCACTGTCCCCCAGCTCACTGTCTGCAGGAGACTGTGGTCCAGAGAAGGGCGGTCACTCCTCTGAGGTCACACAGCACAACCAGAGCTGTACCTGTCTATGTGGCTCAGGTCCCAGGATGGAGAGGAGAGGTGTGGGGAAGAGGCATTTCTGGGTGAGGGGCCAGGACTGCTTAGCCTCTGGGCACGCCGGGCCAGGCTGGGCACTGCGGCCGGAGCCCTGGGCCCTCCTCCTGCTGCTGTGCTAGGACCTGGTGTCCAGGACCCTGGCAGCCGTGGGCTCAAGCCCCGGGCAGGCCCCTAAATTCTCCCGTCTCTGTTTCTCTGACTGCTGCAGAAGGATGAGAGGGTTTGTGCACCGTCTTGAGGGGAGCCTTCGAGGTTCCCGTGGCCGGATGGGGTTTTGTAGAATTCCAAGAGCCAACAGAAACGCAGAGTATAATCATTTCCCAGCCTGTTTTGGGGGTGGACATGATTCTCTTCTGAACAGAGAGATCGAGCTGTGCCTCAGTCCCCTCACCTCTGAAATGGGTATGATGTGAAAAGTACTCACCCCAAAGGCTGCTGTGAGGGTGATAAGTCAGCCCTGGGAAGGTTCCCAGAGAGTGCTCAGCACTGCTGACTATGACTGCACCATCTCTGTGCTGAGGAACCAGGGACAAGGTGATACAGCTTCTACCTTCAGGGGCTCAGACCTCAAGGTGTGATTCCAAGACACTTTCGAGGGGCTGAGAGGTCCAAACTGTTTTCGTAGTACTATGAAGACATGTTCACCGTTTTCACTGCGTTGATATTTGCAACTGATGGTACAAAAGCTATAGTGCCTAAAAACGTTGGCGCCTCCACACAGACCTGGGTGGTGATATCAGAGCACGCCAGCATCAGGGTGTCCTTCCCCAGTAAGCACGGCCGGAAGGAAGAAGCTAAAGCCAGTTTCACTGAGTGTCCTTGATGAGCAAATAAAAATCATTAGCTTTATTAAACCGGTGTCCCTGAGTATACACCTTTTTGACATTCTGTGTGAGGATGGGAAGCACATAGGAAGCGTTGCTGCCGTGCCCTGAAGTACAGCAGCCCCAGCGGATGCCTGAAACCACGGAGAGCGCTGAGCCCTGTATGCACACAGAATGTCTCTTTCCTTCTGTTTTAAAAAAGCTATTTATTTATTCGGCTGTGTCTGGTCTTAGTTGTGGCGTACAAGCTTAGCGGCCCTGTGGCATGTGGAATCTTCCCCATATCAGGGATCAAACCCTCATCCCCTGCATTGCAAAGCAGATTCTTTACCACTTGGCCACCAGGGAAGTCCCTTGTTCTCCATTTTTTAAGTTATGAAAGAATGATGACACTTTAGAGGAGACTTGGCAAATACAGAACAAAGTCACATACAGTTCCACTGTATATTACAGTGAGTTTTTTAAATAGATAAATTAAAAAATTTAGTTGGAGTCTCAATATCAAACTCTTGCTAATTAATAGGATGGGGACTTCTCTGGTGGTCCAGTGGCTGACTGTGAGCTCCCAATACACAGGGCCTGGGTTTGATCCAGGGGAACCAGGAGCCCACATGTCTCAACCTGAGTTTGCACACTGCAGCTAAGATGCAGCACAGCCAAATAAATAAAATTATATATTTCTAAAAATTAATAGAATGAATAGGCAGAAAAGTAGAAGGCTCTAGTAGACCTGAAAAGCACTACGCAGCAATTCAACATAATTAAGATTTATATAATTTTCACACAGCAGCAAGATACAAATTCTATTCAAATTCCCATAGACTCTAAACTGGGAGACTCTAGAACATATCCAGGGACATAAAACAAGGTGCAAAAATTTCATGGTCTAAAGATATTGAAATCATTCAAAGTTTGTTCTCTTACTGTGGAATTCGTTAGAAATTTAAAGATATTTGAAAATAATCCACATATTCTCAACGTGACATTTGCCAAGAGAGATCTTTGACTTAGCCCCTGAAAACCTCAATAGAGTTTTAAAGACTGAAAAAACATAGTATATTTTTTCCTGAACATACATACATAGGATCAAGTTTATAAATTAGGCGCAGTAAGAGGTGAGCAATAATAATAACACACAGCAATTACAGCAATGTGCAAGTTACGTGCAGTGGCCTCTCTGTCTCTTTCAGAGTGTCTCAGGGTTCCGTCTCAACAGCACTGTGGCTGTAACTCGTACAGCTGGAGGTGCGACAGCAAGCCCAGCTCGAGGTTCTTTTTCCTTCGTCACAACTTCACAGATAGAAGATTTGTTCTCACTGTGGATCTTAGCAACCTCAGCATGTGATTTTTTTCTTTCCTGATCCAGTTGAGAGCTTTCACCTTCTCACTTTTCAGAAAATACTATTTTTATTTATTTGGGTGCACCGGATCTTGTGGCAAGTGGGATCTTTAGTTTCCCGACCAGGGAGCGAACCCAGGCCCCCTGCATTGGGAACCTAGAATTAGCCACTGGACCACCACGGAAGCCCCTTCCCTTTTCACTTTAAGGAAGCACTTTACGGCTTCTTTTTGATGTACCGAGTTGTCAGCATCACTGCCCTTGTGCTTTGGGGTCATTATTAAGTAAAATAAGTGTGACTTGAACACAAGTTCAAGGTGACTGATACCTTGACAGTCAATCTGATAACTGAGAGGGCTACTAGGTGACTAACGGCGCGGTATGCTGGACAAAGGGATGATTTATGACCCAGCTGGAGGGAGTGGGATGGTGAGAGATTTCATCACACTGCTCAAAATGGTGAGCAATTTAAACTTACGAATTGTTAGGTCTGTAATTTTCCATTTAATGCTCCTTGGGCCACTGTTGACTGTGGATAACTGAAATCCAGAAAAGCGAAACTGCGGATAAGGAAGGACTATTGTATGGTAATTGTCTCAGAGAATAGCGCTTACCTGATTGAGCAGTAAGCTGATTCAGCCATCTTTTTCAAGGAGCACCAATTTTAAGAAAAAGAAAAATCTTGCTGTAGACAAACAGTAGTTTTTTAGTCTCTGGCGTTAGACACATATGTACTTGAAAATGAATGAAGGGAAGCTGTCACTTGTCAGTATTTTTTTGCCAGTGATAAAGTTCGGACTTTCAAGCAAAAATTTTGGATTTTGGACAAATTTTATCTCCTACTATGAGCTTCCCAATGCTTCAAGACTTTTTTAAATTTTCATATGCATTTCAAGCAGCAAATCTATGATGTTACAAAAGCATCTGTGGGTCACAGATTCATTCAAAGTGCAAGGTAGACCAATGGATTCAAATACAAGAGAATTAGCCGACAGAAAAGTTTCAGATTCCAGAATTTACCACATGTCAAGGTTTGGTGTAGTATCAGAGAAGAATGCCCGCAACAATGGGAAAGGCTACTAGAATTCTCGCCTTTTCCACTCCACGTCTAGAGGAGGCCAGATTTTCTTTATCTACTTCAACCAAAACAACATATTGCAGCAGGCTGAACGCGGAAGACGATATGAGGGGACCCAGCTGTCATCTATTAAGCCAGACATTTAAAAAGATCTGCAAAAGTGTAAAGCACGGCCGCTCTTATTTTGTCTTACCTTTCGCAAAAATGTATTTCTTTGATTAGCGTGTGCTGAGTTTATGGGGGGAAACCCATATATTGGAATGAGTGTTAGAATTATAATTTAGCACAGAATAAACAGTGGGTGGGCAACTCGCTCTGATGAGCACAGACAACTTCTCTTGGAGAACTCATCTTCTCCTGCAGGCTCCTCCATGCCAATGCCTCCTACACTGGTCTGAACCACCAGCTTCTGTCCTGATCGGTCATTCCAACTGCCTGGTCTGGTTTCACCTTTGGACCACAGGTCCCAAGCCCAACCAATCAAAACAAGCTCTCTTTTTTAAAAAAATTTTTATTTTTATTTATTTATTTGGCTGTGCCGAGTCATGGCATGTGGGATCTTTAGTTGCAACACGTGAACACTCTTGCAGCACATGGGATCTAGTTCCCCGACCAGGGATTGAACCAGAGCCCCCTGCGTTGGGAGCATGGAGCCTTAGCCACTGGACCACCAGGGAAGTCTTGACACGCTTCTGTTTGTAGTTCAACAATCCCGTGGTTCCCTTGGTCCTGCAGACTGGAAATAGCGGGCCCCATCTCTGTCCACCACACCCAATGCCATTGACGTCCTCCCAGGGCAGCCAGCTCTGGTCCTGACTCTTCTGCTGCCCCATCTGAGCTCCTGTAGCCTCCCTCCACTGCCCAGGACGAGATTGGCCCAGGATACCCGCCTATCTTCTTGTGGTGCTTCCTGATGCTCTGGGCTCCCGTGACCCAGCACAGCCCGCTCTTTTGGCCTCTCATCCATTCTGTATCCTGACCTTCCACATCTTCACATCCCCCAGGGACACAGGCTCACATCTGTTCATGCACCTGCGCACACACATATATACACATGCGCCCCCAGTTACCCTACTCTGCTCTCGCACGGGCGGACTACTCTCCATCCCCATTCCGGGAACACCTCCTGTGCCTTCCTTGCCTTTGTGTCTTTACCCATGCTGTGCCCACCACCAGCATGCCCTTCCTGCCCAAGTCCTAGTTCATTTCCAAACGTTAAAAAGAAACAATAGGTTTCAAATGGAGTCACTTATGCTAAGTTCCATTAAGACAACAATAAAACCAACTTGATTGTGGTTACAGCCTCTCCCAGGAGTAGAATTTTAAGCCAATTTGTCTGGAATTTCCTGATCAACACTAGTGAGGTAATCTGTTTGATAAGCCCCATCCCCCTACCCCCTCTGCTCCAACCCCTGCCTTCCCCATGTTGCCTTTGCTCAGGGCACCGAGCGTGTCCCACCAGCTCCACGCCACCCCTTCACTCGTCCTCAGTACTTGCTGCTCTGCGGGAGCTGAGTTTTCGAGCCCTGCTTGTTCCACCCGATCCTCTTACAGGGGAGGCCGAGACCCAGAGATCTCAGCCAAGGTCTGCTGCCTCACCCATGAAGGCCTGGCCCGGGACCCCTGACCCTCAGTGGAGACCTGCCAGCTCCCTGCTCTCCTTTCCCTCCCACCCCTGGGCTTGCTGATGGCTGGGGCTCTCTGCCTCGGGAATGTGGCCCCCTTCCCCTCTTCCCAGCCGGCTCAGGACAGAATCTAGTAAATAACATGCTGCCCATCGATCGGAGGTCGCTTGGGCCAGGGCCGATCGATGGCCACAGACAGCTGGGCAGGCGGGTAATGAAGTGCCCGCTCCTTGGCGGGGGCGAGCCTGGCCCTGGGCTTTAATCCCCTCGCCTGCTTGACAAGGCTCCAGCCCTGTGACAGGAGGGAAGACAGATGAGGCTCTGAGGCTGGTGTGGGGGTGTGGGGCCCTGGGATGGGTGGGGGTGGGGCACATGAACTTGGTGAAGCTCCCAGCGAGCTTGGGCCCTCTTCCCTCCTCTTCAGCAGCCCCCTGCCCAGGCACACTTCCCTTGGGGAAGTCAAAGAAGAATGCCCACTCCCCAGCCCCACCCCTGCCTACCCTGCAAGGCATATTCCACACCATGGACCTGACCTGTGGGTGTGAGGCTGTCTGCATCTCTAAAATGAAGGCGGGGGATTTCCTTGGTAGTCCAGTGGTAAAGAATGCACCTTGCAATGCAGGGGATGCAAGTTCAATCCCTGATTGGGGAACTCAGATCCCATGCGCCACGAGGCAACTAAGCCTGGATAGCACAACTAGACAGCCCATGTGCTGCAACTGCTGAGCCCGAGGACCACATCAGTCTGTGTGAAGCAGTGAAAGAGCCTGCAGGCTGCAACTAAGCCCTGTCATGACCAAATAAAGAAATGTTTAAAAAAATTAAACGAGTGTGCGTTGAAGGCTGGGAAGGACACGGGAGACAGCACATGCCCGCTCAGTGTCAACTTACTCAGTCTTCCCAGCAGTCAGTCTTGATAAATATTATGCCCATTCTACAGATAAGGAAGCAGGCGCAGAGAGGAAGAGATGTTTAATAGTTAGAGCTGCTCCATCATGGACCAGACTGGACCAGGCAGCCTCATCATGGGGAGAGTTCTCCATCACTTCAGGCACTCAAGCAGAGACTGGAGGACTAGCTGTTGGGCCCCGACAGAGGAGTGACTGCAGGTGGACTTTGGGCCCCATACCCCTGGGGTCCTTCCCAGCTCTGAGCCCGTCTGACTCGTTGGGAATCAAGGAATGCGCTGGATTCTGGGGGGCAGGGCCCCAGCCCCAAGAAGAGGGATCGCTAAGTGAGATGTGGTCGTAAAGGCCGTGCCTTCCACACCACATCTGCAGACCCCTGCGGTACTCTGGAGGCACTGAAGACTCCACAAATGTTTGACTCAAGTCCATTTTCAATACCATTTTTATGATAAGACAGTAATTCAAAACAAATATAGGCTGGCAATTATGTTACCCAACTTTTAACCCATGCAAAATCACCAGAAAAGTTGCTTTGAGTGGACCTGGGACTTTAAGATGCTCCTGCATCTATATTTAACTGAAAAGCATTGCAAGGAGGAATAATAAAGAAACCAAACCCTCTTTAACTTGCAACTACTTACCTGTATGAATGAGTAATAATGTACAACAGGAAGAAAATGTGGAAACAGGTTGGAGGCTGAGGATAGAAACCATCACTGATAATCCCTTATTTTTATCTTATGTTCAACCAAAGAGCCTTATTCTCATCTCATCTAATCTTACTGTAATTGTTCCCTGCCACTACAATCAGAATATGGCATCCACGTGAGCATATCAAATGCATCTGTATTAATAAAATAAGACTTTTATGTGTTTTGCACATGATGACTGTACTTAGATTTCCTTTGAGAAAAGAACTGTGCTTTGAAAATAGCAGGGTGTCACCATTGCAAAGTGACCAGTGCCACCCTCGCCAAGCACGGTGGGATGAGGGTTTATAGCCCCTGATTCTCCTGACACACGGGCCACAGCCTCGGTGAGCCTGGCCCTTTGGCACTCTCAGTGGACATCTGACTCTAAGCCCCAAGCCCATGGCCAGTGGCTGGGGAGGAGCCTGACCCGTCCACCGGGGAGGCAGGGAGGCATGGGGACAGGGTGCTGCTTGATATACGACCTTTCCTGGGAGGGAGGGCTAGGACAGAGGCAGTGGTGGAGGTGGAGAAAGCTCCGTCACCCACAGAGAAAGCTGCATGCAGCTCCCTGCCATAGTGGGCAGGTGTGAGCAGTAAAGATGCGCTGAGCGGAAGCCACAGGAGGGTTTTTGAATGGTCATGAGAGTTCGAGTTGGTGAAGGCAGAACAGACCAGCAACTTAAGAGATGACGTGAATGAAGGTGAAGCTGACGGGCTGAGCGGGCAGCATCAGGGTAGGGTGTCTAGGCTGACGCACTGGCTGGGAGGAAGCCTGCAGGGTTGGGGTCAGGACAGAGAAGCAGGAAGCCAGCAGGTTCCAGGGAGCCAGTGCTTTGCCAGGTGATGGGGACGTTGGGTGAGGGGGCTCAGGCAGGGGTGGCGTGGGAGCTGTGGGGCGCCAGGGCCCAGAGGGACTGACAGCCATGTGTTTCCTATGCCCGCCTCACCTCCTCCAACACAGCCATCGTTTCATCCGGGCTCACTCCGCCCACCTCGACACTTCTAATCTCGTTTAGCACGGCAATTAAATTTTAAAGGCCCATCAGCACAGTCCCTCGCAGGCCAGGCTCTTCCCAGATAGAATTATTTAATAGACTGGATGGGAACTCTGCAGGCTCCGGCAGGGACTGCAGACCCACCGAGGCAGAAAATTAATACACATGGCTGCCGCCCCCGCCGCCCTCTGGTGGTTGGGTCTGGCTTGCCTCTGCTCACTCTCCCCTGCCATGGAGGGGCCAGCAGGGAAGTTATCCTGGGCAGGGGACTGCAGGGTTTGTGGGAGGAGGGGTGGGAAAGCCTCAGGAACTTGGCAGATCATCTCTGGGTACTGGAGCCGTTCTGGAAGCCCCATCTGCCACTTACTAGCTGAGCAGCGTGGGACAGGTTACTTAACCTCCCTGGCCTCTGTCCACTCATCTGTGTAATGGGGTCATGGCAGAGCTCATGGAGTGACGTATGTAAAACATCCGGCATGATAACCAGCCTAAAGCTTCTTCCCTTTCCCTCAAATAATCACTGTTGCTCTGCTGAGGTCTAGTCATCTGGCTAGGTGTAGGGAGCGAGTGTGAAGCAACGGCCACACTAGTAACCAGGTGGCTCTTCACTTAAGGTAAGGGCTCACAGGTCTGTGGGCAGACTGAAATTTGGTCCAGGGGCATCAGGAAATGAGGCCCCCATATCCAACACCATGCATGGGGATGTCACTCATTGTGTATCCTTGGACAGGTCACTTAAGCCTCTTGGGCCTCAATTTCCTCACCTGTAAAATGGGCACAAGTACCAACTTCGTGGAGTATTGTTGTAGGACTTGGTGAGTTGACAAAGCTGAGCACCTGGCACAGCAGCAGGTACCCTGGTGATTCTGTTCGTCCCACCTACAAGGTGCCAGGTGGCCCCATATGGGGAACCCCCAGGGGTGAAGGGGGACTGGGAGACTGGGAGGCACATTGCTGAGGAAATGTGGAATGTGCTTCTGGAGGACAAGGGCCTGAGCTGAATCCCACGCTTGCGTCTAGGGACAGTGGCTCACCCTCGGGTTGCCTCCCCATTTTATTCTACGTCCAACTTCCTTCCTTGGTGGGTGGTGGGTGAGGCGTGAAGATGAGGAGGGTGGGAGGGAGCCGACTTGTATATGGGGGAGTCCTGATCCAGGGTCCTCATATTCATCTAACAATTATGGATTGAACACCTCCTGTGGTTCAGACACTGCTCTGCATGCTGCGGACACAGCAGCGTTCGCAGGTCCTCAAGGAACTGAGGTTGAATAAAGACTTTGATGAAGATCAGCACCATGGACAGCAACTGGGGGGGGGGTGGCGGTGGGTGACGTTAAATGTGCAGGAGGGGTTGCTGCTTTTCTGTGGGGCCCTTCCAGACGGCATCTCTGGGAAGATGCCGAGCCCTGAAGGAGGTGAGGGAGCCTTGTGGAGATCTAGCGGAAGGGCATCCAGCAGCGGGGACAGCCAGTGCCAAGGCCTGAGGTTGGTCTGTCTGGGCAGGAAAGAGGCTGAGAAAGCGGAAGTGCAGTGCTCAGAGAGATGGGGGTGGAGACGACAGAAGTCGGGGAGGAGCACGCACTGGGGAGGACAGGGCAGCAGGGGAGGGGTCTGAGTAGGAGAGGCACAGGCTCTGGCACGGTTCTGCCAGGTTTCTGTAGCTTCTGAGGGCAGTGGAGAGGGCAGGCCAAGAGGCCAGGGACCAGTGAGGAGGCCACGTGGAGTGCCCTGATGGGGACTGTGGTGGTGAGAGCGGGGTTGGGATTCTGGGTGTACACACACACACACACACACACACACACATATTTGGATTGAGATACAGTTGATGTACAACTGGATGTGTTTTGAGAGTAGAACTGACCGGAAGCACAGACCCAGGGTCGAGTTGGGGGTGGGTTGGGAGGTGGGGCAGAGTGTCTGTGTCCCTGTGGCCTCTCGCCCCAGGCCTCCCCTCCCTTCCTTGGTGCCTTGACTCTCTGCCCCCTCCAGGAACCTTCTAGGGCCTTCTGGAACCAGCCTGTGATCTGGGAGACTCTCCTACTGGGGTCTTTCCCTTCTTCATTGCCCACCCCAGACCACCCCCCTCCCCCCACCCGCCCCGCGCCCCCACTGCACACCCAGGGCTCTGAAGCCTTGGAGGGGCCGGAGGAAGGCTCGGGTGTCGGAGGCTCTTTAAGGCTGGGCGGGGGGCATAATGGCGGAGGCGCAGCCCCTGCGGGGGCCTCACAGTCTCCTGACCCCCAACCTTCAGTGGGGTGCCCCATCCTGACTGTCCACAACCTGACGCCGCGCCCCCGGCCACGCGTCCCCAGCCTGGCTCCCGGACCAGCCTCAGACCTCAGGCTGGGAGGGAGGTGGGCCTGCGGCAGCCGCGAAATCCGGCCCATCGCCTCTGCGCTCCAGCTGCCGTTTCTGGGCTCTCCCGCGCCCCGGACGGTTATGTGGAAAGAAATCAGCCTTGTTTTCCTTCTTCCTCACAAAGAAGAAATGAAAAGGTTTCCAAATTGCTTTCAAACAGAGGGCTTCTAGAGCCCACGAGGGGGCCTTTCAGAGGCCGCCCCCTCTCCCCGGCCACGTGGGCCCCCACCCGGAGGGGAGAGGGAGGTGGGGCAGCGCCCCCACGAGGTCCCAGGACCACCAGAGGCCTCCGGTGTCTCGCTGGAATGCCGATTCCACCCCTCCCCTGCCCCCAGCCTCCTGGGTTACATGCTGGGTATCTGCATTCATCAGCATCTCCCCTACCCCAACCCCGCTGTGTTTGAAGATCACTGGTGAGGGGTGTGTTCTGAGGTTTACTTCACAATCTGCATTTTAAACTCACGGTCCTTGGGGTCCTTGACAAGTTCAGGGGGGAAGTGGAGAAAGGAGGGGGAGTGAGTCAGGCAGACTGGGGCGGAGCCATTCACCAGTTTGGGGGTGCTTGGGAAGAGGTTGGAGTTGCCTCTCCACACCCTGCCTTCCTGCAACTCACGACTGCTGGCTGCAGAGAAGCAGAAGGAAGCCTCTAGGCAAGGGTACACACACGGGCAAAGGCCCTGAGGCAGGAGGCATCTTCAAAGAACTGGGGAAGGGCTGGCGTGCGGGGGAGGGGGAGGATGCAGAGCGAAGGGTCGCTGGTGGGAGAGGAGGCTGGCAGATGGGCTGCAGACCCTGTCTATGAGGAGTCTGGTTTTTGTCCAAGACCACTGGAAAGCCAAGAAAGATTTTCAGCAGATTAATGACAGGGTCAAATTAAAACATTGAAAAGAAGATTAATGTACCATATAGAATGGACTTTGGGGGGGGGGTGTACTGTTCTATGAGTTTTCATACATATTACACTTCTGTAACCACCACCACGTTCAGGATTCTGAACAATTCCGTCAGTCCCTAAAGTCCCTTGTGTTGACCCTTTGTCGTCACCCATCTTCTGTTCCTAGCCCCTGCAACCACTGATCGGTTCTCCAGTGCCCTTTTCAGAATATCATAGAAATGGAATCTACATATGTAACCTTTTGAGGTTGGCTTCTGCCACTTGGCAAAATGCTTTTGAGGTTACCCAAGTTGTTGAATCAAGAGTTTCTCTCTTTTCTTAAAAAAAAAAAATTATGTGTTATTTTATTTTTGGTTATGTTGGGTCTTTGCTGCTGCACAAGGGCTTTCTCTGGTTCTGTCAAGTGCGAGCCATCCTTCGTTTCAGTGCATGGAATCCAGGCGCGTGGCCCTGAGTATTTGCAGCAGGCGGGCTCAGTGGCTGTGGCACGTGGTTTTCGTTGCTCTGTGATGTATGGGATCTTCCCGGACTAGGGATCAAACCCGTGTCCCCTGAATTGGTGGGCGGGTTCTTATTCACTGTACCACCAGGAAAGTCCTCAATAGTCTCTTCTTATTGCTGAGTAGTATTCAGATGGATAGTAGTGAAGGAGATCAGCCCTGGGATTTCTTTGGAAGGAATGATGCTAAAGCTGAAACTCCAGTACTTTGGCCACCTCATGCGAAGAGTTGACTCATTGGAAAAGACTCTGATGCTGGGAGGGATTGGGGGCAGGAGGAGAAGGGGATGACAGAGGATGAGATGGCTGGATGGCATCACTGACTCGATGGACATGGGTTTGTGTAGACTCTGGGAGTTGGTGATGGACAGGGAGGCCTGGCGTGCTGCGATTCATGGGGTTGCAAAGAGTCGGACACGACTGAGCAACTGAACTGAACTGAACTCAATCTCTAGTGTTTAGAGATTTACCAGTTAACTTTTTCATTATTAACTTTCAATTTAATCCCATTATGATCAGGGAACACATTTTGTATAACTTCAATTTTTAAAATGTTAAGGTCTGTTTTATGACCCAGGATATGGTCTGTATTGGTGAATGTTCTATATGCACTTGAAAAGAATGTGTATTCTGTTGTCAACAGGTAGAGTGTTGTACAGACGTTAATTAGATTCATTTTTTAAGGGTAGTGTTCAGTTCTATATCCTTATCTCCTTTTTCTATCAATTGCTGAAAGAAGAGTGTTGGAATTTCCGACTATAATTGTAGATCTTGTCTATTTCTCTGTTCACTTCTATCAGCTTTGCATCATGCATTTCGAAGCTCTGCTGCTAGGTGTACATACTTTTAGATGTATAAAATGTCCCTCTTTATTTTTGGTAATTTTTACTTACTCTGAAACCTACCTTGTCTGTTATTAAGATAGCCACTCTAGCTTTCTTTGATTACTGTTTGCAAGGTATATCTTTTCCCAACTTTTACTATTACATTGTAAAGTGGATTTCTTTGTAGGCAAAAAATTATTGTCTTGTTAGTTTTTATATTCATTCCAATAATTCTGATTTTTTAATTAGTAAGTCTATATCATTTATGTTTAATGTAATTACTGATATGCTTGGATTAGAACTTCCATTTTATGATTCAATTTCCATTTGTAACTTCTGTTATCAGTTTCATTTCTGTTTCCTCCTTTCTGCGTTTTTTGGGGTGGGTTATTTGACTATTTTTCTGTATTATGTTTTTTAATTTGTATTTTTTCAACTATAAAGTATAGCTGAATTTTGTGTTGCTTGTTTTACTTTAGGAAGTCTGAGTAGATTCTAAACTATTAAGTTTTCAATAGCTTCTTGAGGCAATACAAACTGCCTCCTTGGTCTATCAGAGAATCTGTCTAGATTCTCATTTTTTAGACATCTCAGAGAAGCGCAAGCTACCACTGGAAAATATGCTGTTTTATTTTACTCTCTGCCTGCTATTGAGGAACTGGGTTTCCCAGAGCTGGGAGAAAGGTGCGCTCCAGAAAAGCTGTGTGAACTTCCTCCAGACTTTGGCGTCCATTTTGCAGATCTTGACTTTAGCACGTCGTGAAGATTTTCCACGGGGACCTTTGCCCTGGGAATCAGGGCTTTCGTGCCTGCTCTGTCCTTGGATTTCTGAAAGTGAAAATGAAAGTCGCTCAGTCGTGTCTGACTCTCTGAGACCCCTTGGACTATACAGTCCATGGAATTCTCCAGCCCACAACACTGGAGTGGGCTATTCCCTTCTCCAGGGGAATCTTCCCAACCCAGGGATCAAACCCATGTCTCCCACATTGCAGGCAGATTCTTTACCAGCTGAGCCACAAGGGAAGCCCAAGAATACTGGCGTGGGTAGCCTCTTCCATCTCCAGTGGATCTTCCCGACCCGGGAATCAGATCGGGGGGTCTCCTGCATTGCAGGTGGAATCTTTACCAACTGAGCTATCAGGGAAGCCCTTTGGATTTCTGGGGGCTCTATAAAAATTTCTTAATCCATTTCCATCCTTACAGAATCATATTGCATTGACCACATTTTCTCTGCCCCAATGATGATGAATCTTCTCCTCTCAGAGTTATGAAGTTAAGAGCTTTTTCATTTTTATAGAAGTACAGTAAAAACCAGTATATTCAGCATTCTCGCAACAGAAGCACCATTAGCCAGCATTTCTTCAATCTATCACACTCTCAGTTAATTGAATCAGGGCCAAAAGAGCCCTTAGAGAGAGTTCATTCAGTCTTGCTCCTCGCTTTATAGACGAGGAAACTGCAGTGGAGGGAAGTCAAGCGCTTTGCCCCAATCCGACAACAAGGCACGGGTGAGACTGGACCAGATCTCCGTGTCCCTGGCACGCAGCCCTGTGTCCTTTCCGGATCCTGGGTTAATGTTTACGTGCCTCTCAGATGCGTTATGGGGTGACTCTGAAGCATCCTATCTTTACAAAATGCTGAATTCAGTCTTAGTCCTGCTTATATTGTCATATTATAATCCTTGCCAGCAGTGATGCCAAATGTGATGTATATTACCTATGATAACTTGGCTCATTGGAATGTTCGGTTAAATGTAACATTTCATTTTCTAGGCATGCCTGGTATACAGTAGGCATTTAATACAATATTAGCAGATTTAAGTTGGTGCTAGTAACTGAATTTTCTGTGCTTTTAATTTTTTTTTTTGAGCTGAGAAGTGTTTTCCCCTGGTGTTTTCTTTTCTTTCACTGAAGTATAGTTGATTTATAGTGTTGTGTTAATTTCTGCTGTAGAGCAAACTGATTCAGTTACATATACATTCTTTTTAATATTCTTTCTACTATAGTTTATCACAAGATATTGACTATGGCTCCCTGTGCTACCCAGTAGGACCTTGTTGTTTATCCACTGTATACATAGTAGTTTGTACCTGCTTATCCCAAACTCCTACAACATCCCTTTCTTTACTTTCAACTTTTTAATGTTTATTTTTTTATTTATAAAAAACTGAGCCAGGGACTTCCCTGGCGGTCCAGTGGCTAAGACTCTCTGCTCCTCCGGGTTTGATCCCTAGTCTAGGGATCTAGTTCCCACATGTGGCAACTACAGATTGAGCACTCTGTATGCCACAGACAAGACCTGGCACAGCCAAATAAAAAAAAAAAAAAACAACTGAGCTATAATTAATGTATAACATCATATTCGTTTCAGGTATACAGCATATTAATTTGAAATTTGTTATCTATTACAAAATGGTCACCTAATACACCTAGTTAACATCCATCATTTATACATAGCTCCAAACTGTTTTTTTCTTGTGATGAGAACTTTTATGGTCTACTCTCTTGGCAGCTTTCAAACATACTATGTAGTGTTATTAACTATAGTCACCATGCTGTACATTACATGCACTTTTCAAAAAAGAGGTGAATCTGGTAATTACAGTGTACACACTTGGCTTCACTGGCTACTTAGCAAAGTGTGTTTGAATGAGATCATCAGGCCACAGTGTGGGAATGCGGGGAGATCAATTAGGATTAGGATTGCCAGCTTTTGCAAATAACAATACAAGATGATCCTTGAAAGCACTTTGAAACGTTTAAAAGATTTCATGAAATGTTAACATTTTAACTAGAAAAGGATATTTTTTAAACATGCAGGCTGGAGAATTCCCTGGCAGTCTGATCATTAGGATTCAGTATGTTCACCACTGTGGCCCAGGTTTGACCCCTAGTTGGGGAACTGAGATCCTGAAAGCTTCTGCTGCTGCTGCTGCTGCTGCTAAGTCACTTCAGTCGTGTCCGACTCTGTGCGACCCCATAGACGGCAGCCCACCAGGCTTCCCCGTCCCTGGGATTCTCCAGGCAAGAACACTGGAGTGGGTTGCCATTTCCTTCTCCAGTGTAGGAAAGTGAAAAGTGAAAGTGAAAGCGAAGTCGCTCAGTCGTGTCTGACTGTGCGACCCCATGGACTGTAGCCCCCCAGGCTCCTCCGCCCATGGGATTTTCCAGGCAAGAGTACTGGAGTGGGGTGCCATTGCCTTCTCCGCCTGAAAGCCACATGGTGTAGTAAATGTGCACGCGCGCGCACACACACACACACACACGCACAGAGCAATAAACAAGCACTATACCTTCCCCACAAAACAGACTGTCAAGTTACACTTGAATCTCAAATAAATGATGAACAATTGTTTAGTATATCTCGTGCAGTATTTGGGATATGCTTATATTTTTACAAAATCATTGTTTACCTGAAACTCAAATTTAACTGGACATTCTGTGTTTGATCCAGTAACCCTAGTTTGATGACAATTTCGAGTGCCCAGGACTAGCTTAGTGGTGATGAAATGGGTACAAGCAGACAATTCAGAAAAGGTTTAAGAGGCAATATCTACAGGATTTGTGGTAGTTTGGACATGGGGGAAGGGAGAGAGGAGCAAGGCTGATCCCAGGCTGGTGTGGGACCTGTGCCCTCGTTGGATGGAGACTGGTAACTGTGCTGAGATGGGGAACCCAGGAGAAGGAGTGGGTAGAGGCTGTGGTGGGATGTTTGGATGTACTGATTTCCCGTGTCTTTGACACATCCAAGTGCAGGTGAAAGACAGTGGTTGGCTATCTGGTGTGTGCTTGGGGGAGAGGTCTGGGTTGGACACACACAGATGCAGATATCTGGGGGCCCTGGCAGGCCCCCAGGAAGAGAGCATGCCGTGTGAGGACTGGAGGATACAGGGTCCCTCCTGAGGAGCTCCTGCACCTGGAGGAGGACTTGGGTGGGGTGGAGGTGGGGATCCTGAGAAGAAGCATCCAGGGAGGGAGGAGGGAAACCAGAGAGTGTGTCTCACGGTGTAGGGAGTGGTGCCAGACATACCGGCACCAGCGAGGTGGAGCCAGGATAACTCTGGAGGCCACAGCGAAGTGGGGTTGAAGGATGTTTGTACCGTCTTTCTGCTGGGAGGGACCTGAGCCTGTTTTAGATGTAAATGATCCAGAAAATGATCCATAGTTTGGGCTCAGGTCAAACAACAGGTCAAACACAGCCCCACCCATCAACAGAAAATTGGATTAAAGATTTACCTAGCATGGCCCAGCCCATCAGAGCAAGACCCAATTTCCCCCTCAGTCAGTCTGTCCTATCAGGAAGCTTCCACAAGCCTCTTATCCTTATCCATCAGAGGACAGACAGAAGGAAAACCACAATCACAGAAAACTAACCAAACTGATCACATGGACGACGGCCTTGTCTAACTCGATGGAACTATGAATCATACCGTGTAGGGCCACCCAGGACAGACGGGTCATGGTGGAGAGTTCTGACAAAACATGGTCCACTGGAGAAGGGAATGGCAAATCACTTCAGCATTCTTGCCTTGAGAACCCCATGAACAGTATGAAAAGGCAAAAAGATAGGACACTGAAAGATGAACTCCCAGGTTGGTAGGTGCCCAATATGCTACTGGAGATCAGTGGAGAAATAACTCCAGAAAGAATGAAGAGACGGAGCCAAAGCAAAAACAACACCCAATTGTGGATGTGACTGGTGATGGAAGTAAAGTCCGATGCTGTAAAGAACAATATTGGATAGGAACCTGGAATGTTGGGTCCATGAATCAAGATAAATTGTAAGTGGTCAAACAGGAGATGGCAAGAGTGAACAACATTTTAGGAATCAGTGAACTAAAATGGACCGAAATGGGTGAATTTAACTCAGATGACCATTATATCTCCTAATTGTGGACAGAATCCCTTAGAAGAAATAGAGTAGCCATCATAGTCAACAAAAGAGGCCGAAATGCTGTACTTGGATGAAATCTCAAAAATGACAGAATGATCTCTGTTGTTTCCAAGGCAAATCATTCAATATCATGGCAATCCAAGTCTATGCCCCAACCAGTAATGGTGAAGAAGCTGAAGTTGCTACAAGACCTTCTAGAACTGGCACCCAAAAAAGTTGTCCTCTTCATTATAGGGGACTGGAATGCAAAAGTAGGAAGGCAAGAAAAACCTGGAGTAACAGGCAGATCTGGCCTTGGAGTACAAAACAAAGCAGGTCAAAGGCTAACAGAGTTTTGCCAAGTGAACTCACTGGTCATAGCAAACACCTTCTTCCAACAACACAAGGGAAGACTCTACACATGGACATCACCAGATGGTCAACACTGAAATCAGATTGTTTATATTCTTTGCAGCCAAAGATGGAGAAGCTCTATACAATCAGCAAAAACAAGACCTGACTGGCAGACCATGAGCTCCTTATTGCCAAACTCAGACTTAAATTGAAGAAAGTAGGGAAAACCACTAGACCATTCAGGTATGACCTAAATCAAATCCCTTACGATTACAGAATGAAAGTGACACATAGATTCAAGGGATTAGATCTGATGGACAGAGGCCTGAAGAACTATAGATGGAGGTTCATGGCATTGCACAGGAGGCAGTGATCAAGACCATCTCCAAGAAAAGGAAATGCAAAAAGGTCAAATGGCTGTCTGAGGAGCCCTTACAAACAGCTGAGAAGAGAAGAGAAGCTAAAGGCAAAGGAGAAAAGGAAAGGTATACTCATTTGAATGCAGTTCCAAAGAATAGCAAGGAGAGATAAAGCCTTCCTCAGTGATCAATGCAAAGAAATAGAGGAGAACAATAGAATGGGAAAGACTAGAAACCTCTTCAAGAAAATTAGAGATACCAAGGGAACATTTCATGCAAAGATGGGCACAATAAAGGACAGAAATGGTCTGGACCTAACGGAAGCAGAAGATATTAAGAAGAGGTGGCAAGAATACACAGAAGAACTGTACAAAAAAGATCTTAATGGCCCAGATAACCACGATGGTGTGATCACTCACCAAGAGCCAGACATCCTGGAATGCGAAGTCAAGTGGGCCTTAGGAAGCATCACTATGAACAAAGCTAGTGGAGGTGATGAAATTCCAGTTGAGCTATTTCAAATTCTAAAGATGATGCTGTGAAAGTGCTGCACTCAATATGCCAGCAAATTAGGAAAACTCAGCAGTGGCCACAGGACTGGAAAAGGTCAGTTTTCATTCCACTCCCAAAGAAAGGCAATGCCAAAGAATGCTCAAACTACCACACAATTGCACTCATCTCACACGCTAGTAAAGTAATGCTCGAAATTCTCCAAGCCAGGCTTCGTCAGTACATGAACCATGAACTTCCAGATCTCCAAGCTGGATTTAGAAAAGGCAGAGGAACCAGAGATCAAATTGCCAACATCCGCTGGATCATTGAAAAAGCAAGAGAGTTCCAGAAAAGCATCTACTTCTGCTTTATTGACTATGCCAGAGCCTTTGACTGTGCCGATCACAACAAACTATGGAAAATTCTTAAAGAGATGGGAATACCAGACCACCTTACTTGCCTCCTGAGAAATCTGTATGCAGGTCAAGAAGCAACAGTTAGAACTGGACATGGAACAACAGACTGGTTCCAAATAGGAAAAGGAGTATGTCAAGACTGTATATTGTCACCCTGCTTATTTAACTTATATGCAGAGTACATCATGAGAAACACTGGGCTGGATGAAGCACAAGCTAGAATCAAGATTGCTGGGAGAAATATCGATAACCGCAGATATGCAGATGACACCACCCTTATGGCAGAAAGTGAAGAGGAAATAAAGAGGCTCTTGATGAAGGTGAAAGAGGAGAGTGAAAAAGTTGGCTTAAAACTCAACATTCAGAAAACTAAGATCATGGCAGCCAGTCCATCACTTCATGGGAAATAGATGGGGAAACAGTGGAAACAGTGACAAACTTTATTTTGGGGGCTCCCAAATCACTGCAGATTCGGTCTGCAGCCATGAAGTTAAAAGACACTTGCTCCTTGGAAGAAAATAGACAGCATATTAAAAAGTAGAGATGTTACTTTGCCAAAAAAGGTCTGTCTAGTCAAAGCTATGGTTTTTCCAGTAGTCATGTATAGATGTAAGAGTTGGACTATTAAGAAAGCTGAGCACTGAAGAATTGATGCCTTTGAACTGTGGTGTTGGAGAAGACTCTTGAGAGCCCCTTGGCCTGCAAGGAGATCCAACCAGTCCATCCTAAAAGAAAACAGTCCTGATTATTCATCGGAAGGACTGATGCTGAAGCTGAAACTTTGGCCCCCTGCTGCGAAGAACTGACTCATTTGAAAAGACCCTGATGCTGGGAAAGATTGAAGGCGGGAGGAGAAGGAGACGACAGAGGATGAGATGGTTGGATGGCACCACCAAGTCGATGGACATGAGTTTGAGTAAGCTCCAGGAGTTGGTGATGGACAGGGAAGCCTTGCATGCTGCAGTCCCTGGGGTTGCAAAGAGTCGGACACGACTGGACGACTGAACTGAGCTGATCCAGAAAAGAGGGAATACATCAGGTTGTGGAGAGAGCAGAGGCTGGATTGGGGAAGATTCTCCAGGTGGGGGTTGAGGGACAGGTGTGACTTGGAGGGCTGGGAGGAGGGACCCCTCCTGCATTATGTAATGACAGCGACTGGTTTAAGTTGGGTTCCCTGAAGCCAGAGCCTGAGAATAAAGACTTGGTGCAAGTTGAACTCCACATTTAACTTGAGACAAGTTCATTTGGGAAGCACCTCAGAAAAATATGACTGAGGGAGTGGAGGGAACGAGAGAGGGAAGGAGGAAAAGCTAACATGGGGCCAGCGGCACTGAGCCAGCCGCTGCTCCAGGCAGCTGGAGGTCAGTTCTGTGCTGGGTCTCAGCACTGTCCATCAGAAGGACGTTTATCTGCCTGCTCCCACCTTCTGTGAGGAGGCTGCCCTTGGGGGTGTTGACCCCAGTCCTTCAGTCTCCTGGGCTGCCAGCTACCTGAGTCCCACCCTTGCCCCTCCCCACCCCCAGCACAGAGAGTGGGTGAGCCCCGAGCCGGGACGCTCAGTGTGGAACGGTGTGTACATAGCTGGAATCCCAGGAGGACTGACGGGATGTGGCGAGGGGCTCTCAGAGCGCTAGTCTGGGGGTGGGGGAGGGAGGAGGGCAGGCAGGGGTGGGGGGTCCCTGGGTGTTCCTTTCTGTTGGCTTCTCTGGCTTGGGGGTAGGAGGAAGGAGGTGCAATGCTGAGGGCTGAAGGAAGTGGTGGGAAGATCAAGGGGCAGAAGGCAGAGGTCATGGAAGGACGGACCTGCTCATTGCAGGAGTAGGAGGAGCCAGAGCGGGTGGTTTGGGGGGGGGGGTACCTCGAGGCTGGGCGGGGCTTTCACTGCGGTCTGTAAGGGTTTGGCCCGCTTCCTCCCTGACCTTCATCTTCTTTCATCCGCCCCTTCACCCACCCTGTCCTGGCCTCGCTGGTGTCCTCACTGTCCCTGGGACCCGTGAAGCATTCCTGCCTTTCCCCTGCCCTGTTTCTTCTATCTGGAACTTCATCCCGCCCCCACGCCTGCACGGCTCCCTCCTCACGTCCTCCAGACCTCTGCCCCGTGAGCAGAGGGGACCTCCTGATGACCCCACCTGAGATCTAAGGCAGCAGCGTCGCCGTCACTCTCTTTCCTTGCCCTGCTCCTCCATCGGACGTTATCACACGTTCTCATGAGTCCCCATGCTTGTCATCCCCTCCTGCCCATCGCACTCCCCGAGGCCAGGGCTTGTGTCTGGTTGGTCCTGGGTGCATCGCAGATGCCTGCTCAGTGCCCAGCACGTGCGCTGAATGAATGAGCCAGCAGGCCAAGGTCCAGAGGAGGAAGTGCCCTTGGTGCCCCCAGGGTCAGCACACACCACCCTGCTGCCCCAGCAGGCTTTGTGTTGGATGCCGAGGAGACCAGGAGGAGGCAGACAAGTGGGCAGTCAGAGCCACCACTCTGGGAGAGGCCCTCGGGGCTGCAGGGCATGGGGGAAGGCTTCCTGGAGGAGGTGGCACCTGAGTTCTAAAGATGACAGGGCTTAACTGGATGAAGAATGGGGGTTAGGGCACTCCAGAGGCATAAACATTGTGTGCAGAGACACAGAGCATGAAACAGGCTCTTTCTGGAAATTAAAAGAAACGGTGGTGGGGAGGAGGGACCGTGAGGCACGGCTCGGCATGATCTCTAGACACAGGCAGGGGCTGGATCAGGAAGCGCTCTGTGCACTGGGCCACAGAAGCTTGGAATTTATAAGTTAAGCTGAAGGGAGCCCCTGAAGTGTTATAAGCAGGTGAGGGACATGATCGGATTTGTAATTTAGAAAGATCTCGGTGGCAGCCACGCAGAGGGGAGTGGAGGTTAGGAGCTATTAAGTCAGTCATGCAGGCTGAGATGGGAATCTGAGACCAGGAGGTGGTCGCGGGAAGAGGCGCTTGGGAGGCTCCGTGGCGGGCTGGTTGGGGGAGGCGTCCAGGGGTCCAAGTCTGAGGGCGGCGCCTGCCAGAACCAGGGGAGGGCCGTGCGTGCCCTCGAGTCTGCAGCGGCAAGAGCAGGAGCCTCCACTCAGGCAGCCTGGGTGAAGAGTGGTCCTGGCTGCATAGTCAGCGGACCCAGTGTTGGTTGGGCCCTTTGATTTTTCAAGTCAGGGGTCCCTTGTTGAAAAATCATTAAGAATTTCAAGAAGGCAAGGGCAGAGCGGTAAATGAAGCATGGGGCCCTGCGTGACATGTACAGGGAACACACTCGTGAAGCCAGCTGGGGAAGGGGGAGCTTTGGCTCACAGAATCCAGCAGAAGACTCGAAGTCCAGGCGGTCCGGGGTTCTACCTGGCCTGGAGATGGCCAGCATTGAGAAATGGAGCCTCTTATGGGACCCAAGCCACCAGGTTTTTTTCACCAGAGAGAAAGGTACGAAACTTCACAGCAGAAATAGGGGAGGGCCTGTCTGGCTAGGGTGGCTCTTGGACGGTTTGGAGCTGAGACTGAGATGCACAGAGCCTGGTCTTATGCCGCCCTGGGCACCTGAAAGGCCATTGCCCTGGCAGCCCATTCGTGCTTGGATCCCCTCTGCAGCAGGCATGGGTTGGGCGCTGTGCCGAAGGAGGGGGTGGGTGTCCCCCCACCCACCACCCCCGCCATCCTGACCATGCAGACGGCAGCCCCCCCCTCCCCCAGCTGGTGTGCCAGAGGCCGGTGTGGCACCCCATCCTCCCAGAGGCTCCAGGTCCTCCCAAGCCTTCGCATTCACCCCAGCCCCATCCAGGCTCCTCTGTGCTGCTTCTCAGCCCTGCCCCGGAGCTCCCTCTTCACCATCCGAGCGTCAGAAAAGCCAACTCAGAGGGGCTCAGCCAATACGAGTTTTATGATTTCTAGTTATTAAACACCAATATTTCCAGGCATATGTGCAGGCATATTTTTAAGAAGATTACAAATAATAACTCACTTTAATCCTCATAACAGCCCTATGAGGCAAGTATTATTATATTGCAAATGAGGAAGCTGAAGCAGTTTGCTTAAGGTCACAAGCTTGCTTAACAAAATGTCAAGAGGCTGGGTAGATACAGAGTAGGTGCAACGGCTTAGTGCATTGTCCTTACTTCAGTTTTGCTCGTCATTCCGCTCAGTTATTCTCAGAGTATCTGCCAAGTTTCCCCTCATGGCACGAAGTGGCTGCCACATCACGTGCTCATACCACCGTAACTAAAACCAGGCAAAAAGCGCTCCTTTCCAGGATACGGCTCTCTTTTTTGTCAGGGAGTAAAATCTTCTTCAGAATCTTTCCTGAAAACTTCTTTTTATAACTTATTGGCCAAAACTAGGCCACATGCCCACCTTTAAACCAATCGCTGGCTAAAGAGACAAAACGGGCTTGCTATGATTGGCTTTGGCAATCGTGGGTGGTCCTGGGGGAGGAGCGTCTTTCCTTGAGTCCCCACACAGGAAGATGGGGGCATGTCTGTTGGGCGGGTGTTTATCACAGCTCAGCTTCTCAAAGGGTTAAACCCTTTTATTTCCTACATTTCGGAAGCCTTTAGGGAACTCAGACAAGTGTTTAACAGAGTCTAAAATGGTTTCTTCCAAGGCATGAATGACTATGGCCTATCTTGGGGGAGATTAAATCAGAGCAGTTAGCTGCCCCAGCTGGTTTCTCAGTGAAGAAAGAGCAGACAAATAGTTAGGAAGGGAGGCTGCAGGAGATTAGGGAGGACTCGTCCTGGGAGCCCAAGGAGCCTGGGACTCTGTTCTGGGCAACCGGGAGCCATGAGTGATTCGGAGTGCGGGAGGGTGGGGTGTGGTGTCTGCAGTCTGAGCAGTGGGAATGGAGGGAAGGGGTCCATCTCCGCCTTTCAGGCCCCCTTGTCTGGTTACAGCCGTGCTCTCATCGGCCCTTCCCACCCAAAGGAGATCACCTCCCCAGCCCCACCTCCTGTTCCCACCTCCTCCCCCTGCAGACCTGGGAAGAGCTCCCCCCTGTACTTCCTTGACCCCCATCCACTCGGCACTCCCGCATGGTGTGGCTTCTGAGCCCACCTTGTCCCAGGGGTCTCAGGAAGCCCACCGAGGAGCTCATGGTGTAAGGGAGCCCTTGAGGAAATCAAGATGAAGATGAAACTCCATTTCTGCAGAAAGTGGGGACGCGGCGGGCTGCCGGGAGCCTCCTAGACAGACGGGAAGGTTTGTCTCAGGGCACCTGGTGCCCAGGGACCCCTGACTCCCTCCTACCCCATCTGACCCCGCTCTCTCCAGGACTCCGCTGCCATCCCTGAGCATGTGTCTCTCTGCCCCTGTCCCCTCCTGCTTCTCACACCCCTGCTTGGGCTGCTTTTCCTCTGCCTGCCCCTTAAATGTCGGGGTTCCCCAGAGTTCACTCTGGTATCCCTTTCTCTGCTCCGTCTACACCTTCCCACCCGTGTCTCTTGTGTCCTCCGTGGCCGGAATTCCCAGCTCTGGACCAGCGTGTCCCAGGCTTCCTCCTGTGCTTCGGACTCCAGTCTGCACCTGCCTCTGGGCACCTCCGCCTGGAGGTCCCTCCCCAAGTCCTCACCCAACAGACCGACTTAGAATCATCACCTCCCTCCTTGTTCCTGCTCTTCCACCAGTGGCTTGTTTCTTCAACCAGCCACGCTGGTCAGGAGATTAGGGGTCAGTTTTTGATTCCTCCCCCATCTACACCTAAACAGACTTTTTCTTTTAGAGCTAAGCCTTGCAGCATTCAGGATCTTAGTTCCCTGATAGGGGACTGAACCTGTGCCTCCTGCAGTGAAGTGTGGAGTTTTAACCACTGGACTGCTGGGGAGGTCCCTACACCGAAACAGACTGATGAGCCTAGTGAACTACTCAGGATTGTCTTTCAAATCTATTTGCAATTCCACAGCCTGCAGCCACCGCCCTGCTTCAAGCCTTTAATCCTCTCTTGCTTAGACCACTCCTAAAGCCTCCCTGCTAGCCTGTATTTACAGCCCTCCAGGTGTTAATCTAGTCCTCCTAGATTAATCTAGTTAACTAGTTAATCTAGTCCTCAGAAGGGCCTTCAAGAACGATGCCCGTGCCAACTGCAGAACTGGCCCGCCAGGGGAGCTGTAACCTCTGCTCCATCATGACAGTGAGGGATCCCCAGGTCACCGTTAGAACCGTGAGTTAAGCTGGGATAAGGATGGTCCTCTCTCCATTGCAGCGGTCCCTCCAGGAAGTGGTTCACTGGCTGCTGGATAACTGATGCAGAACTATTCAATGTCTTCTCCCCTTGCTTGCCAGCGGAGGACAGGCAAGGGGGAAGATGGCCCATCTCACTGTGCTCTCCAGATGGTGGCAACTGCTTTCACCTGGCAGAACCAAATTCATATTCCAAAGCTCAGCCATGAGTGGGTCTGGAAATGGAGTGTCAGCCTGCCAGGCCCCACAATACTTGGTGGGCACACCAGACGGGAGAGAAAGGATGCGGAGGGCCAGTCTGTAGCCCTGTTCTAATCTACCCTGCCTTTGGCACCCAAGGAATGTTCTGAAATTCAGGTCAGGTAACGTCACTTCCTATGCTAGCCTAACCCCTCCAGAGACTCCCACTGTGCCCGGAAGGAAATCTCCTCTTTCTGTCCCAAGAGCGTGACCATAGCTCCTCGTGGATCTGGTGGTGCCCACGTTGCCTTCTTACCAAGGCCCTGCATAGCTGGGGGCTGGAATCTCGTCTCTGACTGGTCAACTGTCCCCATTCCTGGAGACTCAGCCCCACGCCCTCCACGCCCCAGATCTGCACTTCCTCTAGCCTATCCCACGGCACCAAGAGTATACCTCAGGTGTAGCACCTTCTAAATGAGAGTAGGTGGGTTATAAGTCTCTACCACCCTCCTCTGTGGGGTCCTCACACATGGGGACTGTGTCTGATTGGTCATCATATTCATAGATCTAGTGTGGGCACACAGTAATCACGGCGCCAAGCGTAAGGGTTTTGTGTGTAGCAACTCATCTGATCTTCCGAACAACCCTCTGAGAGCACGTGGCAGGGACTGCACTGGCCCATCATGTTCCCCTCGCTCCTCCCTGGGCGCACGATCTGACCTCATCTCCCGGCCTCCCCTGTGGCCACGTGTGTCTGTGTAACCCTTTCCCACCCACGTGCACTGAGTGGGCATCAGGGCTCTCGAGAAGGCAGCCTTACTCTCCCCACGCTTCTGCGCAGCAGGACACCAAGCATGAGGACCCAGCCAGGAGCACCAGGGCAATGGCAGAGCCCCCTGGGACAGCTGGAGCAACAAGAGGGAAAGAGCCTGGGCCTTTGGAGTCTCTGTACTGCAGAAACCAACCTGCTGGTGAATGAGAAGTACACCATTGCTGAGTCTGAGCCATTGCATTTTGGGTCCACCAGAGCAGGTTAGCCCGGACTGACAGAGGCAGTGGAGGCGATGATTATGGCCCACGTGACGGTCCCCATTCTAAAAGTGGGGAAACCACAGCCTGGAGCGTTGGGTAACTGAGCCAGGGTCACGCTGCTGGTAAGTGGAGTGGCAGGGTGAAACCAGGCTCTGATGGAGCTGGAAGCAGAGAGAGGGAGCAGTTGGGAGGCTGGTAGCCAAGCGGTTTGGGGGAGAGGCTGGGAGAAGGGAGTGGTCAGAACTGGAAGTCGGACCTGAGCTCTCAGTATCACCTACGGGAAACAGCAGGAGCAAGAGACAGGGCCTGAGAAGGAGGCGCTGAAATGGTCGGCAGCGGGCAGGGCGGCTGCTGGTGTGTGTGGTTTACAGAGAGGATGGTGTGGAGCCCAGGAGGACCTTGGGTGCGGCAGGGGGGGGTCAGTGCAGATCTGAGCGTCACTGACAGAGCCCTTGCAAAGGTGTAGGACTCCAAGGAACCTTGGCATCCTCTGGCCCACCCGCTTCAGAAGAGGAGGCCAGTTGGGAGGGGTTAAGCGGCTTGCTCAAAAATCAGTGTGTTTTTTTTTTTAACTGCAGAAGATGGCTTGTGTGGCACATGCTTAGCTCCAGACTCACATCTGGAGCCCAGGAGAGCCAGGGCGCCCCCGCCTGCCCCTGGCTCATCCTGGCGTCACTGTGCTATTATTTTAACTATCTCGCTCATAGAGAAATACTGCCAGCATGTTAAAGACTGCGTTAATTAATTAACCAGGCACTTCATTGAGAGTCAATGGCGTAATTGTTGTTCGTGGTGGATAAATACTAATTGAATATTAAGAACATATTTGTGCAGAAGGAGCTGCTTCCGATGAGCCGTGCCCTTTGCCAGCCAGATGTTTGGACTCATTTTGGAGGCTGAGTCATCAGCTGGGAGGCCCTGGCATTTGGGCTCTGCTGCTCTGTGTCTGGGAAGGAAGGCAGGCAGCCCGAGAAGGACTGGCTCCCAGGCAGTAAAAGACGGGTGCGGGGGGGGCACCTCCACAGAGAGACTCGGAAAATAATAGTGTATTAAGCAGATGACAAATATATATCAAGCTTTTTTTAAAATTGAAGTATAATTGATTTATAATGTTAGGTTCAGGTGTACAGCAAAGTGATTCCATTATATATATATATATATACACATATATATATATATATACACACATATATATATATATATTTTAGATTCTTTTTTCCTTATAGGTTATGACAAAATATTGATTATAGTTTCCCATGCTATACAGTAGGTCCTTGCTGGTCATCTGTCTTATATATAGCAGTGTGTATATGTTAATTCCCCAATTCCTAATTTATCCCTCCCACCTATTGAGCTTTAACTGAAGCAATTCTAGGTGTGATTTTAGGCATTGGAGAATAACTCCCTCCCTTTCAAATCCTTCAAACAGATGCTTTAATCCCTGCCAGTGAGGCAGATAGGGTGGGGCCTGTCAGCTCCATTTTACAGGTGGGAAAATTGAGCTTCGGTGAGGCAAGGCGACTTCCTTGGGATCATGATGAGACAGAATCCTGGTCTCTGCCCTTCTAGCTGCTCCGTATCGCCCCTGTGGCAGGTGCCTCAGGCCTCCAGACCCCTGAGGAGCCGAGGGGAGATGACTGTCCTCCCTTGGTTCTCGGGGTCCCCGAGTCTCAGGACTGCTTGGCCCCAGCAGTCCGGGCCCTCAGCAGACTTCCGGCTCTCGTGACTGGCTCGGCCCTGACGAGGCTGCATGAGGAGTGTGGGCTCTGAAGCCAGAATTCTTTGGCTCCAGAGCTCGGCTCCAAATCTTGGGCAAATCTTGAACAAATTTCTTAAACTCTCTGTCTCAGTCTGCAAATGATAAAATGGAGATAAACTGGGCCTCTCTCCTAAGCCATGACTGGCCGTAGTGTGCGCTTCCATAGATTAAGAAGAGCTTGCCTCTCCCCTCCAAGGGCATAGGTGTATGCCAGGTATGCTGCTTGGGGAGATCACCGTCTGCCCTCTTGGCCAGATGCCCTTGTCCAGTGAACAACCTTCCCAACTGTACATGGCAGCCCTGCCTACAGAGTTGTCATGAGAATAAACAAGGCATCACACAGTAAGCGCCTAATGGTGTTAGAATCTTCTAGTTTTCTGACCCCCACTCCTTGAGAACTGGGCCTGACTTTGCCGCCACCCGTGCCCTGTTGGCAGCCTCCTTTGGAAAGACAGATGAGAGGATGTTGACGCATGAACCAAGAACCGGAGAGGAGACAGCTCCTGTCACCGCACTGAAGGCAGCAGAGGGTCTGCAGAGCCTGATGCGAGAGCGTCTCCCCAAAGCTCTGGCCCCGGGGCCCTTGGAGCAGCTGTGCGAGGACCCCTCCCGCCACCCCAGTTCTTGCATTAGTCCCTGGGCTTGGGGATTGCCGCTCACAGCTGTGCAGAGCTCAGAGGCAGCCCAGAGACAAAGATTCTAACCCAACTGCACGCAAGTTGAACTGGGAGGTGATCCCTGGATGCGCTGGGAGGGAGGTGGGGAGGGAGACAGGGCTGCGATGTGGGGCACGGGGGCTCTGGGGACCCCTGGGAGAGACCAGAGCTCTGCACGAGGTGAGGCTGCCATGAGGCTGCTGCTGGGGGGCGGTGCTGATGCCAGTCAGGGAGGGCCCCTTCCTGTGACAGAATTCCTAGTAGACCCGGGGGCCTTGGTCCTCAGGACAGCTCTTGCTGTGCACCAGGCACTGTCGTATTAGGTCACCCCCCTGTTGCAGGGGGACGTGAGGCTCAGAGAGGCGGGGTGACTTTCCTAACATCACAGAGTTAGCGAGCAACAGAGTTAGAGTCACAGGCTCGCTGTTCTGTGTGAGCCGCACTGCTGGAAACCCACCAGGCCGAAGCGGTCTACAGGGAGCAGCCCCCACCTTGTCCCACAGCCTCCCAGCGCCCCCCTCTGAGCACATCTGAGTCCATCTCCGCAGGGGTAGGGAGTTTGCCCTTCACACTGACTCAGCTCCTGGGCTGTGGGAGGGAGGTTCCAGCCTTGGGCAGCGGCCCAGGTCCCTCCCGTGCCTCCTGTTCAAACCTCAGCCCTGCCGCTGCGTCTGAGGCCATTCTTATCATTCAGGATCTGTGAGAACCCTGGCAGCTCCCACCACCGCCCCCCATCCCCAGGGGCTGTCCGGGCCAGACCAGGGCCCCCGCCAGCAGACTAGCAGGATGCCTTTCGTAGCATGGGAACTCCAGGCTGCCTGGAGCTGCCTGCCCTTAAGGACCATCCCTTCCTGCCCCCCTCCTAACTCTGATGGGCAGAGCAGTGCTTCTGCGAGCGCCCAGTCTGACTGGGGAGACGTAGCCCCAGGCCTGGTGGCAGCTGTGTCTCCTCTGCCTTCTTGACAGGGCAGCAGGGTCTGAAGAAGCCCGTGTGGACACTCAGAGACGCCAGCAGAAGCTGGGAACGTGGGTGGGTGCCGGGGTGGGCTCAAGAGGAAGTCTTTGCGCTCTCCCTTCCTGGCGGGGACGCAGCCGAGTCCTGGAGGCCCAGGCAGAGCCTGGCTGGGAGAGTGAGGCCAGCGTGGCGATAGCCAGGGGCCGCCAGTGTCTCTTCCCAAAATCTTTCTCACTGCTGGTGCTTGGGCCCCTCCAGGAGTGGGCGGGATCTAAAGGAGGTTACCGTCTCGTCAGGACGCCCAGGGTGGCCCCCAGGACTAGTAAGCGCTCGGTTGGGTGGGATAAACAGATAGATCTGGGGGTGATGTCAGGGAAAGGTGCCTTTGTAAGTGTCTTCGAGGTGCACAGGCCATCGCCTGACGGCCCGGGGTGCGGGTCCGCGAACAGCCAGGAAGATGCCTGGGAGAGGCCAGAACTACCAAGGTGCCGGCCCCCAGATGTGCTGCGCTACGCCCCCAGCACCGCTGCCTCCCCGTCTGGGACCCTGTAATCGGCCCCGCCTCACCCCAGCAAGACTCGCCTGGGAAGCTGACGACATCAGAAGTGCCCCAGGAAGCCGCCCGCCCCCAGGGCGACAGACGGGACTATTTATACGGAGGAAATGCAGCCCTGTCACCCTCCTGCTCCACGTTGCCTTCTGCTTCCCCTGCTTTCCCTGCTCGCGCCCCGGCTGCTGTGCCTATATTAGGAGCTCGGCAGATGGAAGGTGGGGGGACCTTCCCCATCGCCCCGGGCTGGGCTCTCTGCACGTGCAGCTCCACCCTGAGCCATCAGGGACCTGGCCCACCCTCCTCGGGCTATCTGAACCTCCCTGGGACCCTAGGGGGAAAGGACTCCGTGTAGACTGATTCTAGGGGGCAAACTGGACGGACCCACAGAGAGGGTAGGATAGCAGATAGTTGAGAGGAGGAGACAGACTGTTGAGACAGGGGCGGAGACCAAGGAGCAGGGAGGAGGGGTAAGATCTGAAAGGAGGGTGTAGGGCAGGAGAAAGAGGGGTCTGGGGTCTGGGGTCTGGGGTCTGAGGGGCCCCCAGCCTCTATAGTGACTGTGTGAAAATCAGGAAAAGGCGCCCTCTGCGGGTTAATGAATTAGGAAAAGGTGTAAACCAAATATGTCTGTGCTTGGAAAAAGATCCCCTTCCTCCCAGAGGACTGGGCCCCCGGGCCAAGTCACCCAGCTTGGGGAGTAGGGTGTGGGCCTCGCGGGAGTGCCCCCGTGATCTGCACAGCTGTACCTGGCAGCCTTCTCCTGGAGTCGGAGCTGAGGGCTGCTTTGGGGATGCCCCAATGCTCTGCTCTCAGCAGCCTCATTCTGCCCACCCAAGAGGTAATCTGTTTTACCACGTTGGCAAGTAGACGAAGAGTTCTTACTGTCTCCCAACTGAGGGCTCCAGGCTCACCAGGGAGCCCAGGCTCATTAGGAAACCACAGAGCGCGAGCCAGCAGGTGTCCACGGCAAGCTCCAGCTGGGTCTCCGATGGGGTGACAGCCCAGACCTCCAGCCCCACCTCTGCCATCAGCGGCTGCTCCCCTCTCCCAGAAGCCCTGGAGACCAGCATCTGGCTCAGCATCCCAAGCTCACCTGGGTCCGCTTCTCTGCCCTCAGCTGCTTCGTACACCAGCAAGTGGGGCCTCTCACCAGCTGGGTGACTGGGGGAGGGGGCGGTCCTGCAGCTTTGATCCCCATTGTGTTCTGTGGCTTCGGCACTGGGGAGGTGTCAGACACTGAGGTGCAATTTACATTTTAATAAAGACAGTTGTATTTCAGTTATTTGCATTTAAATAAGGGGCTGCTTCCTCCCTCCCTTCCTCCTCTGCTGGTGGTGGCACCTTTGGGAGAAGAAGGCTCCCCAGGCCTCTGGTTTCTGGCACCTCCTCCCTAGCCAGCTTGTGGGGGTGGGTGATGGGAACAGCAGGGATCCTCCGCCATGCCCTCACTCAGGCACACTCTGCAGAGAGAGTGCATATACACGTGTGTGCATACCTCACGCCGCCGGATGCATGCACGAACACCCAAGTTTACGCGCACGCACGTATGTGCATGCCACAAGCACATGCAGACACATACGTGCTGGCCCGTGCATGAAGACATGCGTGCACCATACCCTTGCTGTGCACACGCACAAGCTCTTGCAAACACTTGCCGCTGAAAATGCCCAGATGTCCTCGTGCCTTGCTCTCTAACCCCAGGTACCCAACCTGGTAAACCAGCCCTCAGAAACTTACACCTGTCCAGCAAGGCCCATGAGCCCATCCCGTCTGAAGAAGGTTCCTGGGTCCTAACTCTGGACCCTGGAAAGCAGGAGGGGCTGAGAGGCCTGGTGGCCACCCCTGGCAGGGGAGGGTTGGCGAGTGGGGGCCTCCTGGCCCAGCTTCACCCCAGGGTCCCTAGGAGCCCCCTCCTCACCCCAGCTTTGCCGCGAGCATCTCTGGCTCTGAGGGCGCAGCTGTGCTGGCAGCTCCTTCTCTCACTGGCTCAGTGTGTGCCTCCCAGGGAGGTCGCCAGCTCGCTTTTCCTGGCTGGCGCTCTGTCTCCTGCAGCAGCCACAGCCCTTGCGTCCCCTCCAACGTGCCAGTCCCCAAACTCACAGTTTCTTCAAGACGTGCATTCTCTTTCTTCCCACGTGAGCAGTCCTCCGGTCCCCGCCTCCCGGCAGTGCTGCAGGACAGGTACAGATTTTCTCATCTCCAGGACCAGCCTTGAGTCCCGGCGTGGGCTCTGCTTCCTCATTCCAGTGGGGACAGCTGCACCTTCCTGGACTTGCGAGGTCAGACAAGTCCCAGAGTCAGATGCTCAGCATGTGGTCGGGGTTTCATTAATGAAGGCTGGCATCACTGCAGACCCCCCTGAATGCACATAGTCCCCCTCTCTGGGCACAGTGATGGGGCCCTGGGACAACCTCAGAACTCACATGAGTTTAAACAAATGCCCCCTCATTCAGTCCAGTACAAGAGCTGTGGGAAGAAACACACAACCCCACGCAGCAGCAAAAACTTGGCCTCTATGTCACCTTGTCCCTCAAAGCCTCAAACTCCCTATCGGTAAAATGGGCATAATGACATTGGCCCACTTCCTTTAAAGGACATAAAGGGGTGCCAATGAGCAAAAGTGTGCTTTCACGCTAGGGAAGGATTTGATTTAGATCATACCTGACTGGTCTAGTGTTTTTCCCTACTTTCTTTAATTTAAGTCTGAATTTTGCAATAAGGAATTCATGATCTGAGCCACAGTCATCTCCCGGTCTTGTTTTTGCTGACTGTATAGAGCTTCTCCATCTTTGGCTCCAAAGAATACAATCAATCTGATTTCAGCATTGACCATTTGGCGATGTCCATGTATGAAGTGGTCTCTTGTGTTGTTGGAAGAGGGTGTTTGCTATGACCAGTGCGTTCTCTTGGCAAAACTCTGTTAGTCTTTGCTCTACTTCGTTTTGTACTCCAAGGCCAAACTTGCCTGTTACTCCAGGTATCTCTTGACTTCCTGCTTTTGCATTCCAGTCCCCTATAATGGAAAGGACATCTTTTTGGGGTGCTAGTTCTAGAAGGCCTTGTAGGTCATCATACAACCATTCAACTTCAGCTTCTTTGGCATTACTGGTCAGGGCATAGCCTTGGACTACTGTGATATTGAATGATTTGCCTTGGAAGCAAACAGAGATCATTCTGTCATTTTTGAGGTTGCACCCAAGTACTTTTGGGACTCTTATTGACTATGAGGGCTACTCCATTTCTTCTAAGGGATTCTTGCCCACAGGAGTAGATGTAATGGTCATCTGAATTAAATTCCTCCTTTCCAGTCCATTTTCGTTCACTGCTTCCTAAAATGTCGACATTCACTCTTGCCATCTCCTTGATCCTTCAGGGGGCCAAATTTACTTCCAATTTGCCTTGATTCATGGGCCTAACATTCCAGGTTCCTATGCAATATTGCTCTTTACAGCATCGGACTTCACTTCCATCACCAGTCGCATCCACAGCTGGGTGTTGTTTTGCTTTGGCTCCATCTCTTCATTCTTTCTGGAGTTATTTCTCCACTGATCTCCAGTAGCATATTGGGCACCTACTGACTTGGGGAGTTCATCTTACAGTGTCCTATCTTTTTTCCTTTTCATACTGTTTATGGGGTTCTCAGGCTAGAATACCGAGGTGGTCTGCCATTCCCTTCTCCAGTGGACCATGTTTGGTCAGAACTCTCACTAGGACGCGTCCATCTTGGGTGGCCCCGCACAGCATGGTTCATTGAGTTAGACAAGGCTGTGGTCCATGTGATGAGTTTGGTTAGTTTTCTGTGTTTGTGGTTTTCATTCTGTCTGCCCTCTGATGGATAAGGATTAAAGGCTTGTGGAAGTTTTTGGATGGGACTGACTGTGGGGGAATCGTGTTCTGATGGGCAGGCCCATGCTCAGTAAATCTTTAATCCAATTTTCTGTTGATGGGCAGGGCTGAGGCCAAACTATGGTTGGGTGATGGTAATGGTGAGCTCCTTCAAAAGGACTTAAGGAGCTCTGCTGTGGTCAGCGCCCCCAGCCCTGCCGCAGGCCACTGTGGACCACTGCCACCGCCGCCGGAGATGCCCAGACACTCACAGGCAAGTCTGGCTCACTCTCTTTTGGGGTCACTGCTCCTTTCTCCTGGGTCCTGGTGCGCACAAGGGTTGGTTGTGCCCTCCAAGAGTCTATTTCCCCAGACCTATGGAAGTTGTGTAATCAAATCTCAAAGTTAAATTCCCTGGGGTTTGTCAGTTCCTTTGCCAGATTCCCAGGTTGGGAAATCTGTCGTGGGTCCTAGAATTTCTGTAACAGTGCGAGATCTTCTTTGGCATAATTGCTTTTCAGTTTGTGGGTCGTCTGTTTGGTGGCTCTATGGTGGGGCTAATGGCGACTTCCTCCAAGAAGACTTATGCCACCCACAATCCTGGTGCACGCAAGGTTTTGTCTGAGCCTTCTGAGTGTCTCTGGTGGGTATGGGGTTTGATTCTAAACATGATTTCACCCCTCCTGCCATCCTGTTGGGGCTTCTCCTTTGCCCTTGGATGTGGGGTATCTTTTAGGTGGGATCCAACATTCTCCTATTATTCAGCAGCGAGTTGCAATTTTGGAGTTCTCACAGGAGAAGATGAGCGCACGTCCTCCTCCACCATCTTGTGGATACACTGGACCATTCAGGTATGATCTAAATCAAATCCCTTAGGATTATACAGTGGAAGTGACCCATAGATTCAAGGGGTTAGATCTGATAGAGTGCCTGAAGAACTGTGGACAGAGGTTCGTGATATTGTACAGGAGGCAGGGATCAAAACTATCCTGAAGAAAAAGAAATGCCAAAAGGCAAAAGGGTTGTCTGAGGAGTCCTTACAAATAGCTGAGAAAAGAAGAGAAGCTAAAGGCAAAGGAGAAAAGGAAAGATATACCCATTTGAATGCAGAGCTCCAAAGAATAGCAAGGAGAGATAAGAAAGCCTTTCTCAGTGATCAATACAAAGAAATAGAGGAAAACAATAGAATGGGAAAGACCAGAGATCTCTTCAAGAAAATCAGAGATACCAAGGGAACTTTTCCCTCATAGCTTCCCTCGTAGCTCAGTTGGTAAAGAATCTGCCTGCAATGTAGGAGACCCGGGTTTGATTCCTGGATCGGGAAGATTCCCCGGAGAAGAAAATGGCAATTCACTCCAGTGTTCTTGCCTGGAAAATCCCATGGACAGAGGAGCCTGGCAGACTACAGTCCATGGGGTTGCAAGAGTCGGACACGACTTAGCGACTAAACCAGGGAGCATTTCATGCAAAGATGGGCACAATGAAAGACGGAAATGTTCTGGACCTAACAGAAGCAGAAGATATTAAGAAAAGGTGGCAAGAACACACAGAAGAACTATACAAAAAATCTTCAGGACTCAGATAACCATGATGGTGTGATGACTCACCTAGAGCCAGACATCCTGGAATGTGAAGTCAAGTGGGCCTTAGGAAGCATCACTACAAACAAAGCTAGTGGAGGTGATGGAATTCCAGCTGAGCTGTTTCAAATCCTGAAAGATGATGCTGTGAAAGTGCTGCACTCGACATGCCAGCAAATCTGGAAAACTCAGCAGTGGCCGCAGGACTGGAAAAGGTCTGTTTTCATTCCAATCCCAAAGAAAGGCAATGCCAGAGAATGCTCAAACTACCAGGAGCATGCTCCTGCTCCACCCAGGGGTACCCAGCCCCCACAGGGGTCCTCACGGCCAACCCCAGGAAGCCATCCGTCCCATTTACAGATGAGCCACTCCGAAGCCAGATGTTCCCACCACCTTAGGCCTCTAGCAGGTCCTGGCAGCGGCTGGGACTTGAGCCGAGATGGAGGGCGTGATGGTGGCGGATCACGTGGCCGTCTGGGTGGAGAGCAGAGGGCCTGGCTGGGACAAGGTCCCGAGGCAGGGGTGCCGCCTGTGAAGGGCCAGGGCAACTGCTGTCAGGGGCAGCTCTGTCCTCTGGCTGCCTGTGAGCCTGGTTGCCTCCAGCTCCTTCGTCCTTGTTCACAGTGTGCCGTGACAAAGGCTGTCATTTTCCGTGTGTGTGGTGATGGGCAAGAGGTCAGGACGCAGGGCCTCAGGCAAGAGGCCAGCCTGGGCTCCCTGAGCGGGCAGGACGAGGGTGCTGACCCTGGGGAGGCCGGCTTCTGGCAGGCGGACGGGGAAGTTCAGGCCACGGGGCACAGGGGCCACGTTTGTCCCAGGTCCTCAGGACCCCCTTCCTAACGGTTTGTCCCAGATGCCTTCCTGGCACTGCCACCCTTATAAATGCCCTCAGCCTCACAAGTTAGGGTCTTGGTAGATTGCCCATATAGGGGCATGATTCAGACTCCTTCCCGCCCCCCCTACACAAGTGTGTCTGCACAGGCAGGACCCTCAGCCCTGCTGCAATGGACAGGATACCCTCTGTCCGGTCCTAGCCAGTGGCCCAGCCCTGCTAGCCTGTCAGGTGGGGCACTGTGTCTCCTTAGAATGCCCGGGGCCCCTGAGAGGGGAGAGCTCAGTGGGATGCCTACGCCTTCCTGGCTGGGGAGCCAGATCCTTGGGCAAAAGCCCAGAACTGGGGAAGGAACAGCACTGACCAAAACATGCCATGATTTATGGAGCATTCACCATGTACCAGGCCAGGCACCAAGCACGCAATTTTATCTTCACAGCTATATAAGGAGGTATGATTGACCCCATCGTACAGATGAGGAAACTGAGGCTCTGCCTGTTTCCGTGATAGACCCAGGGCTCCACATTGAGCACCTCATGGAACCGTGTTCATCCAGGGCAGTTGGATTCAGGTTCAGTCTCACCACTAAGCCTTATTCACTTCTGTGCCAGCTCTTTCCCTCCCCCGCTTCCCCCACCCTCCTCCACACCCTCGTCTCTTCCACCTTTATTTTGTCCCACTTTGTGTCAGGCCCTCTCTGCACAGAGCTTCCATGTAGAACAGAGGCTCCTCGCTGATGTGACTCCGTGGACCTCTCTGGGGTCTGGGAAGGGCAATAGACCCCTTCTCCGAATATCATTTGTAAATCCACGCAATGAAATTTCTAAGATTCAAAGGAAACCAATTGCATTAAAATGCAGTTATCAAAATATTAAGAAAAAATTGCGATGGAGTAATACATGTGCTCCTTTATTAATGCACTAAATAATAAGATCGAGCAGTGAGTCTAATAAAACCACCATCATCTTAAAGTAAGGTTGAGCATAAATGATATTTCAAGATTTCTGCCGCAATTATAAGACAATTTGAAATGATCTGCACTTTCCACGTGTGACAGAACAACGGGGCCCCAGATGACTACTGTGGTTTGCTGCTGACATGCACACGGGAAGGAGGTGGCAATTTTAACTGAAGATGAGTGAAAATAAAGATGTGATTTTTTCTCCCCATCCACGTGGACAGACCCCCAGCATTCTATACGGGGGTCCTTGGGGATCTGTAGAGAGTGGGCCTCTCCCAGTAGCAGGAAACACACTGGAAATAGATAAAATAGCCAGAGGAGTGAAATGCAGGGAAGACAAGTGAGGAGGAGCCTAATCACTGGGGGCCACCTGCAGGAAGTGAGGGAGGGAACCTGGGGCTATCTGGGGGAAGACGGACGGCAGGAAACGGGGAGCCAGTCCTGGGTGTGGAGTGAAGCGGGTATGCCTGAGTGGGGCGAGCCTGGTGACCACGGGGTTGAAGAGTTTCCAGCCACGCTGCAAATTTGGGTGCATTCTCGGGAAGGCAGGGCATGGGACCACGGAAACCAGAGAGGGTGACTCTAGTTGCGTGTGGAGGACCTGATGTGCGGCAGGGGGACCCAGGAGAGGTCGACTGCACTCTTCCAGGCTCATGCTGAATGGCAGTGGGGGTGGGAGAAGTGGCTGGATTTGGGCCACACTTTCAAGGTAAACCAGTAGGATTTCTGAGTTGACGGTAGTCGCTCAGTTGTGTCCAACTCTGCGTCCATGGAATTCTCCAGGTCAGAATACTGGAGTGGGTCACCTTTCCCTTCTCCAAGGGATCTTCCCAACCCAGGAATCGAACCCAGATCGAACCCAGGCCTCCCACATTGCAGGCAGATTCTTTACCTGCTGAGCCGTGAGGGAAGCCCAAGAACACTGGAGTGGGTAGCCTATCCCTTCTCCAGGGCATCTTCCCGACCCAGGAATCAAACCGAGGTCTCCTGCATTGCATGCGGATTCTTTACCAATTAGATGAGAAGAGAGGTGCTCAGGACACCACCCAGCACCCTGGTGCCCCCATCAGTGGCTCTGGGCCTTGGCCCTGCTGCTCCAGATGTGATGGTGGAGCTCTGTTTCTGCTACCTGTCCGCAGCCTGAGAAAGTGCCCTGAGGAAGCTGTGGCAGGGACCACTGGTGGTCAAAGTCACTTCTCAGTTTTTCAAAGCTGATGCTCTCTCCTTCCCATCAATCAATATTGCCTTTTACGTGAAACCTTTGGGGACACCTTCCTGCTGCTTCTACATGGGACTGGCTTTGCTAAATTACTTGCTTTGCCAACAGCCGGGATTTCCTCAAGAGACTCCTTACCTGCTCCGTCAACACGGATGTCCTCTGTTTGTTCTCACTCCCCAGGCAGCACAAGAACGTCCTTGGCAACCCCAACGCAACACTTCCCCTCCCCCAGGGTCATTTCCAAAGACAGCTGCAAGGCTGGGAGGCTTTGTCTCACGCTGAAAACCAAGCCACCCTTAGTGGATGTGGGGGGAAGAATTGTTGACTGCATGAATAAGGTGGTGAGAAGAGAAAGAGGACTTCTCAGCTCCCTCTGGGTCTGTTCTTTCTCATTTACCTTGAAGTCTCAGAAGGTCAGAAGCACCCATGGTCCCATCTGAGGGCAGGAGTCGGTTCCAGGTCCAGATGCTGAGGCCCGGCCACCGTTTTGGATTGTCCATGGCCCCACACAAGTCGAGCAGCGGGAGACTGGCTACATTACTCCATGTCAATGTCTGTTTGTCCGTCTGTGTGCACACCCTGCCTTTCAGCCTCTTTCTGTCCCTCATGGGCCATCTTTTGGGGCCATTTGATTCTCTGGCGGAACCAGGTCTGGGCCCAATTATTTTGCCTTCTAGCCTCCACCAGCAAGGCCATGTGGTGGCAGTTCATATTCCCGGCTCCCTCCAAGGGGTCGTACCCTGGGGAATTTCTCTTTGGGATGCCCGGGGGGGGGGTCCCAAAGATTCCTGAAGCTTCGATCTGGGGTTGTCAAACTCTGGCCTGTGGGCCACATCTGTCCTGCCACTGGTTTCTAGGTGGTCTCAGAGCTAAAAGTGGTTTTTACGGTGTTTTCAGTGACTGCAAAAGAACCAAGAGAAGAAAATTTTGTGACGTGTGAAAAATGACTTGAAATTAACATTTCATTGTCTGTAAAGAAAGTTTTATTGGCACGAGGCCTCAATCAGTGGCTTACGTACAGTCTATGCTGTTTTGCACCATGTCAGCAGTGTCGAGTAGTCATGACCCAGACAGTATGGGGCCTTGTTTTTGTTCAGTTGCTCAGTCGTGTCCAACTCTTTGCAACCCCATGGACTGCAAGCAGCACACCAGGCTTCTCTGTCCTTCACCATCTCCTGGAGCTTGCTCAAACTCATGTCCATCAAGTTGGTGATGCCATCCAACCATCTCATCTTCTGTCGTCCCCTTCTCCTCCCGCCTTCAGTCTTTCCCAGCATCAGGGTCTTTTCCAATGAGTCAGTTCTTTGCATCCGGTGGGCAAAATATTGGAGCTACAACTTCAGTTTCAGCATCAGTCCTTCCATTGAATCTTCAGGGTTGATTTCCTTTAGGATGGACTGATTTGATCTCCTTGCAGTCCAAGGGACTCTCAAATGTCTTCTGCCACATTGGAGTTTGAAAGCATCAATTCTTCAGTGCTCAGCCTTCTTTGTGGTCCAGCTCTCACATCCATACATGACTACTGGAAAAACCATGCTTGGACTATATGAACCTTTGTTGGCAAAGTGATGTCTCTGCTTTTTAATATGCTGTCTAGGTTTGTCATAGCTTCTCTTCCAAGGAGCAAGCATCTTTTAATTTCATGGCTGCAGTCACTGTCCGCAGCGATTTTGGAGACCCAAAAATATAAAGTGCAAAACTCAAATGTTTACTATTGGCCCTTTTTTGAAAACTTGCCCCCTGCCCCTGGTCTGTGGGTTTGGCCCTGGAGTCCAGCCCCTGGCTGGCTGAGAGGGATGAGGTCACACAAGCAGGTTCCTTCGCCCCTCCCTCCAGGTGTGTCTTCCCCCCTTTACCTCTAACTTCCTGCTATGGCTGGTTGGAAGATGGCCCAGGAGCAGCTTGGGTGGCGTCTGGCCGCCGTGGGCCCTGGTGCCGGCATCTTTCGGACGCTCACACAGCGAACCCCTATGGCCTCAGGAGGCAAGGCCACTCCCTGGCACATGTGGCAGGTTTTACCCCAGAGAACATGGGCTTTGGGGGCGGCGGTGGGGCAGAGCCGCACAGGCCCCTCTTAGAGGCTCCTTGGCCTTGGCTCCAAGAGAAGACCCGTCAGGTTTGGCCACTGCCTGGTCAAGCGGGCGGAGGCAGGGGAAGAAAGGTGTGGGTTGGGGGGCCCAAAGAGCCCTGCACAGATGGCCCCTGGGGCTTTGGGCAGCACCCCCCACCCTCCTTTCCCAGACTGTGGTCTGTCGGATCACAGGGATGGACTTGCAGCCCCACCCCCACCCAGGAGCTGGCAGAGCTGGTCCCTGCTGGGGCATCGAATCCTCCCTGCTCACCACCCACAGTGGCTTTATTAATTGTTTATATTGGAGTCTGTTAATTGGCAATAACCAGGGTGCTGAAGTGTCTTTTAATCACCCCCCTCTCAGGGCCCTAAGGCTGTGAAGGATTGGAGGATTCAATAAAGTGAAGAAATTAGCACCCCATCCTCTTCATTAGCACAGTTAGATAAACTGCCAACACCTGTCTCACAAATCAAGCTGGAAAGAGAAGCGGCCCCTCAGGAACTGCCGTGGCTGAGGTGAGACGCCGGCCGGACCATGCTGGGTGTTGCACCCCCACCCCCACCTCCATGCATGCAGACACACAGAGGCATGCCCAGGTGTGTACAGACTCCCAGGCTCACCTCCTGCGCTGGCCTAGAGCACACCCATTTATTCACTAGGCATTTCTTCAGCACCTACTACATGCCAGCTGCAGGACTGCCTGGCATGTGACAATAATCTGTCACAGCCTTTGAGGAAACTGCAGTTCAGCAGGAAGACTGCCCAGAACAGGCCTCCCTCTGGACTCTGGGGCTACACGCTCTATCCAGCTTCCCGCTGGCCATATCTGCTTGGGGAGTGCGTCTGCACCCCGCCTGCCGCACATCCTATGAACGCATCTCTCCCCACCACCAACCATAGTCTGCTGGCCCCTCCACCACCTCCCACCCCTCCTCCTCTCCCCCACCCCACCCTCCAAGCCCCACCTTGGCAGGTCCACCCTATTCTTGCTTCCCTTTACCTCCACCTTCCCAGGGCACCCCTGCAGCACTTGAAGTGTTAGAACCCTCACCCTCTCCCCCAGCCTCCAGGCTCCCCTCTCCCCACCCAACCGTGGCCCAACTGTTGGGAGCTCCTTCGAAACACGTGTTTGTTTGGGACAGACTCTCTCTTTGGTCTCTAATTCTCAGGGAGGGTGCTGTGGTCTGGTGGGACTGCTCCGAATGCCTGGGGGTAGGTGTCGCAAACAGGAGAGCCCGTGGCTCCAGCCTCCTGCAGAGGGAGATGGAAAGCTTTCCCCATCTTGGAGATGCCTTCAGGGGTGCACGTCCTGAGAGAACACGTCGTCTTGCCCACCAAAGTTCGATTCAGCTGAACTTTGTTGGGCCCCAGGAGACAGGAGGGGCGGAATGACTGACAGATACCCTCCTGTGAGGGGAAAATGTAAGGGCTGCCCGGAAGAGCACAATGGGGACAGCACCTGCCCTCCCAAGAGGCTTTTTCAGCCAAGGTGGCGATCCTTATTACATGCAGAGACATATGCAGAAGGGTAAATGTGCCTATCCCTCACTCCATGACTTTAATTTCTGGAAAGCCCGCTCCTGGATGAAATACCATAAAATGAAAAAATATTTTCATTAATTTTAATGAAAAAAAAGAACGGTATATTCAACCCCTTGCCAAGACAATTTCCCACAGATAGAAAACCACTGAATGAGGAAAACAGGTTTATGTAAGGAGTAAGCAATGACTTGGAATTAAATACTGTGGCTCCTGACTAAAATGTAGTGTGGTAACGATTTCTCTGTCCCCTTTGGGAAACAAGCAGTGTTTTGGGATGGGGTTGGGAGGGGCTCATAGAGTTACAGCAGAGACAAAACACTTCTGGGCAAAGTGAAGGCTTCCCAGAGAACACTTTCCAACAGATGGAGACGGCTTCACAGACAACAAGAAATGGCCCCCTTACCCCACACTACCTGGCGCATGACATTGGCCCAGGACTTAGATGTGTCCCCCCAGGACCATCTCTGCTTGAGATGAAATGAGATGGCAGAGTCCAGTAAACAAGCTGAATATGACTTTATTGAAAGCTGTAATGCAGAAATATAACTTTGAAAAGTGTGTTTCATTAGTTGGCTTTGAGGTGAAATGTTTTTTTATAACAGAAAGGCGGGGGTGTTGTCGTGAAAAGTGGTCTAACTTCCAAGGCAGGGCAAAAAGTCTTCAAGCGTGGAACCTAAACCCAGGGCCTGTGGTGCCCAGGTTCCCAGACATGTTGGTGGATATTCATGAGAAATAGCTGAAGTTGAAGCTCTGAGGTTTTCCGCGCTGTCCTCCACCAGGGGCTATGGTTCTCTTCCCCTCCTCGCAGATAGCAGAGGCCCCAGAGAAGGAAAAACCCCAGGGACATGAACTCTGGGAGTTTATAAGATTCAAGCCAAAATATGATTCTACAATCAAAACTGATTCCCCTCCCCTGCCCTGTGTCCTGTATGAAGCCTGCTGCTTACAGGGCTCAGCATCCATTCCCCCCACTTTTACGTTAGTGAAGACCCCATTTCCTTTGGAGCACCACTCCATGCCCCCAGCTCTTGGTCATGTTGCTTGGATAGGATTAGCTTCCTTCAGCCCTTGGATGTCTGCGGCCACCCAGTGAAGCTCCCCAGACCCGGGCATTGGTCCGCAGATGGGCACGTGACCTGGTTCAGGCCAATCAGACACAGGCTGCTGGAGGATTCTGGGAAAGGAGCTCCTCTGCTTTCCCACAAGGGGCCAGCAGAGCTGTGCTCACTGCCGCTGGACTTGAAAGAGGAAGCGGAGAAGCACCAGGAATGCTGACAGCCTTCCCGAGGGAGCCAGGCTCCTCCGTCCATGGGATTTTCCAGGCAAGAATACTGGAGTGGGTTGCCATTTCCTTCTCCAGGAGATCTTCCCGACCCAGGGATTGAACCCTGGTCTCCTGCATTGTAGGCAGACACTTTACCATCTGAGCCACCAGGGAAGTCCACCAGGATAAGATTCAGTTCAGTTCAGTCGCTCAGTCGTGTCTAACTCTTTGTGACCCCGTGAATCGCAGCATGCCAGGCCTCCCTGTCTGTCACCAACTCCTGGAGTCTACCCAAACCCATGTCCATTGAGTCAGTGATGCCATCCAACTATCTCATCCTCTGTCGTTCCCTTCTCCTCCTGCCTTCAATCTTTCCCAGCATCACGGTCTTTTCAAATGAGTCAGCTCTCCGCATCAGGTGGCCACAGTATTGGAGTTTCAGCTTCAACATCAGTCCTTCCAATGAACACCCAGGACTGATCTCCTTTATGATGGACTGGTTGGATCTCATTGCGGTCCAAGGGACTCTCAAGAGTCTTCTCCAACACCACAGTTCAGTTCTTCTGGGCTCAGCTTTCTTTATCGTCCAACCATACATAACTACTGGAAAAACCATAGCCTTGACTAGACGGACCTTTGTTGGCAAAGTAATGTCTCTGCTTTTTAATATGCTGTCTAGGTTCGTCATAACTTTCCTTCCAAGGAGTAAGCGTCTTTTAGTTTCATGGCTGCGATCACCACCCACAGTGATTTTGGAGCCCAGAAAAATAAAGTCAGCCACTGTTTTCACTGTTTCCACATCTATTTGCCATGAGGTGATGGGACCGGATGCCATGATCTTCGTTTTCTGAATGTTGAGCTTTAAGCCAGCTTTTTCACTCTCTTCTTTCACTTTCATCAAGAGGCTCTTTAGTTCTTCTTCACTTTCTGCCATGAGGGTGGTGACATCTGCATGTCTGAGGTTATTGATATTTCTCCCAGCAATCTTGATTCCAGCTTGTGCTTCCTCCAGCCCAGCATTTCTCATGATGTACTCTGCATATAAGTTAAATAAGCAGGGTGACAATATACAGCCTTGACGTACTCCCTTTTCCTATTTGGAACCAGTCTATTGTTCCATGTCAATTTCTAACTGTTGCTTTCTGACCTGTATACCGGTTTCTCAAGAGGCAGGTCAGGTGGTCTGGTATTCCCATCTGTTTAAGAATTTTCCACAGTTTATTGTGATCCGCACAGTCAAAGGCTTTGACATAGTTCAGCTGGAATTCCATCACCTCCACTAGCTTTGTTTGTAGTATTTGCTATACCAGAGAGACTACATCTGGAACAACAGCTGTAAACCAAGCCACCATCTGCTTGAGTTTACAATGCGCCACTGTTGCTGGCAAAGAGCGGGCCGTTTTTCCCACTAGCTGGTCTGTGTGACAGCATCGGGGGTGTGGCCGGGCCATCACAGCGCCACCTTTCTGGTGTCAGATGGGGACGCCCAGCTTTGCGGGCGCCTCGGGCTTGCAATGTTGCTTGGGTTCCCTCTATCTGTAGGCAGGAAGAGCATAAATGGCTTCCTCTTGGTCTTTCCTTTTGTAACTGGTCCTCGTCTTCTGGTCAGGAAGCTGAGGCGGGCTTTCTGTCACACACAAGGGCCTTGATTTCCTTTCAGGAACTTGGGAAGCAACTCCTGGAGCGGGCTGATGTCTCACTGACCTGGTGTGTGGTGAATTCAGGTGAGAACTGCCTTCTTCCTGAGCTGTTGCAGGACCGCTCTGACCTCCAGGCCATGTGGCTTGCTTGTCCCCAGGAGTCAGAGTGAGCCAGACACTCAGCTGCTCGTCCCCTCCACTTCTCCTGTGCTCAGCAACCCAGGTAAAGAGCAGCGGCTTTCTTTGGGGGAAGTTCGGTGGAAGATGCATTGTGTCTTCTGTGCTGTGGCAACAGTTCCTTGTTCAAAAGTACCGCCCACCCCTTTATTTGAGGGTCTCTGGGTCCAAACCAGCCCTGGACTGAGATCTCTGTCCCAGTTACAGGTGACGGGGGGAGCCCACAGTACAGAGGATTTGGGTTGTAGACTCAGGCGAGCCCTCAGTGGGCTGCTCTCTCATTTCACCCTGGGAGACCCTTCTTCAATTTCCCCGAGTCCAGGGATCCAGAACCCTGTATGAACAGCTGACTTGTTCAAGACTGTGAAAGGAGCACGACAGGGCTGTCTGCTGTCACGTGTCTGGTTAGTCTCTACACTGAGCTTATCACAAGAAATGCCAGGGGGGATGAGTCACAAGCTGGAATCAAGACAGGCAGGAGAAATGTCAACAATCGCAGACATGTGGGTGATGCCACTCTAATGGCAGAAAGCAGAGAGGAACTAAAGAGTCTCTAGATGAGGGTGAAGGAGGAGAGTGAAAGATCTGGCTTAAAACTAAAGATTGAAAAAACGAAGATCATGGCATCTGACCCCATCACTTTCTGGCAAACATCGAGGGGGGAGTAGGGGAAGTAGGCAGATTTCCTCTTCTTGGGCTCTGAAATCACTGCGGATGATGACTGCAGCCATGAAATCAGAAGATGTTCGCTTCTTGACAGGAAAGCCACGACCAACCTAGACAGTGTGTTGAAAAGCAGACATTACTCTGCTGACAAAGGTCCGTAGAGTCAAGGCTGTGGTCTTCCCAGTGGTCACCAACGGTTGTGAGTGGAAGTCACTCAGTCACGTCCGACTCTTTGTGACCTCATGGACTATACATTCCATGGAATTCTCCTGGCCAGAATACTGGAGTGGGTAGCCGTTCCCTTCTCCAGGGGATCTTCTCAACCCAGGGATCGAACCCACGTCTCCCACATTGCTGGCAGATTCTTTACCAGCTGAGCCTTAAGGGAAGCCCAAGAAAACTGGGGTGGGTAGCCTATCCCTTCTCCAGTGGATCTTCCTGACCCAGAAATTAAACCAGAGTCTCCTGCACTGCAGGTGGATTTTTTATCAACTGAGCTATCAGTGGGATGGTTGTGAGAGCTGGACTGTGAAAAAGGCAGAGTGCTGAAGAATTGATGCCTTTGAACTGGTGCTGGAGAAGACTCCTGAGAGTCCCTTGGACTGCAAGGAGATCAAACCAGTCAATCTGAAGGAAAATCAACCCTGTATACTCGTTGGAAGGACTGATGCTGAAGTTGAAACTTCAGTGTTTTGGTCATCTGATGTGAACAGCTGACTCATTGGAAAAGTCCTTGATGCCGGGAAAGATTGAGGGCAGAAGGAGAAGAGGGTGTCAGAGGATGAGATGGCTGGACTGCATCGTTGATGCAACGGACATGAACTTGGGCAAACTTTGGGAGATGGTGAGGGACAGGGAGGCCTGGCGTGGGGTCACAAAGAGTCGCACTTGACTTGGTGATTCACGCTTCCCAGGCTGCACCCGTCCCAGCTGGGCATGGTGGGGATACCAGGCAACCACCTCCCCTCCCCAACCTCAGTCCTATCGAGGGGGACTTTGGCTCCAGGACTTCCTGGAAGCCTTCCTGAAACTTTCTCAGAACAGTGCGGCTGTCTGGGACTCTTCCCTCTGTCCTGTGGGGTCAGACCCTTCCTCCTACTCTGCCTCCCCGATATTATCCTTTGCAGGCATTTTAAAATCCCATCTTGGTGTCTGCTTCCTGGAGGACTCAAGCTCCCACTTTCCATATCTTAGGTTGCATAAGAAGTTTCTGGATGTTTCTTGTGTTTGTTTCGTATCTCTGAAATATGTTACTAATTTTTTGATTATAAAAGACAAGATCATGACTTTTTCTCACTGACAGCATCCGCAAGGGAAGTAGGAAGAGGGGGTAACCTGGAGTTTGTGGCCATTGGTAGATCCCTTCGGTGTTTGCGGCTGGTTGTTTTGCCTTCCTTCCCCTACTTATGCCAGGGATTTTTTGGTCCTTTTTAGCCAATTAGTGCGGATCATCATTTGGTTCAGATTCATATCTGTGATTTCGGCAAATGTCAGAACGTCTGCCAACTGTCTGCAAGAGCACCTTGAATGCAAGATTTCTGGTGACAGCGCCCATGTCAGTCCGGCCCCCACCTATATCCCTCCCACTTGATCCAGGCACTCTCAAGATCCTCCCCACACGTCTTCCTCATACCTTAGAAAGAGAAATTAGTGCATTCCTGCAGTCCTTTCTGAGTATAACTCCTCTCTTCCCCTGATTCTTCATCATCTCATCTGGACCATGAGGAGTCTGGACTCTTGACTATTCAGGGAGGAAACGTGAGAGGTGGGCCAGGAGGGAATTCAAGGGTGAGGCAGTGAGCTGCTTAGGCTTAGGGTCCTGGCAATCCCCCCAGGTACCGCCATTCCCGTAGGACACTCATGCTTCCTGACCACTGACCTCCTGCTCACAGAAGGGACCAAGTGAGGTTGTGAATTCTACTGACACTGTAATTCAGTAACTTCAAAATCAATCTCGAAGTTCAGTCTTCAGCAGTTTCAAACTCTGTAGCAATATGCAATAAAAGATTCTTTCATATAATGGCCCTGAATTTTATTCTGTGCCTTGAGGTGAACATTTTGGTTTGAGCCTGTCATTTTCTTGCTATAAATTATCCAGTGTTAGGAACAGCCATCCAGCTGAAGGTCCCAGCTTTCCTCATCCTTTATAAATTGGCCCACAGCAGCTGCTGGAATCTCTCATATTCAGTTGGCACTTGATCCCAGGTGACCGAAATGTGTGGTATGATTGCCTGCTCACCACCGCATACCATTGGTAACCTCTTTTCCGTCAAATAATGTCCAGAGTCCTCCTGATTTTGGCCCCATGGAGCTAAGAAAACCAATTTCAGGTAGCTCACATATCCCTAAGGTTTAATGTCATAAATTCCACTCATGGTACTAATTTCTGAAATCAGGATTCTTCAGTTGCAAGTACCAAAAATTGACTCGGATGAAAGAGTGAAACAAGAACAGGGGATTTACTGAAGAAACAGTGAAGCAGGGCATGGAATACAAGGAAAAGCTAGACCCTGAGGCTCAGGAGGGACAGGACCCCCGCAGCTCTGGGCATCCGGGCAATGTGGACACTCCTCCTGGGCACTGTGACAGGGTGCCTCAGCCCTTACCACCTTCTACCCCCTTGTGTCTCCATTAGAGATGCAGACTCTTGAGGGAGGCTCTGATTGGGCCAGACTGGGCCGTGGACCTAACCGTGTGGTGAGGGACGTGGGGGTGGTGATTGGCCATCTCCCAGAAGCAATAGGGGCCCAGGGAAACTGAGGCCCCCCTCCCGAAGGGAAAGATGCCAGGCAGAGGAAACCAGCGTGTGGATCCCACACACCACTCCCTTTCAGTTCTGAGCCTTTTCTCTTACCCTTCTCCCTGGAGGGCTCTACTCTCCTAAGGCCTTGGCATAGATGTCATTTCTTCTCGGGAGTTGCTGGGAGCTTCCCTGCCTGGGATAAGTGACCCTCCTAAGTGATTCCACAGCCCTTATCTCCCTGTTTTGTAATTGTCTGTTTATTTGTTTTTCTTTCTCATGGGATTGTGAGCTCAGTGATAGGAGTGTTTGCCTTGCTTACAGTTCAGTTCAGTTCAGTCAGTTCAGTCACTCAGTCATGTCCGACTCTTTGTGACCCTATGAATCGCAGCACGCCAGGCCTCCCTGTCCATCACCAACTCCTGGAGTTCACTCAAACTCATGTCCATCGAGTCAGTGATGCCATCCAGCCATCTCATCCTCTGTCGTCCCCTTCTCCTCCAGCCCCCAATCCCTCCCAGCATCAGGGTCTTTTCCAGTGAGTCAACTCTTCGCATGAGGTGGCCAAAGTACTGGAGTTTCAGCTTTAGCATCATTCTTTCCAATGAACACCCAGGACTGATCTCCTTTAGGATGGACTGGTTGGATCTCCTTGCAGTCCAAGGGACTCTCAAGAGTCTTCTCCAACACCACACTTCAAAAGCATCAATTCTTTGGCACTCAGCTTTCTTCACAGTCCAACTCTCACATCCATACATGACCACTGGAAAAACCATAGCCTTGACTAGACGGACCTTTGTTGGCAAAGTAATATCTCTGCTTTTGAATATGCTATCTAGGTTGGTCATAACTTTCCTTCCAGAGAGTAAGCGTTTTTAATTTCATGGCTGCAATCACCATCTGCAGTGATTTTGGAGCCCAAAGAAATAAAGTCTGACATTGTTTTTATTAACCCTCAAAGGTACACAATTCATGGCACACAGTAGGTCTTCAATAGCTATTTGCTACATTAGTAATGGATGAAGACCTTCCTCTCTCACTAACTTTCTATGACCTCAGGGAAGCCCCTTCCCTCTGGGCTTTCATTTCTTATTCTTAAAATGCAGAGTAGCAGCAGGTCATGTTCAAGGATGGTTTGAGGGCAAGAGATCAAAATTCACTTGAGCAAGCTCAACAAAGAGCCGTATTATGAGGGATCAAGGATGTCTGGCAGAACCCAAGGGCTTTAGCAGGAGCTGGAAAATGTCAGGAATCAGCACGGTTTCATCTGCTGCCTCGCTGGGGCCAGGTACCTGCCTCTCTCTGGGCTCCAGGCTCTCGCTTCCATCTGTTTGTGGATGCCGTAGTCTTGTCAGCCCTTGTGTCTCAGGCCCTTGTAGTTCTTGCATCATGGGGTTGGCTTCCCTGGGGGGCAGCTCTGAGATGGAGTTTATCCTGGAATATATTCAGTTCAGAAGGTTTTCAAGATCAACTCCTGTGGAAGGAAAGGAAGGATTCAGGGGTGGAAAGAGGGAAAGGTCAGGTTGGGACAGCATCCTCCAAATGTCCTCAGCAGATCCCACAGAAAGCTCTGGACCTCAGATGGTGAGAGGACTGGACTTTTAACACACCTCACCCACCCACCTCCAACTAGTCACTGGAGTGGGCTGCCTAGGAAAGAGGGCGTGAGCTCTGACAGGGCTCTCTTCCGCTGAGGCTGTCCTTGAAGGGGAGGCAGCTGGGAGATGTCTCCCGTCAGCGGCACTTCCAGCAGCTGAGAAACGCACCCTCCGCTCCTAAAGAGGGATGCGGGTAGAGCATCACAGTGTTTTCTACCTGAGACTGAGCCCCAGGCTGGGTTCAGGTACTTGAGTGGGAATCTGATTGCCTCAGCTCTTGGTCAGGTGTCCGCTTTACAGCCAATGATCTGTGCTCAGGCAGCTGCCAAGTGACATGGCATAAATGGCCCTTCAGTTTGCGGGGGAGGGGACCGCCAAAGAGTGTATACCGTGAAGAGCCTCCAAAATGTCCTCTACAGGTAGGACAAGAGTGCTAAGCCCCCGGGCTCTGGAGCCAAACTGTTGTGTTTGAATCTTATTAGCTAGGAGTACTTTCAGCACTGAGTAACAGAAAATGATGGTAGAGGGGTTTAAACAAAGGAGGGGTTTCTTTGGCTCATCCAAGAGCTGGGAGAAGGTAGTCCTGAGCTGGTACAGTAGCTCAAGGATGGCACTGGGACGTGGCACCCTTTGATTTTCCATCCATCACATTTAGCAAGTGAGTTTCTCACGCTCACAAGGTGACTGCTGTGCCTCTGGCCATGTCTGTGTCCCCCTTAAATAACCAGAAGGAAAGGGGCCCCCAGAGAGGAGTGGGGAAAAGCAGGTGAAGGATTCTCCTTTAGCTGGGCTTTTTCTTTGAAAATAGGTGCTCCAAAGACTTTTGCCTCTTGTTCATTGACTGAAATGATGTCATGGGACTACTCCTCACAGCCAGGGAGGCTGGGAAGGTGACCATTTCAGCTCTCCAGCCATAAAGGAAGGAAGAGAAAGGGGGCTTGATGGTAGCTTTTGGATGGTGCATCCACTGTGTGAGCCACAACCACGTGCTGCCTGTGTGGCCTTGGGGAAGCCACTTCGCCTCTCCAGCCTCAGTGTCTCCACTGAGAAAAGGGAGCAAATTGTAGTATCTACATCATTAGATGAGTTCATGGAACCAGCACCTGATGCGTGGAGAGCTCAGGTGGATGTTAGGAGTGTTGCCATTGCCGTGATCACCTAGGATTCCAATGGCAGAGTTTGAGGCACAGTGGTGGAAGGGACAGTTACGTGCCCCATCCGGTGGGGTTCTGCCTTGGAAAGCGCAGCTCACTGGACTGTGTGTGATGTGACATCTTCTGGAGTGGCGAGTGGAGTGAGGATCTGGTTTCAGTTAGAAATGTTTGGGGTCAGGGAGAGGCCCCATGGGTCAAGACGCAGCTGGGGTGAGAGTGTCCCCATCTCTTGTGGCCTTCAGACAGCCTTCAGATTGGGGGTTGGAACAGCTCAGTGGAGGGCAAGGCAGGTGGCATGTGACAGGCTGGCTGGGCCCCCTCTGGCTGGCACAGGTTCATTTGAATGAGTGAAATTTGGCTCCGGGGCCCCAATGCCTCATTTCTCTTCTTCAGTGTTGGGGAATCAAATCAAACTGATTGCGAGCAACTCTAATAAATTGATTCAACCTGGTGAACAAAAAAGCCAAAGGGTGGGCAGGGGAAGGTAAAATACATACTGCTTCCAGTCATGAGGCCAGTGGTTAATAGCTTCATAAGCCTGTCCTGGCGGTGGCTTAAGTAATTAAGTGGAGTGAGTGCTGGCTAGCTGATGCCTCCTCCCCATGTTGGCTTATTCATAGGGGAACCAATGGAAGGGAGCCTGTGGAGACAAAGCCCTGCTCTCCTTCCCTTGGGGCCTGGAGTGGCATGTGCACCAGGCATCCGGGTGGGCTCAGGGCAGGCATGCACCCCCCAATACCTGCAGACCTGCAGACCTGACACCATGGGGCACACATACACCGGTCAAGGAGGAAGCCCTTGAGCAGTGCACTTTCTCACATGTGGGCCCACCCCAACCCCTACCCGAGCCAGCTTGAGAAGTTGGTCTGGCCCCTTTCCCCCCACCGCCAGCCTTGGCTTCCCCATTAGTAATATGGGCTTTGGAACAGGCCTTGGAGGGCCTCAAGGTGACGGGTGGAAAGGAAGCTCTTTGAACTGCGTAGGTCTTGCTCAGGCTTGCGTGGGCTTGCTTTCCATGCCCTGCACCCTCTGACCCCACCTCTCCCTGGCACCCAACTCAGGCCTGTTGCATCTGTTCCCAGAAAAAGGCTGGGTTGCTGGTGACCTGGCTGTAATGTCCTCTTGTCTCCTCCCAGAGGACCTGCCTCTCGAGCCTTTCTCTTCATTAGGTCCCTTTTGTAGGCTCCAGACAGAGTGGGTCAGAGCCCAGCTTTGGGGCCCCACTACCTGTTTGTGTGACCTTGGGCAAGTTACTTAACTTCTCTGTTCCTCAGTTTCCCCATATATACTGGAACATAACAGAGGTCCCTGGGTGGTTGTGAGGAGCCAGTGAGTGTGTCAAGCACACAGAACTGCACCTGACCTACAGTGAGCACGGGTAAGTGTCAGCACTCTCTGAGGCAGCAGCGGGGTGCTGGTAGAGCTGAGGGGCTGCCCTAGGTCAGGCTGGGCGTCTCATCTGGGAGGCATACTGCAAGCACCCGGAAACTGATACCACATTAACAGCCACACCAAGGCCTGCTCCTGACTACTGAAATGAGGATCTCCGGTGTGAATAGGCCATCAGGATCGCTAAAAGTCCCCGTGCGTGCTAAGTCCCTTCAATCATGCCCGACTCTGTGTGACCCCATGGACTGCAGCCTGCCAGGCTTCTCTCTCCATGGGACTCTTCAGGCAAAAATACTGGAGTGGGTTGCCATTTCCTCCTCCAGGCGATCTTCTTGACCCAGGAATCGAGCCCACGTTTCCTGTGTCTCCTGCATTGGCAGGCAGGTTCTTTACCACTAGCACCGCCTGGGAAGCCCCAAAGTCTCCAGGTGATTTTATGTAGTGTGTGGCAAGCCTGGGACCCACCAGGCTGGACAGTTACAGGGAGGGCAGTCCATCCGGTGACAAGCACAGTCCAAATGAATGGAGGTGGTTTCGGAGGACCAGTCAAGCATGACTGCTGGAAGGCTTCCTGGAGGAGGAGGCAGGAGAGGGGAGGGGGAGGGGTGGGAGGGGCTCTGAGGCCCAGGGGCAGTGGGGCGCCCCTCCACTGGCTGCTGCACCCTCAGGGCTCCCCGCCTGCCTCTACTCTCCCCCCTTTTGTCTCCCGGGGCCCCTGAACTCCAGCTGGCGCCCGCCTCCTTAATAAAGGCAGACTGCTGCTCCGCTTGTTCCCAGTACTCCTGATGGGGCCATTAATATTCCAGGGAAGATTAACTCCCCCTCTGCTTCCTCCCCTGCAGCCGCTGGGCTCCTCTGACTGATGAGGGCCTGGGGCTCAGACAGAGATGTTGCTGGAACTCAGGCAGGAGGCTGCCTGAGATGACGTCTGGAACTTAGGTGCTGTCCTGCCTCTGCAGCCCCTTCCAGGTTTCAGCTGAGACGTGGGGGAGAGAGGGTATGGGAGAGGCTGTGTGGAGCTGCCTGCAGTTCCGGGGCTCCGGATGGAAACTTGGGGCTCTCGTTCAGTCGTTTTATTTGGCTCAGAGTATGCACGTGATGCGCCCACAGTTCCATGGCAGGAGCAGAACCCAGAACTCCTGACTTTTGGCTGAGTGACCTTTGCATATATCAGACCACGGGCCTGGGTGGGTGGACAGCACCCCTTCACCGTCCTCAGAGGCCTTTGGTGACAAGAATGGTGTCCTCTGGGGGCTGCTGGCAGGGCAGGGCCTCACGAGCCTTGCCTGCCTCACTGGGCGGCCTCCGCCTGGGCCAGCTGAGGGGTGAGGGGGCACGTGGGCTCCCTGACAGCGGCCCGGTGACTCTGAAGGTGGCGGAGGCGCTCCAGGGAGAGAGTGCGAGGCAGCAGAAAAGGGAACCCAATCCCCCAAAGCTAATGTAAAAACACACGCTTCCTTCAAATCCCAGTTATTCTCTGCTAGCCTCCAGCTCCCACCCATGTACAGGCACACAGACCCACTTCACACACTGCGCCTACCACACAGCACACATCACATACACCCACATACGCACACACCACGTGCACGCTCCGGAGCGTACATTCCCTGGCTGTTGGTCAGCACGCACATGCTGCAGCTGGTGCCCAAGCCGTGTCTCTGGCCCAGCCTCCCTCCAAGCTCCAGACTCCCACCTCTGTGGCACCGCATCTCCCGGTATTTGCACCCTGGGTAGTCCCTTGCCCTTGAACTTGGTCTGGCCCCAGCCACATGGCAGAAGTGATGCCATATGGCTTTCAAAGCTGGAGCGTGAGAAGACTCATGTCTCCTGCCTAGTATCCTGGGGTGCTCACTCCTGGGACACTCCTTGGAATCCCGCCTCCATGCTGGGAGAGGCCCCGGCGGCAGCCTCGATTCAGCTCCCAGACTTCACTGCCTGCCCGCTGTATGAGGGAGGCACTTTGGATGCCCAGCCCTGTCGCAATTTCAGATGACTCCTTGCCCCAGCCACCATCTGACTGCAGCCCCCTGGGGGTTAGCAATGCCTGGTGAGCCCAGAAAAACTGTGGGAGGTCAATTGAAGTTTGCAGCTACTAAGTCTTGGATGGTTAGCCATGGGTCATCAAACACAGGATAAGCCCAAGAGAAACTTAAGTCAGACTTTGGTGGACTTTGGGGGAATCCTAGCTGTGCCACTTCTGTGGGTTGTCTTGTGGGGTCACTGTCAAGGGTAAAGTGGGGCTTCTCCTGGAAGGAATCAATAACAGCTTATCCTGGGCACAAATGCATTTGGGCAGAGGAAAGGAGGACATGGGCTAAGTTTTAGACCTGGGATCTTACGGGTAGATTCAGCTGCAGGTAACAGAAAATCCTCACATAGCAGTTGCTCACAGAGTAGTTTGTTTCTCTCTTATTTTCATGAAGATCAGAGGTAGATGGTTGAGGCTGATTCGGCACTCTAGAATCAGTGGCCCAGGCTCCGGGGTGTTGCTTTGCAAATTTGGGGGATATCTTTTTTATCGTATTGTGTATTCGATATTCTATTTACCATAGTATACAACATAAAGGGTGCTCCTTGAAGTTGGGCAATGTAGATAGTCCCAAACTTTCTTCTTTCTTGTTGTTAACTGTGTGTGATCTCCAGTCCCAAGTTCTCTACAATATCATGATCCAAAGTTGCTGCTGGAGTGCCAGACATTGCACCTGCATTCCAATTGTTGGGAAGGAAGGATGATGGCAGGCACACTTTTTCACTATAGACACGTGGAAATGATACTACCCACTTATATCCCCATTAGCAAGACTTAGTCATATGACTAAGCATACATCCAACAGCAAGTAAGGTTGGGAAATATTATTGTGGATGGGTACATACCCTGATGCACACCCCAGTTTCCAGTCCTCTCCCACGTGTTCAGCTTAACTAGACATCTGGAGACATGCTGGACTCCTCCGTCTCACCCCCAGCCACCCTAATCCTGTCACCTAGGCATTCCTCCACCTGCTTAGCATTCTCTACCTCTGCCTCCATCAGCCTTTTGTAGTCTCTCTGGCAGTCACCTTGAATGACTTGTCCCCTCCTGCCTTCCCCTTCTCTGCATTGCCACCAGAGCCTCCCACCCTGGCCAGCTTTGGAGTCCTCCAGCTGTTTCTCACTGCCTCCTAGGTAGATAAGAGTTGCAGCCACCTTCATCACTTCAGCTGCGCTGAACTGTTGGGAAGATTATCCCCCCCCCCCCCCCCGCTACACACCAGCTGCCCATCTGGCCCCTTCCAGCAGGTTCTCGACACATGTTTTTGCTAGTGCTCAGAACCTCCTGTGACAGGGTGAAGCTTCAGCAGAGGAGTCTGAGGCTCGGGGAGGCTAGGACCCATGCCCAACATCCCAGAAGCTGAGCTGGATTTGAACAAAGTTGGCCTTGCTCCAAAGTTGGTGCCATCTCCTCCAGCTGTGCCCTAAGTGGCTGACCTCCAGCATGTCACATACAGTCCTATTCTCTTGTGTTCACCACACACTCAGCATACACACCACCGTACCCTTCGGGCCTCGTTCTAAGACAAGCATTTTCATATTCTCAAAGGTAGCTTAACATAAAGAATCTTACCCGCTTCCCTAAGGGAACCGGCTGCTCTGCCCAGGTAAGTTTTTTCCTCCCCTGCCTTCACATATGCTGCCGGGCCCTGTCTGCACTGCAGCTGTATGCTCCCTCCTCCTTGCAAGGCCAGCTCCATCTCACCTGTGAGGTCTCAGCTTCAATGTCACTTCCCTACAGACTGTAAAATGGTGAGATTTTGGAAAACAGTGTGGCAGTTTTTGAAAAGGTTACATGTGCCACGTGGTCCAGCAGTTCCACTCCTAGGAAGCTGTAAGAAACGGAAATACACTCCCACATGAAGACTAGCTGTGAAGTGTTTATAGCTGCTTCCTTCATAATAGCCCCCATTTGGGAGCAACCGAAGTATCCATCACCTGTGGAATGAATGAACACTGTAGGGTCTGTCCATACAGTTGAGTACTATGCCTAATAAAAACTACTGCCTCATGCTACAACGTGGACCTTCAAAACACGCAGAGTGAAAGAAGCCAGACGTGTGAGATCATATATCGTGATTCCACTTATACAAAATTTCCAGAAAAGGCAAATCTAAAGGAACAGAAAGTTGATTAGTGGTTAGTCCAGCTAGTGGAACAGGACTAACTGTATATAGGATTAAAGAATCTTAGCAGGTGGATGAAACTGTTTCGTAGCTGGATTATAGTGATGGTTGCATGACATTGTAAATTTACTAAATCTCATTGACTTGCACGTTTGAATTTAATGTAGAACTCAGTAAAGCAGTGGACTTCCCTGGTGGCTCAGATGGTAAAGGGTCTGTCTATATGCAGTAGACCTGGGTTTGATCCCTGGGTTGGGAAGATCCCCTGGAGAAGGAAATGGCAGTCCACTCCAGGACTATTGCCTGGAAAATCCCACGGACAGAGGAGTCTGGTAGGCTACAGTCCATGGGGTCACAAAGAGTTGGACATGCCTGAACAACTTCACATCAGTAAAGCTGTAAAATAAGGTATTTTAAAAAGTCACTTCCCCAGGGCAGCCCTCGCTAACGCCAGTTCCCCAGCCGTCTTTGCCGTGTCTCGGGGCCCAGGCCGTGTCTCCCTCGTGGGCCTGTGTCGCGTGGGAGCTCTCCGTCTGTGGGGCGCTGCTTTCTGTAGACTTTCTTCTCTGGAGTGGAGCCTGCACAGGGAAGGGCTGAGTCCATTTTGTTTTAAAATAATTGAGATACAATTTATACACCATAAACCTACTCAGGGTTTATTGAATTAGTATATTCACAGATAAGTTCGACCATCGCCAGTTTTTAAATTTGGCCATGCGGCATGTGGGGTCTTAGTTCCCTGACCGGGAACTGAACCTACACCCCTTGTATTGGCTGTGCAGTCTTAACCGCTGGATCACCAGCGAAGTCCCCTACAACAGGTCAATTTTGTAACACCTCACAAAGCCCCATACCCTTCAGTTAACCACCTCCTAACCCTCTACTCAGCCCCTCCCCTCCAAGTCACTAATCTTTGTCTTCATAAGTTTCCCTACTCTGGACATTTCATACAGATGACTCACAGTCTACAGTATTTTGTGCTCAGCTTCCGTCACTGGACATGGTGTTTTCAAGGTTCATCCACGCTGTAGCATGCAACAGTGCTTCAGTCCTTACGGCTGAATGTGATTCCACTGCATGGATACTACATTTTGTTTATCCATTCATCAGACATTTTGCCCCCACCTTTTGGCTAGCGTGAATAATGCTGCTATAAATATTCATATACAAGTTTTTATGCGGACATATGTTTTCATTTCTCTTATACACCTGGGAGTGGAAGTGCTGGGTCACATGGTGACTATGTTTAGCTCTTTATGCTCGACTGCTTTCCAAAGTGGCTGCACCATTTCACGTTCCCAGAACCAATGTCTGAGAGTTTAGTCTCTCCACATCCTCACCAACACTTGTTATCTGATTCTTAGATGATAACTCTCCTAGTGGGTGTGACGTAATATCTTACTGCAGTTTTGATTTGCATTTCCTGATGACTAAGGATGTCAAGTGTCTTTTTATGTGTTTATTAGCTATTATATTGGAGAAGGAAATGGCAACCCGCTCCTGTGTTCCTGCCTGGAGAATCCCAGGGACGGGGGAGCCTGGTGGGCTGCCGTCTATGGGGTCGCACAGAGTCGGACACGACTGAAGCGACTTAGCAGCAGCAGCAGCAGCAGCTATTATATATCTTCCTTGGAAAAATTTCTATTCAGATCTTTTATCCATTTTTAAATTGGTTTGTCTCTTTTAATTAACGTGTTGTAAGAGGTTTTAAACAATTGTTGCTGTGCCGAGTCTTCCTTGCTGTGCACGGGTTCTGTCTGACTCTGGCAAGCAGGGGTTACCCTCTAGTTGCCGTGTGTGAGCTTCTCATTGCAGTGGCTTCTCTTGTTGTGGAGCACCGGCTCAGTTGTTCCAAGGCATTAGGGTCCTCCCGGGCCAGCAATTGAACCCACATCCCCCTCATTGGCAGGCAGACTCCTAACCACTGGCCCGCCAGGGAAATCCTGTAAGAGTTCCTTCAGATACAAGCCCTCTCTGGAGATCTGATTTGCAAATACTTCGCCCTGTTCTAGCACTTGTCTTCTCACCTTCTTGACAGTGTCTTCTGAAGCACACAAGTTTTACCCTTCTCATGAAGTCCGGTTTATTTTTTCTTTTGTTACTTCAGCTTTTGCTGTCGCAGCTAAGAATCGAATTGTCAAATCTGACATTATGAAGATCTATTCCCGGGTTCCCTTCCGAGAGTTTTATAGTTTTAGCTTTTATGTTTAGTTCTTTGTTCCATTTCACGTTACTGACGTTACTTAATGATGCTGGGTAAGAGCCCAACTTCGTTTTCTGCATATGGCTTCTCCAGTTGTCCCATCATCGTTTGCTGAAAATACTATTCATTCCCCTCATTGAATGGTCCTTTTACCCTTGCTGAAACCACTTGACCATGGGCATGATTTTACTTCCGGACTCTCAATTCTTTTCCATTGATCACATGTGTATCCTTAAGACTGTTTCAGGGTTTGTTGCTTTTCTTCACTACATTGCCTGGAATACAGTGGGTCAAATATCTGTGGGATGTTCAAAGCCCAGCAATCAAATGCCACCAGGAACTCGCCTGTAATAAAACATTTAGGCTTTAGTTTGCTGCAGCAAAGGAGAACATACCTACCAAAGATTCCCCAGAGTGTCTGGAAAGAAGAGTTCTGAGGCTGGTGTCTTAGAGGTTGGTGCTGAGTGATTTGGAGGAGAAGCTGGGGAAGCAGAGGCTAGTCTGGGGCTGGCACTGCCTAGAAGGGAGGCTATTCATGGCTGGGGGCTTAGCTTTTACCTGGGAGGTGGGAGAGTTGAAACAGGGAGCCAGCTGGCCCTCTAGGAGGCTGGCCCCATGGCCTTGTCTGGGTGCTCCCCGATCGTGGTCTTGGTTCCTTTGGGAACTTCTTGTCTGATGGTCAGCGGGGCTGTTTTTGACTTTCCGGAAGTAAACAAATGGTCCCTGCTAAGGAAGAACTAGATAGCAGGCCAAGACCGACCCTGCCTATCCTATGACACCCACTCTGATGTTTGCTTTAGGGGCCAACCCAGGAATAAGGTGCATGTGGGGACAGCAGGAGGTACCCTCAGCGTATGATGGCCAGAGCCTGGGCCACTGACTCACCATGGTGCTTGGCCAGTTATTCCGCCTCCTTGGGCCTCAGTTTCCTCATCTGTGATATAAGGAGATCGGACGAGACAGTGCCTGGGACACCTCCTAGTTTCTTATCCAAGGTCTAGTTGTAGTCCTGGGCTATTTCAGAGAGAGGGAATTCTCTGCTGGTAAACCTCCCTGTTTCACCAGTGCCCCCACACGAGCACACACACACACACACACACACACACACACACTCTGACTCATCTGGCCCCAAGCCCCTAATCCAGTCTTTTAGCTCAGCATCTCCCAGACATTTAGATTTGATACCCTGGCAAAATTTTCCAAAAACACCTATTTTGAGGATACACGTATGGCTGCCAATATTTTATTCTGTCAAATAGGACGTTAAAAATCACAAGTACTACCACCTGTTGCAAGCCCTGTGTCATAAAAGAAAGAATAATAAAAGATAAGTTAAAATATAGGATAATACTCTCAAATTGCTCACGTTCTCCTCATTCTTGGGATGACAGAAAACTGATGGAATGAACAATTCTGATCCTTATCTGGGTTTGGGAGTGGCTGCTTTGTCTTATAATGGCTTTAGCTTTCATTAAAATACAAATACTCTGGGAGAGCCAGCCTCAATAGTCCATGAAGCAGTGATGGGTTCTAGGATGGGGGTGGGAGGTTGGCAGGTGAAAGTGGGGCTGCGAAGTACTCAGATGGGGCTTTGAACACCAGGTCTCTGGCAGCTCCAGTGACCTGAGAGGGAAGGACCAGCACCCATGTTCCCGGGCACATCTCAAAGGCCTCTCTAAATGTGAGGCTGGGAGAAGGGATTGGGAACTAGTGCTAATCAAGTCAAAGCAGAACCAGACAGTCTCCTTGACCATGAAGCTGAGCCTTCTTTATGCCTCCTCAGTTGCCACCTACTACTTCCAGTCATTTCCACCTCCAGCGTTTGCCCAAAGCCTGTGTGTGTGTGTGTGTGTGTGTGTGTGTGTGTGTGTGTGTGTGTGAGAGAGAGAGAGAGAGAGAGAGAGAGAGAGAGAGAGAGAGATTTCAACAATTGCCATAAGTGGTTTTTGTGGAAGGCTGTGGGAAGTGGAGAGTAAACAATCCACCCCCAGAACAGTGTTGTGCTACTTTTTTTTAAACTCTTGTATCACAGGATAATACACGGTACCCATGGGTTCACTTTGGACTGTGAGGGACTGCATCCAACGAGGGGATTCCTCCTACCCCAGGTCCATTCTCCCAGCACCAAATGTGCACTGTGCTACTGTTCCTTTAAAAAGTACACCCACGTTGCCAGAGGGAACCAATTAGCAGGTGGGGGAGGAGCTACATGGGGGCCTCACCGCCAGTCACAGCGATTAAGAGCCTGGGGGAAGCCCCAAGAGTGACAGCCTCCTGAGGGAGCCTGACCAAACCTGCTTAAAGGGACAGTGTCCCAGATGGGTTGCTTGGGTGCTATCAAACTCCAGAGTCCCTGAACTGACCAATGCATTCTCAGAGTGACTGCTGTCCCCACCTTCCCACAAGACGATAATTTGCTGGGAAAGACGAGTGATTTATCTGTCTAATTGGGCTTTTATTTGCATTTTAAATCGTGCTCTTTTGCTAAACTAATGGACCCCCTATTTATAGATGACTCCAACACAAAGTGACTACTAATTACTACAATTAATATCACGTTAAGGGCTTGCCAGCCAACTTCACAGCAACTCGTATCGCCTACTCATTTTCAATTAAGGCACATTGACAGGGAGAATACGTGGTTATTAAGAGTGGGCCCTGGGGTGTAATTACTGCTCACAAGGTCATTAAGCGACTCCCCTGCAGAGCTGGCGCCTTGGGGCCCGGGGCCTGGGGGCCTAGATCCGTGTCCCACCAGGGCCCGGGGAAGCCTCGGTGCCTCCAGGTCGCTGGCAGACGGGGGCTGGCTCTGAGCTGTCTGGAGGTGGAGTAGCTGATGTCTGGATGGCTTGGGGCTGGGATGGCAGAGCCAGGCAGGGAGGCTGGAGGGGATGATCCTCCCTCTCTTGAAGACAGCAGTTTGTGGCAGCCCCCAGAGAGCCGACAGAACCGTGGTCCTCCTGGAGCAGCTTCCAGCAAGTGTCTGTGAAAGCATCGTTGGGGACAGGCAGGGAGTTGGCAGCAGGGCTGCAGGGGTGAGGGGAGGCGAAGGAGGCCAGGAAGAAGACAGCTGCCCAGCGCTGTGCAGGGGTGGGCCAGGGAGCCTGGGAGGGTGAGTGAGCTCTGTGCACCATATGCTGGGGAAGAGTCCCTTCTGACTGTGAGGAGGTGAAGGAAGCTGTGGCCAAACAGGAAGCAGATTGGCAGGGGTGGGTGGTGGTTGCAGAAGCCGGGGGAATGCGCACCTCAAGGGGGTGCTCTGTCGCTGACTGTCCCACAGTTCCTCTCTACACAGCGGCCATGGCTGACCTGCCAGGGTTAAGGTACAGTGGGAAGGCTCAGGGGCCCGGTCTCTACTTTCCCAGGGGCCAAACCCAGGCCAAGCAACCTGTGCACTCAGGGCCAAGGGCTGTGGCTGGACTGGGGACCTGTGACAGGAAACCCTGGCAGGGGTGCGCTGGAGTCGCCCCTGAGAGCCAACGGGGATCGGGGGGCTCGCTCCAATCAGCTTTCAGGGACTTATTCAAGGTTTAGCATTGACATGGTGGGGGATTAGACCAGGGAAATCTGCAGACCCTACAGCTTGGAGAACCGGTTGTTAGATACTTACCTGCTAAGCCAGCTGAGCCTACTGGGGGGCTGTGCCCTGGGCGCTGCAGTGCAAGGCCTTCTCCGAATGACGTCCTCAGCACTCGGCCCCGTGTACACGTAGTGTGCACAGCATCGCCCCGTCCTCAGCACTCGGCCCCGTGTACACGTAGTGTGCACAGCATCGCCCCGTCCTCAGCACTCGGCCCCGTGTACACGTAGTGTGCACAGCGTCGCCCCGTCCTCAGCACTCGGCCCCGTGTACACGTAGTGTGCACAGCGTCGCCCCGTCCTCAGCACTCGGCCCCGTGTACACGTAGTGTGCACAGCGTCGCCCCGTCCTCAGCACTCGGCCCCGTGTACACGCAGTGCGCACAGCGTCTCCCCGTCCTCAGCACTCGGCCCCGTGTACACGCAGTGCGCACAGCATCGCCCCGTCCTCAGCACTCGGCCCCGTGTACACGCAGTGCGCACAGCGTCGCCCTGTGTGTCTCCTCAGCTGAGTTCAGCAGGGTCCCGCTGCACTGACAAGCCCTCCCCAGGCTCTGCCCTCCTTGCCCGGTCCACCCCTGCTGCCTCTCTCCTGGGCACCCCTGCCCTTTCTAAATCGTCTCTACAGCTTCCTGTCCTGCCCCTGCTCTCTTCAGCGACAGTGTCGGCGCAGGGAAGGGAGGCGGGTAGGGGCCATGTCAGGATCAGGTTGGCCTGCACAGAAACGGTGCTGGCCTCCCTGAAAGAGGCATGTTCCCTCCCACCTTCATGTGGCCTGGTGGTCCCGGCCTGGTTCTGGGTGGCGGCGTGGCGTCTGGAGCCAGTCGCACAGCGTGCCTTCTGCCCAGTGGGCAGAGGCAGCAGCCGTGGCTTGTGTGCCTTCAGGCAGGGCAGGGGCACCCTCGTCCCTTTGAGGCACTTCCTGGAACCCAGGCCTGGCAGCTGTCCCAGGGTGGCTGAGGGACAGCATGTGTCAGGACGATGGGCGTTGGTGAGGAGGGCGAGGGCTCCTGGCCATAGCTGCTGCCAGCTCATGCCCCACCTTTGCTGCTGCTGCTGGGGGGTGCACAGAAGTGGCTCAGAATCCGGGAGCCTGGGGAGCCCGGACCAGCCCCCAAGCCTCTCCCTGCTTCCAGGCCTGGGACTCAGCATTCTCACCTTGGAGCTGCGCAGCCTCCTCCAACAGCACAGGGGTGCATGGCTGAGACGTGGCAGGAGCCGGCTGCGCAGCCCCCAGGGCGCTCCCGCGGTGGGGTGGGGAGGAGATTGGGAAGGAGCCATGGGCCTTAGATGGAGAAACCGAGCGTGGGAGGGTGGCATGCGGCAAGGTCAGGGACGATATCAAGGGCATTTCAGACTGACTAGCAGCAGAGGTCACAGAGGGCCGGGGGTGTCTGGAGTGAGGCTGGCACTTAGGTAGGACCAGAAGCGTGGGCTGGGCGGGGAGCCAGGTGGACCAGGGAGGTTAGGGAGCCCACGGGAAGGTTCGGAGTTCCAAGAGCACCTGTTTTGTGTCAAGCATTTTGCTTGGAATTGGAAATGCCCAGTCATGTTTTTTCCCTCACCTAGACTGGTTCCAAATAGGAAAAGGAGTACATCAAGGCTGTATATTGTCACCCTGCTTATTTAACTTATATGCAAAGTACATCATGAGAAACGCTGGGCTGGAAGAAGCACAAGCTGGAATCAAGATTGCCAGGAGAAATATCAATAACCTCAGATATGCAGATGACACCACCCTTATGGCAGAAAGTGAAGAGGAGCTAAAAAGCCTCTTGATGAAAGTGAAAGAGGAGGGTGAAAAAGTTGGCTTAAAGCTCAACATTCAGAAAACGAAGATCATGGCACCTGGTCCCATCACTTCATGGGAAATAAATAGGAAAACAGTGGAAAGTGTCAGACTTTATTTTGGGGGGCTCCAAAATCACTGCAGATGGTGATTGCAGCCATGAAATTAAAAGACGCTTACTCTTTGGAAGGAAAGTTATGACCAACCTAGATAGCATGTTCAAAAGCAGAGATATTACTTTGCCAACAAAGGTCCGTCTAGTCAAGGCTATGGTTTTTCCAGTGGTCATGTATGGATGTGAGAATTGGACTGTGAAGAAGGCTGAGCGCCGAAGAATTGATGCTTTTGAAGTGTGGTGTTGGAGAAGACTCTTGAGGGTCCCTTGGACTGCAAGGAGATCCAACCAGTCCATTCTGAAGGAGATCAGTCCTGGGTGTTCTTTGGAAGGATTGATGCTAAAGCTGAAGCTCCAGTACTTTGGCCACCTCATGCAGAGTTGACTCATTGGAAAAGACTCTGATGCTGGAGGGGATGGATGGGGGCAGGAGGAGAAAGGGACGACAGAGAATGAGATGGCTGGATGTGATCACCAGCTCGATGGACATGGGTTTGGGTGGACTCCGGGAGTTAGTGATGGACAGGGAGGCCTGAAGTGCTGCAATTCATGGGGTTGCAAAGAGTCAGACATGACTGAGTGACTGAACTGAACTGAACTGAGCTCCTCTGAGAGGAATTTTCTCCCCATTTCACAGTGGAGGTTAGCGAGGCCCTGAGGGAAGGGCCCTGTTAGGAAGAGCTGCCAAGCCGGGCTTGGAGGTTGGGGGTGGGGGGGCTGCCACTTATTCACTGCCAAGAAGTCACCTTTGTGCTGGGCTCAGGGCCTGGGAAGTACTGGGAGAGCCATAGAGGGCCCAGAGGGCTGTCCTTAGCCTTGGGAGTCCCAGCCCTGCAGAGTCCGGAGAGGTCCAGCCCATCCCCACACACTCAGGCTCCACCCTTCAGCCACTGCCCCCACCCCCTGCCTCCTGTGTAACTGTGGGGAGGCTCCCTGGGGCACCCACTGCCCTTTGGCCTCCCCCAACCTCCAGCAGGTAAAACCTGTGCCTCCGAGTACCTCCTCCTCCCACCTCCTGGCTCAACTCAGGGTTCAGAAGGCTGTCAGAAGGGGAGGCTGCCAGCGCTGCACCTCCACCCCTGGGTCCAGTCCTGTGCTCCTTGGAGTGGTCTAGAACTGGGAGGGGAGTGGGTGGGGAACAGGATGCCGCCTCCCACCAGTGGGGAGAGAGCATACAGTATACACTAAATTAATGCTAGTCAATGCTCTTCCCCATCAAAACACAAAGAGCTTTGAGAGAATTTCTGGTCATTCATAAAACTCTGTGAGTATCTTCTTTTATGAGAGTTTAAGCAAATGAAAGATTTCCCCCCAACTTTCATGCGCTAGTGAAGCTGAATATGCTTAGATACGCGGCCCAAACAGAGGTCTTGACCGCCATGCTGGAGCAGGTGCAGGTGCCTGTGGCTTGGGAGGGAGGAGATGGTGTGGGGCACCTCTTCCCGGGCTGGGCGTGGCGGTCCACCCCCTGCCAGGTCCACCTGGCCTCTCCCACTTGCTGATTCTGCTCCACCAGAAAGTGGCCCACATCCACTCCACCCCCGGGTCCTTCCTCTTCCCTTGATCAGGGCTCCTGATTTCACTCTGGTCCTCTCTGCCTCTGGCTGGTGGGCCTGCCTCACGGCCCATTGTCTTGGCCAAACCCTGACATCCACCAAGTCAGCTCATCAGCATCTGTTCTGCCAGGCCCCGCCCCCTGAGCAGCTGGGCACCGCTGAGACCAACCACATGTACCAACAGATCAGGCAGCCTCCTAGTTAGCCTCCAGCTAGCACCTAGGCAGCGTCTAGACAGTCCCCTCTGATCTCCAGAGCCTTCCCACTTCACAGATGAATGAGCAGCAGAGGAGAGGACTCTGAACTCCCTTCCACATCGCCCCCTTTACTCTCTCCTTCCTGAGGCCTCGCCTTCCCAATGGGAATGCCTCCCTCGCTCCTGGGAAGACCTTAGACACAGAGGCCATGCTGGGGCCTGACTGTTGACCTCCCGGGGACCCTGCAGCAGCTGAGGGATGCTCCCTGTTTCCTTTGCCCAGACTGCTCCCGACCCCCGCACCCCACACGGCCCCCTCCTCCTCAAGGGCGGGGGGGGGGGGGCTCTGACCCCAGGAGGAGCTGCTGTCTGCCACCTCTGCCCTTCTGTGCTTTGATTGTGGTTCTTTTGATGCACACATAGCCGTCAGACGTAACGACAGCTTACGGTGGATGGTGCCAGTGTGCATGGCCTCCAAAGGAGAAAATTTCACTCCGGCATCCAAAAGACATGGGTCTCAGTCGCTCAGAGCTTTGTGTAACAAAGTTTAAAGAAAACGATAGAGAAAGCGTCAGCAAAAGGCACTGGGAGTGGGTAGGAGAGTACCCACCCTCACGAGTTTAAGCAGGCCTTGACTTCTCAACTGGCTGCTGAGAATTAGATGAAAGAATACCTCAAGGTTGGGAGAGCTCCACCAGACCCTTTCCCAAGGCATAAACCCTAAGATAACTTCAGCGCAAGGTGAGCCAGGGAGTAGGGGCTCTCGGCAACGACTCTGGGCTGGATATACTGTTGCTGTACAACTAGGGGTGCAAGTCTGGAGAAACAAGTTCCCAGGCAAGATATGCTACAATTATAACCATTGACATAGCAAGACATTCTCTCCCTGCCTAATTATCAGCTCTGGACCTAAAGCAAGGCCTGTTCCCGGACAAGACACATTGTTGTATGAGGAAAGCATGAGCAATGTTCACCTCCTCCTTCAAGGGACCTGGGCTCGCTGCCTAAGTTGCTTCTCTCAATAATATTCACTTTGTCCCTGACCCTCCCAGCTGGACCCTCAGGTCTAGGCAGGTAGGGGCTTGCCTGTCTTATTCACAAATGGGTCCTTGAATGCGGCCCATAAATATTTGTTCAGTGAATGAATAGGAGAGAATGTTTCCCATCACTGTTCATACCAGTGAGGAACCTAAAGCAGCTCGTCCCCTCCCCAGCTCCTCAAGTCTCCCGGCTTCGGCCCTGGGCACCCCGTTTTCCATCCTGGGCTCCTTTTCTGTCTCCATCTGTGTTTGGCCTGAGAGGTCCTTGTCTCTCCTGGTTCACTTCATCCCATGGAGCCCATCGTCTGTCGTGGGGCAGCTGTGTCTCCTCCTTCCCACACTCGCACTCATGTGCAGGGTTCTTAACAAGCCCCTCAGGCTGGTTCCAGAGGAAAGGGGACTGCCCACTGGCATACATGCTCTCAAGCCTGGGCAGCAAGGATGTCTCAGGACAGGCGCTCCCAGCGGCAGCACTCAGCTTCACCTTGCCATCTGTTGACCGACCTCACCCCCTCTCCCCTCTCGGCATCTGAGTCATTGAGACTGGACTTAACGGGCTCTACCTGCCAAGCCTTGCAAAGAGTCAAAGGCCCCTCATTTTCTGGAAGATGGAACTTGCTGGGCAGACTCACAGCAGTGCCCCAGGATGGACCCCACAGATCACCACCTCCACCTGGCTCTAAGGGAGCTAGGGGTGGGAATTTTCTGGAGTCCCCCTGATGGTTAAGTCACAGCATGGAAAGCTATCCTTGCCTCCCCAACCAGAGTGAGTGTGTCTGTGATGAGTCAGAGCTTTGGTGGGTGTGACCTCCTGCAAAAAGCCCACTTCAGGGAGGGCGGGGCACAGGCTTCCAGAGACGGGTGGGAGCGGCTCACACTCTACAAATCCCTTGATCAACCAAGAGGCTGCTGTTCCCCTCCCCACCCCACTCCCCACCCCACCTCACTACCCTCAAATCCTCTCAACCAGTTTCCCCACGTGGAGCCAGGAGCCAGAAGGCCATGTGGACCAAGTTTGGGGTGGGAGCAGGGAGGGTGAGCCGAGGAGACCTCCTGGATGCCCAGACCCAGTGCCGGGCCTAAAAGGTGGCCCAGAGGAAAGCAAAGACTGCTTTTCACACCTTGCTCTTCCTTCTTCTGTTTCCTGGTGTCCAGCGACACAGTGCTTTTGTCTCTGGAGACAGCCTCTCGCTAGGCGGGTGCCTGGAGGGCTGCACAGCACAGGCCGGAACTCTGCCAAGCTCTAGGACCGGATGCCCATCCCTCTCGTCTCTCTCTTGGCATGCTTGCACCCAGGCTTCTCCACGAGACATGGCCTTTCCCGCCTCAGATGGGCTCCGCCCTGCATCCCCTCCCACGCTGAAGGCCAGCTCCCCGAGCAGCCATGTTCCTGGGCTAGCAGCCACCTGCAAGTCCCACGTGCCCCCTCCTCACTCCAAGCCCGAGGGCTCTGTCTCTGGGAATCTCGCTCCCTCCCCGCCGGTCCCAAGCTCATGCCTCTGTCACCCCTGCCTTTCTAACAGCAGTCGTCTGCTCTTTGCCCCCAGCCCAGCTGGTGCCCCTGCAGGCCCAGGGATCTTCTGCAGCCCACCTCTGCCCCGGGACCCCTGGTCTGGCCCGGCCTCCTCTCCAGCTGAATCCCCTCAGGTTTCTTGGCCGTGTCCTCTCCACCCTCACTTGCTCCTGTCCATCTTGAGATCTTAGCTCGGACAACTCTGCCTCCTGGAAGCTCTCCCTGCACGTTGCCTCTCCACACTGGGCTTTCCATTTGGGCTTCTATTTGCTTCGCAACGCCCCCAGGCTGCCCTGGCCTGCACCTCACTGCACCACGCTGCCCTCTCCATGCTGGCAGAGGCCACATCCATCTTGCTTTCTGCCAGTCAACACTTTAGGGGCCAGCAGGAAAGCTGGTGAAGCCACAATCCTGCCCTCAATGTGAGGACCTGTGTGAGATGGAGGATGAGACAGGGAGGCAGCTATGCCAGGGCACAGCTGGCTGGGGTGCTAGCCTGCACCCCAAGGCCCTACCTACCTCAGTGACAGAAAAGAGCGATGTCTCATGATCTGATTCCAGCTGATGAGCTGTAAGCTGAAGGCACTAGGCCTAAAAGGGCCCAGTCTGCCCATCGGGACTTTTGTCCCTCCCCTCTGGGCATGGTACCTAGAGGAGCACCAGCATCTTGTAACCACGAGGATGGAGGTGACCCACAGAGGCTGGCAGAAAGGTGGACAACATCCCAGTGGCCTGGGCCCCAAGCCTGCCAGTGTCCACAATTCCTCTCCCAGTGGACAGGGGGGCTGTCCTTGGGGAGACGCCTCTGCCCCTCTCAATGTCCTGGCTGCCCACTGGGGTTGGACCTGTAGGCACCTCTTCTCCCTGTCACTGCGCCATCCCCTAGCACAGGAGACCCCACTCCAGGCATGCTTCTGGGCTGAGTGCCCGGTTGGGGTAGTCCCAGGCTCTTACAGACTTTTAAAATTTTGCTCTTTAATCCTCCGTCCGAGCTGAGATTGCCCTGGTCCTGCTAGCCCCTGGAGAAGGTGGGTGATATGCGACCTGATCTCCAACTCTGGTCCATCTGGCTCCCCTGCCCGCTGCTGCTAGAAACCATTACTTGTCCTGCTATCCCTGGGGGTTCACTAGGAGGCCCTGAGGAGGTATTTCGCTGACCCAACCCCTGGGGATTATCTGGACATTGAGGCTGGGTCTGGGGAGGAGCTGTCTGGCCCACCTTTCTGACCCAAGGCCCAGATGGGCAGGTTTGGCATACCCACTGTGGACCTGGGGCCCAGGACAGTTTTGCAAGACCTGGGGCTCTCAGCCCACAGCCATTTGTGGGCCCGGTCAGTATCAGCACTTCACTCTCTGTTTCTCAACACTAACCAGCATGCAAATGTCTTGAAAAGCACTGGGGATGCTGGCAGCCACCGCGGTCTCTTGGAGGTAGAAGGACCACTTCGCTGATGACCTTGGCTGATGAGGCAGAGCCACCTCTTGTCACCAACACAGGGGAAACGAAATGTCTGTATTTGGTCTATAGCTTTAAAAAAACTGCGCAAATGCCCGATCGGACAAAGTTCAGTCCCGTTCAACACAGGAGAGTCTCCAGGCCCAGGTGTGGCTTCTCTGTCCTCAGGAAAGGGGTCTTTGCTTTCCTTGGTGCAGGCTTGTGGCTCCTCCTGGCCATCGGAGTCAACTGTAGCCTCCACGTGGTCCAGGCCACCATCCACGCTGGAGCAACTCCCGCCCTGGGTACCTCTGCAGCCAAACAGCTTCTGGGTTCTGCCTATCGCACGTGTGGACCAGGGCAGATCAAGAAAACAAGACTCAGTAACCCCCTCCGCCTGCAGGAAAGGTGGCCCAGGGGCAGGGCTGTGCCCAGGTGACCACGAGGCTGCCCGTCTTTGCTTTTGGCTTCTTCAGCTGGTAACGTGCGCCCTGCTCTGGGGCTGAGCCCTGCAGAGGGCCTTCTCTCTCCCTCCTTCTCTTTCCCAGAGGGCCCTGGGCAGGCAGTGCTGGCTTTGCGTCTTTCCTTTTCCGCCTGGACCTCACTTAAATAAAAATTCCTAGTCCAGCTCACCAGGCCTGGCCCCCAGCATACTACTGAGGGCGATTAAGGAAGTTAGACACTCTTCTTTCAGAATCCAAACCTAGTTTGTTAAGTCCCAGAAGGACGGCTTATACACTGCTCAGAACCAGGAGCTGGTGATTACTTCCTCGGCCTCTTTCACTGTTTCTGGGACAAATTAGAACAGGAAAAAGTGGAACACTACCATGTTTCATCCTTGCTGCAGTGTTGGTCCACCCCTCTATCTGAATTTTACTCTTGGATTTGCTCCGTGGATCCTGGGTGGATTTTTATTTTTATTTTTTTGGCATGAAAACTGGCTAGTCCACCACAGTAGCTGATATCCCCCTAGTCCCATAAGACCCCAAAGCCCCATTCTACTATGAAACCACCCTCATCCCAGTTCTTGTGTATATTTTTCCCCCAAGAAGTTGAGGCTGCTGCTGCTGCTAAGTTGCTTCAGTCATGTCCGATTCTGTGTGACCCCATAGACGGCAGCCCACCAGGCTCCCCTGTCCCTGGGATTCTCCAGGCAAGAACACTGGAGTGAGTTGCCACTTCCTTCTCCAATGCATGAAAGTGGAAAGTGAAAGTGAAGTCACTCAGTCGTGTCCGACTCTTCGCAACCCCATGAACTGCAGCCTCCCAGGCTCCTCCGCCCTTGGGATTCTCCAGGCGAGAGCACTGGAGGGGGTGCCAGTGCCTTCTCCAAAGTTGAGGCTAGTGGGATGCAAGCTCTCTGTAGAGGCCAAAGCGTCTCTGGCCATCCAGGTCAAGTTCAGGGCCAGGCCGCCATCTGGAGGAGCCTCCTCCATGGACTTCGCCTGATGCAGGGCCCTGCCATCAGCTCCTCTCTGCCCCTCCAAGCTGTTCATCCAGGGACAGGGCTTTTGTCCCCTTCCTGACTCTACTGTGCTCTCTGCCAGCAGAGGGGCCTGAAGGTGCCACTGTCGCTCCTGCGCTTTCCCCCGTCAGGATCCCAGGTGCTGCAGACAAGTTTCTGCTGTGGCAGCTCTTTGGGGCTAACTGCCAGCCCTCCATCCCCTTGGCTTTACTTACTCGAACTTCCTCAGCATACGTATCCTCAGAAGCAAGAACCACAATGATGTAAACCTTGGAATCTCTAATAACTGATCCTTACAAAATGGCATTTCTCCAAACCTTGGCAACCAGATACCCCAACTTGGATTTAATTACCCCTCACTTATGAGCCAGACCACCAGGCAGGATCAGTCCCCAAGGGGGTGCCCTCCTTTGAAGGCCTTCCGTGTGGACATTCCTGCCTGGAAATTCCCCTCCCCCAGACCATCCATGGAGGGTTGCTTGAGACCCTTTACTACGTCTTCTCTGATCAGTGGGGGTCCGGGGGCTGCCAGGGAGGCTGGGAAACGGATACACAGACCTGTGTGGCTCAGGCGGGCTCAGGCGGTGTGCCACCATCTGGGAGAGGGGTCCTCTTCCTGTACTGTTCCCACCAGCTGACTTTGGCCCCCCGACTTCCTGCCACCTGTGAATTCACAAGCCATGTCCGGAACGAACTAGATCTCAGCTGACCTTAAGGAGACCAGAAAATCCTAAGATGTAGGAAGATGAAGACAGAGCCTGGAACTCCAGGGAACACAAGAGAGGGTGGGGCTTTCCCAGCCACTGACATTTCTGCTGGTCAGGGACACCCTCGATGATCGTTTCTGAGATTTCTCAGACACCTTCTGTTGTTTGTTGCCCCACTGTCGTTGGCAGAGAGACATTTGAAATGGACTTGTTGAGACTTCCCTGGTGGTCCAGGGGCTGGGACTCTGCATTCCTGAGGCAGGGGGCCCTGGTTTGATCCCTGATCGGGAAGTTGGATCCCACATAGCACAACCAAGAGTTCACATGCCGCAACAAAAGACCCCACGTGCCGCAACTAGGACCTAGTGTAGTCAAATATTAATAAACATTTTTATAAAAATAGAAAACAGATTTGTTGCCTTCCATGCTTGACTGGAGGTGACGAGGAAGCAGGGAGCTGGAGCACCCGTGGGTGGCCACTGGCAAGGCACGGAGAGGAGCCTCAGAAGGTAGGGTAGGTGGTTGCAGCTGTGAAGGGAAGAGGGGGCCACACCAAGACCCCGAGGCCCAGGCAAGACAGGGACCCCCAGGGATTAGGCACAAGATCAGGAAGCAAGTTGGGGCTTAATCGGCAAGAGCCCTGTTACAAACATAGGGGTCAGGGACGATGAGTGGGAGGTGAGCAACGTGGGGAAGCTGAAGGCGACATGAGGAAGGAAGGGAGTTTGGAGGGCAGTGGGCCCACAGGGAGGAGATGCCCAGCGGGCACCTTGCTCTGTAGGGACGGTGGTGTGGAGTCCCCAGAAGCTCGTCAGATAAGATGCCTGAGGGAAGAGGCTGGAGCACAAAGCCTCATTCATCCTCCACCACCTATGCTCAGACGCCAAGCCCCAGAGGTTCCTCCAAGGTTCAGAGTCCTGAGTGTTCTTTGGTGACACACTGGGAAGCTTACAGACCTTCCATTAAGGGTGAGGGGGTCAGGCAAGGCCAGATAGACCAAGAGGACACAGATGAAGAGAAGGGCACCCCTACCATGCTCTTCATACAGTTTTGTCCAGCAGACACGCTTATATGAACCATGCTCCAAATATCCCCATCCAGACCAGTATTCAGTTTGTGGTTCTGCTTTGCAAATGCAGATGTTGTCTCTCTTAAAAGACTGGAACTCCCTAGCCAGTATAGAAACAGGGAAGGAACCCCTTAGAAGAGAGGGAAAAGGCATCATCAACCTATTCTAGAACCTACCTTCAGTGAAGTTCTTGAGTGCCTCTCTGAGCTTCTCTGCCCCATCCCTGCCTCCGCTGATACTTCCTGAACTTTAAGGGGCCCCAGGGGCCTTAAAGGAGGAAATCTCAAGGTTATCTTCTCTTCCTTCGGCTTCTCATTGTGTTGGCCAGGCTGGGGGCTCAGACACAGTACAGACAGTGTGGCCAGCTGGAGAAGAGAGCAGGACTGGCACCGCGTGCTAAGGCTTGAAGAGGCCCTGGGCAAAGCCTCCGTCCGGCTCACCCAGCAGGCTGGGGCAGGGCGGGGTGTAGCAGTGAGGCAGTCCTGCCCTTCCTGTGCCCAGCACCAGGCCCTCCCCTCTGCCTGCTGCGGGACTGGCCAGTGTCCCCTAAGGCCTGCTGCGCCCAGTACCACCCCCCTCCGTCAGATGGCCTGGTGTGGGGGCTCACTTCTTCCCCATCCTCAGAGACCCTTCAAGACTGTTGGATCCCATGCCTGAGCAGGGGGAGTGGAACTACATATTTTTGGCACTTCCCTTCCCAGAGTCCAGGCTCAAGTGAAACTGGAATTGCATTCCAGTCCACAAGTCTCTCAGCATGCCATCAGTCAACGCCGGCTGGCCCTGGCCCAGAACACGCTCTCTACCAGCACCCGGCAGGCCCCTCTCTGGCTGGGTCAGCTCCCCTGGATTGTGTGCCGGATTAAGAGTCAGGGAGCTTTGCTCTGACCCCCGTCCCACTCAAGACCTGTGTCTGTCCCCCTGTTGTCATCCACCCATTCATCCATTCAACAAATACTCATTGAGTTCCCATCGGTATCAGGCCCCATTCTAGAAGCTGAAGGTATGGCTGCAGCCAAGAATGACCAGACCCTGCCTGCCTGGAGTGTAGCTCTCTCCAGGAAGGAGAGACAGACAACCAACAAGGAAACAGAGATGGACGAGATAAATCCAGATAATGATAAGTGCTATGAGGAAAACAGGACCAGCAGGGTGACAAGGATGGCCTTGTGGGGAGGAAGCCCGGTGGAGCTGTGGGGCATCAGAGAGGACTTTCCTGTGGGGGGTAGCTAAGGGGATTCGGAGGGGTCAGTACCCCTTTTGTTCAGTTCAATTCAGCCTGTATTTGGTGGCCACCCTGTGCGCCCAGGGCTGTGCCCTGTTTCATGTCACAGGTTCGGCTGTGGACCTGGGAGGGACCTTATTCCTTTCCCTCCCTGTACCCCAGACCCTATCGTATCACTACCCTTCACAGCCCGAGCTCTGAGCTGACCTGGCTGGGAGAGGACTAAGTGCCCCCCACGTCCCATACACAAAGCAGCAGTTCCCAAGCCCAGTCCTCCAACTTAGACAATGTCTGGCTTAGAAACCCTGGTGTCTGTCCCCTCAGCCCAGTTCTTGAGTCTGCTTCCTCCCCAAGCAGTCGTTGCCTTTTTTATCCCCTTGCCTTCTGCCTCACCCCCATCTGCGGGTCATCTGAACCTCTCCTACATTCCCTGGATCCCGAGAGGGTCCCAAGCAGCAGGTCCAGCTTCTTCATTGCCCTTGGAGAACCCCTCTTTTCCAGCCCCGCTGAGACGCCATCAGTTGTTGGAGCGAGTGTCATTGTACATCCAGCTAGCGCCCAGGCAGACCCAGCACCTTTGAGCACTGAGTTATCAGCACCCCTACACGCAGGGCAAGCAAGCACACAGGCCAGCTTCCCTCAAAATTCTTTATCCCCCATGGTGAGGGGTGAAGGGCTTTAAAAGAAATGCAGGGTCAGGCCTCCCCTCAAGGAGTTTATTATCTTTCTAGATAAAAGAATGCCCAAGAAACTCTTAAGAGATTAAAACAGCTGAAACATTAATGGAGCATAATGAAGCACCAAGTAAAATAAGAGAGGCAGACAATAAAAGCCTCTGCAGTCAGCGGACTGGAGGATGGAGATAAGCTGGGATGGACCAGGAAATCTTCCTGGAGGAGAAGGGCCCCAGGCAGACTCGGGGGCAGAGTGATGAAGCGAGGGGCGGGGTGGGAAGTTGTTGGCATCTAGATACCGAAAAAAATCAAGAAAGCCAAACCCAAACAAAAAAACCACCTCGCTCTTTAGCCGCACTACAGAATGAGTCCTGGGGCTGGGACAGAGGCACCCCTTTGGAGGGCTGGTTCCTTGCTGCTTTTCTGAAGCCATGTGGAGCATGCGCTGGAGAGGCCCAAGCTGCCCTCCACTCTTTGTGCCCCAGAGGACACAGCCGCTGAGGGCTGGGCCAAATTCTGGAGAGTCAGCCTGCGGGAGATGAGGGAGCAGGCGGGGAAAGCCCCTGGCAGGGAGGGGCTTCCATCATTTGGCTTTGAGGTTGTGCAGGGTGGGGAGAGGCAGGCCACGTGGCGCTGGGCCACCTCCATGCCCGAGGAAGAGGCTGAACCGGGACTCCGTCATGGGCCCAGGTGGAGGGGCAGGGAAGGCAGGAGGAGCAGGGGCCACCGCCAGAGACAAGCCCTCCAAAGGAGCTGCGAGGCTACCCTGCCCCAAGTGCACCCGTGCGTGCGGCTGCCCCAGAGCTGTTTCCATCAGCTCGCCGACCACTGGCTGGTGTGTGGGCCACCACATCCCAGACTCCCTTCTCTGCTCCCAGGGCCCAGAACGCCCGTCCTCCCAAGCCACTTCTTGTCCACGGAACGTCTCACCCCGGCGTGGACCTTCATACCTCTTCTCTCTCCATAGGTTGGGGTCCTCTCCTGCTGCCTCTCTCTAATTCATCCTGTCTCCTCAGCCCCTTAATTAACTTGCCCCTGAATTCTAGAACCTTCCAGCTCTAGATCAATCCGCACACGGCAAGTGCTCACCACCGCCCCTCTGACCGGGTAATTTATTCCGGGCCGGATTCACCATCTCATCCTTCCCCCACCCCCGCAAGCCAGCTCGACTCACTTTCAGCACCAGCTCCCCCGGCCTAGCATTTTCCTGTTCAAGTCCTCTGACACAGGACACGAGACACGGCAGGCCTTCTGAGCCTGAATGGATGGGTTGAATGAATGGTTCTAAGATGCTGGCAGTGAGATTCAAATGCAATCAGGGTAGTTTTTCAACTAAAATGGAGCAAATGTCAATCGGCATCAACCGATTCTGAGATTCTGACTGGTACCAACACTGTGACAGGCAGGGATCGGGAGGGAATGTAAAGAGATTTGAAGAAAATCGGGGCAACAAAGAAACGTGCCCATGTAATCTGACAAGCGACAGGCCTGGGAAGTGGCAGAAAAGTACAGACAAACTATGCGATTGTTTCTACGCTCTCCTCATGAGTGGGGACATAAGATGGACAGTGCAGCCTTGACCAAATCGGGTGGAAGAGACCAGGAGGAAGCTGACCCACGGCCATGGCTCTGAATGACGGAAACGGAGGTTCTACAGGATGCAGGAAGATAGGAGCCGCTCCCTGGGGCTGGCCCATCGGCCCACCCGACAGTACCTGGGTAAGCCAACAGTCGTGAGGGAGCTGCAATGAATGGGTTTTCAATAACTAAATCTCATTTCACTAATTGCCCTGAGGTGTCCCCAAAGCTTTCTAGAACTTTCTCTCTTCCAGTTGCACCGTTTTTTGGATGATGAGTTGGTTCCATGTGTTCCCATCAGTCAGTCGCCGTTTCACTACTCAAGATAGATTTCCCCTCTGTTGGTTCCAGCTGCTGATTTCTCTTCAGGACGAAACACTGAGGTGAGGCTCACTCGGTTAAGACAGATGCCTCCCGCGACCAGAGTTTCCTCATCCCATAGAAAGAGGAAATAGGCTGGGTTCGTTCTCCAAGGCGACAGACCCTGGCGCAGGAGGGGTCCCTGGGTCACTGCTGTCTCTTCACAACACCTGATAGCATTTAAGGCGGTGTAGCGGCAGACAGAAAGGAAGCCCAGATACTCCCCTGCGCGTCCTCTGTTTAAGGAAGAACTTTGATCAAATGTGGTTAATAGTAAGGTTAAAAAAGAGCAAACCCCACCGGAAGCCTTGGAGAATACTAGAAAACAGGAAAAAACTCAAAAAACCAATTCCCCCATCACCTCCCCGCCACAACAAGTCTTGCAGAACAGAAAGTCCAGGCCCATCCATGACCAGATGCCACCGGCAACCGAACGCAAGGCCGCCATGAGCAGAGAGAGGGTCTGGGAGCCGGCAGCCCCTGACAAGGACCCTCACAAACCTCAAAAGCAGGAACTAACGAGTAAGAGGGGCTGCAGGTGGAGCCCATCAGCAAAAGCATGATGGCGGAGTGCACAGCACCACGGACACACAGACCGCTAGCGACAGACGTCTGCCCAGTCTGCCAAGGACACGCAGAGAGGAAAGAGAAGGGCTCTGCAGCCACGAAGCCCTCTCATGGCCTCACAGTCGGCTCCAGGGGCCACAGCCAGGAGAGACACTTCTGTCCCTCCTGCCAGAACCTGGGCAAAGCCCTGGTCACAGATTGTCCACACAAGGGCCATGAAAAAGCAAAAGGTCTTGAAGAAGCAGTGCCGTGCACGAGCGCGGCCGCTATTGTTAGCGTGGTGCTGTGGCACAACCTTCACACCCCCTTTCTCTGGACCAGACAGCCTCAGACCTACAGAGTCTTTGCCCAGCAACTCCAGCAGCGGTGCTGAGACTCTCTTGGGCACCTTTGGGCAAATTAGAAAAAGGCACCCCCTCTGGGTGGGTCCAGGGCAGCTGGGCCCCGCGTGGCCTGCTGAGAGGGCTGGTCCCATCTGTCGGGCCATACCTGAGGGCACTGCCACAGGGGGCATGACCCCAAGGCCTGGAAGATGCCAGAGGGGAAACGGCCTCTAGTACCCATGATGCGGTGAGTCATCTGGAACATCTTTCACCACCACCGGGCAGGGGGAGCAGACAGAGGCAGCCAGGTCTTCAGCTGGCATGGCACCGGCATGGGAAGAATGGCTGCTGTGCTGACTCTGTGGTTTCCAGCCCAAAGGAGGCCCAACATCTGCCGGAGGTGACCTCAGAAGTGACTGGTCTTGTAGCCCAAAGACACGGCTCCACGTAGTCTCTCTTGCTCTCTTTTTTTAAAGTAAACTGTTTATTGAAGTAGAACACATACACAGAAAAACGTCCATGTCATTAATGTCTAGGCTGATGCTCTTCAACGAAATCAACTCATAAAACAGCAACAGTCACTTATTCCCCATGAGAAACCACTCTCCCCAAGGGAAACCACTTTCCTGAAGTCTGTCCCCACTGGTTACTTTCACCTGTTTCTTGAGCTTTACGGAAGTGACTGCAAATAGTCCCTAGTCTTCTATGTCTGACCTCTTTTGCTCAACAGGTATACGTTTGGGGGATGTATCCACGCTGTTACATGGAACTGTACAGCGGCCCATTATAGAAATATACCACAATTTATTTATCCATTATACTGTTGATGGGCATTTGGGCCACTTTTCTTTTTAATCACTTTTTTTCCTTATTGCAAAGATAAACAAATAGTATAAAAATATCCCCATTTTCAACCTCGTAGAGAGGCCCCAGGTCCTGGTGTCCCCTGGGGGTCCATGCATCCGGGTTTCACTCCCTTCCTTCGATGAGTAGACCCTCTCTCACCAACATTCACACCTCTGGGCTCTTGCCCACCTGTCTCAGCCTCCTTTCAGTCCCCCAACCTGGAAACAGTCCCCAGCGCGCCCACTTCCCTCCCAAGGTCTCCAGCAGTGGGACTGGCGGTGGGGGATGGGAGGTGGAGCCTCACTAGCGCCCAAGACGCCCTCCCTGGCCCACCCAGGACTCACACCTTCAGTCTTCTCCCTCAATATGGAAACTCAGCCTCTCCCTCTCTGAGGGTGTCTTCCTCCCAGCTGCTAACTGGCAGCCCCTTCCTTCCCCGCACCCAATGCACAAGCAGCTTCAGTGAGGTCGGCCCACAGGACCTGGCACGGCCCTTCAGAAGGCACCTCCGATGGCGGTGGCGGTGGCGATGGCGATGGATATAGTCTCCTGCGCTCCCTCTGCTGACACGCTTCCCTTGACTTCCTGGTTCTCTCTCCATCCCCACCTCTGCCCTTTCCTAACCCTCCCCACTGTTCTCTCCCTGGGCCTGCCCCTGAAGTGTCAACTTTCCCCTAAGTTCTGGGTTCATTTCCTTTGCTGGACCTCTCCTCTCAGCAACCCCAACTATGGGACCACCTCCCATCTCTGGTGCCCCCTCTTTCCTCACCACCCCCACCCCCAAGTTCAGGCTTCTAGCCCAGCCATTCCATCTGGAGTTCCCACAAGAGCCTCAGCATCTCAGGGAGATGCCTTTTGAATAAAAAGGCATGTTTGAGTTCAGCTTTTACATTTGGAGATGAAGCCATCCACTGTTTTCACAAGCTAACGAGGCCGATTATTTTCACAGTCCTAACCGTGCAGAGCCCAGCAACACCTGGTGGGCGGGCTGCCGAGTGGCAGCAGCCGTGGCGCCCGGTTGTGTGGAGTGGGAGGCCCCTCCCTACCCAAGAGGGGCACCAGAAAGCCTGGCTGCATGCTGGGCTTGTGTTCACGGAAAGGGAACATGGGTTTAAGAAGCTGAGAAGACACAGTGGAGAGAAGGACCACCTGGAGCTTGAGCAGAGAGCTCAACCATCCTGCTCTCTACCATGACAGCTGAGGGGATTTGGGGCCTGCTTCATGGAGAAATAGAAGACCTAAAAGCAGGGGCGCACGCAGCTCTGCTGGGGAGGGCAGCTGGGCCAGCGCGACCGCCTCCCCCTGAGGGACCAGCCAGTGCCCACTCTCTGCAAACTTCATTCCCTCCTGATGGTGGCACCTTCCCCTGGACCGCAGCACCGGGAGGCTGTAGTCCATTCACCCCGCCTCCTGTGATGAGGCCCAGGAGCCTCAGGCGGGCTGGAGCGTGGCTCTGGAGAAGACCATGAGGAGGAGGAGCGGGGTGATGGCGCATCGCCTTCACTGAGTTACAAAATGAGGACAGAGGCCGCCACTGACACTGCCATCGAGGCCAGGAAGCAGAACCAGGAGGACCCTGCAGCATCTGCCATCGAGGCCAGGAAGCAGAACCAGGAGGACCCAGCGACACTCCCGGAGCCACCTCACCTCCTCCTTACCGATCCTGTCTAGTCCGTAACAGTCACCCATCACTCACTTCCTCAAGAGGACCTGTGCGCTAATGTGGGGAGAGTCAGGGCCAGGCTGGGGTAGCCAGATCGCCATTCCCCTCTCTCTGGGATAAAATGGATGGGCCCAAGTGAGAAGGCCAGGAGGTCCAGAGAGGCAGATGGGAAAAGATGAAATAGGCAGGCCCTTGGGGATTGGGTTTGAGGAAGAAATCTGAGACAGAAAGAAGACGAATCAATACTCGGGCAGGTAAAAGGAGCTTCGGTGGGGCCATCTTCCGCAAGAGGTGGGGGGAGGGGCGGGAGATGGAGAAGAAAAAGAGAATTAAATTCCCAGCTACAGGAGGGGGAGGGGCTGCGGAGTCACAGCTCAGGGGCAGGGGAGTGAGGGGCAGACCTGAACTTCAAGGAGGACAGAATTCTGGCCTCCAGGGTGGCCTTGGGATAAGGACAAGGGTCTGGGTGTCCGAGTATACTCCCCTGGTTTGAATGTGGAAAGCAGAATAGAACCTCATCCGAACCCGACACAAAGCAAGCAGCTCCCGCACGACCTCAAACAGATTACGCCTTTTCTAAGAGAAGGGTGCCAGGAAGCTCAAGGGGCTCAAGAAAGAGGGCTTAACTAGGCTGTGCGTGGTGTCTTCCAATCTCTAAGGATATGTCTCAGCAGGATTGTGAATCAGTTTCCAAATCCTAGAAAACTGATTAAGACCGGGACCCCCCTTGGGGCTGGAAGAACACGTTTAGCAAAGCAGGTACTTTCAGGTAGAGTTTACTAAGCTGAAAAGAAACTTAAAGTCGGATTTAGATACACTGAGAGCAGGAAAGAGCTTCATAAAAGTTATGGGGAGGGCTCAGGGAGACCCGCTCTGGGGCCACCAGTCAGTCTTGGCAGGGGGCGGCTGGGTGTGGCAGGCATTCCGAGCCTCTGCGGAGTGTGTATGGCATTGTTGCCTAGGAGCTGTTCCTGGGTGTGGGGAGGAAAAGGCAGGGGAAGAGCTTTGGTCTATAAGAAACCAGAGTGGTTTCCCAGCAGCCGTTGGCCTGATGGTCAAGCAGATACGGCGGGGCAGGGCTGGGTGGTCCAGCAGCAGAGTGAGGGACACCCCCACTCTTCCTTGTGCCCAGTTCTGGTCCAGGCTTGAGGCCCCAAGGGGAGACCCGATGCCAGTCGGAGGCCATTCTGAGCACTGTGATGGCGCAGCACCCGCCTGTGCACGCGTGGGGCTGCGGTGCCGAGAGGAGGAGAGAGGTGCCTGAAGGGGCCGCTTCCCAGCAACGTGCCCCAGCAAAGGGCCCTCCGACAGGTTTAACTGCAGGTGGAGATGAGTATGTGTCCTCGTCCTACGCCACCAACCCCGGGAGCAGATCAGTTTCCAGCACCTCTCTCCATGCTTCTACCTGGGACCCTCTTCCAAGAAGCTCCAAGCTTTTTTGGCCTTTCCTGTCCTTCTCCCCTAGCTGCTGCGCACACGTGGTCATCTGCAGATGGAAAGGCAGGCCAAGCCATTTGCCCATCCCTCTTTACCCTGGGCCAGCAAGTGTCCCTGCCCTGGGGCTCTGGCTTCCGGTCCTCACTTCTGCTGCCTTCTCTGCTCCCTTCCTGCCCATCTCAGCTGTTGCAGTTTTCCTTCCCCAGAAGCTGCAGTTGCTGAGACAAGAACCAGGGAAGGAAGAGTGGCCTGACCACCTGCTGGTGGACGGATGAGGCCCCAGGCCTCGCTGGCATCCCAAAGACTTGGAGGGCCAAAGGAGGAGAAAAAGACTTCTGTCCACCTGGAGTTCAGCTTCCCTCCCACCTTCAGTTGGCAACTCCAGCTCTTCTGGAGCGGCCCTCCTCCGAGAGCAGAGCCTTTCTGGCCTGCAGGGGAAGCCGAAGTCCCTGTCATCCTGCGAGGAATCTTCATCTGGAGCCTTAAAAAGCCCAGCTTGATCGTGTCATGCAGACGGGTAGGTCACCAGTGCCTGGGGGGAGCCCCATACCCACTCCCCAGGAGGGGGGATGAAGACCAGGATGTTCCAGTCAAATGACAAGGTCAGTAGTGTAGGGAGTGGGACAGAGTGACAGCAGGTGTTCCTAGAAAGTGGCGCTCGACCTGGAAGGTGACATAGAGGGAGCGCACCAGGGTGTTCAGGTGGAAGGAAAGGTGCCCTCCTCGAGATCCCTGCAAGGACCCCGGGTCATCACCACCCACCTCCCTCCAGGCCTTTCTGCACCCCTGGCCCCAACACTGCCCCTAGACCTTTCTCCCATCCCCCTGCCCCCTGTGGCTTCAAGGTGGCCCAAAGGACAGGAAGAAGCCATCAGAGGGAGCTTTGGAAACCCTCAAGACATGGTTGAACCAGACATGCCTGGTGTCACCCCGCTCGTGTGAGTGTCCCCAGCTGCTTCTCTCAGGAGCATCTGGGCTGTCCCTCCATGGCCCTTCGCTTCCACACAATGGCTAAGGGCCAGGATCCGGAGCTGAAGCAACAGGGAAGAGTGTCACTGTCCCGGATGTGGAGGAAGATCTTGCCTGTCCCCACATGTCAGCCCCCAGGTGCCCTCTGTGAGGCCCAAGGCCTGGGGAAAGGTGGCTGCAATGGGATTGTGTGGGGGTGGTGTGCAATGAGGAAGCCGTGAAACACACAGGCTCTCACCACCCCCTCATCTGGAGCCTACCGGTCCCTGACAGCACTCCTCTTCCAACTCTTCTAGAAGACCAAGGCTGCTCTTCTTCCTGTCCATCCCAAGTCCACCAGCGTGCCCCGCCCGCCCCCACCGGCTCCTTGCCCTTCTAAGTCTGGCCATTCTAAGTCCGTCCTTGGTGATGCTTCCTCTTCCTCTTGGAAACCCCACCCTCACCATCACATCCCGCCCCACCACCGCCTGACCCTCTTCCTCCCATCTTCATCTACCAGCAGTCCCAGGGCCTCCTGAGTCTACCCTCCCCCCACCCTGAGGCTTGAAAGGGTGCCTGGCACATAGTAGGTGCTCAATAAATATTTGTTGAATGAATGAATTGAAGCTCTGGCCTCAAGTTTTATCTTTGCCCCTATACCGCCCCCCAGATTCCCTGACAGCTCAGTTGGTAAAGAATCTGCCTGCAATGCAGGAGACCCTAGTTCGATTCCTGAGTTGGAAAGATCCACTGGAGAAGGGAAAGCCTACCTACTTCAGTATTCTTGGGCTTCCCTGGTGGCTCAGCTGGTAAAGAATCTGCCTGCAAAGTGGGAGACCTGGGTTCAACCTCTGGGTTGGGAAAATTCCCTGGAGAAGGGAACAGCTATCCACTCCAGGGTTCTCACCTATATTATATAGACTATATATATAGCCCAATGGGGTTGCAAACAGTTGGACACGACTGAGCAACTTTTGCTTTCATACTGCCCCTGCCTCGACGATTTTAACAACTCCTGAGGGACTTGGTCCTCACTCATATCCACTTGGGCAACCCTTCCCCACAGCCACACCTTGAGCCCAGACATCCCTTAAGGGGCCATCCCGGGTTGTAGAGAAGCCCTTCTCTCCAGGGCTCATCTCTGCAGCTGCTCTTCGCAGCTCCCAGGCCCCTAGTCCTGTTCTCATGGTTTCTCTACCTTGTGGTCAGTCCATTGAAAGCCCTCCCCTCCCTTCCCTGTGGGCCAGTCCCTAGCCTGGGAACCATGTGAAATTTCATTTCTCTAGTCTTGCACTTGGGTTCCAATGAGAGAAAAACACAGCACTGCCAGGTTGTCCCATCACAGAAGTGTAATCCACCAGGCAGCTGGGCCCCCCTCCACCACCAGTGAGCAGTCCATTCAGGAATGCTTTTTCCCAGACCTTTGCCCTTAGAGCATTGTCCACAGCCCCAGCCGTGTCCCTTTCCATGGCATAGCCACTCAGTTCCCTGATGAGAACCGGGGTTACCAACTCTGAACTCCCTTCCCTGGCCCTGCCACCTCAGCTTATCCACCCCAAACCCCTCCCTCACCCCCAGAACACTTCTCACCCTTTTAGGATAACTCCTCTGCTTGGGCTCTTGGGTTCACCTCCAGCTGAGTCTCCCTCTCCCCAGTGTCCCAAGAAACTATTTCTGATCTTGCCTCCCTCCCTTCTTGCCACCAACTTGCCACCACCCCCCAGTTAGCTCTAAGAGCTTTGCTCCACCACACCTCTTAGCTAGCATCCTCTTTCAAAAAGGCCACTCTGCAGAAAACTTCTGGAGAGATCTTTGCAGTCCACAGAGGTCTTGCCTACCCATCCCCACCCTGTCGCCCCCCACTCAGGCCATTGGCCCTGGCTCCCTAGAGGCGAATGACTCTGAGCTCCCATCGTGCAACATCCCCTCAGCCTTCCATATCCCACCACCTTTCCGCTTCCTTTTTATCACAGAATACATATGTATTCAAATCATGCCCCAGAAAGCCAAATAGCATCACTCCCCTCTGAGCCCACCACCCTGAATCCCATTCTCCAGAGGAAAGTGCTACAGGACGTGTGGGTCCTTCCAGACTTTTTTCTAAGCACAAACACATATAGTTTCATGTACACAAATGGAAGTTTGTTGTAAAAACAGAAATGGGATCCAGGTGCACACACTGAACGAACAGAACAGAGCACACAGATTCAATGAGCGGACCATGGATTTCCTAGTTGGTGATGCACCTCCATCACTCTCGGTGAAGCTGCCTTGTATCTTATCCTATGGAGGTACTGTGGATTTAATGACGTTTTTAACATTGCAGCAGCTGTCCCTGCATGTAGATCCTCACAAAGTTATTCAAGCATTTCTATTGGAGAGAGTCCCCACAGTGGAACTGCTTTTTATGCTTCAAACGGCCCAGCGAGGTTGTACCAGCTTCCCTGCCCAACCACCTGCAGCACAGGGGGTGGGGTTGGGGGGCTGGCTTTTGCAGCAAAGGCCCCAGCCCCCACTTCCACCTCCAAAGTCTATGGTTGGATTACTTCTCACCTCCTCCTTCTCAAGCCTCCTCTACCACTTCACACTGGGCCATCCTCCTCTGCCAACCTCTTGAAAGTTGTTTCCTGACTTTTCCCTGTGTTTTCCCAGTGGCTTCTTATATCTTTATGCTAACGGGCCTCAGATGGGTCTTTTTAAAAACCCCTCCCTGCAACCTCCAGACCTACTTCTTTCCTCGTGCCCCCAGGAACTGCACAGCCAAGACATTCAAGTGAGCCGCCCAATAAACAAGGGTTGCATGGGTGAGTGTGAGGAAGAGGAGAGCTCACACGGCCCCTTCCATTCATACATTCTACGAATATTTATTGAGTACCTAATTAAGTGCCAGGGAGTGGCAAAAGAGGCAGGGGGCAATGGTAAGCCCAACTGGGCAAGGCCAGTCTTGGAGCAGAGACATTAGTCAAATAATCACACAAATGAGTGTGTAATTCCAAGTGTGCTGCATGGCCCAGGGGAGTGGCTTGTGGAGATGTCCCTGACAGCTGCCGGGCCCAGGGGCCTGGAAAGATGCCCCTCAGGGAGGACACTGGGACTGAGATCTGAATGATGGGCAGGCTTTGAGCACATGAGGCAGGTGGTGGACGAGCTCTCCATACTGGAACAGAAGGCCTGGCCAGAGGGGAGTAAGACCCACTCCAGGGAACTCAAGAAGAGAGGACAGTCTGATAAATTTACCTGAGGGCATGGGAAGCCTTGTGGGTAGAGAGGCAGGCAGTGGGCTAAACCAGGTGTGTTTTGTGAGACTCCTACTCTTCGACCTTGCCTGCATTTCTAGCCACAGGAAATAACAGTCAAACACTTGTTCCCCCTGCTTTGCCCTCTCAGATCACGGGACCTTGGATTCAGGATGCACTGATAGGGGAGCAGCAGGAAGCAGGGTCTTCGCCCTACCTTTCAGCGGTTATTGTGATTCCAGCCCTATACTCTGCCTTTGCAGAAGCCGCCCGTCCATTGACTGGATGTTCTAAATCCTCCCACAAGTCACCGGGGACAAAGGGTTAGCATCTGGGCCGCAGCGAGTGTGGGCAGGCTGGGCTGGCTTTTGACCAATCAATCTACTCTTCTGTTCTGCCAAGCCCACCTACGGCCACCAGAACATGCTCTTCTCATCTCTGGGGATCTGTGCCAGGCGATGCTCTCTCCCTGGTGTATATTTTTCATTCACTGGTATATATTCTGCTCTTGGAATCAGCACCTCTCAGCAGAGGCTAAGAAATGCTGATCCCTGCAGAGTAAAGAAAGTCACTTAAAACTTGGCCATGGGTCGGTCCCATTATCCATCTAACTTAAATCTCTCCAAATGGTGGTCTGACCACAGGCCACTCGGGGTCTTCCAGGGGCACCATCCTAAACAACAGAATGGGGGCATGGGTCTGGAGCTCCCCACCCCAGCCACCTCTTGGCCTCTTGGCCTTTTTGTCCTAGAACCATCCGTTATCTACCCCGAGAGGCCAAGAGATGCCTTCCTTGTCTCCATAGGCCTCTGCCCTTGAGAGGTCATTCCTCCTCCCCCACACCGCCACTGAATTTTGAAATACATCAGGGCCGTTTTCCCTTTCACAGCACCTGGGCAATCCTGTATTTGATGCCCTAGCTCCCCTCGACTAGCACAAGAAATGCCAAGCCCAGCCAAGCCCTCCTCCCTGGCCATCTCATCGCCTTGTCTGTGACCCTCTCAGGCCCATGGTGTGAGGACTGAGAGGTTCTTTAAGAAGCAGGCCCCCTAATCCACAGCAGCCCTGCATGCCTTAGTCAGCCTCCTGCGACGCATCACTTGAGTCCACCCTCAAGCTGCCCACGCTGACTACCAACCACTAACCCGTGCCTTCAGAGTCGAAGGCAGCTGCTGAGAGCTGGGTCTCTAACTTTGACCTGGGAGTAAAGAGGGGCATCCCCGAGAGGAATGCAACTGTCTGGGAGACAACCCTCCTTTTCTGGATTTTGGTTCTGAAACTGTGGAAATAAGAGCCTGTTCCATTCCATTTCAAAGACCTCCAATGAGAAGGCAAATGCTTCCTGCAATAACGGTACTGAGAAACTGAGGGACAGACATGGAGCTGAGAGCCCTTGAGGAGACCGAAGCTTTCAGGAATTAAACACTCGGTTAATTCACAGAGCAAAAAGATGTGTGGGTGATTTCTGGAGGCCTTGCACTTGGGCAGCCACGTGGCTCTCACCTGAATTCTCCCACCTGCACTTTGGGCCCCCAGCCAGGGGTTGCTGCTTCCTGGGTCAAAGGGCTGAAGAGCTAGTGGTGACAAGCCCTCACGGACCTCGCCTCACCCACAGAACCTTGCTAATACTCTTTTCCCACCAGGGTAGCACCTGCTGAGGCGTGCAGGGCCCAGGCCACCTCCAGCAGCTCCTGTAGTCCAGACTTCAAGAAACACTTCCAATATTTGATGGAGAGTAGACATCAAAGGGTGGAAATACTTTTCCTGGACATCTTGTCCATTCCCAACTGTTCTCAGTGAGCTGTACACTACTCAGAGAAGGTAGGATGGACTTGCTTCCTCCCACTCACTGACTAGGACTGGTGGGAGCAATGCCCCCTCCTACTCCATGGTAACAGGAGCTGGGCTGCCCAGCCCAGAGAAGTCAGCCACCCACCTCTGGCCAGGAATGCAAATACAAGGCCTCTGATGGGCTCCCCAGAAGCCCTGCTCCTTCCAAAGTTGAAAGCAATGATGATCTGCAAAAGAAATTGTTGAGAAACTGCTGAGAAAGTTTCTCCAAAGGACACTGCTAAGAAAAGGAGCCAAGGGACTTAGAGCACCAGGAAAACCAAGTGGAAAGGGAGGGCCTTTTTCGGGTTTGGTCTCAGGTCTTCCAATCGCTGACCCCCGACTTCTGCCCATTATTGAAGGTGTGCGTGTGACTGAGGGCCCAGGTAAGGAGTTCTTGGGCCTCCAGGCTGCATTCGGGACATGACATTTTCCGGGCCTCAGTGAATGCCTGAGCAAACGGTTGTGTGCTCACCGGCAGGGTCAGGCGCTTGTGGGCGGGGGGGTGGGGGGGGTGGGGGGGGCCAGGGGCTGCCTTCCACAACTTACAGTTCTCGGACTTCACAGACACCCTAATCATGGCTGTGGGCAGCCGCCAGCTGTGCTGGGGCAGCTATCCCCAGGGGCTTTTCTGTGCTACAGGTGCCCAGGCAGTGTCAAGGAGGCAGACAGGGTCAAGCCGCCTGCCTGCTAGGGGCGGGGGGTGCCCGCGCCTTGTGACTGAGGGAAGGAGAAGGGAGGCAGTGCCTTCACAGCACTTTGTCCTCCACGTCGCGGTGCGGGTTTTAGCACGCATTTCTGGGCAAAAAGTTACCGCAAGTGTGCTTTTTAAGCTGCCACCCGCTCTTTACAAGCCTTCTAATTAATGTCTACTATGTGAATTATTTATTGGGAACAGATGTTAGCAGTTTAGAGTGTTGAGTGAAGACCAACAAATCAATTGATCAATAAGATCAACTGCTAATCAATTTATTTGAACAGGTTTACGAACTTACTACAAACCAAACTAGAGATTTCCATGGTCCCGGAAGCCCATGCTCCCACCAACCTGCGCTGTATTTCCAGCTCACCACCTCCCCCGCCTCTAACCTCCTGTCTGATCATTCACTTTCCCCATCCCCGCCAAGGAGTCTACTCTTACTGGAATTCTAATTTGATCTGAAGAAAGAATTGTCTTTCTCCAACCAGAAAAGATGAAACTCAGGCTAGGCCATTAAAATGTACAGCAAGTGGTAGCCTGAAAACCTAAACGAACAGCGCTGCAGAGTCACAGAACCCCATGTGCACTCCCCAATTCTCACGCGGGCAGTCGGGGGAAGCTGGGGTGCGCTTGCCCCTCCAGCCCTAAATCCACAGCAAACTTAGGGGTGCACTGGCTAAGTCCTGGGGAAGCTTAAGGCATTTGGGGGTCAGGGCATGGGTGATAAATGATCCAAACAGGCAAAGGCCCCATTCTCCCCCCAAAATGGACAGCCCAGGAGGTGGTCAAGTCTGCACCTCCGGTTTTCCTGCCCAATCAGGGTGAAAGGAAGGGAAGGCAAGTTCTCTCCAGCGACCTGCTCCTCCCTGACTGCCTGCCCCCAGTTTGGGGGCCGACCCTGGATCTGGAATCCCTCCTGGCAGGTGAGAGACTGAGGTGTTATGAAAGTTCACAGAGATTCCCAGGTCTACTACAGCCCCATTGCATCCGCCAGCAGCTATCCTCTGGCCTCAGTGGCTCTGCAGCAGCAGAGAAACAGTCTAAAAAGCAGACGCAGGGGGCAGGAGCAGGTAAATCCTGGCCGGATGAGCCCCTCGGCCCCGTGACTAATCTTTCCTGTCTCCCCAGCACCAATCCCACCTAGAGCCATGGTCCAGAACTCTCTGATGGGCCCAAAGTCTGTGGTTTTGTAGTCTCAGCGTGAGAGCATCTCCTCCTGTGAGTCCACCTGTACTTGAGAGGCCTGAGCGAGGAGGGGCCCCCGAGAAGGGGAGCTTTACTTCTATCCAGACCCCCAGGAGTAATCACTGTCTCGGGACTGCGTTTTGAGCTGAGTTTCTCACTATCTCGTATTTGTGGCTAATGTTTATCTGTGGGCCCCACTGTAAATATTAGAGACACGCATCCAGGGAAGGAGGGGGACTCTGCAGTAACAGGAGAGGTGGGGGCCAAGGGAGGGAGGGATGGATGTCTTGGGCACAGAGGACATACAAGGACCACAAAAACAAAAGTCATCATTTCAAATAGCTGACACCCAGGTTCCATTTGACCTCATGCACAGGTAAGGAGCCTTTCTGGCTTCCCCAAAAGGGTATTTGTGATCCTGGAGCTGAGGAGAGAAGTGATCATCCCCACTGCTTCCCAGGCAGAGCTGTGAGGGGCGAGGCGGCTGGGGGCTCCGCCCCTGGCTGAAGTCCAGAAGGAATCACGACTAGGACCCCGGATGTGGCCGCCTCCCTCGGCCTTGTCTAGAGTGTGACTCGTTATCACTCTCACCACTTGCTGCTGGGGGGGGGGCGGTCCCTGCGAGACAGCTCCTGCTCCCAGCCTCCAACATAGATCCTGACAGGGACCACTGTCCAGAATTCTCTGATAATTCTCAGTTTTGGGGGGGTGGTCTAATCTTGCTTCTTATCTGCCTTTGGAAAACCACTGTCCCTGTGGGATGGGGCTACACTGAGCCAAGAGAACCCTCTTCGGTCCCCACATCCACACGGTGAACTCTGCAGAGCAGGTGAGGTAGTTTGCCTCAGAAGAAGATCTAGAAAGCACACAGGTTAACATGATCTCTATATAAGGCTTGTCATGACATCGGGGCTTGCAGCTGTGAGCCACGTCCGAGAAGCTCCCACTTCATAGCTTTTAAAGCCCTCACAGTACACATGAGTCCCTATGTTTCTGGAGCAGCAAGCTGTCTCAGGACATTTTGGGGATGGTCTTGTGGGGGCTGCGTTCCCTGGACTTTGGGAGGCCAAAGGTTCTGCCACGCCAGTGAAAACAAGACAAAGCAGAGAAGAGAACAGCATCCAGGGGAGAACGGCCTGCCGCTCCTGGAGAGGGGACAACTCCAGAGAGCACAATGGAGTGGACACGGAAGCTGGAGGCTCAAGTCACCAGCAAGAGTACAGGGCCTTCACTTCCTTTCCAGCTCTGAGATTCCGCCCAATGTCAGGACCATCTGTCAGCCCTCTCAAAGACATTTCCCTTTCAATCCTGATTTCTTTGGGCTGGTTAGGCAGGCCCAGGGCTTCCTTGCCTCCTGTCTACAGGAAGCTAGCCCAGGCTGATTGGGCAGACAAGAATATGTAGTCTCTATGCAATTTTTAGGGACTAGGAAGGTACCTTGGGGCAAGGGGGATTTACTGCCAACGCTCGTAGATAACCCAGTGTCCACCCAGAAATCCTTCACAGTCCAGCAGGAAGGGAACTTCCTACTGGCTCTTACATTCCTGAAGGGCACACCCAAGTTATCTACAAGTGTGAGCGAATGAGGCCCACTCAGGCTCCTTCTCCAGTAGTTAAATCTCATGCTGAGCCAACTCCTTGGATACATCACGTGATTTCAATCAGCTCCCCAGTGCCTCCCCATCCAGCTGCTGATGCGGATCTTATACACGGGCCTACGGTTTGGGCCTTTAAGATACTGTAAGGATGCATTTCCAATACCAATCAGGTGACAGCTTAGTGCTGGGGCTGCAGGGTCCCAGAGGTGAATGAGGCCATCAGGGAATCTCTCTCAAGTTGGAAAATCAGGTATTGACTATAAGGGGACAATGTCACCTCGGTGACCTTGTATATTTCCACAGAAGCCACACAGGCAAAGTCTTGAACCACAGCTAAGCTGAGTCCTAGCCTGATGCCTTGTGATCCTCCCAGAACCAGAGGATGAAAGCCTACTTCAAAAGGCCACCCCCACGCCCCTCACTTTCTCCCCAGGGAGGCTGTCATGAGGCAGTTTCTTATCACCTCTGGGTTCTAGCCAAAAGAGAAAATATTGGGGTGAAAAGAGCTCCTTTCCGGAGGCTTGTGATGAAAAAACTAAGATGCAAACACTCATGTCTGGGTCAGACTCAAAGGTTTTCCTGCTCACTAGCTTACTCTGTAAAGAACGTGAGTATTTCTCTGAGGCACTTAATAGGGAAACTACTAAGGCCCAAGCTTCCCCTCTTTCTCCATTTCGCTGACAAACAAGATTCCATGGTCAGAAAATGTTCTCTGAAAGGATAGCTGAGGACTCTTAGCAAAAAGCTGAGAAGATAGCTGGTGCTGGGTGACCTGGAGCACTGCCCCCACCCTCTTCCCTTCAAGCCCTCCCCCGAGCCTTCTACACCACAACACCCTCCCTGGTCCTCATGTAATATAACCTTGGAGTTTGCCCGTGTTGTTAGCTGATTGAAGTTCATCGCATTTCCACCCTTCCCACCCTGGGGACCCCTCTGTTGGAGCTGCCACTGACTTCTGCTCTGTAAGCGCTCTCTCCAGCCCATTCCCTCAAAATGGGCTCCTCCCTGCCTCTTCCTCAAGCCCTCCCTGCCAGCATTTCTTCAAGATGCCCACAGTTGCCCCAGCAGAGCAAGCTCACTTCACAGGAATCAAGTGGTAGGCTGGGTCATACAGACACTTAAGAGCAATTTAAAAAGTGATATAGAGTTGGCAGGTCCTAGCCCCTGAGCTCTTGTACAATGTTACGACCACTGCTTGCCTTTCTTTTGAGGCCCAGATCCTGCACCCCTGTGGCGGGCAGCCTCCACACCAACAACATACTCCATCTAACTTGATGCCTACCCTCCACTCAGAAGCCCACCAGCCCCAGCTTTAGTCCCGGCATGCCCTTCGCTCCTGCTTTGGGACCAGGCAGTACTCTTGCCTGGAAAGTCCCATGGACGGAGGAGCCTGGAAGGCTGCAGTCCATGGGGTCGCTGAGGGTCAGACAGGACTGAGCGACTTCACTTTGACTTTTCACTTTCATGCGTTGCAGAAGGAAATGGCAACCAGCTCCAGTATTCTGGCCTGGAGAATCCCAGGGACCGGGGAGCCTGGTGGGCTGCTGTCTATGGGGTCGCACAGAGTCGGACACGACTGAAGTGACTTAGCAGCAGCAGCAGTGACCAAGAACAGAGGCTCCCGGCAGCAGCAGGTCTGACAGCCCACGAATCGCCGAGGACACAGCCGATGGGTGGGGTGGCCCTCTACCTTTGTGGGGACCGCGAGCCAAGAAGCGTGGGCGCCTCTCCTCCCACCGCCAGCCTTCAAGGTAGGCCCCGCGCCCCACTCCCACTTCCTCCCGCTTCCCGTCCTCGGACCCGTCTGCTGGTCAGGACCCGCTTTCGCCCCCTGGGAGCTCTGCGTGGCTCTGCGGTGCGGCGGGACTGAGGGAGTTGAGGGTGACAGTTACTCCGGGGCGGGGTGAGGAGGGGGCGGACCTCGACGCCCCGCCCCTGCCCGCCTCCAACGGCCAGCACCGCCCAGAGCCACCCCGCCCGGGTGCGGAACCGGCGGCACCCACCCCTCCAGCCCCGCCCAGTGCCACACTCCCCGGCCTGCCCCGCGCCACGCCCCCGCGCCGCGCCCCCCACGCCCCGCCCCTGCCCGCCTCCAACGGCCAGCACCGCCTAGAGCCCCCCCGCCTGGGGGTGGAGCTGGAAGCGTCCCGCCCCTCGCCCCGCCCAGTACCACACTCCCCGGCCTGCCCCGCGCCCCACCCCTCACCCCGCCACGCCCCCGCGCCACGCCACGCCCAGAGGCCCCCTCCCCACGCCTGCCCCACCACCAGACGCTGGCTGCGATTCCCCTATTTCCCACTGCTGGGTCTGTACGGACCTCTGCCTATCAGGACTCTTGGGCCCGGCGCTGAGGACCAACTGAGAGGGTTTCCCAAGACATCCCTGATTTCAAATATCCTGTCCCGTCGTCAGAGTCAGCTGTTCTCCCTGCGCTTTGGACAACGGCGCATTTCATGCACTTTCTAAAGGGCTTTAGATTAAGCTCTATAGTTGAGCATCGCTGCGGAAGGTCCCAGCTAATCCAGATATCTTGATGCATCTTGTCCCTGGGTCAGAAACTTCTGGGGCAGGGGGGAAGGGGACTGTAGAGGCCAGCCCACGTCTTTGGCCTTGAGAAGGAATGGACAGTGCCAAGGCCGAGGCCGTGGAGTGAGCAGGAGAGAAGAGGGGGGTCCACCCCAGCCCTGCTATTTGCACCTCGCCTAGTTAGACTGAGAACCCTGCCCAGAAATTTGGGGCACCGTCCAGCCCCGCTCCTCTCTGAACCATCCCGTTTCTCTCCATCCACCTTGAACTCAGAGATCTCCTTAGCTCCCTCGAGGAAAAAAAAGACGCGGACCTTCGCGTTTCTCCACCAGCCTCGGGGGCAGGCAGACTGCGTTTCCCTCCATGTTCTGTTACAGACAGAGCCTCGGATAGTGCGCTGCCCACCCACCCAGCACCTCCTCCGTCTCCGGGCTTCTTCCTCACTTATCTCTTCTTCCTCAGCTGAGGAGATAGAGCAGCTGGGTGAAAAGACAGAAAGTAATTTCCTTTCCGTCTAACCGCTTCTAATAGGAACCTGGAGGAAACGGAATTTAATAAACTGAGAGTGGTCGCAACCAATCTCTGCCATACTTTCCCACACCCCACCCCCCTCCATCATTACTTTTTAATTACCGAAGACCTTTTACAAAATGTAAAGCAAATTGACTGTGGCAATTGAGGCAAGCTAAAGATGGCTCTGAAATTATACCATTGTCAGTGTAGACCCATTAAAACAAAGTTTATAACTATCCGATGTTTTCATTGACACCCCAATCCATCCACTTGAAGTAATCTCCTTCCTCCCCTCCCACCGAATCCATCTAGGACAGTTATTATTCTCATAGAAAGTCGTGGTAAATTGCGAGGGAGTGTACCCCACAAAAGAGGAAGGAGAAATCCGTTTTTAGTTAGAGCTTGGACTTTAAAGTAGCCAGAATTAGAGGGACTTACCTTTAAAATGCAGATGTGTGTTGTGATGGTCTGAAGCGGGGAGAGACACATATAGAGAAAAGGCGGGGAGTTTTCTCCAGGGCTTGTGGTGGTGATTAAGTGAACGTGGTCCCTCCACACAGAAACCAGAAATGCAGGGCCCCAGAAAAGAGGAGGTCTCAGACTAGGATGGAAGTGCATTGCTCTTGTGTGTGGGTGAGTTAAGTGAGTGGGTTTGAATGGAGCTGCAAGGGGGAATTAGGCTGGGGTTTGAGAGGGGGAAATTCACAGCCTCCCAGATTCTTTCCTTGAAAGAGTACATTTCAGATCACCTGAAGATGGACTCTCGCCTCCCTTATGTCACTTAAGGGAGTGTCCTCAGGGATCTTGGTAATGATAGAAAGGGGGAGATGCCTGGTGGGAGGGCTTAGCCAAGTATTAGTACTGGATAACCAGGCTTGGTGGGGTCCAGATGGCAAGGCCCCAGCAGGAGGACTTCAGAATACAGGGAGCACTTGCAATGTTCCCTCCAAAGCCCTCTGCCGGCTTCCTGGGGGGACAGGGTCAGGAAAGCTCACGTAGAGGGGCAGCTTTGTTTCCTGGCTGGTATACACTTGGCATTAAAAACAGAGGACAAGTGCCGCGGCCAGCACAAGCAAGAGTCGCACCTGCACAGGGAGAAAACGGAGCGTCCCCGCTAAGAAAATAAGAGAGAGACAAAAGATGGGGTTGAGAGGATCAGACCAAAATGGCTGATACCTTGCTTTATTGTGCTGCAGTATTTATAGGGTAAAGTACGTGACTTATGGCATTTGCAAGATTGTTTTTAATCTCAAGATACAATCACCAGACCCTTACCATTGTATACAGAACACAATCAGATAATCTATCTTCTATGAAGTATACATAATAGAATAATCTATCTTCTATGAAATGTTGCCGAAACCATCTTGGAGCCTTAAGGGCTATAAAAATTCTTGAGGGTGGCGGGACAGGGAGCCTAGGACAGGAACATGTCCTAGGGCTCTGCATACCTGCTGAGCAGCTCCCAAGACTTAACCCTTCACGGGTCGTCCCCCGCAGACAAGGAGCTTCCGTGGTGCTTCAGAAAGGGAATCAGAAGCTATAACCTAGAGACCAGAACTGATGGGATCTTTGAAGAGCCTGTGTCTTAACACTTCTGAATGTTTCTATTTTGGCCAACACTTTTCTTTAAAAAACTCTGTAGATATACCTTGAAAGTGAAAGTGAAAGTAGTTCAGTCATGTCCAACTCTGCGACCCCATGGACTAGTCCATGGAATTCTCCAGTCCAGAATAGTAGAGTGGGTAGCCTTTCCCTTCTCCAGGGCATCTTCCCAATCCAGGGATTGAACCCAAGTCTCCCACATTGCAGGCGGATTCTTTACCAGCTGAGCCACAAGGGAAGCCCAAAATGTACAGCAAGGAAGTGGGGAGCAGAAAGACCGTCCTGTCCTTCTGGCTACTAGTCTTTGAGTAGAGTTAGATTCCTCTCAAAATGGGAGGGACTGAACCTTCGGGGCCCACTGTATAAAGAAAGAAAGCTGGGTTGGAGGAACTGGGCAGCAATGGGTGGCCAGCCACTGATCACAATGGAGAAACCCAGGAACAGAGGATTTTGCAAAGAGGTCTGGGCACCAGGAGTGACAAGGGAAGGAACAAGGGGGTCGGAGCAAGTGAGAAGCAAGGTTGTGATGGAGTAAGTTTAATCTCTCCCTTTGATTCGTTCTGTGAATTTGCAAGACTGTTGGCTCCTCAGGAGTTGCAGCTTGGTCTTAATTTCCATTCCTGGTAACCCTCAGCCAGGTGCCTGCTGCACTAAGTTAAATTTTACTTAAACCATTAAATTTGCCTTCAGTGGTATATTTGCAAGCTCATTCTTCCAGATCTCAGTTTATTCTTTTTTTTTTCCAGTCATTTTAAAGGGATTCTCTCAGACTCTCTGTCGGTTATGGGAATTGATCTCACAGTCCTTGAAACTTCCTTCCAGAATTCTCAGGAAGTGGAGCTCAATGCCTTGTGAGCTGCTTAATTCTCTTCAGAATTAGCGTTGTCTCATAATATGCATATTTGTCCTCTGAGAGTGGGTGAAATGCTCTGCATATGAAAGATGGTATATAAAATTCCACAAGATGGCTTTGATTATAATAATTATTCTCTGCCAAACCCAGAAGGGTTAAATCAAGGCAAGTAGCTGGAAGGGGACGTCCAAATCAGAGTTTTACCAGAAGTTTACAACTGGGCTTATAGCAGGGCGATAGCAAACTCGCCTCCTGAGTTGAGGGCTGACTGGGGCAAAGATTTGCCAAGACTTCTGACACGTTGCCCCAGTCTCTCTCCTGGCCCCCACCACACCGCAGGCAGGCTGTCTGTCTGTCTGGAAGCTGCATCCCTGGGGTGGCTCAAACCTCAGATCCAGCACTGGAGCCACCTGGGCCTGCTCTCTGTTAATATGATTGCTCTTTCCTAGCTGCAGCCTTGCCTCAGGGTGGACATTAAGAATGTTACTTCCTAATTTAAGTTGAAAATACAGTTCTGTGGGGGTCTAAACCCAGAGGGACCTGTACTCATATCTTGATAAATTGTAAAATATCTCCCCCATGTCTCCTTGTCTCAGTCCTCCCGCTTCCTTGTTACCACTGCAAGCCTGGCACATAGTCTTTCAAAGAAAAAATAGAATTAAAGAGGAAGAAAAGAAGAAAATGAAAAGCTTATTCTTTCTAATGTCCCCTAACATTTAAACACACACACATACACATGCACACTTATTGTTTGTGTGTTATGCACAAATACACTTAAGTGTATTTTTTCAGGGAAATGGTATCCTTAAGGATCAACATATGATCCTAAGGGGTCATATGTTGGCGTGATTTTGTTGCCAACCTTGAAATGGGAATACGGATTTATTTGAACAGACTTTGAACGTGACCCTGAGAAGAACTGCTCTGGCATTTGACTGGTTGGAGCATGGAATAGAGGGCTCTCTGTAGCCCCATGACCCACTCCAGAAACTGTACCTGCTGTTTCGTGGGGGATGGAGAGTTATTTTTTAGAAACAAAAATCCAGAGAGCAGTTTCAACATTTATCAGTGTATCAACAATGTTGAATACAAATTGTACCAAACTTGCCATCCCTGGGGACACTCTCTGAGATGCAGCTGAGCCAGGAAGAGCCCGTTCCAGAGCACCCTGGTCTCCTTTTCCCACAGCCTGACTTCCCTACTCCATCCTCTCCTCTGAACTGGACGATGGGGTAAAGCCCAGAGCCTGTCTGGTACCACCCTTCTATTTTACAGATGAGGAAACTGAGGCCCCAAGAGGGACTGCCCTTGCCCAGACCTGCGTCCTTGACACTTTTCTCTCTGTACACTTTCCAGTATGAATGACACCAACCTTACCTCTCTGGTGCCATGCCACTCTCTTTTATTTGGCATGGTGAAAAAAAGCAGATCTCTTTCCCTCTTCTCAAGCCCCTCCCCATCACTCAACCACTGTGAGTACTGTGGTACTGGTCCCCACCTGTGTCCTTCCACTTATCGAAAACTCAGCACATGCTGCTCTTTTACCGAATCATATCCACAAAATCATGGCATGAGAAGGTCATGCCAGCAAATTGGATCAAGAAAATAGTACTTGATAATTTACTGTAAAAATCACCTCAATCAAAAATTCTCTTCTGTTGGGTGGGGACAGGAGAGACATATTGCCGCTATTCTGCCTTCCCTTTAATCAGGATACAAAAAACTCAGTAAACATGTAAACATCAAAGGCTTATATCATTCAAGTCTTCCCTAATCCACTGCCTTCATTTGAAGAGCCAGCATTTCATTAAAAACAGTAGTGCTGTCTGCGACACTGCTGCTGCTGCTAAGTCGCTTCAGTCATGTCCGACTCTGTGCGACCCCATAGACGGCAGCCCACCAGGCTCCCCAGTCCCTGGGATTCTCCAGGCAAGAACACTGAGTGGGTTGCCATTTCCTTCTCCAATGCATGAAAGGGAAAGTGAAAGTGAAGTCACTCAGTCGTGCCCGACTCTTCGCGACCCCATGGACTGCAGCCCACCAGGCTCCTCCGTCCATGGCATTTTCCAGGCAGGCAGGAGCAGTGGAGTGGGGTGCCATCGCCTTCTCCAGTCCGCGACACTGACCGTACATTAATCTGCCATGTGAACCTGTCACTTTGCAAACGCTTGTTATCCTGTATGTGAGCAGTGAACTTTGTTCGCTTGGCCACAACTGGAAAGAACTCTGGAAAGTTTGTGTTTTGTCCCCTTGACTTACAGATGAGGAAACTGTCCCCCAGCAAGAGGGAGGGACTTGACTAGGGCCACTAACCCATAGTAGATCTGGGACTAGTCCCAGAAAGTCAAATGCAAAGTCAGGATCTGCGCCCACCTCACCCACTGCCAGCCCAGCTTCTGACAATGGTAGAAATGCAGGATGTTGACAATAGAAAAGAGATGTAGAGGTCGTGTACCCTTTTCTTCTAAATACAAACGGGCTGGACCATCTGCATTGAGAGGAAGCTGAAGAGTTTTTCACCACTTGACAGCTACGTGAGTTAAAGAGACCCAGGTCCCGGGAGGACAGCCTCTCTTTTCTGGAATCGGGCTTGACCAGTGCTTGTGCATGTGTGGAATCTGAGTTACTTTCCTCTGGCTCCTCCAGACTTCTCTAGGGCAGGCAGTAGGTGGTCCAACTCTGATGTCACCTGTAGCAGCCAATGCCGACGCTCCCCTGGCCAACTAACAGGTGGGCACAGAAGCCGCCCCCCCCCCCGCCCCAACCAAGTTGCTGGGTCAGTTGCCAGGAATTTGAGGTGTCAACAGAGAAAGAGAAAGACCAGGAAACCGTTTCTAACACCATTGGCCCAGAGCAGAGAGTAAATCGCCAGCAACGACCTGGAAGAGGCTATAAAATGAGAATAAAACAGGATGATAATTTATGATGCACAATAAAAAGAGCAGGGGAAGCTGAGGGGCCGGTGACGGTTCGTTTCCCTCCACACCCCGGCTCTTTAACCGTGCTGAGCATTTCCTGCCCAGCCTGGTGCCCCTGCATTTTGGAGAGCCCCTGTCCCTCACCCACAGCATCCAATCCCACCCGCAGGGCTCCCAAATCCTGACAGTGAAACTCTGTGAGGGCCTTCTACACAGACCTCCCAGGACTGGCTCAAGCTCACGCAGCTAGTCAGTGGCAAATCCAAGGCCTGGACCCAGGACTACCTATTTCAAGATCAAAGTCTTTCTCAAATCCACCCCATTTTCCTTGCCAGGAACAGAAGACTTGAATTTCAAGATCTAAGTGAAAGCTCTTCTCCATATCCGATATTCTCCACCCCCACCCCGCCCCCAGAAAGCCCTGGGAGGCCAGAGCCCAGACCTGGGGGGTGCACCCACTCTTAACTGGCCATCAAGCCTCGTGGTGGACTGGGGCAGCCCCAGGGGGAGGCCACTAACCTCACTGACAGCAGATCCTCGCTGACTGCAGATCCTACGGACGACAAGGGGGACAGACTGCCTCTCTGACTTGCCTGCCTCCCCCACCCCTCCGTGGATTTGGGTCACCTGCAAGTCATTAAGCCTGTGGGGTGCCCGGGCTGCCCCTGTTCCTAGAGGCTCTGTGGGCTGTCCACAAGGGCTAGCCAGGGGCCCCAAGGGGCTCAGGTAGTCCTCTCCCCACTTAGCACTGGTTGTGAATTGTTCCGGGTATTCCTGTGAATGGGGACTCGTCTTGCCCCGTGCAGCAGCCGCAGCCACAGAGCTCCTTCCTGGTGGGTTTGGAGGGTGGAGGAAGCTGACTGGCCGCAGAAAGAGTGCCGCCCCACCTCATTCTGGTGACGCTCTCTGGGGCGGTCTTGGAGACTCCCCTCGGGACCAGCCCTTTGTAGCTGGGTTAGAGGTGGGGTGGGCAGGAGGGCAAAGGTCCAGAGACAAGAACTCTGGGGCTAGAATATAGCCCCGGCTGGACCACTAATCCATCACGTGACAGCTCTTCAGAGAAGCCATCTCTCAGAGACCCACTTGCCTTTCCTTGCCCATCTCAAAGTACCCTTGGAAAGCTCCCAGGAGCTGACAGATGTGATGGGACTTTGTAAATCTCCAAGCCCTTGGGTTGTAGGGTGCGGTAACAATCACTGGCTGAGCAAAGAGGTCATCAACAGGCCCAACCCAGCCACCATGAGTCTTGAGGCCACTTATGGTCAGTCCCCAGACTTGCTGTCACCATATCCTGGCCACACCAGGGACCTGCCCACCAAGGCAACCCTGAAACTTAGGGAAAGCAGATACAACTGTACATCAGGCCAGGGTGGAGAAGCTGAGGGTCACTGATACTGAGTATCCCCCGAGGCCTCGTTCCCCCACATAATCCTTTATTTCCACTCTTCCTTTTTCCCATGGTCCCTCAAAGGAGGGAGGAGGACGTCGGCTTCGAGCCCTGCTGTCTACCCGGCCTCCCTACCTTTAAGCTCAAATTGTCCTGATCCCCACTCGTTCGTTAGAATGGGAGTCTCCAGGACACCCTGCCTCCTCAGTGAGGGGCCTGTTGGCTCTCGTTGAGGCTGTTCAGCCCAGCAGCTGCTCAGAGGCCCGTCCCAGAATTCCTGAAGACTATCTGGGTACCAGATTTGGGCAACAACAGCTGCGCTAATCCATCCCAAGAATTCCAGACTCTTCTGCCTGGCTGATCCCCCTTATTTAACCAAGTGAACCCTTGAATCAGTTGACATTTAAGGGTACAATTCTGTATTAGCCCAGAGCACAGAAATTTCCGAAGTGATTTTTCACGGGTGCGATTGCTACCACCACGGCCTTGGCCCATAGCCTCCCCTTGCTCTGCGGACACACAAGCGCCCCTCTTGCTGAAGTGTCCAACTCTGCCCTGCTGGTCTCCAAGAACTGCTTCTCTTTCCTCTCTCTTGCTCTTCAACCACCACCCCCTCTGCCACCCTGCTCCCCCACAGAGCTTCAGTTCCTTGAGTAGGTTGACATAAACAAGGTGACAGTCATAAAGGAATCAAGTTTTAAAGTAACTGTACTCAAGGAATTTGGGGACCAGGGGAATTTCCCAGAGGAATGAAAATTAGCAGTGTGGTGACCTCTTTGGAAAAGCCCTGCTGTGTTTAATAAACAGCAGGCCTGCAGCATCTATTTCCATTCAAAAACATGATCCGAGGATGCATGAGGGGGAATCCCCCAAACCCCATTATCCACCTCCACAGAGGAGCCATGCTCTAAGAAAACCCCAAACCATTTCTCCTTGGCCTGGGCATATTTTTCCAAATTCTCCAAGGGAAAGGACAGGGTTTCTGTGGCCAAGTCCAGAAATGAGCTCCCTGGCTTTCCCTGCTGTCTGGTTATTTGGTGTCCTGACAAGCTGCCTGCTCCATCCCATCCCCTGAAGCTCTGCAAACAGGACTATCGGGGTCCTCCAGGTGCTGCTTCTGGTGGTGTGGGCAGCCGGGGGACGCCCCTCCAGGCGGATACCTTTGGAGATGGATCGTGGGTGCTTCAAGCCACAGGTGGTTCCCATCACTCATCTCCATGTAAACCTCTGGGTTCCCCGCTCAAAGCCAAGGAGCTCCAACTGGTTCCTTTTCTGCCTGATTGCCACCTGGCTGGGCTGCCCTGAATCAGCACAGGAGGAGCCTGGCTGTTTGCTGGGCACTGGAAACACAAAGGCATAGTGTGCTTGGCTGAGAGTGGGTGTGGGGCTGGTCCCAGTCTCTGTCCTCATGGAGCTTACAATCTGGTAAGGGACACAAGACAAGGATGGCCGCAAGAAGGGAATGGCTCAAAATCACATGCAGAGGGCCTGCGAGGACCCAGCCCAGCAGGCTCTGCAGACCCTTCTCCCCAGACCTAGAATTAGAGACCAACTTGCCTCTGGGCTGGATCTCAAGCACTGCGGGTTCCTCATTAGTGGGGCCTGAGATCATGACTCTTTCTCTCTTCGTTGACAAGGCAGGTGAGCCGCTTACTAGATGGAGTTGGCTGTTCCCCAGACAGAACTGTCTGGCTGTTTGTCTCCCAGGGCCCACTCAGCCCTCTTCCCTCAACAACCTCCCTCTGCTTATGTTTGGCCTGACAATTCTGTTGATGCATTAATCCCTGCTGGGCCTGAGGAGCATTCCCGCTGAACATGCTTACGGCTCTGTCTGGGGTCCCCAGGGGCAGGCTCTGGTAGAAGGTGGGGGAAGTGGACCACGGTCTCCTGTCTGGGGCTGGGGTGGGGCTGAGATTGGAGCTGGGTTGGAGATTTTGGTGGGAAGCAGAGTGATTACTTGGAGGGACGAAAGTGGGCAAAGCAGCTTCCTTTGTACATCAGTCTATGGCTCCTCTGAGGGGAAAAGGGGGCGCAGGGTGGCACGGAGACGCAGGGCCACCTGGCGCCTTTCTGCCCTACCCCAAAACGTAGTGTGCGTGCATCCATCTTGCTATCTGCTTAGGGAGGCTTGTTTTTTCCTTGCTCATCATCCATGGTGAAGAGGAAGCTTAACATAACATGGGAATGTGCTTTAAAACCTGTAGACTGCCAGAGGAGTGACTGGGATTCCTTGTTGCCAGCCCCTGGGGACCTGTGAGGTGTTTAGCAGAGCATGATCTTGAGCACACAGGTCTCTTGGTGGGACCCAGTCTGGCTGGCAGCCACAGGTTCGCAGAGCGGGTTCTCCCAGGTGGTTAGACGGGATGTGCTGTCTCAGTTCCCCAACTGACCAAGCATTTCCAGAACCCTCTCCTTCCAGCTGCCAGGGTTGCCTCCTACCCTCCATCTGGTGGAATTTGGAGTCATCCTGGCAAATCTCTTCATTTGTGCAGAAATCCCAAATAGGCATCGAACCAAAGGCAACATTCAGGCTGAGGGCAGAGCAAAGAAAAGGGAGCTGCTTCTTGGTCTTTGTCTTTGCTCCCTTGAAACCTTCCCTTTCTTTGGCTTTTTCCAGCTCTCGACCCCTGCTCACATGGCCCCAGGCTTTCCACTCAAGGGGACCTCAGCTGGCCTCCGGTGGGAAGGTATAAGACATTCCTTGGTCCTTATGTGTAATAGAGGGAGGCGTTACGTGAGTTCTGGTGGCCGGGCACGTTCATGCGCACAGCCCAGCAAGGTGTTAGGAGACTGTGGGTCAGGAAATGGATGTTCTCATCTTAGGGGAGTGGGAAGGAGGCAGGGCCTAGCTCCTACTTCCAGCACTGCCATCGCTGAGTGGGTGTGCAGTTACTGATTGCATCCACGCCTTGGTTTCCTTCATGGGTGGGTTCCAGAGCTTTCCCACAGTCTCTTTGGTTCTAACACTCTCGGCTATAAATACAGTGGGATTCAGCCATTAATCTTCAAGTCAGTTCCATAAAGAATCATCTAGTTGGAATTATCTACAGAGGCCCCACCTTAGCCCCCAAGTTGGCAGGGTCAGCAAGAAATTTGAGTTCACCCACACTGCCTCATCCTCCACCAGAGTCCATCTCTGATGACTGTACACACCCCATGACAGAGTCTGGTTCACCAACAGATACGATCACTGTGACCTCCTCCTGGTCTACACCCAGCTTCATAGAAAGAGCTGTGGCTTTTTATATGGCATGCACTGGCATCCACTGGGCACATCTTCACACACTGTACCCCCAACCCCTTCTCCATGAGGAATGTCATTAGGATAACCCAGTCCAGTAACCCAGGAAGGAGACCGCCCTAGCTGGCACCACTGCAAGCCCCGTATCTGGGTGTTAATTTCTCTGAACACTTACTTCCAGGTGGGTCTAATGTACAGCTGTAGGAGAAGACCCAAGGGCTGTGCATCTGATCAGCAAGGGGGAAGGGACGCCATCTGCCCCCTTACTTATCCCCCTGCCTACCACCTACCCTGGCACCCGAGCCGCTGCTTTCCAGGCCTGGCCCAGTAACCCATCTGGGTCTCTCACACATCACCTCATCCCACCCCATGTTAAACTCATCATCAAGAGGGAAGCCCTTATTAGACATAAATATTGTCACCACAGAGGTGAATAGGACTAAGATTTATGTAAAGGACAGATCTGAAAACAAGTTAAAATGAGAACATGTGATACGGTTTCTTAGGGGGACACAGAGTGTTCTGTAGACAAGAAGAAGCCAGTGGGTTCACAAGATTCTTCACAGAGCTGGGCTGCAGCCCAAGTGCGGCCTGGCTGGAGTGGTCGGCCAGCGTGGGAGCGCGGCAGGGGGTGGACCACCGAGTTCGCTATTTAGATGACTGTGAGGTTCTCCCTGCAGCCCCTTTTCCCTTCTTGGTGTCCTCAAGTCATAAGACTCCCCTGTGGTGGGCCAGGGATCAGCAGTATGGGCTGGCAGAGGTGGGCGGCGCAGGCTTCCATGAGCTCAGGGTGGGCCACCATCCCAGAGGAGATGACAGTGAGGGGGGAGGGCCTGGGAGAGACTGGATATGAGAGGGCAACCTGGCCCTGTGGGGTGGGGCTGGGGCAGGGAGGTCGGAGGAGTGTGCTTCCAGTCTGGGTAGGAGGGATAGAAATGATAAGCACTCACAAGAGTAAGCAGAAAGCGGGCTTCCTCCCTGCTCTGCGTCCCGGGACCTGGTATACAGAGTACCACAATGACCGTGCTTAGGAGCAGCGGGGAACTCAGTCCAGGGACCCCGGCCTGGCCCCGCTGGCGCCTACCGTACGGACTTCTCCCTGTCGTCTCTGCCTCTGCAGGGAGGCCAGAGCGCCCGCCCTTGCCAGTGGTCCCCACACGGGCACTGACAGCCTCTGCCCTGGGGCTTCCTCCTGCCCCTCCCAGTCATCCCCTACCCCAGGGGAGGTGTCCCAGCATCCCAGTGCAGCAGAGTCTGGTTCTCTTGAGGTTCTTCTGACCCTGGGTGTGACCGCCATGCAGGTTGGGGAGGGGGCTAGTGCATTCCACAAACGGCCATTAGCCGCGTGGCAGCTTCCTCTCCACGCTGCCCCTCCCCGGGGAGGGCTAGAGTAGGGGCATGGCTTCTGGTGACAGAGGCTGTATCCATGGCTGAAAGCCACCCTGGAGAGGGCCCTGCTACCTGGGCCCCTGGCGCCGAGATGAGGTCAGCAGAAGAGCCTGCCCTCCTGTTTTCTCTGCTTTCCATTCTCCCCAGCCTCCCTGGCCATGTGTTTGAAGAGCTTTTTTCTCTAATGGGTAACAAGCCAGGCGGGCGGCTCCTATCCCATGGAGGTGAGAGAAACCCAGTGTTTCCTTCAGTGTTTCCTTGTTCAGCAAAAATCTCAAGAAGTTGTGTTGTCCCGCCGGGCCTGACCCGGAAGACGCAACCTGCTAATTATCTTTTCAAAAGTCTCCCGCTGAAGCCCAAAAAGCACTTCTCTGCTTCTCTGCATTTCCGGCTCAGCCCCACAGCTGTCCCTTGATGGTAGGGTCTGCCTCTGGAGCTGCTCGGGCTCCGGCATCTTGGTCCTGGTTTTGATGCGTCACATCCACGTCCTGCCTCGACCTTTCCTGGAGTGAGGGGGAGTCGCAGGGGAAGGTTGAACAGATGCTCAGGAGGCCCTGAGTGACACCGAGTGGGATGGGGATCGGGAGCCTCAGGCTGAAGCCCTCTCCTCACCCCGGATGACCGCACACCCCTGGTTCCTCCCCAGTGATTCTTCCTAATCCCCTCCTGTCTTAGCACCCCCCAGATCAGCCTTCTGAGATGCAGAATCCCTTTGCCCTACACTCTCTCTTCACCCCATCCCCAGCCACATCTCAAGCTGAAGCGCCCCCACTGACTGCCCTTAGATCAGCGGGGACGGGGCATGGTACACACAGCTAAGACTCTCTCTTTGGGGCCGGGCGGTTGTTGGTAAAAACAAGAACCCTGAGCACGGCACAGCAGCCACTGGAAGGTCTATTCAACTCTGATTGGTATGACCAATGTCTGCTGAGCACTCACCACGGGCCAGGAACTGTCCCGGGCTTAGGTACGCTGCAAGGCCTGGGGGCCCAGGACGGCCTCTGCCTTTCTTTCTCCAGCCCGGTCCTCTCTGGAGTCCTGGAGATGGGAGTGTCTGCAGCATACAGAGAACCCGCCCCCTGCCACCTGATACAGTCAAGGACATGGATGTCCTGGGACAGGGCACTGCCACGGGGGCCCGGCCTGGTGCTGGCCGTGGCCTCCGTCTTCTTTTCAGGGAAGTGCCATCAGCCTTCTCCCCCACTTGGGATAAAAGGGAAGCCCTGATCCCCTGACTCTGCAGTTCTTCTGGCCTTGCATCTTGTCCTTTCCTGCCACCCACCCTCCCCAGGCCTCGCCAGACTGCACCCGTCTCAGCTAACTCGGGTGGGTGTGGTGGGGAGGGTGTGCAAGGACTGGGGGCCCCGGGTCCCCCCTTCCTTGCTGGCTGAAGAGCCTAGAGCCAGCCCTTGGGCCCAGGGGAAGTCAGATGGGCCGCCTCCGTCGGGATTCAGACTGCTGCTGCCAGCTCAGGGCCTTCTCTGTCTGCATGTGGTAATAACAGTTTTGAGCTCTAAAGGAGGGTCACTAAAACAGGACACCTCGCACACAGATGCTTCCAAAAGACGCCTGCACGAGAGACGGGCTTCCTGCCCTCAGGTCATGGGGACTGTAAGCGGAAATGCTCCCCAGGGAGGCAGTCTCTCCTTTCAGGGGTCTGGCTTCCGCCTACCGAATGCCCTGCAACTTGCTACTTTTTTGTGCTTCTGTTCGAAGTCGCCTTTCTCTTTTTGTGCTCCGCTCCTGAAGCTGCCCCTGTCCTTAACCTGAGGCAGAAGAGTCCCCTATCTGCCCCCGGCATCCTGTTCTTACCACCCCAGCCCAGCCACACCCACTGTGCTCAGGATTGACCAACAGGGTGAGATGGAAAAGAATGAGATGAGGCCGCACCTTGATGGCCCCCACAGGGGGAAGGAGGCCCAGGCCTGGGCTTCTGGCCTGGACTGCTGGTCAGCACCACAGGAAACGCTTCCTAGAATCACAGGCACTCGAACCACCTCCCAGAGCTTTCAGCCAGCAAGTCTGGAGTGGGCTTTGTTGGGCTTGGGGGCAAGAAGCAGGGGCCTCACTTAGACAAGAGAAAGCTCTCCTCTTTATCCCACTGACAGTCTCCAAATGGGGGGGGGTAGGAAAAAGAGGTGCAAAAACCGTGATTGGGAACAGATGTCTATAACAGTTACCAAACTTTTGAAAAAACAAGAAGCAACAAAGAAGTAAAAGCAGGAGATAATTAAGTACATCATTGTACACACCACTTGTTAATTAAGCTTTTACTCCTAGAACCTGACAGAATCTGCTTCTAAGGTGAGAGCGTGCGGGCAACTGGCATATGGCAAGCCATCTGCAATGCGGACGCGCTGTCAGAACGTCCCTGCCCCGCAAAGAGCAGGAGATGCTAAATGTGGCTTTCCGGAGCGAAGCAATTTGTCTTCATTCTCTGCAGAAGAGGAGTTGATGGTTGGGAGGGACGACGAAAGAAGGGCAGGAAGGGCGTGGGGGTGCGGGGCGGGGGTGGCGATGGTTCGCTCCTCTGTAAGGCCACGACACCACGGCCTCCACGCAGACCACACACCTCAGCGCTGCTTGCTCCAGGCCAGCAGTGTCCTGGGATCCCCTTGGATTGCTTACCTGTCTGAGAGCCAGTCCTTAAAGGTGCATGACACGCCCAGGAGAGGAGGCCCGGCTGAGGGCGCCGATCAGCTCCTCTCTAAAACGTTCCTATGCTGGGGGTGCAGGGGGATCGCAGGCCTGTGGAAGGCCCTGAGAAAGGTGGATGGAAGGCTGGGGGCGTCAAGAGCCCCCTTACGTCTCGACCGTCAGCCCTCCACCTGCCATTTCACCATTAGAGTTTTTGCTCTCAAGTCCTTCACCTCCTCAAGCTGGTTCCTCAGCTGTAAAATGGAGATAAATTAGCTACCCAACCGCTGCCCTGGGTTGATATAAGACCTGATAAGGTGATGCAAACAGGGTGAGGTTTACCTATGAATGGAGGTATCATTAAACAACAGTCAGCCTCGAGTCCTGCACGCTCACACCTCTGCTTTCAGTTAACCCCGACCAGTGGAGCTGGTCACGGAGCTGGTCACGGAGTTGAGCACAGCAGGCCCAGGGCTGTCCCCCTGCATTCTAAGGGCTTTCCCAGCTCTGCTGCTTTGGCTCCAAGACTCTGCATGTCCAGGCTGCTGGAAGAAGGGGGGCAGCATGGAAGACGGGTTCTTTTGGATTAACCAATAGCTGGTCTCCAGGAGACAGGCTTGGTGGGAAGAGAGCAGGGCCGGGGTGTGGGCACTGCGCTGCCAGGCCCCCATCCCAGCCCACGCTGCCAACTCGGACTCTCTCCCCAGCCCCTCTGTACTCAGAATATGTCCCCCCCCACCACGGAGCGGGGACTGCCGTGGCCTCGTGCCCCTGGGCCCTGTCGTGGTGTGGTCGCACAGCCCGAAGCACAGTGACCTGTGTGTGGAAGTCCCCAGCCTTCCCCCATGGACCCCTAGTTGGGAATTGCTCTCTGCCCAGATTCAGGCCAGAACCCCAGCCTTTTGCTTCTCTACCCCAAAGTTGTGTGTGGGGGACCCTCCACCTCTGTTGGTGGGCATCCACCCACTCTATACTTGTGGGAGAATTTCCCTCCACACACGTATTCCAGGAAAGCCCCTGTTGGGCTGTGGAGACGAGGCTGCCTTGCTCCCGGGCTCACCTCACCTGCCGTCTCTAGCTGCCATGCCAGCAGGGCCCACCGCCCTCGTGCTCCATGGTGGGCTCACGGTCCCCTTCCTGCCACTGCTCTAGCCCTTTCACCAGTAGTTCATTCTCCCACACAGGGAGCCCCGGGAGACCCTTGCTGCCGTCGCACGAGAAGGACCCTGTGCAGACCCCAGTTGGCTCCCTAGAGGGTAGGGCCATGCCAGGCCGCCATGACCAGATGGAGCAGACACTAAGCTCTGCAGAGCTGTCCAGGCCTTTGCTTCTGGGGCACCTGGGCACAGACCTTCTCATGATTTTCTTCCCTGAAGAGGTGGCTATGAGCAGAGACGGGGGAAGCGGGGAGCATGAGGCGCCCAGGGTTCCAGGCTGGACTGACACACCCACTGGTCTGGCCCTCCCTTTCTTTGAAAGTGGATGACAGTGTTGATCCCAGGAAAGACACAGGTCCCTTGAAGACAAAAACCCTTCACACTCCCTGTCTCTATGGATTTATTACTGTCTGCATCTTATTAACAAAGGAAACCCCATCACAGAAACAGACTCTTGGCAGCAGGGAATCTCAGAGGCAGTGAAGTCTGCACCCCCTTGCTTTACAGATAAGGAGAATCAGGCCCTCTGGGCAGGGGTGACTTGCCCAAGGTCACCGAGGTGACAGGAGAACTCCCTGCCCCGAGACCCCAGTGCCGTGGCGCAGGGCCTGGCCAGTGCGCACCAAGCAGATGGAGAAGGCGGCTTCAGTGAGGAGGTGGCAAGCGAGGAAGAGAGGAAAAGCTACTTTGCAGCCATCACTGGGAAGGTGGTTCTTCACGACAGAACACTAGGGTGTCCCAGGGATGGGCAATGGCTGCTGTGTTTCTGAGAATGAACCCCTGCTTGTATCACTAAGGGCCAGAGCTCCCATAACTTTTTCTGACCAGCTGGGATATCTTGGGAGAATAAAGGTGGGACTGGGGCTTGGGGTGGGATAGGAAGTGAAGGCCAGAGAGACGAGCCAGGAGGGAAGCTCGTGTCCAGGCCCAGATCCAGATGGCTGTCTGTGGCCCAGGACAGGTGAGAGCGAGCCATCCGGGCACTCTCTGGGTTGGGTAGGGTATGCCCAGCCATGGGGAGCACCGAGTCAGCACAGAGCTTGGCTGAAGCAGACAGGGCATTCACAGGAGGGCCTAAGGCACCATGGGCCCTTCTGGTCTCTGGAAGCTTGGCACCTCTGGGCTGGAGAGGTGAGGATGCCCAGCAGAGGGAAAGGAGCCCTTCTGCTGGCTTTAAGTTGAGGGCAGGGGTGGTTGGAGAGGTGAGGATGGCCGTGGGGGTTGGTCAGGAAGGGTGGGACAGCTTTCTGGGAATGTACCCCCCACCCCCTACCAAGCAAGGGAGTAAGGGGCCGACAGGTGAGGGCCCTTGCTCCAGGCATGGGGCCCTCTCTCCCCTCCTGCCTCACCCCTGCAGACAGTTTCAGAGGCCCTCCACAGAGGACGGGGTGCCTGGGATGGCAAAGAGTAATACAGACTCCGCTGGCCCACCCAGCACCCCATCTACTCCCCAGCCCCCCAGCCCTGCAGTCCCCCAGGGATATCTCTCTAGCCGGTCCTAGAATCACTGGAAGGCTCCGAGACTGGCCAGAATCCCCTTTGGAGCCTTCACGGTCCTGTGGGGGCCAGCCTACAGAGAGACTGCCCTCCCCCAGGAGCTGCAGGGGGCCAGGCCCCTCTCCTCAGGGCCAGCACCCCCTAGACTCCTCTTCCTGCACCTGCCCTAAAGGTCCTCCACGCCAGGCCTGGTGGGTGAGGAGTTCTGTCCCTGGCAGGGTCCCCTGGCTGTCCCATGGGCCTCCTCTGCTCAGCCGATGGGAAGGCCCAGGTGGGATCCCAGGGTCTGGTCCCCAAGACCTCGGCCGAGCACCGCCTGCCTGGCCAGTCCTCCCCAGTTTCCTCCTCCTCCTCTCCCAGATGGCTGCTTTGTCAGAGCAGCCCAGGAAGACAGAAGCACACGTGTGGCAGCCCTGCTCCCTCTGAGCCTCCAAAAGCCTGCAGATGCTTGCTGGCTAAGGCCCTGTCTCACATCTCCCCCCTGCCTCTGCTGAAGCTACAATGCCACCTCACTGCCCTTTTCCATGGGGCACGGAATTCCTGTTCAGGGCCTCTCTCTTGCAGGCCCTTCTTATTTGCAGCTGCTTGTCATGGAAAATCTGGGCAGGTCGTGTCCAGCTCTGTGCGACCCCATGGACTGCAGCCCGCCAGTCTCCTCCATCCATGGGATTGTCCAGGCAAGAATACTGGAGTGGGGTGCCATGCCCTCCTCCAGGGGACCTTCCGCACCCTGAGTCTCTTATGTCTCCCGCATTGGCGGGCAGGTTCTTTACCACTAGCACCACCTGGGAAGCCCAGGGGAAAGGATGTTATGGAGCAAAGCAGGTGAAGCTTTAAACAGTGCAGCCACTGAGAAGAGACTTCTCAGGGGAATACCACGCTGACCCCGGAGATAAATAGCCTATGCGAGGTAGAGTGAATCTCCGAAGATCTCGCCCAGGAATCACATGAATTGGTCATCCTGGGTATAGCGCTCAAACGCACAGCGCTGCAGTGTGAACACTTGTATTCTTTCTTTGTTAGAAGGAACACAGTTTGAAAGCAGAGATTTCAAACTTCCCTCCTTGCTCTCCATGCATGAAGGGAAGATATTTTGACATTTTGTTTTTTTTGGTGGACCCCGGAAAACAATGTGCGCCTGGATGACAGTTCTGTCACCTTCTGCTTGTCTATTGCTTTTTATCAGGTCTTGACTCTTTGATCACCTTCTGAGAAAATTCCCAGAAAGGGACCCAGGAAATCATCCTACCCATCCCCCGACCTCTGGTTTGACCCCAACTCACCCCCTCAACCACCCAAAACAAAGGAGGAGGAATCTCATGCTCAAAGCTTTTCACAGCTGAGACTCATGTATTCTAAATCATCCCCACCCTGATATCTTAGCATAGGAAGGCGTGCTCTCCATCCATCCATCCAAACATCCACCCATCCATCCATTCATCCACCCATCCATCCATTCATCCACCCATCCATCCATCCATCCATCCATCCATCCTTCCGTCCTTCCATCCATTCTTTTATCTTTCCCACAGCATGGAACTTGGAATTTCCAAGAGAGTCCTAGTTGAATATAATTTCATTTTTTAAGGGAAGGTGATATTTCAACAAACCCCTGATGGACTTGATCTTTCTTAAACCTTTGTGTGAGTGACTTCACAAAGGCTACAGGTATAATGGCTGCTTCCAAAGGCATCGTGACCAAGGAAGGGCACTGCCCAGCACTTGTGTGAATTGGGAAGACACTGCTGGGTCCAGGTCATGGGTGGTGTCCGCGGTAGTCCAGACAGACCCAGTTCCTGGCGACAGGTTTCCAGCCTCAGAAAAAGGGGACCCTCAATGGCTCAGAAGGGACTGAGTGAGCCTGGGGCACTGGCTCATGGGCTGTAATCTCACAAAGGGCCAGTTCCCAAAGACCAAGTGCCAATTACTTATTTACATGGAGAATATAAGCGTCATGGGGACCAGAGCCTCCTGTTGGACCCATCAGCACGCTCCCTCAGAGAACAGTCTCTGTGAGAAGATGAATGATAACTGAATGTCTGGGGCAGAAGTCAGCCTGGAGGCGAGGCCCTTAGGCATGCATTTGTATAGTTCTCTACTGAGAAAACATCAGCATCACACAAAACAGCTATGGAGGGGCTTCAGCCATCGGACAGAGGGAGGCCCATGGCCCCAGAAAGGAGTTCTGCCCTCCTTCTTAGCTTCTCAGCCTCTTCTGATGCCTGGGGGGCCCTCTCCCCCAACGAAGCAGAAAGTTTGCCCCCTTTTACAGGAAGACAAACTACCAGATACTCACCTTTCATGCTCCTTTGCAGCTTGGCTGTGGGGCGAGCCCCAAGCCCATCAGCGGTGCACAGCACCCCAGGCCTCGAGTAGACGCCGGGGGCAGAGAAGCCTCCATTCCGGGGACAGTGGTGACCAGGCTGGTTTCTAAGACCAGCTGTTCTTCCAAGAGCCTCTGCAGCCCGCAGCCTCCAGGCCTGTCTGTCTGCTGTGCAAACTGCAGGGGCCAGGGCCTTGGGGGTGACAGTGGTGGCCTCTGGACCAGCTCCAGGGCTGAATTTTGGATGCTGTTCCTAGTCACCTGCCTTGCAGAGTCTGAGCTGCCGGGCGCCTTTTTAGTAAGTTCCATTTCTGCTCACATCCGCCGGTGTCCTTCTCTGCGACCTGCAGATAAGAAGCTGGCCTGATAGATGACTCCTCGGCACTGCCACCTGTCAGCTGTCCAGAGTCACGCCGCTGGGCATGGCACACCTGGGACAAGTCCCAAGCTCCCGGTGCCGCCTTGCTTGCCCTGCTGTCAGCCCAGGAGCTGTAGGGAGCCACAAAGGCCACATATGTGCCAGAGACCCATCCCTCCCGGCCTGGCGCGGTGGCAAGAGCAGACTTTGTGGAGACGGTGGGTCGGAAAGGTGAGTAAATGGGCCGGGAGGAAAGGGAATGGTTTTCTGCAGAAAAGACATTAAGCGAAGCCTGACTATTTGGACAGTAGAACTAAGAACTGACTCGGGATTGAGGACACGGCCCCTGTGCCAACATGTCACCCCCTCCCCCGATCCCAGCCCCCGGTTCTGAGCCAACAACAATGGGGAAAACAGAAAAAACAAGCACTTGGCAACAATTAATTGCTGAGATGCAAAGAAAAATTGTTTTGAATATTAGAATTATAGATATAAAGCTATTAGGAGCATGATTCAGAGTTTATGAAAACATTATTTATATTGATTTATTCTCAGAGCCATCAAGACTCCTTGAAAATAATTAAAGTTGACATTTCCATTGCTGAAGCTAAATGTTGATATCATGTAATGAAAATTATATGCTTGGCATGGGCTGCGTCTAGAAAGCATTAAATACCAGCATCGGGGGAATCTTGGTCTACCCCCCACCCTCTTATTATGGACCCAGCCACCCATGGACAGGCCTCTGAGGCCCCCTGGCCCAGGTTCCGGTGGTCAGTCACCCAAGGGGCTCCCAGAAATGATGAGTGGGGCAAGGGGCACACCCAGGGCCAGCAAGGAAGGGGCTCAGCCAGAGCCATGAGCTGAGGTGCCAGGGTGCAGTCGGCACCAGCCCAGGAGGTCCTGGCAGGCCCTGAAGGAGGAAAGGAGGTTAGAAAAGAGAAGGGAGAGTGGGGCCAGGAAGTGGGGAGTGAGGATGGCAGGGAGGCTGCAGGAAAGGGAGGGCAGGGAGGTCTCCATTCCAGCATTGGGAAACTGCCTGCACTTGGTAACCTCCAGGCTGGTAGCTGAGTGCCAGTCTCCACCTCTCTTGAGCCCCGTGGCCACTGGGGTCTTCATCTGCTGATGGCTGTGTAAGAGCCGGGGGTGGTCTCTCAGGAGCCATGTCATCGCCTCATCCTCCAAGAGCCGCTGTGCTGTTCTCTGCCCTCCTCTCTCCATCAGGCGAGCAGGGCAGCTGGCCTCTCGTGTCCGCCTGTACCAATCCCTAAGATGATGGATTTCACACAGCAAAATGGGGATCCTTTGGTGAATAGTGAAATCAATTTCATGAGCTGTGACTAGCATTACCCCACACACACACACTACACACCCACATGCACACGCGCACGCACGCACGCGCGCAGGGTAGACGACACCAGTGGATCTGGCAAGCAGTGAAAAGTAAGGCTCTATGAAACTTTATGTGTGTGCATATATGGGTCCTGTTTGTTTTTTGTTTTTTGTTTTTTTCAAAACAATGCGAAGCTGTTTGATAGTCTAGGAGTTTGTCCAGGTTTTAATGTTTCTGTATGAATGTGGGTGAACTTCTATTTTGATTCTAGGATATGTTCCTGGGGGTTAGGATGGGGTTGGGGAGGGGGTTAGAATCAGTTTAAACTCCACACACTCTCCCACACACTCAGGCACACTCAGATACACATACAGGAACACGTGACAGACCAGCAGAGACTTATGGTCTGTCTGCACAGCCCCCTCAGGAAAAGTTAGTCAAAGGCACCAGCCAGTCACCTGGGTTCTGGGCTCACTAAAAGCCCACAGGCCTGCCGATTTGCTCTCATTGGTAATTTCCATATACAGGCAAACGCCACCGCAGGAGCTCCGTATTGCTGCAGACCGCTGGCTCTGGAGGCTCATCACCCGGAGGGCTTTGGGGTCGACTGAACCCAACACTGTGCAACATTGCGTGCGTTCGCTCATTTTTTGCAACTAACTTTCCTGAATCATCTGTGTCCCATGCTCCGTGTTTAGAGTTGGCAATTTGGAGATATCAGAATCGAGTCCCGGCCTCAGATTGTCTCCTCGGATGGGAGACGGAGCCAGGCCACCGTGACAATGCAGGGTCCTGTGGGCTCTGGCAGCCATGAGCCCCAAGGAGGGGTGGGCGGGCGCCAGGACAGTCCTGCCAAGGACAGCACCCCACCCAGAAAGGCGCAGAAGCCTCAGGGGCCCCAAGGGAGAGGCCGTCCGGCTGGCAGAGGCCTTGGGCGTCCAGGGCAGACGTGAAGTTCTTGGAAAAGCTGGGTGGCCCCAAGGGTGGGGGGTGAGGAGGAGGCTCGAGACAGAGCAGGGTCTCCCCAGAGTTTGGGGGGAGGCTCAGGTCGGGTCAGAAGAGAACGGCTATCCATTAGCTGCCCAGACTGCAGTCAAGTCACTGCCTTGATGCTTTAGAGGGGAAACTGCTTGAGTGAAGGCACCCCTCTTCCAGGGGGATGAGGCTCCAGGGAGGGAAGACCCACCAGCATGGGGAGACATGTACCCTCTCAGATCCTGGGTTTTTCCCTCAAGCCTCCTTACCTCCAAGTACTCAGGCCTGCCCTCCTCCCCCACCCCCCAACTCAGACCCAAGAATCCTGGATGGGGCCACAGGTGGGCTGATGGAGGGGATGGGGGCTCAGTGGATGTAGAGACAACACAAGTTGCCTGAAGGACCTTTCCCCTCAGATTCTGGGCCCCTCCTTTTACCCATCCAACACCCGCCCCCATCCTTGCCCCACAGAAAGAAAGGCCCAGAGAGGGGAGACCCTAGGGAGTGGCCCTTGGGCGTCCATGGGGAACCCTGGCTCTTTGTCCCCTCCCTCTTTCCCTCAAGAGCCTCTGCTCTCTGTGGGGGATCCTAGGGTTCTGGGGGGCACATGCTACCCCAGGGCTAGACCGCATGGCCTGGGCTGAGCCAACTGAACGCCTTCTGGTCAGGTGACCTGCATATCTATCCAGTCCAGCTAGAATGCAGCTTAGGACACTGGCTGTTCTTTCTCACTTTCTTTCCTGCATAAATGAACTCGACGCGCACAGCCCCTAGAGCTTCTGGAAGACATCGGGGCAAATATTGAGTGGTATCAGCCTTGGAAGCCTAACTGTGGAAGACAGGGGAGCCATGGAAAGAAGCCTGCCTGCTGGGCCCCTCACAGTCCAGGAAAGGCTCCCTGGTCCCGTGGGTTCCATTCCCAGTTTCCCACTCACTGGATGTAAGGCACTAGGCAGCTCAGAAGAGATGCTAATGGTGGAACTTAATACACAGGTGTGAGGCTTAAAGGCCCCAGTGCAAGCGCCTACCACTGCCTGGGGCAAGCATCCTCTCATGCCTGGCCCTGTTCTGCAGGCTTTTCTGGCGCTAATGTAAGTCTCATACACCAGGCAATCACTCTGGTCAAACTTTAAAGGATGAGTAGGGGGGAAATGAGTAGGAACTAAAAGAGATGGCAAACGCCCAGAGAAGCATACGGTCACGTGATTATGGGAAGCCATGAGCAGCTCATTATCACTAGGTTCCAAGAGAAACCCAGGAGCAGCAGGTGATGGAGCCGTGAGGAGGCGACCTGGTATACTTTGGGGTGAGACCATTCTCTGAACCAAGGATCACAGACCCACATGCCGAGAATCAAATGTGAGAGTGAACGGAGGGAAGCACGGGACGTGCAAAAGGAGAGCAGAGAAAGGCCAGTGGCGCTGAAGGGCAACAGGGGCTGGTGAGGACTGTGGCTGGAGAGCACAGGCTCCCGCCTGGCCCCTCTGCACTGTTGCCTGCAGAGGTTTGGACTCAATGGGGCCACATCTGGGTTTGTTTTTTCAAGCAAAGCCAGAAGCCCAGATTCATGAAATCTCCTGATTTTAAAAGATGATGAATTTAAATTTCTCAGAAATACTGGGGAGGCCAGTGCCAAGAAGGTCCTGATAAATCATGACTGCAGGTTATGTTTAACCCACAGGCCACCAGTTGAAGGCTCTGGTGTGGGCGGTGGAGGTACCCTGAGGGCAGCAGCGTCTACTCTTTGTCTTTCGTGACAGGGACCCTGGCAGTGCGGGAATAACTGATTTAAGGGCAGCTGCCTGGGGGGTGGGAGGGATGCTGGAACACTCCAGATGGGGATAATAAAGACATGGACAGGGTAAGGAAATGGAACTGAATTGAGGAAGGTGTAAAAAGTACAGTCAGCTGGGCCAGGGGGCCCTCTCCAGCCCACGGGATCCTGCATCCTCCGTGAGCCCTGGTTTGGGTACTGTTCCCCTGGCACGTGACCTGCCAGCTCATCTATGGCTCACAGGTGCGGATGTACCGAGCAGAGGGCAGTGCTTGGAGGGCAAGGGCCGTGCTTTCCTCCCTGCTTCCCGGGACCCCGACACACCCCATACAGCACCAGGCCCATGGTGGCCCCTCGCCAAACACTAACTCCCTTGGCAGCAACTGCGATAAACCTATCCCAAGAGAGACATGCTGTCAGCCAGTCAAACACGTGTGCACAGCCCACCTCCTCTGTGCCAGGCTCTGGGACAGCCAGGAGCGTGTCATCTCGGCCAGGTAAGTGGCTTAGTCACCCCGCCTTCCTGGAGCAGTGCCGAAGGGGTGGACAAGGAGCAGGTCATTCATCAAACCCAGGAGAAAGAGATGGCAATCAGCTCTGGGGGAAACAAAGCAGGCACAGTGGAGCGACCAGGGATGCAGGGAGGCCCCTCCCAAGGAGGTGGCTTGAAGGCACCAAGTGGGGGGAACACTGGGCGGGGAGAAGGTTCCACCTTCAAAGAGGCAGAGGTAGGATGTGGTTGATGTGGCTGGACCAGAGTGAGCAAGGCGGGGGAGGCAGGAGGTGAACCAGAGGGCTGAGGGTGGAGAAGGTCTCAGCCCCATGGGCCATCGGGAGATCTTGGACTCCTGAGTGCAGACTGGAGGAACTGCAGTGGGTCGAGCAGAGGAAAGGCACGGTGCAACTGGAGCTAACAAAACGGCCCGGCCGCTGCACGGAGCGTGGGGTAAGGGCAGGAGCAGCGAAGCCAGGCTGTTCGCCATCCACCTGGAGGGGTAGGGAGACTCCAGACCAGAGGGGGACGGTGTGGAGGTGGTGAGACCTGGCTTGCATCTGGAGGTGGGGCTGGCGACCAGTTGATGGACTGGGTATGGGGTGTGAGACAGGAATGGAGGACAGCTCCCAGGACGGGGTCTGACCGGAAGGATGGGGCTGCCATTCAGCGAGAGGAGATGAAGCTTCAGGAGGAGCAGGCGGAGTTTTTTACTTGTGGGGGAAGCGGGTGCAGATCGGACAGCAACACAGATATGACAGTTGCCAGCAGGAACAGAGCACCGCGCACCCGTGGGGCTCCGGCAGCCCAAGCACTCTGGAGGTATCATAATCTCATTTAATCAACAACCCAGGGAGGGAGGTGGCGCTTTTGCACACTCTGGCTGGACAGTTAGTTAAGCTATGACTCTGGGTTCCTTCTGCTCCTTCTCGCCTCCCTGTGCCCTCTCCCCACAACAAACCAAGACAAAACGCGCACAGCCAGGTAGTGAAGACAGAGAGCAGAAACTGCTTGAAGGGGCTTTTCTTGCCTTTTGTCAGAGCCTGAACTCAAAGACGAGCCAGTGTCTGGTGGGGCTTGGGAAGGGGAGGCAGGGCCTCTGGCCAGGCTGTGGAGGGGCTCCAAGGGGCTCTCTGCCTCCTCCAGAGCCCCGAGCAGCAGAGCACAGTTCAAAGAAACCACGAGTGCCCCCATGTTTTAGTGAATGGAGACAATAGATACTTGCACGACCTTAATGGGGAGCCCAAGTGTCACGGAGAAGTTCCCTCCCAGAACAGCAAGACTGAGTGTTCAGGTCAGATTATTCTGGTGATAAATGACAGAAAACCTGGCCAGCATCACTTATACCCTAGTTGTGTTCAGAAGCTGGTCTGCAGAGACTTGCAGGAGCTAATTACGTGCCTCCCTTCCCGACTCCACATTCAATGTCATCCAGTGGTGGTATGAACCAGCTACACTGAGACTATTCACACTATGGCAATTGGCAAACACCACACATCAGGACCTTCCTCCCGAATGCTGGTTGCTAAACGTTGACTAGCTCATTTCTGCTGAACCCTTTTCCTCAGAGTGTGTTGTGACTTTTACTGGCTGACACCACTGGGACACCCAGGGCTAGAGCTGACTGCAGGCCATCCAAATGTCATCCCTTGGGCTCAGACTTTCTCTCCTCGTCATGTACCTCCCAGGGTGGCAAAACGGAGCTGGGGTCTAGCTTCAGATCCTGTAAGAACCAGCTGAGAGACCCCAGAGGAGGAGGCAAAAGCTTCTCTGCACCCTCACGCCCGCCAAGTCCCAGCAGAAGCCCCATAATAATTGAGCTTCATGGGTCCCACAGGCCGCACGCTCACCCTGAATCAACAACAATGACCAGGCGCTGGTGGTCCCAAGACAGAGCCACGTGTAGAGTTCCCTGGTGGTCCAGTGGCTGAGACTCCTGCTCCCGATGCCGGGGGTGGGGGTTTGGTCCCTGGTCAGGGAACTAGACCCCACATGCCACAACTAAGAGCTCACTTTCTGCAACTAAAGATCCTGCAACAAAGAGCCGGCATGCTGCAACTTAAGACCCGCACCGCTGAATAAGCAAGAGTGAGGGGGTGTTCCAAGGGCTGCCTCTCACCCAGAAAGAACTGCTACTCTGCTCCCACTCCAGCTCTGGCGCAGGCCCAGGGCTGACCTGGCCGGGCTCACTGGGGGGCCCTGGGCCCCTCCTTCACCATCTCTAGTCCTGGCACCACTTTTGGATTCGGTGGCCTGCTCTGACATGCCCCGGGCCATGTAACCCCAGGGGTGCAGCAGACAAGACCTCAGCCTGCCGCGGGAGGCACTAGCCTCCGAAAGGGACTGACCACGGGCTTGATACACTCCCAACCAGACGCGAGCAGGCGGTTGAACAGCTCTGGTCACTGTGGGCTGGAGAGGCAGGCATGGGTGCCGCCCTGCGACATTTGCTCGACTGTCACACACACTGTGTCTCTCTTTCTCTCTCTCACACACACACAGATGGTTGCAAGGGCTGAGAGTGGGTATAAGATGCCCTGGAGATCTTCCCCACCCTCCACCCCCCAGCACTTGTCCTCAGCAATTCCAGGGCTCCCTGAGGGAGAGCTTGGTCGGAGCAGAGGGAAGGGATGACTTAAACTTAAGCCTTGTCTTGAAAGGCAGTGTCATGCCCACAACCTGGGCCTCCTCCATGTCCTCCACCACCTCCTGAGCCCTGAGAATGTCCCATTCATCCACCTGAATGAACACCGCCTTTGCTGCTTCCTAATGAAGCCGTGCGCGTGAGGGCAGCCTGCCCCATCCCTGTGTATGCCCTAGGCCCCTCGAGCCGCTCCTGTGTGTTCTGACCTGCACAGGGTGCTGGGGCCAGAGTCACCCTTGGGAATGCCAGGGCCCCAGGGGCCCAGAGCAGACCTGCCTCTTTGGGAGGATCGCTTAGGCTTTCCTGGCCCAGGCTCAGCCAGGGGGCAGTCTGCAGCCGGGCCTGTCCTGCTCCGCATCCCATACAGCTCAGCCCTAGCCCCAGAGGACCCTCCCTCACACACAAAGCCATGTCACCCCAGCCTGCCCCGGGGGTGCCTTGGACAGATGGAGGTGCGGGAGCAGGAGTGAAATGCCTCGGGCGGGGGGTGGGTGACAGGGAGGGGTGGGGAAGATGTCCTAGGGAGGGTTTCCCACGCCTCCCTCCCTTCCCACCTGGGCTACTGCCACTTCCATTTATACAGTCTTCCTAGACTCTACCAGCTACCTTCATTTAGGGAACTTAGGTCCTGAAGAGGGGACACTTGGAGGTGGGGGGTGGCGAGCAGGCATCCACCCTCAGGCCTCCTGCTTGGGACCTCATCTCCTTCTTTACCACTGTCCTTTCCTTGGGCCACTCTCTAACCTTCTCAGGACCTCAGTCTCATCATCTGTAAAATGGATACTTTGGACTTGGTCATCTCTAGGGTCCCTTCCCTCTGGGTGAGCTGCATCCTGCCAACCCTTGGCCGGGATTCCCTTTGGCTGCTAGCCAGCTGTGCTGCCTCAGGCAGGATTTTAGCCTCTCTGGGCTCGTTTACTCCTTTGTACACTGGGTTCAAAGCTGTTGTTCTGCTGACCTCAGAGCCTGTGGTGAGGGTCAAACATTATCAAGGATAGGAATGTAATTCTTTAAAAATTTTTGTTTATTAAAATAGAGTTGATTTACAATGTGTTTATGCTGTACAGTAAAGTGCTTCAGTTATGAATATATACATTTTTATATTCTTTTCCATTATGGTTTATTGCAGGGTATTATAATTTTCTGTGCTATACAGTAGTACCTTGTTGTTTATCCACCCTATATATAAGAGTTTGCATCTGCTAATCCCCAAATTCCAATACTCCCCTCTGCAACCCTCCTTCCCCTTGTCACCCATAAGCCTGTTTGTTCTCTGTGTCTGTTTTCTCTTTTGTAGATAGGTTTATTTATGTCATATTTAAGATCCAACATATGGAAGTGACATCATATGGTATTTATTTCTCTTTCTGATGTAGCTCACTTAATATGATAATCTCTAGTTCCATCCACGTTGCTGCAAATGGCATTATTTCCTTTTTTTTTTTTTTTCTGTCACACCACATGGCATGGGGAATCCTGGTTCCCCAACTAGGGATCAAATCTGCACCCCGGCAGTGGCAGCTCAGGTTCTTAACCACCGGACCACCAGGGAAGTCCCTGCTTCATTCTTTGTTATGACTGAATAATATTCCATTGTGGGGATTCCCAGGTGGCTCAGTGGTAAAGAATCTGCCTGCCAACACACGAGACATGGGCTCAGTCCCTGAACTGGGAAGATCGCCTACAGAAGGAAATGGCAACCCACTCCAGTATTCTTGCCTGTGAAATCCCATGGACAGAGGAGCCTGGCAGGCTACAGTCCATGGGGCCACAAAACTTCAGACGTGACAGAGGGACTGAGCTTTCACACACACACACACACACACACACACACACACACACACGAGTATTCCATTGTATTCACAGACACATCTTCTTCATCCATTCCTCTGTCAATGGACATTTAGGTTGTTTCCGTGTCTTGGCTGTGGGGACGGTACTGCTATGAACACAGGGGTGCGTGTATCTTTTCAAATTATAGCTTTGTTCAGGTATATGCCCGGGAGTGGGATTGCAGGATCACTCAGCTCTATTTTTAGTTTTTGAGGAACCTCCATAGTGTTTTTCATAGTGGCTGCACCAACTAACATTCCCACCAACTGTATAGGAGGGTTTCTATTCCTCCACAAAGAATGGGAATGTGCTTTGAAATCATGAAAGCCGCTACAGATGTGCGGTAGCGGGACTGCCTAATTCTGGAGTCTCCAGGTGCCAGCGAGGCTCTGTTTCGTTTGGCTGGCCGGCTGTCATCTCGTATTTGGATGCCATTAGGCAGAGCGCAGACAGTCCAGTATGCCCCAGGCCTCCCCTCCGCCTACTCTCTCAGAGCAGCCAGCAGCATCATAGCCTGCCTTTGTCGTGTTAATATCAAGTCCTCACTCCCACCTGGAAGCTTCTGGGGTCCTGTGGGTACCTCCCAACAGGAAGATCATTCGTCTGCAACATATGGCTTGCGGAGGGCCCAGCCCTCAGCCTCCAACCGACCCCCCCAGACCCCCCAGCCTCCTGGGCCCGAGGGCAGGAAGGGGCCCACTGCCTCCAACCATAGCTTATGACAAACGACTCCCATGGGTTCTGAAATGACCACATCGTTTTCCCTTTTTCCGGTTAGAAATTTGTCAAGTCTCCTCCAGCCTGGCCCGCATCCCCAGCCCCCTTCCATCTACACCCTGCCTGTGCTCCTCAGACCTTAAAGAATATTTAACCACCTGTTAAATGATTTATCCCATTGAGGCTGCAGAGCTCAGGGCATCGCACAGGCCTCCTGGAGAATTAACTAGAGCCATAAATCAAAGCGACATTTGAGAAATTTCCAGCCGCCCCAGACAGTAGGCAGTGGCTCAGGCCCAGACAGGGGAAATGGCATTTAGATGGGGGGAAATGGCATTTAGGATGGAGAGGCAAGAGCGCTGGCGGGGAGCGGCCTCCAGGCCGGCTCTGGAGGAGGACGTGGGCCAAGGACGTTCCGCTCCCACAGGGCTCTGTGGGGACCGTGGGCATATCCCCTTGGCTCTTTGTGTCAAGTGCAGACAGCAACTTAACCCCTCACATGTCCAGAGCCTGCAAAGGGCTTTCCCGCCTGTTGCGTCATCTGCTTTCAGAACAGCCCAGGGAATTGGCATGGGAATGAGGGCAGTTAGCCTAACGGTGGGGTTCTGGGCAGCAGCCCTCCTGTGGGGCAGTCCTGACTTTGGCAGCCCAAGAGGGACAATGGTGGGACGCAGGGACCAGACAGCTTGGGTTGAGGGCTGGTGGCAAGTGAGGCTTGTTTAGATTCTGGTCCAGGGTCCAAGGGCAACAGAGGGAAGGAAGATCAGAGAAGCTGATCATGAACTGAGCCAGTTCACTTGTGTCCAACTCTGCGGCCCCATGGACTGAGCACGCCAGGTTTCCCTGTCCATCACCAGCTCTTGAGCTTGCTCAAACTCATGGACATCCAACCATCTCATCCTCTGTCATCCCCTTCTCCTCCTGCCTTCAATCTTTCCCAGCATCAGGATCTTTTCCAATGAGTCAGTTCTTAGCATCAGGTGGTCATAGTACTGGAGTTTCAGCTTCAGCATCAGTCCTTCCAGTGAATATTCGGGGTTGATTTGCTTTAGGATTGACTGGTTTGATCTTGCAGTCCAAGGGGTTCTCACGAGTCTTCTCCAGCACACAAATGCCAACTATGTGGTAAACCCAGGGTCAAGTTGCAGAGACGAACCCCTCAAATCCCACAATAACCTAAGGAGGAAGGAAGGGAGAGAGTTCTTTAAATCCCATTTTACAGATGGGTAAAACTGAAGTTAGCAAGAATCCGAGCTAAGGACTGAACCCAGATTGGTCAAACTTCAAATTAGGTGATTTTTCTTCCCCACTATGAGGTCTTCTAAAAAATAAAATATAAAATATCCTGGTCATGGTACTTCCCTGGTGGTCCAGTGGCTAAGAATCTGCTTTGCAATGCAGGGGACATGGGTTCGATCCACGGTCCGGGAGCAAAGATCCCACGCGCCTCAGAGCCACTAAGGCCACGTAGGGCAACTACCGAGCACTCCAGAGCCCTCACACCTCAAGGAGTCTGCACGCCGCAACTACCGAGGCTGTGTGCTGCAACTGACGCCGACACAGCCAAGTAGGTAAATATATGCATACTTTTTAAAAATAAAAAAAATACAATTTAAAAATTTTAAATTTTAAAAATGTACCAGTCACTTGACTGTGCCTGGCCCTCCACCTGGCCCGCGTCATCACCTAGAGTCCTTACAACAACTCTAGAGCCTGGGTTTCTTACTCTTTCCATTTTACAAATGAGGGAAGCTGAGGCCCCGAAGCCCCCAGCTCTAAGATTCCCAGCCAGCCCCTGGTCCAGCAGACACACCACACAGATGACCGCCTGGGTTTGGAGTTTCCATGCGGGAGGCTTGGCAGTACCTTCCAGGCGAGAACAAGCCAACTGGACCATCAGGCCCTGTCTTGGACGGAGAGGAGGGAATCCCACAGGGAGAGGGGCTCAAGCCAGATGCTCAAAGACCAGGCTGGAGCCAGCAGAGTGCTGAGTACGGAGGCTGCAAGGACTCTCGGGGGGTTGCCTGGGCCATCCCAGTGCCAGAGTTCTTGGCAGCTGGCCTTAGTGGGCTCCAGGCACCCAGCCATCAACGGTTCCAAGGCAGAGGGGCAGGGCGAGGCCTGGGCTCATCTTTATCCGGGTGGGCACCCTCAGGGAGGCGTCTGCACCCTGGTGTCCTCTGGGGTGGGGAGGACTTACCCTGAGCCATCATCTCTTCCACCTCTGGAGAGTGAAGGCTAGGTGGGGAGGCCCTCACTGCTGGGGCCAGAGCTGGCAAGGCACTTCGTGGTCACCGGGGCTCAGAGAGACTGAGTAACTCGCCCGAGGTCAACCACTGGTGTGAAGTAGAGCTCGGAGGAGCCCACGCCTGCTGCAGATACGGCAGCAGGGTCAACCCGTCACAGGGTGCTGAGAGCTCTATCCAGATACTCCGGCGTCATCACGGCAGGCAGCAGGCTCTGGAACCAGCCACTGGCCTCCCCTTGCTCAGCCCAGCTCATCGCCCCTGCCCCCATCCCGAAACACAGCCCTCCCCCATCCACCCCTTCCCAGAGTGTAAACTCAGCCAGGTGTCCAAAGAGACCAGGGCCCTCTCATGCCTGCTCAGGGCACAGCCCTGGGGCTCCCAGCCACTAGCCTTCCGGGCAAAATGATGCAAGACCCCAACAGTGGTGAGGAGAGCAGAGGACGTCCCTGACCCTCCTGCACCCTGGCGTGGGCCTCATGCTGCCCACTTACCAACCCAAGCCCCCAAGCCCCCAGCCATCCCCTGAACCACCCTCTCCCCTCCCCTGCCAGATCCTTCCCATTCTCTGCCTTCTGTTTCTCGGGCCAGATCTCAGGGACCCATCGTCATCACAGACTCGAAAGCTGAGGCGACAGGGACAGATGACGCTGAGCTCTGCATCCCCAGCAGAGCGAACACTCCCTCCACTGGGCCTGATGCCGCCAGGCTCGCTTACTCCTCCAGGACCAGCTCCAGCTCTGCCCCAGCCACCTCCCATCCACAGGCCACAGGCTGCGTGGGCTTCATGGGTTTGGGGAGGCCCACTTGTCTGAGGGAGCACACAGTCCGTTCCAGGGCCACAGCAGGGCCTCTTGGCTGGAGTGGGGAGAGGGCTGGGCCCCAGGGAGTGGACCCTTAGAGCTGCTACCCTGAGTGACAATGTCAAAACTCCCCCAGAGGATGCAATCAATTCAGGAGCTTGCAGACAGGGGAGGGGAGGCCCCTTTGCACATGTGCCCCGTCATCTGTCCCCAGTAGGAGAAGGGCAAGTCTGCAGCCTTGTGTAGAAGAGGGCCTGGGGGGCTGGGGGGTAGGCATGATACACCCCAGACCTCGGACTCAAGGCCAGAGAGAAAGGCCCTGTGCCTCTTCATGGTTCTGTGAGTGGCACCCCAGGGTTGCCTGCCCCCAAGAGTGGCTTTAAGAGGCCGACAGGCTCTGACACAGCTCAGCGGGCCTCCAAGTAACACGCCCTTGTTGTTCGCTGTCAGGGGCTGGGGAGGGGGAATGGGCAGCCCCTTCCTCACGCTGGGGGTCCAAGGCGCTGTGGCTGGAAGCTGCTCCAGTGGAGGGGCTGGGAAAGTTCACTGAGGTCTTCTGGGTTTGAGCCACACAATCTGAGTTGGATGCCAGTAAGTTCCCATTCAACAGCTCCCATAGCCGTGATCAGAAGGGTCTCCATGGCCCTGGAAGGGGCCGGGGGAGCAGGGAGCCACTGGGGGTGGTTGAGGGGCGTTTCCCACACTCCTCCTCACAATATTTAGAAGGAGCTCTTTCCAGCCTCAGGGCTCAGGAACGGAGACAAAGAATCTCGTGAGGACAAACTTCTGTCCTTTAGGGGTGTCATTTAAGGGGGCCGATCTCTGGAGCAGCCAGCCCTGGAGACCCCATGTTGACCCAAGGAGCTAACAGCCTGAACCCCTATGTCCCCACCTGTACAATGGGACCTACAGGTACCCCAAGATGCTGAGCGTTAGGACCGGATGAAGACCGGTTTACGCTTGGCTTGTTGTAGGAGCTCCCAGGCCTTAGTTCCCGCCTCTGTCTCCACCGCATCTCTGGGGAGTCACCTCTGGGCAATGTTTCTCTCCTCCACCTGCCTCTGTAGCCAATAAACCCCGCCGGGTCACCCACTGACTTCCTGAGTCTGGCCTAAGGAGGTGCCTTGTTGATGTAAACAGTGGTGGGGGTGAAGATCCTCAAGGATGACCCAGAGGCAAAGGGGAAAGTGCTCAGCCTGCCCGCCTCTGGAACATTCCGGTGGGCCATGCAGATGCGGCCAGCGAGGCCCCAGGACCTGGGTAGAAATGCCCAAAGCTCGGGGTAAGCCTGAAAACGAAAGAAAGAGGAGGACCGGGGGCACAGGACCTGGCAGAGGAGCCAAGGAAGGAGCCCCCTGGAGTCGAGACCCCAGCTGGGAGCCCGCCGTGCCCAGGGCCCAGAGCAGGGAGCAGACAGTGGTCCCCAGACAGGCAGAGGGGGTTCCCACCAGAAGACAAATGGCCAGATGGCAGAGAGAAGGCGCCGGCTGCAGCCTCCACTGGGAAAATTAATTAAGCCTTCAGTTAGTGCAGGCCTGGCCCTGTCGGCTTCAAGGGGCACCCAGGGCCCAGGCTGCCCTGCCCAAGCCAGGAGTTAATGACTCAGCCTCTAAGTGAACTCAGCGGAGCCAGTCAGAAGCACCCAGCCTCTGTCTGCCTGCCTGCCTCCAGGCAGGAGGGAGAGGTGGGCACGCCTCTTTGTATCCCCTTTGCCACCAGGAGTCAACAGGTCACCTCATAGGCCAGCTGGAGGTGAGACGGCGTGGTGGACCCTCTAACCCCTGGGCCTGGGTGTCCTGATATGACTCCCAGAAAGGAAGGAACCAGAGCCCTAGCATGAGAGGGCAGGGAGGCCCCAAGAGGTTTCACTGCAACATTCCCTGTGTCTGATAAGGCGGGAGGTACTGGAAACAAAGATGGAGTCCAGCCCTACCTTCCAGGAGCTCACGGCCAGCCGGAGGGGCAGGGCTGCAGAGTAAACAGATATGAAACTGACCTGCTCCAGACCATGCTTGGCCAGGGCTGCCAGTAGCAGCACCCTCCGAGAGGTATCCAGGGAGGGGTCTCAGCAAGCCTTGCAGCTGGCCAGGTGAACATATGGTCCCCACCCTTTCTTTTACAGGTGAACAACCTAAGGCCCAGAGAGGGCAGGCAACTGGCCCAAGGTCACACAGCGACTCCAGGGCAGGACCAGAACCAGAAATCAAGCTAGAACCCACCACGGAGGCTGTAAAGAGTTTACCTGCTCACATCGCACACGGCAAACTGAGGCTCAGAGGACACTGAACGGAGCCCTCCTGGTACCCACGTCCCATCCTGAGACAGGCTGGCCCTCCCAGGGTCATGCCCGGGAGTCCACTCACTGTCTTTTCTACTGGGAGCAGCCGCTCCCTCAGGGGCACAGGTGCTTCCTGCCCTTTCCCACCTCCCCATCTCCTGCTCACACCAGAAGCGTTCCCCCAGCACCTTGGGCCAACAGGGCGGGTCACCAAGAACAGCCAAACTCCACTGACCCTCCCAACACTGCCAGAGCCAGGTGTAGAGCCTGCTGCTCAGACTCACCCAGGGAGCTGGTCAAAATGCAGACTCCTAGGCCCCTCCCAGGACCCGATGAATCAGACTCTCTGGAAATGGGGCGAGGAATCAGAGCTTTAACATAAACCCCGCAGGGTTTTATTTTCATAAATGTTGTTAGTGGGTACATAAATACAGAAAAGCATACAAGCCATAAGTGAATTACTCCACACATTCTCACGAATTGCACACCTGTTTAATCTACCCGAGATCAAGAAACGAACACCAGTAGCCCCACAGAAACCCCCTCCTGGGACTTCCCTGGCAGGCCAGCGATTAAGGCTTTGCACTTCCAATGCAAGGGGCAGAGTTTGATCCCTGGCTAGGGAACTAAGATCCCACATACTACATGGTGCAGCCAAATAAAAAAAAGAAACCCCCTCCTGCCCCCTTCCCACCAACCTCCCCAGAGGGTGCCACTACCCTGACTTCTAACAGCTTAGACCAGTCTTGCCTGCTTTTGAACTTCACGTGCTCACATGTATGGAATTCTACATACACTTGGGTCTGCTTTTCCTGCCCGACATTGTTTGCGAGGCTCGCTGAAATCATTACGTGCAGTGGTGGTTTATTTCCTCTTGCTGCCGAGTAGCATTCCAGCCTATGATTATACCACAATTTTTCTGCGTTCTGCTGGCGGTGGGCATCGTTGTTTCCTAACTTCAGGATAGTAACAGGGGATTGCTGTGAAAATTCTACTGCGTGGATCTCTGTGGACGTTTGTATGCATTTCCAAAGGGAACACATCTACGAGTAGAATGTTGCATCCTGGAGTTTGCTTGTGAGCACGTGCAACAGACACCGCAAATGATTTTCCAAAGGAGCTGTACCGAGTTAGACCCCACCCGCCTATCTGGGAGTTTCAGTTCATCACATCCTCCCCGACAGTTGGTACACGTCTCTCTTCATTTGAGCCATTCTGGTGGGTGTGTAGTGAGCTCATTTTATGCTTCCGCTTGCACTTCCCTGATGACTAATGATGTTGAGCACATGTTCTTCTGTTTATTGGCCATTTAAGCATCCTCTTCTGCGAAGTGCCTGTTCAGATCTTGTGCCAATTTTTAAATCGGATTGTTTGTCTTTTCCTTATCAATTTATAGGAGTTCTACATATATTTGGAATTCCAGTCCTTTGTTGGAGATGTGTATTGTAAATATCTTCTCAACTTGGCTTCTTGCCTTTCTACTGTTAATAATATCTATTTTTAAAGATTGAAGTATAATTGCTTTACTGCATTGCATTAGTTTCTGTTGTACAACAGAACTAATCAGCTATCTGTATACATATATCCCCTCCTTCTTGGACCTCCATCCAACCCTCCTCATCCTACACATCGGTGCTATATATACACAGAGGAATATTATTTAGCCATAAAAAGGAATGAAAGTGGGTCATTTGCACAGATGTGGATGGACCTAGAGTCTGTCACACAGAGTGAAGTTGAGTCAGAAAGAGAAAAACAAATATCATATATTAACCCATATATGTGGAATCAAGAAAAATGATATTTTTTGATGAACAGAGTTTTTCATTTGAATATAATCCAAATTTTCCTTGGAGGGTTTTTTTTTTTTTTTTTTTTTGCAGGGGAGTGTTCCATTTCTTCTATCCTGTGACCAGGTGACTTTATACACATGGACATTTGAGGTGTGTGAGTAGAACTCCTCTAGATGTATGACTGTCCTTGTTATTGCTAACTTCCACTTCCTTTCTCAGCCAGAGACAGAATTTGCTTAATCATGCCAGCTTCACTTACTGAGTATTTACTTTATTTTTATTATCATTATTATTATTTTTATTATGGAGTGCTCCTGCATCTAGGTTGCCTATGTTGTGCCCTGTGGCAAAAAACCTTGTTACTATCAGCTGTTCACACTGTCTGGGGCATGCCCAAGTAAGCACCTGAACGTAAATGGCAGATTTAAGGTAGTCCGCGAATATACCTTATTGAAGACCCAAGACCCAAGACCGGGAGCCAGTTCCAATGGAGTGCACCTTAACTGTTCAAGGCCACAGCTGGTTTCTCATCTCCCCTCCCCGAAGATGGCTACCTACGTCTCGGTCAAATGAACCTGGGCATCTCACAGATCCCGCCAGAAGTGGCACTCGGACTCACAGGAAAGGCACAGAGATAAACAGAGACTGCAGGGCCCCTGATGTCTTCCCCAGGACCCACAACCCTGGCCCGGCCACCCAGGGTGGGCATGTCGCTCGTGGTGGCTTAAAGGCAGCGCTCAAGCACTTTGCATGTTGTGGGACACAGAGCATCTGCCATACCACGTATGCTAAGAACCACTCCTGAGACAGGAGGGCCATGGAGTGTAGCACCAGGGTGACCCCAGCCCCCTGGCCACAGATGATTGGACGGGAGCGGACACTTACCAGGCTGAGCCTCCAAGGCTCTCTCTCCAGGGAGAGAATTTGTCTGAGGGGCAGTCTTCTAGTCCAGACCCCTGCAAGGGAGAGATGACGGGAGCTGAGACTGCCGTGAGAGCTGCCGGTGGGCACAGCCAGCCCTAGCCCCCTGGAAGCCATCAACATGGTCTGCAGAGGAAGGCAGAGGAAGCGGATGTGCAGACAGGAGAGGGATGAAGGGTGGAGTGTGCACACCGCCAAGGTCACCGCTCACCTCCTGGGTCTTGACCCTTCTGCTGCGCTCCCACCCGGGGGAACCCAGAAGACACTCAGCATCTTTCCAATAAGTCCCCCTTTCTGTTTAACGTGAATCATGTCTTGCAACCTAGAGATGATTATCACCTTGAATCCTCAGAGCTCTGGATTCTTCCTTTTTTCAGAAATGAAGAAACTGAGACTTGAAAGATGGCATTTAAGTGCTTTTTCCAAAACCTGGCTGCCACTAAAAAAACCAGAGCCAGGACTCTAGCCTCATCTGTATGGCTTAAGTTCAGTTCAGTTGCTCAGTCGTGTCCGACTCTTTGTGACCCCATGGACCGCAGCACACCAGGCTTCCTGTCCTTCACCAACTCCCGAAGCTTGCGCAAACGCTAATCCATCAAGCAGGTGATGCCATCCAACCATCTCATCCTCTGTCATCCCCTTCTCCTCCTGCCTTCAATCTTTCCCAGCATAAGGGTCTTTTCCAATGAGTCAGTTCTTCACATCAGGTGGCCAAAGTATTGGAGTTTCAGCTTCAGCATCAGTCCTTCCAATGAATATTCAGGACTGATTTCCTTTAGGATGGACTGGTTGGATCTCCTTGCAGTCCAAGGGACTCTCAAGAGTCTTCTCCAACACACTTCAAAAGCATCAATTCTTCGGCATTCAGCTTTCTTTATAGTCCAACTCTCACCTCCATACATGACTACTGGAAAAACCATAGCTTTGACTAGACAGACCTTTGTTGGCAAAGTAATGTCTCTGCTTTTCAATATGCTGCCTAGGTTTAGCTTTTCTTTCAAGGAGCAAGCGTCTTTTAATTTCATGGCTGTAGTCACCATCTGCAGTGATTTGGGAGCCAAAAAAATAAAGTGTCTCACTGTTTCCATTGTTTCTCCATCTATTTGCCATGAAGTGATGGCACCGGATGCCATTATATTAGTTTTCTGAATGTTGAGCTTTAAGCCAACTTTTCACTCTCCTCTTTCACTTTCATCAAGAGGGTCTTTAGTTCTTCTTCACTTTCTGCCATAAGGGTGGTATCACCTGCATATCTGAGGTTATTGATATTCCTCCCAGCAGTCTTGATTCCAGCCTGGCTGTGCTTCATCCAGCCCGGCATTTCGAATAATATACTCTGCATATAAGTTAAAGAAGCAGGATGACAATATACAGCTTTCCCGATTTGGAACCAGTCTGTTGTTCCATGTCCAGTTCTAACTGTTGCTTCTTGACCTGCATACAGATTTCTCAGGAGGCAGGTAAGATGGTCTGGTATTCCCATCTCTCTAAGAATTTCCCACAGTTTGTTGTGATCCACACAGTCAAAGGCTTTGGTGTAGTCAATAAAGCAGAATTAGATGTTTTTCTGGAACTCTCTTGCTTTTTTGATGATCCAACGGATGTTGGCAATTTGATCTCTGGTTCATCTGCCTTTTCTAAAGCTCAAAGCCTGCTCTAAATAAGAAACGCTCTACAGCACAGAGCCACACATGCTGGGCCTGAGATCAAGGTTTTCCGAAGTGTGTTCTGTAGAACCTAGGGCTCAGGAAATGAGTCACTGGGGCAAAAAAGAAAGAAAAAAGGGATTTTGGTTTTCCTGATCCAACTTTGGGGACAGTGGGCCAAACATACATTGAACAAGCTACTCTTTACTTCAGGGCACTGCAGAGCCTCTGCTAGGAGACATAGGGGAAATTTATAGAATGCAGAGTTTTCTGGAAAATTATGCAAGGATCAAATTTCTCCTCTCCACTCTGGGATCCCCCTGGAAGGGCGTGTCCTGGGCAATTAATGGAAATGTCCATCCCACTGGGTATGTGACACTGAGTTAGAAACATTGAGGGAAGGGGTCTGTTTTCTAAATCTGCTTCCTAAGGGTTTGATTAACCTGAAGCCGATCCCCGCCCCCCCCCCCGGGGCTTAGGCACGCTGGATGTATCAGTTATAACTGAATTTCGGAATCTTTCAAGTGACTGAAGGGCCTCACGATGCCTGGCCAGGACTCCAGGTTCCCAGTGAGCCACCAGCCTCTTCCCAGCAGGAATGAGGCCCACAAGGGGGAAAAGAGAAAAGATGAGGAAGAGAAACGAACCAAAGAAAGACGGGAGGACCAGGGAGGAAGGAAACAGTCCCTCAAACGCGGTGATCTGCGAGGGGGCACACCGGGCTCAGAAACCAGCAAGGGGGTGCACGCCTGGGCGCTGGCGGCTGTGGGGAGCGGTGACCACCCCTAGGCCAGAAGGAGCAGAGGGGAAGAGCGCCCCCGACGCCCTGGAGAGGGTGGGCGTAGCAGGAGCTCTCAAGTCCTGGGGCTGTCCGCAGCGAACGCCCCTCCCTATTACAGTCCTCTGGCTCTTGGAGCTCCTGCCCGCTGGTGCGCACAGCACTGGGCACGTGAAGAGGGTGAAGCGCCGGGCTGAGGGGTGGACCAGCCAGCCTGCACTGAGGGAGTGTTGAGAGAAGCCTGTGGGAATCGGAGGAACAAGATGGGAGATGAAAACCCCGCCCCAACAAAATGCAGGGCCTCGAAACGAACAGGAGAGGAGAGAGGCCGGGCGGGTGGAAACAGCTCGGCTCTCCCCCTCCTAGAAGCACTAGCTTGTTGCCAGGATCCAAACCCCGATCTCTGTATCAGAACAGCCCACTCTGGGAGGCAGATACCTGAACGCATGTGGGAGAGGGGTGCTGAGGAATGCGCTCAGCTCAGCCCCCTCCCCGCCGCGCTGGCTCCCGCGTATCCGGTGGGCGGACGGATCTCGGCTGAGATCAGCTCAGCAGACCCGCCTCTGATGTGCACCGTCCTCCCTCTATACAAGCCACGAGTGCTTGAAAGGTTGGGAGCATAAATCAATGCCAGGCGGAAAAACCCTCGTTGAAATTCAACAGGAAAATGCATCGCAGAGGATCCTGGAGTGAGTTTCTCTCCACCGAGAACAGTTGTCCCCTGTTCGGTTTTTGTCTGAAAGCAGATGCTCAGACATTGCAGCGGCTGAAATGGGTCGGCTCTGTACGATTTGCCCCACCGAGAAGGGTGACGACCCCCTCTGCCTTCCAGACCCCCGGGTTCGGGAAAGCTGGCCAGCACTCACACATCTCTCTCTCTCTCTGCTTCACCCCTGCAAGTCTTGGTCCCTCCGAGAAGTGTCTCTCCCCATTCTGCAGAGAGGTAAACTGATGGGTCAGCACTGAGACACCCCTCAGGCCTGCCAGGCACCCAGCCCTGCCACCAGCGGGGCCTGCCTCCCCTCACCGCCTGCTGCCTCTCAGGACCTGGCTGGCTGGGGACACGGGGAGAGTCACCTTCCCGGTTTATCCCAAGCACAGCAGCGCCAGGCTCCTTCGGCAGGATGAAGCCAGGAACACTGTGACGCGATCTGCGAGGCTGGGAAATCCATCATGGAGGGAGGCAGCGGCTGTAGATCAAAACCTGCCCTCGCTGCCTCTACAGCATCATTAGCAGTGGGCAGAGCTGGGGGGAGGCTGGGGGGCGGGGCGGGGGTGGCAGGAGCAGAGCTGGAGGAGAGATCTTTGGATTTACAGAGTAAGACTGGATGCTCCAGAGGTACCCAGTGGAGGTGAGTGGGCCAGCTCCAAAGCCTCTGAGTCCAGGGTGTGGCGGGTGTCACAAGAGGGGCTCAAGGCCCCAAACGGTTGCTGAGGAAGGCTTCCTGGAGGAGGAGGCATCAGAACTGAGCCCTGATATCCAGACCCTGCTTAACTAGGCAGACCCCTAACTAGGGAAGTCTTTACCCTTGGAGGCTTTACAGAAAGACAAGACATGACCAGAAGTCTTAACCCAGAGACCCATCATGTGATGCTCATTAATGGGGTTTATGGATGGGCAATCAGGGAAGGCTTCCTGGAGGAGGTGAGCCTACGCAGAGGTTTAAAGGAAGATTGTGAAGAGAGACTGACACCGGGCAGACCCACCACCTCTATGTCCTTCTCAGCTGCTGTCTCATTGTGAGGTTGTATACATCTCTCTAATTGTTCAATTAACGTCCGCCATCCACGGACTATGGGCTCACAGTTTGGCTCCTCATTGTGCCGTAGTGAATGTTCAGTTAGTGTTTTCAGAATGGATGAATGAGTGAACAAAGGAATAGCCGTGAGTCTCCTGGTGGCCTGAAGGTGGCGATGGTCCAGCCTGTGCTGGGGTGGAAGGCAGCAGAAGGCCCTGGAGATGTCTAAGCATAATGGAGCAGGTATGGTTGAGCTGGGCAAGGGCCCGTTTGGGACAGGACGACAACAAGCACGGTGTTCACTGTACTTACTTCAGGAGGAGGAGGGGACACCTGGGCAGAGAACGGGGGAGGGGGGGGCGAGGTTAGGACTGAATATGGAGCAGGTCATCTGGAGCTGCGGGCTGCTGAGCTTGCAGGACGCAGGCTTGGAGGGAAAAGGGCCCAGGATGCAGCCAAACCTCCCACCATCAGCACCCCAACCCCGTGGCCCCTCTCCCCAGCCCAGGTTCCTCTGGGAGCCACTGTGCCTGCCTCCCGTCTCCCCACCCCCCACCCCACCCCACCCCCGCCTCCTTGGTCCGATTGCACAGAGTGATTTGTGGCCCTGACAAGTTGAATTGTGGGTAAAGCGTCTGTCCAAATGGGGAGCAAATTGGAACTGCAGCTCCAGCCGGCGGGCCATCCATCATGGGGGAAAGGCTCCGTCAGCACCTCACTGCCCCAGCCTGGCCCTCTCTGTGCTGCCTGGGGTGCAGGAGGCGCCTCCTCTCTCCACCTTGGGTTTAGGAGGACAGTGTCGGGGGCCCTGGGCTGGGGGCTGGATTGTGGGGAGAGACAGGGAAAAGAACTGGGATCCCCATTCCCCAGGGGTTACATTTACAGGGTCTGCTCTGGGCTTCTCTGTAGCATGTTTATGCTGGTGAGGGGGACATCAGTCTCCCCAGAGGTGGCTACATTAACCCATGGGGAAACTGAGGCATGGCACACTCAGGTTACAGCCTCAAACTTACAGCCTCAAAGCTCGATATCAGCAGAAACTGGGGCTGAAAATCTGCTGCTGGGATACCCGGAATGCTTAAACAAAGCAGTCATGTCCTGCCACATGGAAAAATTCAAAAGCAAATAAACATTGCATCTGGCCAAAATCCTAGATCCTGGCGGGGACACTGCGGTGACTCCGTCATGGACCAGTGGGGTGAAGGGACACAGAAGCCGCATGGTGCTCAGACCCCGCCTGAAAAGACTGACAGTCTGTGAAGGAAACAGTGTGTTCGGGACCAGGTGTGTCTGCTGGGCGCCCCCTGCCAAGCCTCTGAGGTGCCGTACACATGCCTCCATCCATGTGGCTCAGCACCTGACCATAGCTGCTTAGACCAGAGGTGGTCACCGGAGCCACAGGCTGTCTTCTCATAATCTGATCACTGACCTTGACTTGGAGCCTGACTGGGAAAGATCAGCTAAGCCAATCAGATTGGAGAAATTTGGGACTGGGACTCTAAGTAGCCCAATCGGACAGCAGAGTGAGCTGAGCTGAATGGCCACCGCGACCTCAGGACTCTTCTTTCTGAGGGACCCAAGCCTCTGCCTTCCCCCCACCGGGTCCTTAGTCGAGAAAACCGTGCGGTGGGGGAGGGAGGAGGGGAGCGAATCATGCTGTGTGTCATCCACCTGCCCCCCAGCTCCTGAACTGTCAACCACGTGAGTCATGTCAGGTTCCCTATGAGGGCTGCGATTTCGAAACTCACAAGTCGGGCCAGGAATGCTTGTTTCTCTCTTTATGCTGAGTCATCCCTTCCCTGAGACAACAGCTGTCCTGCCAGCTACTGAATGGGAGACAGCCAAGGTCAGGATAGGGGTTACCGCAGAATACAAATGAACGTTTTGATGCGTCATCCTGCCACGTGAGGCCACATATGGCCAGGGACCCCAAACACTGAAGCATCAGGATGGGGGAAAGTGCCTCCTTTGTGGCTCTTTCCGGGGGGTGGGGGGAGGGTGTATGTTGTTTGGGTTGGGGTGAGGGTGTATGTGGTGTGGGGGTTGGGGTGGGCATTTCTGCAGATTCTACTCTCGATTCACTTTTTCTTGGCCTTTCCTAGTTACTGTGGCCTTGCGGCCCCTGGTGACCTGCTAGCTTCATGCTAAAAGTCCCAACTGTTAGCAGAAAGTGCATTTGTGTCTGTTTCAATCAGGGTCCAGTGCAGGGAACAGAAGCAGGGTTGGGATTTTAAGCAAAGAGGGAATTAGTACAGGGAATCAGCTGCTTGCAAAGCCAGAGGAAGTGCCGTAGAAGTCGGCTCCCGGCTGGGCATCCAGGAGTGGCAGAACAACACTGCTGAACTGACCCATCAGGAAGGTGAGGAATGCAGAGGGCTGCAGCTGCCATCCTAGGGTTTAGAAGCTGCTGTCAGCGTCCTGCCTGTGTCTGGGTTTCCACAGAGCTGGTGACTGGCCACAGGACTGCAGCTGAAGGAAATATGCCGTCAGCAAGCCCCCAAAGACCAGGAGGCTGGCTGCATTTCACGTCCGCCTTCCAAGCCTCATACAGGTGCATCTATTTAGCAGGACCTGACTCATGAGCCAAAACCTTAGGTGCACAGGAGTCTGGGAAACAGTCTGTCTTCAGCTTTGTAGCCTCCGCAGCACCAGAAGGAATAGAATACCCATGGCATCCAAGCACGGATCTCAGAGCCTAATCCTCAATTCCACAGAGACCCCAAAGGCTGACTTGACCCACCTTCTACAGCCAGTGGGGGCTGACTGCCCTTGGTTGAGGCCTGGCTCCTGAAGAAGCTGTGTAAACACAGGAGGGTTTATCTGTCCATGGAGGGCAGAGGACTGAAGAGCGAGGTACATGTCTCTGAGTGCACACACAGCTATCTGGGGAAGAGGAGCAAGGGGCATTTAGAGGCGGGAGATGGAGCCCGGCTCCGCCCACATTCTCACGGGGCCTCAGATAACTGGAGCAGCCAGGACAGTTAAAATTGGGTGGCAAAGTCAGAGGCAGAGGGGGATCTCAGGAATTTCAGCGTCTCCCTCTGGCCCTCCTGAGTCATTGTAAGCTGAAGTCTTTATCTCTCCCTGACCTGTATTTGGTGGGGAGGCTCAGCATCTCCCATTCAAAAACCATGCCATGCTTAGTGTCCCTTTCTTCCAAATACAGTTGTGATGCAAACGCTCTCAGGTTCCCAGAGGGGGAGCCTTTGCTGGGATGGGGCACACCGGCATGGGGGCCACACGGTGACAGTGGCCGGCTCTCTGCAGGGCCCTGGCCCCGGCAGGCAACAGATGCCAAATCCAGGAGCCATGAGGCCTGGCGTCCACGGCCTTCTCTGCCGAAGCCCTGGGTGGAGCGGCTCTCTGCCCTGCGCTTAGGGAATAGTTCGGCTACCGTGGCTCACCGGTCCCTGCAAAGATGAAGGGGCCGCAGCTCCGGAGGAGAAAGGACCCACCCCGGGCTGCTGGCGGGGAGGGCCGAGCCACCCCAGAGGGCCACTTGCCCAAGGCCTCCTCCCCTCCCAGAGGGCTCCCGCTCACCTCCGCCAGCCCCCGGTGTCCCAGATGGAAGAACCCCACCCACCCCCCCAAGCTGCTTCCTCATACCTCCTCCTCCCAACTGTCCAGTTGGTGCCATGGGGGCCCCCCGGTCTCCAGTCTCTGAGGCCTACGCCTCTGTTCCCTGGGGTGTCCTCCAGACATGGCCCCTCCTCTCCCCCAACAACCCCCGCCCCGGGCCCTCCTCTCCTCTGCCCTCATCCTCACACGAGCCACATGACCCACCCCCTCCCATCAGACCCCTCTCTCTCATCCCCCTTAAAGCCCCGTCTGGGTCCCCTGACTCCCCTGCTCTGACATCCCTGGGGCCCCGTGGTTTCTAAACAGAGCCCCAGTGCCACAGCCTGACCTCAGGCTGTCTGCAGCCCACCCTCAACAAACCTGTTCTCAGGCCATCTCCCACACAGCCTCTACCTTCTTGCCAAACAGGATCACTTCCTTACTTCTCGTTGTTATTCAGTCACTCAGTCGTGTCTGACTCTTTTGTGACCCCATGGACTGCAGCATAACAGGCTTTCCTGCCCTCACTATTTCCCAGGGTTTGTTCAAACTCATGTCCATTGAGTCTGTGATGCCATCCAGTCGTCTCACCCTCTGTCGTCCCCTTCTCCTCCCCGCCTTCAATCTTTCCCAGCATCAGGGTCTTTTCCACTGAGTCGGCTCTTTGCATCAGGGAGCCAAAGTATTGGAGTTTCACCTTCAACATCAGTCCTTCCAGTGAATATTCAGGACTGATTTCCTTTAGGATGGACTGGTTGGATCTCCTTGCTGTCCAAGGAACTCTCAAGAGTCTTCTCCAACACCACAGTTCAAAAGCATCAATTCTAGAATAGTGGTTAAACCTTGGGCACTTACCTCCTGGGTTCAAATCCTGCCTCCACACTTCTCAGCTGTGAGAACTTGGGAAGCCACATGATCTCTTTGCGCCTCAGTTTCCTCATCTGGGAAAATGACAGTAACAACAGCACATCTATGTCATGTGGAGACATAAGTCATAAACAAGTTAGTAAGTGCAAAATGCTGAGAACAGTGCCTGGAGCATATAAGGACTCAGCAGAAGCGGACGGTTATTATCATCCTCATGCCTTGACTCTCCCAGTTCTGAGCCTTTGCTCAGAATACCCATCAAAGAATACCCATCAAAGCCCTTTCCATCCTTGAAGGACATGCAGTTTGCTTGCCCAGCATCCCATTCTTGGGGGACCTACCCTCCCTCCCTCCCGGAGTGATACCACTGTGTCTGTATGGTTAGGTGGGGCTGGCTGGCCCTACTCTCCAGCTGCAAGGTCAGGAGTGTTCGTGAGGCCTGACCAACTGGAGGTCATCTGTGCTCTGGCCACAGTGATCAGTTTAGGAATGGGCGTGTGAATCTTTCTGGGGAATTAGAGTCCTCCCCTGAGATCCTCTGGGATCCTGGGCTGTAGGGATGGTGTGGTAGGCTGAAAAAGTCTTCCTTCGGGACTTCCCTTCCAGGGGCTCAGACTCCATGCTCCCAATGCAGGGGGCCCAGGTTCCACCCATGGTTGAGGAACTGGATCCCATGTGCCTCAACTATAGATCCCATGTGCCACAGCTAAGACCCCACAAGGCCAAATAAATTTTCAAAAGCCTCCCTTCCAAAGATATATTTACTTTCTAATACCCAGAGCCTGTAAACCTTACCCTTATATGCCAAAAGGGTGACTATTACCTAAAGATGCCAAAGGGAATAATTAAGTTAAGGGTCTTAAGAAGAAAAGCCTATCTTAGATTATCCAGGTGGGCCTTAACTCCATCACAAGTATCCTTATAAGAGAAATTAGACACACACACAGGAGAGATTAAACAGAAAGGAGAAGATGCTATGCAAACCTAGCCAAGATGCGGCCACAACCCAAGAAAAACCAACAGCCCACAGAAGTTGAGGAGACAAGGAATGGATTCTTTCCCAGAGCCTCCGGAGGGAGGGAGCACAGCCTCGCAGGCCTTGATTTTGGATGTCTGGCCTCCAAAACCGCAAAAGATTGCATGTCTGCTGTCTGAAGCCACCATGTTTGTTGTCATTTGTTACAGCGGCCCTAGGAAGCTAGACTGTGAGCCTCGAGATGCTGGAGGCCAACCTGGGTCATGTGATGACCCCGAGTCAGAGGAAAGCAGAGGCGAAGACGGAGAGAGGAGGACTAGTCCCTGAGAACTGTGGGTCATCCCTGAAGGCAGCCTTCTTTCCTTGGCCTTTTCAGCAACACAAGCCAATGAATGTTCCTACTTAAGCCAGTTTGAACTGGTCTGTCCCCTTGCAACCCAAAGAGTTCTGGCTAACATTCCACCCAACAACTATCCAAGCCTCAAAACGTAACTCAAATCTTTGACCCAGTTTTCTTCCCTAAGGAAATAATCTGAATAAGGACCCTCACTGCTGCATGAAAAAACAGGGGGAAAAAACCTACACAGGTAACCACAGAATATGGCTTCATAAATTATGACACATCCCTATGGAGGGATATTATGCAGCTATTAAAAATCATGTGTTCATGCTCATTATAAAATTGTAGGTGAACAGCAGGACATTAAAAAAATAGAGAGACACAAAACACACATATACATACATTTATATATTTATACTTATAAACAGAAGGACCCCCATTTCATTTTTATTTTGCTTTAGATCATTTTAAGAGGTAAAGATTATTCATGCAGCTGAAATCCTGTGTGTACTTCTCCCCAGTTCCTTATATAAACCCCTTCCCTCTGTCACTCAAAAGTTGGTATCATTCCGATGCATGATTTTAAACATTTACTACCTGGGAATGTATCCTAAGTAATACATAATATTTGTACATGTTCTTGCATGTTAATAAATAGTATGAGACTCTCTGCAACCTGCTTTTTTACCCAAAGAATAATACGTTGGTGCACTAATCCATCTTGATAATGTATAACATTAATTTTAACTGCTGCCAAGAATTCTATTTCTGAGTATTCCATGCTGTATTTATCCTTTCTCTGGTTAATAAATGCCGAGATTATTGACAACATTTTTTTTCCTATAAAAATGCTGCCACTCTCCAGGTCTCTCTGCGCACACGTGAGATTGTCTCCCGGGATATACGTGCAGAAGAGGGTGGCAGGGGGCTCGTCTTCATCTGTACACGGCGCCGCTGAGCGGTGGTACCAAGATCGAGTGAAGCGTTCCCGTTCCCACATCCCTGACGGAGAACCATTTTCATTTTTGTCAGTCCAGAGGAAATTGTACCTCACCATGGTTTTCGTGAGCCTTCCCTGTTTACGGGGCTGTCCATCATCGTTCCACGTGCGTCTATTTCAGTTTCCTCTTCTGTTAAATCCCTTTACCTGCATTTGCCTGTTGAATAAAAAGTATATCAGCATGAACTACACCCCAATGTTAACTGTGGTTGGACACTTAATCTGGGGGACCGTCCCTGTCTGCCACCCCCCTAACTTTAAGAAACACCACCCCGCCCAACCCCGCGTCTTCACCCTCCCACCAGCTGACACCACGTGGACCAATGGGAGCCGCCAGCCTCTTCCCTGATCCTGCCCTGTGATTGGCCCAGACTTGGGCACTGTGACCCAAATCAGACCAACCAGAGCCCTTCCCTGGGAGAGCGCCCCCACCCCTCCCTCAACCCTGAAATTTGAGGGTGTAAGGTCCAGCCTCACCGAGACAAGGAGGCTGAGACCAAGAGAGCCGCCTGCTGAGTAAGGGTGGAGTGGGGTCCGCCAGCCATGTCTAACATGCTTCAGCCCTCTGGTCACTACTGGGACCCCCACCTCCTGCCCTGGGGGCCAGGCTCCAATCAGTGGCCCTGCATGTGCACCCAGGAGAGTTCATGCTCACGTGTAAGACCTGTCTGCAATTTTCAAGTGTTCTGTTAATAGGATAGGCACATCTGTTACTATATGTCATCAGAAATTTAACACATTGTCATTGTTTAATCTTCCTTATCTTTCAAGGTGAGGCACAAACATCTCTTTTCCATGAAGGTTTTCTGATCCCGCAACCAAGAGCCAGGACCAGCTGCCATCAGCTGCTGAGGCCTGTCCTGGAGTGCGTGGAGGCCCCGGCCCAGGAAGGGGCCCCGGTGGAGATGGGGAAGGGAGGGACAGACAGAGGGGAAGGCCTGTTAGGGAAGTGGGGGGCCAAGTGGGTCTGATCTCCACTGAATAGCAAGGATTTAGCAGATGAGGCCTGACCAGAAACCTGCCCCTGGAGCCCGGGATTGCCCAGGCTCTGACCCACCTAAGGTGGGGGGAGACCAGGCAGACTCTGGCCTCTAGCTTGAAGGGTAGGGAGAAGCCTGCCCCGAGGGCCAGGGGTTCCGCATAGGACCTGGGCCTGCTGACCTATAGGGAGATGCTTGCCAAGGTGACCCTGGACCCCAGCCCCTGACCTTTCCCTTCTCACTGAATCTAGCAGCTTAAAATGAGAAGCGTGTTCCAGTAGATGTGTCTTATGGGAAAACTTCAGCCAAATCAATTAATGATAAAACCCTTGAGCAAACACAGCTACTTTTATCATTTTAGAATGTGGTGATTTGAGCGGCAAAAGAAATTAAATTAAAAACGCAGAGACTCGGGGTCAGAACCCCAGCCACTCTCATTGGTTTTTAATCTCCTGTTAAACAATATATCTTCTGATGGCTTTTGTCAGCTTATTCAATGTAATAACTCAGGACACGTGGCCCACTGACCCTCCTCATTCCCTCCACGTGGCTGAGGGAGGAGGATGCAGCTGGCAGCCGGTCAATTAACAAGCTTAAAGTGGGGATGGGCGGGTGGGCCAGAGTCAGGGGAAATGACAGGGGCCACACAGGACCCTGGAGATGGACGTCCCTGGAGATGTGATGGCCGAGGGCAGGGCCATGAGTTGCCCTGGGGCCGACTCACATTAGAGACTGGGTACCTGAACCCCAGAAAGCAAACGTTTTCCTGAGTCACACTGAGTCAAGATTGGAACTCAGGTGTCCAGACACCCAACCCACAGCTCATTCTGTTGGACACCCGCACAGGTCACCAGGAGAGGGACTGGGCTTGATACAGGGACTGTACTCCCCAGCTCTCTGTCTTCTCTTGGGGCATTATCCGTGGGGCTTATTGAGCTCAATCTGGGAGATACTTAGGTTCCATCTTTGGGGAGATCCTGGCCTGATGAGAGAGGCAGTTCCCATGGTCTGATGATGGAGGCACAACTCTGAACTCAGGAAGCGCCCAGTCTGACGGCGACACAGTCAAATGCAGACAGCCAAGCCTACAAGTAAATCATTTCAGTAAGAACACCCCATGACAAGACAGTAGGCTGGAATTTCTGTTGGCTTCACCATGGAAGGCTTCTAGGAGGAGGCTGAGCCATAGAGAAAAGGCTGGTCTCTCATAACTGTACTACAATAAAAACTGGGGGAAAAAAGAAGCTGATCTCAAGACAGCTTAGACAGAAAATCTGAGGCAAGAGAGAGGCTGGAGCTGCTGAGGGAGATGACACACGCAGTGAGCTGCCTCTGTGAGTTGTCTGTACCCACTCATAGGCACACTGGTAAACACACAGGCCTGTTTGCACACACTGACGCCTACTTACACAGACTCCTCCATGTACATTCATAAACACATGCTTGTGTGCCAGGTGTAAACACACAGGAGCTTTCTCCTGTCTCCATGTGTACACACGGATATGCCCACATGCATCTATGTACATGTACCCATACACATGATCATATATAGACCGACACATGGGCCAACCCCTAGCTTTGTACAAGCTCAGATGTGCTCTGTTGGGCACACAGGTGGCGGGCCTGCACTACCCCAAGCCACACTTGGGGTCCCCCAGCAGCTAGATCACCTGCCAGACGTCCCTGAGCCCCCCTGCCTGGGCTCCATCTGCATCCTGGGCCCCTGCCACAGTCCGTGGATCTGCAGCCTCTCCTCTGGGTTGGTGGACAGGCAGGGAGCTGAGTCTGACCTGGAGGAGAGAAACTCTTAGGGAGTCCCTAGCACCACCCATGGCCTGGAGGACCCACAGGCTAGAAAGGGCTCAGAGTGAAACTCTCCAGTTCCCTCTCATTTACCCAAGGCTTCTGTGAAACGTCAGGGGCCTGTGAAACAGACTCAGAGATGGAGATTTGTATGTAGACTTTCTGGTGGTCACCTCACCCCCGGGAAGCGAGGGAGGCAGGACTAGGCAGAGTGAGAAGCTGGGTTGTGACACAGTCATGGCCAAGGTCTCAGCCACCCCCTGGGAGCTGTGGAGCGGGGCTGGCCTTGCAGGTGGTCCTACTCGGTGTTAGGCAGAGCATCCTATGCCTTTACTGGTCAGTGGATGTGGGCTGCCTCCAGAAACTAAGGTAACCTTGAGGGAGGAGGTTCCCTTCAGCCAAGAACACAAGGAAAAGAGGCTCACCTTGGAGCAGGCAGCTGCCCACGCTCCCCAGCTGGAGAACAGGCACTGGAGGCCTTGGGGGTGTGCGGAGCACAGCGACGTCCTCCACTGTCTGCAGAGGATGAGACGCTCCATCACTACTGCAGTCTCCCTCCAGCCTCTCCGGCTGCAGTTGGATGCTCCTCTCGGGAGTTTTTCTGGGCCCGGCTCCCTTGTCTGCCCCTCCTATGTCATCCCATCTCCCTGGACTGGTGTTGACAGCTCCAGGTTGCAGGCTTCTCAGGGAGCAAGGGACAAGGCTCCCTCCAGCGCCCCTCTCTAGCGGGGCCGAGAACCCCTTGGAGTACAGGGGGCTGAGGAATCCTGCAGGGCTGAGGACAGGCGCCCCCCCCCACCCCCACCACCTCCCCCCCGACATGCTAGTCCCTGTGACTCAGATCAGTGGGACCCAGGCTGAGGCCACCCATTTTTTTGGCGCTGGGCTCACGAGGCAGCAGCGTGGGCTTGTGCCTTTATTATTCAGCAGGCTCTGTGGGAGGAAAATTGTTTCCCGCTTTTGGCTGACAGGACCCCCTTCTGCACTTCCTGGTCTCCTCTCACACACGCAGGCCCAGCAAGAGTGGGAGCCGAGAGCCTCTGGATCCAAGACAAACCTCCCACCCCCTCCTTTCCAGGGAGGAAGTGAGCCAGACAGGGGCAAGTGCGGAGAGGAAGGGGAGACACCCAGACTCCACCCAGGCTAGGACTGTACTTCATCTAAGACGCGCTTTGTTTTCATATTTTGGTAACGCCAAAACTGGGATGTGTAACAGTTGATGCCTTAGGCGGGTTTAATCAGCAGCAATTTTTTCCCCTTCATGGTACCTAACATAATGGTTACATTTTCACTGAACAATATCTTAGGTTTGATGCAGCTGAGAGGTGACGCCCCATCTCTACTAGAGATGAGGGAGGGGAGGGGACTGGAGCCAGGCCGCCTCTCAGCACCTCCTGCATCAGCTTTTCAGGGCACAACTTCAGGATCTAGGCCCTCTCAAGGCCTCCTGCAGGCAGATGAAGAGCAAAACCAGGTTCCGGAGCCAAATAGAAAATTATTTTTAGAGATTCGGGGCTGAGATTTGCTTCCAGGGCGCTGCAGACCTCATCTGCCGAAGGCCACAAGCCTCCTTCTGAAGCCTAAATAAAAGTAGCTGGAAGCAGGTTCTGCTGCCTCGCAGCTGGGAGGATGTCAGAGATGTAAATGTCGGTGCAGACATTCCGGGGAAGAGGGCCTGGGGCTCTCTTTTTAAATCCAGGCCTTTTAAAGTGGTGACGGGCCTGGCAGTGTCTCCAGGTAAGATCAACCCTGCGGGGAGCCAGATGTTAAAAGCCTGGGAACCAAGAGAGAGAATGCCACCAGGAGCGGGGAGGACAGGGTGAGGGGGGTGGGCGGCCGGGGCGGGGGGCCCCCTGCAGCCAGGAGGCCCCAGAGGCAGACTCCCCGGGGGAGCCTTGGTAAACTCCCAGATGGCCATCTGAGCAGACCCCTGGGGAGGGAGGTGGCAGATGGGTGACAGTGGTGTCCAAACCTTGACATCCAGGTGAGATTTCCACCAGCAGCAGAGACTGCGGGAAGGGGTGGGGGCGGGACAGAGGTGAACCAGACTCAAAGGGAGACGCCAGGTGCTGAGGAGGCTGGAGGGCCACTGGGCAGCGTGTGCTTCCTCCTTGCCCTCTGACCCGGGCCGGAAGCCCCTCGCAAGGAGCCCTGGGAAGTGTAGTTCCCAGGGGAAAGAGCAGTCTGGCAGTACCCAACCCTGCCTGGCTCCCTAGGTTCACTCCACCAACATGTACCAAGCACCCACCGCAGGCCAGACACTGAGTGCTGGGGATTCAAGCAAATAGGCGAAAACCCACCCTCTCAAGAAGTCTATGTTAGAAATGTTATCTCTAGCCGGGAGAAACGTAATAAAATAAGCATATAGAATGCCAGCGCTAAGTGCCATGAAGAAAGAAAACGGGGTTGAGGGTGGGAAAGGAGCGCAGCTTTCTGTAGTGTGAGCAGGGAAGCCCCTCTGAAAAGATTTGACTGGAGCCCAGATGAAATGAGGGAGTAGCCAGGAGGGTATCTGCTAGCAGCGTGCTTCAGGCTCCACAAGCAGTAGGTGCAAAGGCCCTGGGGCAGGAGTGAAGCTGGGATGGTCAAGAACTACAGGAAGACTGGTGGCCAGAGGGGAGGGAGTCGAGGAGAGAGGAGGAAGGGGCCAGGGCAGGGGGAGGCAGCATCAGAGGCTTCCTGGGCAAGGCTTTCTGGTCACGGGAAGGACTCTGGCTCTCACTGTGAGACATGGCTAACCTGCAGAGGGTTAAGCAGAAGGCTGGGATCTGACTCTCGCTTTAGCAGAAGAGACTGCAGGGGCCAAGGGGCTCCGGGGGCAAAGGAGACCCACCAAGAGTCTCTTGCAAACTTCCAAGCAAGAATGATGGAGGTTGGATTTGGGTATATTTAGAAGGCAGAGCTGACAAGATTTGCTGACAGACTGGATTCAGGGATGTTCCAGTTTGCTATTGCTACATAACAAACCACCCCCAATACTTGGTAACTTCAAACCACTGCAGTCATTTATTTTGCTCATGAGTCTGCAGTTTGGCAGGGCTCGACAAGGAAGACTCGTCCGCTGCCTGTGACATCAGCCACACCGGCCTGACGGGAGGCACTGGCGCCACTGCCAAGGTGGGCCAGTCTCGGCAAGTGTGTGTGGGCATGGCCGCAAGCTTGGCCCAGGCTGCTGGCCCCAGGCCTCCGTTCCTCTTCCCACTGCCCTCGTTCAGGGCTTCTTATAACACAATAGCTGGGTAGCAAGGGCAGGTGCTCCAGGAGACCAAGGAGGAGGCGCCTTGTGATCAAGGATTAAGTCCCAGAAAGTAATTCCGCGGTCTCCTTTGGAGAAGTAAGTCACCAGAGCCAGCCCTGACTCGGGGGAGGGAGATTAGATGCCTCCTTCATCTTTCAGTGGCAGGAGGAACACTGAGCCATCATTGATCAGGAAAGTCAGGGAGACTCCAGGATTTGGGGGCTGGGCCCCTTACCTCTGGATGGAGGACATCATGACATCCCAGTTATCTTACCCTCCAGATAATTGAGCCTCCAGAGACCCTGAGGCAGCCCGCCAATCTGCTGCCCAGTGCTGCCCGCTCTGGACTCTGGTGGGAACTCTGATATGCTTTCCCTGGTGATGAAGAGGGGCAGGGAGTGGGGGACTGGGGGGGAAGGGGTAGGGGGTGATACAGAGGCTGTGAGCGCACCTGGGGTGGCTGAGGGGTCTATATATCCAAGCCTGGTGGAATGTAGACCCTCCCCTGAAAACACTCCGGCACAAACTCTCACGCACCCATGACTCTCCTGGGCAATATTGTTAAAATGCTGAAACTAATACGGAAGGTCCCAGGTTGGAGGAGAGCAGGGTGGGGGTGGGGGGCGCGTTGTGAGACTCAGCCTTTCTTACCAGCTCCCAGGTGCCCCCACTGCTGCTGGTCCACAGAGCCAGGGTCTGGCTTCCTAGGTGGACACCACCACCCCGACAACCCGTCCCGAGGGCCCCTCGCCCACCCCCACCCTGTGCTGCAGACTCGGATAGGAGCCCCAGGCCTGAGCACCTGCAGCATCACAAACCACCCAAGGGGATGAGCTGTGTGACCTTGGAGAAGTTCCTTCTGTCTCTGTTTGCTCATTGGCAAAACCAGGGGAGACCTACAAAGTGGGAGAGAGAAGAAAGAGTTGAGGGAAGAGGGGAGAGGAGGGGACAGGGAGGAGGGGAGGGGAAGCATGGGCAAGGAAGGAGGGGAGGGCAGAGCAAAAGAGGGCAGCAGTTAAGGGACTTGGAAGACAAAGGGGTCTCACTGAGAAAACAAGAACGAGGAGGGAAGTGACGGCCTGAGGGAAGGGGGTGATGGACGTGAGTGTAAGACAGGAGGGCGGGGCGGGAAGCGGCAGCGACAAGGGGCCCGCCGTCTCTCTCATCCCGTCCCAAGCTCTCAGGCGCGGGGGAGAAATGAGATTCTAGCTGCGACTCTTCTGGGAAACATCTGCCTTTTCATTTATGAGGAAAAAGTAGGAAAATGACCGGGGGAGGCGCCGCTACTGTTTTTTTAAGCAACGCAGCAAAAATGTCACCGCTGGGAGCGTAAAGCCCATCAAGATGGTTAGGTAATAGCCTGGCTGCCTTCCTCAGGCTCAGCTGTCCACCAGCCTCCCGTTCCCCGGGCCAGATTTCACCCCAGTGCCCTGCAAGCCAGACTTGCCTGTAAGCCCGTAATGAGCAGCAGAACGGATGTAAAACCCCCTCCTCTGTCTCACCCACAAGACAGGCACTTCTCATGCTCGACCCAGAGCTCGGGAGGCCTGGACCGTCCCACCCCAGTTCCCTAACACGACTCCGAGAAGAGCAGCAGCAGAGGACTAGTCCCGACCCCCTTTCTGGGCCCCAGGCCTGCGCCTTGCTCTAGCTTCCCCAGTCCACTCAGGGCGCTGAGGGGACCCGCGTTGTCCTGGAGATCAGGGGGTGACCGTTTGAGGGTCTCCTTGAAGAGAGCAGAAGTGATATCTGTGCCTTCCTGGGGTCCAACCCCCAGATGGAAATGCTCTCTTTGGATCTGTGTTGGGTAAGGCTAGCAGTGAGGAGAGAAAGGAGACAACGGAATGACGTCAGTGTCCTCCCGAGGGCAGAGGTTGGCACCACAGTGCTCTACAAGGGGCCAAGGCAGGGAGGGTGCAGCGTTTGCACAGGCACAGGGAGGGCTGTGTGCCCGCAGCCCCTGCCAAGCTCAGGTTGGGGGCTGGCCCACCCATGTCCCCTGCACAGGGGCAGGGTGGAAGAAGCAGCCTCTGCTGCACCTCAGCTCGCACCGTACCTTGGCCTGGGGTGCCCTCTCCTTCCCGTGCAATCATGAGTCTCCTCACCCTTCAAGGTCCAGTCCAGAATGCCACCTCCTTCAGGAAGCCCACCTTGAAGCCTCCAGCCTGCTGACCTCCACCTTCCCCACCCATCTGAAGCCAGGTTGTGAGGGGAATCCCGTCCAGGGAAGAAATCCCATGGGGCCCTGAGCAGCACGGTCCACTGTGTTTCTCCAAATACATCAGAAGCCCCTTCAGGGCAGAGCCTGGCACTCACCCCGGCTCAAGCGTGGCAGGAGGGTCCCCTGGCCCCTGGCTCTGCGCTCCGAGAGACGCTCCCATCCCACCCCCTTGCCTGTTCTCTTCCTCTCCACAGCCCTTCTCCCCAACACTTTGTCTGCATAGTTCTTTGCTTATTATCTGCTTCTCCAGACTAGAGTGTAAACTCCATCAGGACAGCTGTTTTTGCCCAGTTTCTTTATGGCTGTATCCGTAGCCTATCTGGAATAGTACCTGGCACATAATAGGTGCTAAAGAAATGTTTGTTATGTCCCATTCTCTCCAAAGAGTTGAATTTACGGGCCAAAGTCTTTCTTTGCCTCTATCCACGGATGTGGTGATGTGAGCGATGGCGGGCAGAGTGTGTCCACACTGGGATCGCGCAGGGAAGGGGTGAGCCCTCTTATGGCACTTTCGGGTCTTGCCATTTCTCTTGAAAATCAAAAAACTGGTGGCATTTCCCCCATAAAATTCTGTGTGTCTGGACCGCAAGCCCTCAGGAGGGCTCAGAGCACAGATTTCTATTGTTGCCGTTCATGTATTAATATTTGCTAGGACACGTTTGGATGGCATGTAGAAAGCAACTGCCTTTTGGAGATGAGGGGAGTGTGGCAATTTGCCAAGTGTCACACAGCAAGTTAGTGGCCCAGGAAGAGCCCTGCCCCCAACCTCAGCCTGGTCCCCCCGGGGCTAGGGGCAGGATGCTTGTCATCAGGCCATCAACTCTCCTCCGCAACTCAGGCTGAGGAGGCAAAAGACAGGCCCTTAGCTCACCTGGGTTCTTGCTCCAGACTCCTGCGAGGGAGACTGCACTTGCCCCCCCCTCCCCCGCAACTCCTGCTGGGACCAGGGGCCCCAGCACCCCTGCAGCTGTCTCTCAAGCTGAGACTCCAGCTGTTCTCTCCTGCAGACAAGAGGGCACCTCCCACAAGCCCGTGTGGCTGGAAGGGGCACCCTCTCTTAGAACTTCCATCTTGGCAAGAGTGCTCCCTGCCCTTCGCAGGCTCCCGCTGGGGATGTTGATACGGAGGGAGAAGGGAACAAGGGATTTCTTTTTATTTATCCGTTTCGGTATGGTGAGGGATATTTAAAAGCCCATAGGGACGATTTTTAAAGTTTTTAAGGAAAGACAAGTGATCCGTGCATGGTGCAAATGGCAATTATCTATTCAACCTAACAAACATTAATTATGCCCCTACTGTGTGCAGGGCAAAATCTTAAAGAATAAGACCCAGAATCCCATTGTCTGGACAGGGAAGAGTCAGACAAAGAATGAGACAGACAGAACATTCCTAAGAAGGAGGGTCCTCACTGGAGGTCTTGGCAAGCACAGTGGGAGCACAGGTGGCGGTGAATCCCACCCGAGGCAGCAGGGACACTAGCAGAGGGAAGGTGGCATTTTTGCTCAGCCTTGAAGGACCCAGCCAAGGGGACCTTCTTGAACAGAGCCTGAAAAAAAGGTACTTGAGTGTTTAGGGAACTGGACCAAACGCCTGGGGTGCCAGGCGGCCTCCAGGATGGTGGGTGGAAGCCACTGGAGGCTAGACAGAAAAATCTGGTGGGGTAGGAGGGTTTAGGAGTCCCCATTTATGGAGCCAAGTGGCTGCGACTTTGCAGAGAGCCCTCCAGCTGAAGTAGAAAGGTGAGTCCCTCAGCTATGTCAGAAGGACATCTCAGAGGTAGGCGGGTTGAGTGGGAAGGAGGCAGGAAAGAGATGCTGGAGACCAGAGAGGGGTGATGGGGTTCTGGGCTGGGGGACAGTGAGCGTGTGGACATGGAGAAGGGCCTCGTGGATACCTGGGCTGGGGAAGAGACAGCAGGGAGGAGCAGACCCGCTCTGAGGTTCCAGCTTGGACGCGGGGCTGCAGTGGCCCCATGTCTGTCCTGGAACCCTGCCCTCCCTCCCCAGAGCCAAGCGGTCCACGTCCAGGCCCGTGATCCAGCTGATGGGGGAGGGGCATTTGGGAGGGGGGATGGAGACCTGCTCCAGAATATTCCTTTGCAAAATATGTATAGTTAAGGGCTCAGCCCTGATACCCTCCCCCTCCTGGTCCCAGCACAGGACTGGGGCCTCAGCATGGTATTCATTGAAAAGGAGGGCAGAAAGAGCTGGTGCTATTAGGGAGGGCTTCCTGGAGGAGGGAGTTGGCTTCAGATGGCAGAGGGAAGGGCAGAGCCAGGCAGGTCCTTACTCCCGGCCACCTCCAGCCCTCTCAGGCCTGGGGCCTAGGTGCGTCCTGCCCCTGTGGAGGGGCTCCGGCCGCCCCACTCCTTTGCCCCCAGGGCTGGTGCTCTCAGAGGGCGGTTCTGGCAGAGTCTGGCCTCCCTGCAGAGACAGAAAGGAGCCGGGGGAGCAGCTGTTGGCCTCAGGTCAAACTTCCAGTTAGAGGCCCTGCAGGGCCTCAAATCCAGGCCTCTTTCCCCTGTGGAGGTGATCAGGCCAAACCTCGCAGCCCACGGGGGACACCAGGTCAGGCCCGGGAACGCTGACTCAGGGCCCGGAGCTAGGAGGCTCAGCTGGCCTGGTGCAAGGCCCCCTAGACACCCTTCCAGCTTCAGCTGCAGGCCCCTTGAGGCTGGGAGAGGATGCTGGGGCTGGGGCGAGGGGGTCAGGAGACCTCAGGAACCTCAGCCCCAGGCCTTCCTAGCCCTCATTCTAGAGACCAGTCACCTGGCCTGGGGGTCCTCCGAGCCCTCTGTCCAGAGCATCAGCCACAAGCTACCAGGTGGTGGGTGAGGGAGAGCGGGACCCCGCTGGCCTGGAGCCGAGACCTCTCCCCATCTCCCCGGCAGCGGGGGCCTGAGTGGAAGCGACAGCATGACAGGCACCCGTGCCCAGACCTGCGGATCAATCTGTCGGTGTCCGGCGGAGGCAGGCGTGCAGTAGGATGCGGATCAGTCCCCCCCAAACGGGGATGAACCCCACCCTGGTGACCCGTCAGGCTCACCAAACCCTTCTCTCCCCAACCACACCCCCCATCCCTCTTTCTCCCACCAACCCTGCCTACGCTCCACCCCCCCTACCCCACCCAGGTTTGGACTTCTTTTTCCCTCTCCCTCCTGCCTGTCTCTCCCCGCTTGCCTCCCCCTCCCTGGAGGTTATTCCTGTGGGTTACCCCTCACCCTCCTCCTCTGTCCTCTTTTTGAACACCCCTGGGGAAGTGCTCAGGGAATATCAGCCATTGCCTTTGATGACAAAGAGAGACCTTGGCAGGGCAGGCCCTGGCAGGAGGAAAGTGAAAACACAGCTCAGGCGGACAGGCGCAGAGCACGCCCACCCTCAACGGTGGGGGCCAGGGGGCTCCCACTGACCCCTTTGGGCCCCGCTTTGTGAACTGCAGCAACAAGAGGAGACAGGATGGAGAAAGGAGAAACTGGAGAGCTGAGAGCTGTTGGCACGGCCCGCGGGGAGGATTCGGGTGGGCAGAGAGAGAGCTGGACTGACCTCAACTCTCAGTCCCAAGAGCAAGAGAGCCAGCGCCCAGAGCCCCGTCCTGTGGGGGTGGGACCTGGGTGATCCACCTTCCTCCCTGAACCTGGAAGAGTCTCGTCGTGCCTGCCTAATGTGATGCAGCAGGTGGAATCAGGTCACAGGTGCAAAGCTGGCCCCCCACCCACGCCACACACGCAGCCACATACGGCAGATCCTTAGCAGGGTCTGGCCAGTGGCCCTACCACCACACCCCCAAGCAGCCCTGAGCCCTCTGAGTTTCCAGTCTCCTGGGGAACCTTGGATCACATCACCCTCACCCCTGTCTGTCCCCCAAGGCCCATCCTCAACCCAAGCACCCCAGCCGCCAGGAAGCTGTCAAATTCCGTCAGAGGTTCCCTGCAACGCAGGCCAGCCAAGCACAGCCTACAGGGAACCTAACGTTCCGCATGCTTGTGCTACCATGCTGATGCTATTGTGGTGAATAAATTCCAAATGCCTCCAAAGCATACCTTAATCCGTGGTGGGTTTCATCCTCATGAATTTCCTACACGGTGACTGGGTAACCAAAAATACAGTTGAGAGTTTTTTGTTTTCAAACAAAGTGGTGCTGCTGGTTTTTCTCTTTTTAAACTTTTGTATCCTGGAGAATTTTTTAAACACACAAAAGTGCAAAGGATCTTATGAAAGCCCAGGTGTCCGTCCTCCAGATCAACTCAGTCTTTGCACCCACGCCCCCGCCATGGCTCTTCCCCTCTTACTGTGATGAGAATCCCAGCCACGGCGTCATCTCATCTGTCAGCATTTCCGTGTACATCTCTAGAAGATGAGGACCCTTCACTTGTAAACAAAATCGTAAGGCTGCACTGAACAGCAGTTCTTCCATACCCCAGTCCGTGTTCAAAACTGTCGGGAATGTTCTATCTCTGACATGGATCCTTATCCTTGAAAGGTCAGGAAGCCACGGCCTCCGTGTCTTCCTGTCACTGGACTGAAACTGGGCCTTTGTCTCCATTGCTCCACTCCTCCAACAACCTGAGGCCAGAAACCAGGTCAAAATCCTCCTCTCTCCCCAAACCCACAGGGGGGACGCGGGTCAGGACCAGCGCTGAGGGCCCCACGGTGGACGCTCCTTAAACACATGTTCAGTTGCCCTGAACTGGACTTCCGCGCTGGAACACAGCTCAGGGAGATAGAGACAAGCAGAGGGCAGCCCGCCTCTGAGCAGGAGCAGGCCCACCAGGAAAGGACCCAAGTCCAGATATGGGGTCAGGGACAGAGTCCGTTTCCCCCTTGCTGTCCAGAATAGGGTTGCATCCCCAGCCACTCTCCTGCGGGGTGGGGGGTGGGGCTTACCCACTTAACCTCTCCCCAACTCCCTCAGGCCCTGTGAGAAGCTATGCCAAAGTACCCTACTCTCTACTCTGCATCTAGAGGCCACCTCCTCCAGGGAGCCCTCCAGGAGCCCACCTACCATTAAAAGCCCAGCAGCCTTTGCCCTCTCATCCTCCAGACTGGCCCACTCTTTACTGTGGATCACTCACTGCAAGCTCCTGAAGGACGGGGGCTGTGCCTTGTCTCTCCCACCTCCCCCACCGCAAGCTCTCAGTCACTACTCGCAGCTGAATGAGGAGGAGCCTCTTTCTACCCTGAGATGTTTCTTCTCCATCCCACCCTTACTGATTCTCTCCACCCCTTTGGCCATTTTCTTGCTTTTTAAACCAGGCTTCTCACCCACAAATCTGTTCATTTCACAAGCTGCAATTAAGCACCACTGTGTGCCCAGGGCAGAGCCAGATCCTCAGGGCTTAGAGAGAGGAGGCAGCGAGGTCAGCGGGGTGCAGGGCAGAGGACAGCGTCACACCTCGGCTGGCATGACGGCCTGCAGCTTCTCCAAGCCCTCCACATGTTTGGAGGCTCAAGATTCCCCACGAGGCCTGGATGTGCCACACACCCAGGCATTTGCAACTCAAAAGTCAGACACTCAGGCCTGCCCTTGGCAGAGATGACTCTTAAATCGCAAAAACATTTTCACATCCACATCTGGTTAAACCTCAGACCAGTGCAGGAGCAGAGCAGGCTTTGATGGGGTTAACAGGTCTAGCTGTTGATGGGCGAAGGGAAGACACAGAGAGGGTGTGCCCTGTCCAAGGGGCACACAGCGACACAGAGAGGGAGAGCTCCTGGTGGAAACCCAGCCGTCCGTGCCCCGCACAGCTGGCCTGCAGGGACCACCCCACTGACCAGAGCCCTGGCTCCACAGCCCCGCTTGGCCGGGTCCCACCTACAGTCACCCGGGAAAGCCTTCCTCCCTCCTGTCTTTGGGGTCACAGAGGTGGGAGGGGCATCCAAAACCCTGCTCTTCTTTGGCCTTCTTTTCCTCCAACTCCTTATGTTACAGTTGAAGTAACTGAGTCAAAATAGGGACACGCCTCAGCCTTTATTGAACACCTTCCACATACACCAGATTCCCTACCCCCATCGTCTAATTAACACTCACACAGCCCCAGCAAGGCTGACCTTAGAATCCCCATGGTTCACATGAAAAGGCATTTTATCCAAGCTGAGCCCCAGTATTTCTGCAATCTCAATGGCCAGAATTGGGAACAGACTTCTGTGTCAAAGGTGTCAGCAATGCTCTGATCCATGCTGTGGAAAGAGAGCTCTTTTGTTCTGTGGGAAAATAATTTAGCAGGTTTTGGTGTAAAAGTGCAGCCAAACTGCTCTTCTTGATAAGAAGATGGAGCTGAGAAGCACACGATTCTGGAAGCAGTATGGCGTTTCTCTCCGCCTCTCTCTCCTTCCCCTATCCCTCCTCTCTCCCCCCACCTCCCTCCCCATCGTCCCTCACTCTGTCCCCCCCACCTCTGTGTCCCTTCCCCCGCCCCCTCTCTCCCCACCAGGCCAGCCGAGGTCAGGGCCTGGGCCCTGGATCATAGGGCTGTGGCCAAAGACACTCTCATTAAGGGTATTAGCGGGCCTCAGGGCATCAAGTCCAGCTAAGGTGAGAGCCGCCCAGAGCAGGAGGGCTTGGGGAGATGTCCACAGAGGCACAGGGCCTTCAGACCCCGGAATCAGGGCACCTGCTCACCCATTTTACTTTACTGCTAGCTAAGCCCCCAAGGAAATCTTGCTTAAACTCTGCAGCTTAGTCTTAGCCAGGCTTTGCAAATTATGGAAATTAGGATCCTGTCAGAGCTTGGAGGGGTGGGGTTTGGGGAGGAGGGAATTGGCCTGAAAATGCCCACAGTGGGGAGGTGGCGGGTAGAGCCCAGGAGTGGGCACCATTCGGTTAATTGGTGGAGGACCTGCCACCATGGGTTGCAGGACACTTTGGAGAGGATTCTGGGGAGGGCTGGGCTTCCTGAGCACAGGGGAAGGAGCTCAGAGCATCACGTGGGCATAGAAGGGAGCCCAGTCCCTGCAGGTTCCCCATAAGAGTGAGAGTCTGGTTCCTGCTAGGCTCCCCAAAGCCCCTGCTCCCCCTGAAATAAAGAGATGAAATGAGAAGGCAGCTCTCCTGGCTTAGCGCTCCCCATTCCTCATTGAAATCGGCTCCCACTCTGGGCCAAGTGAGTGGCTGGCCAAGTTCCCTTGGGTCCCTATCTCTTTGCCTCTCAATCAGAGGCTCTCAGCAGAGATCCCAGGTTCTTAGCAGGGGGGCAGCCTGCCCTGACATGTGTCTGCCTTCTGCATCAGCTCTGATTGACTTTTTACTTCCCTGCTTGTCCAAGCAATAATTAGGGTCCCCTTTTCCATATTAAGCAGCTGCTGTCATCACCACTTCACGGTCCTCCTAATCACATTTCTCCTCCTTCTCTCTATCCTGGGGGCAGGCTCCTGACAAGTTTGGCAGAAGGACGTTGGAGAGGGAGGCTGGGGGATGCGGGGGTGTGGGGAGACTTTCTTAGAATATGACAAGGCTGGCTGTGACTTCCAAGGTGGGCCTGTCCAAGATGGAACAGAAAATCACATCCAGTCTCAGCAGGGAAACTAGTAGAGACCCCCATGATGCCGTGGCCCCCAACTCACCTGTCCCTGATGCCTGAATCCCCTCCTTAGAGATTTAGCCCTTTGAAAAGGGCATGTTATTAACATAAATGTTTCTGGAGGCAGACTAGTTAAACTGCCTGTGATTTCCAGTAGACGCCTGCACTGATCCCTGCCTGCCCTCTCCTGCTCAGCTCTATCCCAGCAGCTACTCCCAGGAAACTACATTTCCCAGGCTCCTCGTCTGCTGGCTTCCTGTCAGGTTCGGCCAATGAAAGCCTCTGGCTGGAGACGGGCAGTGGGGAGGTGAGGAGCACCCCTCGCTCTGATTGTGGTCTCAGCCTGTGGCTGCTTATGTGGCCGCATCTCTGCTGTGGCCTCAGCTTCCCCAGTTTGTCCCCTTCACAGTTCCAGTTCCAGCCTTGGGCAGCCCCTTCCCTACATTCCCAGCTCATACCTGATCCCCCCAGATCCTAGGCTGGTACCGTTCCCTTGTGCCTCCTCCGAGGCTGGGGCAGATTCCTGCGATCGGCAATCTCTGGGCTGTTTCCCGATCTCCTGTTTTAGCTCCACCAGCACCTCTGTAACTGGTTCCGCATATTGTTTCCTCTATTGAAACCACCTGGCAAAAGTTCTTTTTCTTTTCACCTGGACCACAACTTGCACAGCAGCTTACACTTAAAATGTTCAAGGTGTATGGGAGTTAGTTGCTCAGTTGTGTCTGACCCTTTGTGACCCTATGGACTATAGCCTGCCAGGCTCCTCTGCCCATGGAATTCTCTAGGCAAGAATACTGGAATGGGCTGCCATTTCCTTCTCCAGGGGATCTTCCAGACCCAGGGATGTAAGCCGGGTGTCCTGCAGGCAGTCTTGTGCATTGCAGGCAGATTCTTTACCAACTGAGCCACCAAATGTTCAATGTGGAACCGTTAATTCTGCCTCCCCAGACATTCATCTCTTCCTTCATCAGTCTCATCCAGCTCTGTAAATACCTCCACTGTCCACACAGCACAGCACTCAAGTCAGAAAGCTGAACACCCTCCTTGTTTCTTTTGTCCATATGTCCAATTTATTACCAAGTCCTTTTGCAAAGTATGTATCCTGAACCCTTGGTTTCCATCAACGTCATCGCCTCTCACCTGGCCTGGAGCCTCCGAACTGGTGTCCAGGCTTCCTTTCTTTCCTCTTCACTATCTACTCTCTGAATGGGCTTTTAGAAACCAAACTCAGATCCCGTCCCCCAGCCCCCTGCCTAAAACCTCTCAGTGGACCCCATTTGAATCCAGACTCCTGTCCAGGCTCAATCAGGGTGTGTCCATTCATATATAACATCACCTGTTCCTGGCAAAATGCATCAGGGAAAAAAAAGGCTCTGCTGGAAGATACCTGGGCCTTCAGAATTGACGACAGGAGATTCTAGGTTTGGAAAACGAGCATGAAGCCACTTTTGGTAGCACAGCCAGGTCAGAACATGCGCAAGTCTGCTGGGCGCCACATCCCCCATCACTGCCCAGAGGGAGCCTGACTTTCCTCCCAGCTTTGGCTACTTGAGACTCAAAGTCTAAAGCAGGAGGGAGGTGTCAGCCAAACCTGCTCAAGTGCCATAACCTAGTCTAGAGAGAAAGAATCTAGCTCCCTGCCTTTTGTTGCTCAGCCCGCCCCCCCCCTCAAAAAAAAGAGCAGATGAATGCTGGGCAGACAAAGCATGGTGGAGACCCACAGGTGGCCTTCAGGCACTGCACGATCCAGCTTCTGCTTCTTCCTCATCCCCAGCTTATCCCCCCTCACCACCGCCCCTCTGGGGTTCACTCCACACCATGCCGACCTGTCGGTTTCTAGAACACAGTCAAGCTCCTCCTTCTCTCTGTGTTTCCTCTCAGGGCTGCCCCTCACAGAGGAATGGTGACTTGTGACCCCAGCTGCCCTGCATCTCCCAGTTCCCCTGCCGGAGGGGTGAAGGAGCTCATCCTACGTCCAGCAAGTGCCCAGGCCATGATCCAGTCCGTTGTGGTGTGACCCTCATCCAGCCTCAGGGGCAGCACATTTTTTCTGAGTCAGGAGTGTTGCCAGGGCCGCTTAGGCCCTCCCCTCTGGAAGGGAGTACCCTTGGGTGCCTGCCGAAGCCTCCTCCAGGCCCAGCATCTTCTCCCAGAGGCGAGGCCCATCCCCGGTGGGCACGGGCACCCAGTCCCTCCAGTCCCTTCTCCCCAGACACGCCTCCCTCCTCCCCCCGCTTCCCCCCACCTCTTCACCACCAACAGCTGCAGGATCTCAGAGCCAGGGAGCATAAGAGACAGGTGCTTGTCTTTGGTTTTATTCTTCTAAGAAGAAAAACAATGAAAGAGACAAACCCTAGGAAATCAAGTGGGGGAAGAAACTCAGCCTTGCATTCCGGGGAAATGTTAAATCAGCGAATTGAAATGCCGGAGATGAAAGTGGGACTGTGGGGTGGAGCCTGTCACACCCGCGCCTACAGTGACAATGTGGAGACGGTGGGGGATGCAGGCAGGGCCTGGCTGGGGGGCTTGACGTCAGTGCCCCCATTCTGCAGTCTCCTGAGCTCCCTCCCCATGGCTCTCCCTCTTGTCAGCCCCTCCCCACCACCGCATCCTATTTAAGTTCCCTACACCCCTCATCATTTAGGAGCGTGCTCCCTAGTGGTGGTGTGATATGGATTTACAATAAGAAATAAATCTTTGCCTCCTCTGCCCCCAACTCCTAAAACTCCTGAGATTCCATAAATGATGAGAGCAAGGGGAGCATTGTTTTTTATAATATTTGGTCTTTTGTCCTCTGTTCCAGAACAGCCCCCTGCCTGAGCCAGAAAGGTGAAGAGTCTTGTTATTCATAACAAGTCGCTTTCAACCAACCTGAGTTTATGTTAATGAAGTGACTTTTGGAAACCCTTAAGCATGGGGGCTGGTTGCCAGGGGAACCAACTGCATAATTTGAGGGTTGGCACTTTCTGCCCCTCCCCGCCCCCACTCCAGGGAGGCAAGAGGGGCTGGAGGTGGAGTTCAGTCGCCAGGGCCAATGACTTAATCAATCATACCTGTGTAATGAAGCCTTCATGAAAAAATCAAAAGGATAGGACTTGGAGAGCTGGGTTGGTGAATACAATACACACCAAGAGTGGCACACTCCATTCCATGGGGACAGCAGCTCCCAGACCTCACCCTGTGTTGTCTATCTTTATCCGGCTGTTCATCTGTATCCTTAGACACAGAATCGTTTCCTGGTGTTGGAAAAAATACAGGTGGTGCCGAGGTGGACTCAGCAAGAGATTGTGGTCTCCTTGGCTTTTTATAAATCACTCCTTTCAAGACCCCGTGGTTGGGAAGTGGCCCTCCTGCCCTTCTCTGTCCTAGGGAGAGTTTGGCCCTCTAGGAAGTGGATTGCATTCCTGTTTCCAAGGCACGGAACCCATAGTCCTCTAGTCATTGGCTATGGCCATGGGTCTACTGGACACAGGAGGATTTCCAGTGGGTCAAGTTCTCAGGGGAAAGAAAAGTGGGGAAAGAGAGGTGTAACCGCTATGGAGAGGGACCCATCTGATGGAGCTACTCACTGCTAGGCTGTGAGGTGGGATGCGGGGGAGGGAGCAGAGAACCCCTGGGGATGGGGGCAGAAATGCAGAGCAGCTGCCAGAGAGGTGGAGCAGTACTGCCCCCTGGGTACCCTCAGGACGCCCCTCCATAGAACCTGAGCTGGGCCCAGGCCTGCAGCCATCATGCAGGACCTCTGGGCGGCAGCTTACGAGATGGAAGAAAGGGCCTGCTGCCCACCCCCATGCAGTTACCACCACACCCAGAATGTTTAAACCTCTAATGAGCCGTCTCATCCCCACACAGCATCTGCCCATGTGGTTCTGTGGGAGCCTTGCCTCACTAAGCAGCTGAGAGTCATTTAGGACCAAGTGGGAGCATTCTCTTTGGCACAGTGCAGAGCCTGCTGTGATGAGCATAGAGGGAAAATGATGAAGGGACAAACTGGACCTCCAGCGTGGGCCTGACCAGGCCAGAGCCTGCGGGAAGGAGCCAGGCGTGTTTGCCAGGCCGGCTCTTCTTTTCAGGGCCCCTCTCCTTGAACCCCATCCACAACAGGAAGGTTGTTGTTCCAAATCTCTTGTTCTCCCAGCTACCTTCAGGGCCATTCAACCTCACTTTGCTGCTGAGTGCCCTTGAATGAGAGGTAATCATTCCAGAGACACAGCAGGCAATGTTTTTCTGCCCTTAGGGGAAAAGGAAAATCTGTCCAGGTCCATTCGCTTAAACTATTCAGCCCTCTAAGTTCCAAAGCTGCTTGTAGGAGTGCCCTTCCAAAGCCGGGGTGGCCAGGGAGCCTGGTTAACTGAAGCCGCCTGGGCCTTCAGTACCATGGACAGCGCCCAGCCAGGCGCCACCACCATTTAGGTTGGAGGACGGGCAGCCGGTGATGCTGGGCCTAAGAAAACGCCATTCCTGAGGCCCTGGGAGTGTGTCCTTTTTACCACCGCTTGAGGGGACATCGGATAAGGAATGTCACCACCGGGGCCCAGATGCCTGGTAATCAACCATTTTCAGTGCCCTGCATGGAAAGGCAATTAAAACAAGAATTAAAAAGCCATAGCATCATTTAAAATCCAATAACACGGCTGGCCTGAAATGTGTCCTCAGTCTCCGGGGAGGGTAGAGGTGGCATGTGGGGAGGTGTGGAGGACAGAGAGCTGTGGCGACGAGAGAAAAGAGTCGGAAAGGGAGAAAATGGTGGCGTGGGAACGGAGAAGGTTGCTGAGCCTCTCCCCTAAGTAGCCAGAGTCTGCTCACCCCACTCCCATCCCGCCCTGCCTGGGAAGCCCTCCCTGACGACTGGCCTGAAGGAAGTCCCCTCCCCTGGCGTCCTCTGGCCTACTCCCCTCTCATGGAGTTCAGCTTTGATTCCTGGCTATGTGCAGTCCTTCTCAGCCAGGGCATGTGCTTCTGTGGGAATGGACTGTAATTACATCATCAGTCCACAGTCTCACCCCCCACCCCCTCCCAGCAAGTCCATCCCTGCACTGAGAACAAGAAAGACCAGAATCCTCGCGAGCCTGTGTGTTAAAACACAAAGTGAGCCTGGCCATTTCCCCTTTTTGTTTTCAGTAACTTGAAAGGGTCCATGCACATCCCTTCATGTAAAAGCTCTGAGTTTGCTCTTCACTCCAAAGAGACCCAGGGAATTTCCAATCTACTAAGATGACGTTAACCCTTTTCACATCAAATAAAGCCCTCCTGCAGGTAATCTTCCTATCACAAGCTGACTGCCTTGATGTGACTTGGAAGTGAGTGGGGATATTTGGTCCCTTTCATTTTTCCCTCCTCCTTAGTAAAATCCTAAACCGGGAGGATTCGAGTATGATAGGAGCTGTTCTTGCAATTTATGCTTCCTGTCCCTTGGGAGCTAACTCGTGTCTATTTTAAATAAATTCCCTCTTTTTTCTCTCCTTTTTACAAAGGACAACTGCAAATCTTCTCTGAAGATGGCTTTCCTTTGGGGTGGAATTCAGTTCTGGCAGTCAGACATTCACAAGACAGGCCCTGAGTAATGATTAAATGGATTATCTCTGTGATTGGGTCTTGTCTGAGACCTGGGGGTATTCCTTCAAAGTCCTGCAGTGTTTTAGGCCGCAGTTTCCCAATAAGTTTGTTGTTCTTTCAAGAAAAATAATATTCCAGGGAGTGGAAAAGGAAAAGAGAGATGAATGCTGCCAGAGGGGATGAGGGTGAGCTCTAACAGCCCTGTCTTCAGGCTGTTCTGGGCAGTTCGTCCTTGTTTTAGGTCTCGGTAAGAGTAGCTAGGGCTTCCCAAGAAATCCCATGAACAGAGGAGTCGGACACAACTTAACAGCAAAACAAAGAGCCACTAAGGGCTTCCCTGGTGGCTCAGTGGTAAAGAATCCACGTGCCAATGCAGGAGACCTGGGTCAGGAATATCCCCTGGAGAAGGAAATGGCAACCCACGCTGCTATTCTTGTCTGGGAAATCCCATGGACAGAGGAGCCTGGGGGGCTACAGTCCATGGAGTTGCAAGAGTCAGCATGACTGAGCATCTGAACAGTGGCAACAGAAGTTAAGGCTTGCCAGCATCTGAACTGCTCTCTCCAAATTCATTTTCGTGCCAATGTCCTAAACCCTGTGGTTTGAGCCCAAGTGTGCCTCGGTCTTGCCCTGTTATCCCGACTGGGATTTTAGGACCTGCCCATTGGCACATCCTTCACTTCGATGTGGTGCACCATAGACTACAAGGGTTCAGGACCTGAAACCACGCTCACCATCAGGGGAGACCCGGTCTCTGCTCAGCCGGACATCCACGAAGAGGCCAGAGCTGTGAATAAAGAGGCCTCTAGCAATGAACAATGCCCCCTGAATTTCTGAGTGAATTCACCCTCCTATACACTTGCCCAGACCCCCCTGGCCACCCAGCCCGAGCACTGGACCGCAGACGAAACAGAATTCCACCCCCTTCCTTTCCCTGCCATTGCAGAGCGGGCTGGTAAGAAGGAGCCTGCCTGACCACCACAACTGTCAATGGCAGAGGCTGCCTGTGGCCCGCCCCTCCTGTTAGCAGCCGTTGGCAGCCCCCCAAATCCAAAGAGCATCAGCCTAGCAGATGTGGGGGAGTCAACAACTGAGGGTCACTGATGCAATGGAAGAGAAGTTTGGACAGCTAGCGCCTTTTACCTTAATCTACCCTGGATTAGGCTGACATTTGAAATTACTTTGGCTCCCTTCCACATGGCATAAAACCTATACCAAGACTTCTTCTTAAACATGAGAGCACAAACTTTCCTCAACCACCGGCTTCCCTAATCTTTTATGAAAATGTGTCAGCTGTCCTGGCCTCCTTGTTCTAGCACTTCATGCCCTGGGATCAGGGAGCTGGAAGCTGCCTGCCTGGAAGGGGTTGAAGAGAAAGGACATGCACCTCACAAGAGGCCAATCTTTCCTTAAAATGAATTTGTCACTTGCAAAGTCATCTGCTTTCTCTTCACACACATCCATCATCCCCATGAAAATATAAATACATAATAGTTAAAACTCAGTAAAAACGTGGCCCAGTGTCACCAGGCTCACTTCACAGAAGGCACAGACTCCATGGCTGCCCAGGTCACAGACCCAGCTCTCAGCTAAACCTGCACTGTGCCTGGAAGGAAAGTTATGTGACCTCTTCTTAGAGTTTTACAGCAGCAGCTTTCGTGATAAACCCCCCATAAATAGAAAGGGAACCCAGAAGCAAGTTGGTGACCGCAACGTTTCTAGGAGTATATTAACCACCTGGGGATGTATTGACCGGGAAGTCGGCAGGAACGCTGTTGTAAAACTCAGCCGAGTCCCCAGGTTCTGTGCACACTGTCAATAGTCCATGAGGCTGAACTGAACAGAATGGCATCTTATCGGGTTGTTTTGGGTCCAAGTTGTGGGCGTCCTGTGGACTCTGCGGGAGACCAGAGATATGGGAACGTTCATTCAAGTAGCAGATGTAACACACAAACAAGGAACTCAACAAATCAGAAGTTGATTCAGGGTCTACCCTCTGCAGGTTCGTGTTTTCCTCTCCACCGGCACTATTTCTCTATGGTGATGTCTGCTCTATATCATTTCTCAGTGAGTCATTTGAGTGTTCTGAAAAAGGACCCCGAGCCATAGAAGGAAAAGCATAAGGTCACCAAAGCCTGTGTCTCCTGGGCCAGGGCACAATCATTGCCTAAAATACATCTCTCGGTGCTTTGCCTGCCCTAGTTTTAAATGCCATACCCATCAGCTAGGATTTTTGCCCATGAGCCCAGCCACACAGCTCCAAGGGGGGACATCAAGGGCTTGGAACCAAAGGGGTAGCAACAGCTATCTTTCCCCTCAATCACAGCTCCCACACTTAAGAAGCCGGGTTCTTTGCCTTTCCTTGGCCTTGGCTTAAGGTAAGCAGGGCACGTTTAATTCTTACCACTGTCCTGGGCATCTGACCTTAGGAAACCTTTCATTTTACATTTTGATGCCGTAAGCTTTGGCACTGTCATCAGTCCCGGGCTATTTCTGCTCACCTGAACTCCGTCACCCTCTAGAAGGCATCCTCTGCCTCTCCGAGGGCATTGTCTGAGCCGCCACGCAGCCCTCGATGGGCCCCCAGGCGCTGATTTCCTTCTCTGCCGGCCCCTCCCTGCCACCCACATCTTCTGTGCTGTGTCCTCGGGGCCTCGGTGCCACATGTCCGGCAGCTCACCTGCCTGTTTCCAGCTCGTAGTTCTAACCTCCCGATGTCTCCTTGCATTAGGTCTCTGTGCGACTGATGTTTGCTCCGTCTCCCAATTTAGTCTCAGCTGCAGATTTAATTAACATGCTGTTGCCTCCCTGTTCCAGGCCATTAATGAAGATGTTATGGCAAGTAGCCGGCAAATAATATTTTCAAGGTCATGAGGAGGGAACGCTACGCTGCTAATACCTCTGCCCAACATGGGGGAATGAGGCAGTCGAGTACCCATGTACGGTTTGAGTCATTTCCTCTGGGTTTTGGGAACTTCTCTTCTCGGACTCGGGTTAGGTTTTCACGCCTCCCCTCAGCCTGGCCCACTGCACATCCGGGGCAATTCCCATTTGGAGGATGAAGAACATCAGATTATGCCTTCGGTTTATTTTTGGCCAGTTTCTAGCAGGAGAAACAGCCGCTAATTGCACCTTTGGAGGGAGAGACGGTACACACGATAAAGACAAAGGAGTCGTTACCAGGCTTGTTAGCCAGCCACCTCTCCATCCTTGAAGCATAACGATGACGGGGCAATACACACTGAGGTCAAGGCAGCTGACAGCAAGGGGAGCCCAGGCGTTCCCGCTGAGTTGGTTCCTAAAGGGCTGACCCTCAGGATCGACAGCCTGGACAAGAGGCCCCTTCGTCCTTGCGGACGCGGGCGCTAACCTTGTTTGTGACCCCCTTGCAGACCGTGAGCCCCCTCCCACACCCCCTTCCCACTAGTCTCCCCAACCTCTGCATTACAAGGAGCAGCCCTTTATGAAGCCCCACTTGTCTTCCTTCCACACCAAACTGCAGATATCACAGCGTAACCCTGCAAATTGCTTGGATCAGAAGCATTGAATCACAGGAGCGATTCAGGATAATGCTATTTACGCCCAGAAAATTGATCCCGGGTTATTTACTGTTACCAGCACTTCCCTTCTCCCCATCTCTCACTGCAGGCCTGTCTCCGGTTCCCAGACTCCTAATCATTTCTCAGACAGAGTGTCTTGAAGGTGTCTCTGGACTGGAGCCCAGACTGGCCCAGCAGAGTGTGAAGGGGTGGAGGGAAACAGCTTCACATTTCCCCCCGTGCTTGGCAGACAGGCTTGGCTCCCCCTGCCATCCCAGCTGCAGTCCTTCTGGGGTCCAGATCTGGCCTCCCCGAACCTCAGAACACAGGAGAGCCACATACGCATGTCGCCGTCAGTCTGCTGGGGCTGCATCGTGGTCAGATGACTTGCCAGAGAGATGGGTTAGGGAGAGCCACAGGTGTGGAGGATTTGTACCTGGCCTCTGTTACAGCCTGCCCCAACTGTAAACATTCATGTGCTCACCAAACACTGAGAGGTGAAAAAGCACAGTGGATTCTGAAGCCAGACTCCTGAGTTTGAATCCTGGTCCTGCTGTTTCAATAGTTGCATAATGTTGGGCCAGCTGTTTAACCTCAGTTTTCCCACCTATAAAATGGGATAATAATCACACCAGTTTCACAGAGTTGTGAGACCATCTAAAAACTAACACATGTGATGTCTGGCTGATATTTATTACGTATCAAACATCTTTCACACTCCAGACACTGTTAAGGTCAGGGGTCAGCAAACTTTTCCTGTAAGGTCCAGATAATAACTATTTTTGGCCTTGTGGGTGACAACGTCTCTGTCACACCTATTCAACCCTGTGGCAAAGCAGCTCCAAAGCAGCTATTGACTATAAACAGAGAAGGAGTATGGCTGTGTTCCAATAAAACTTTATTTATAGACACAGAAAAGTAAATTTACTATCAATTCACCTGCCACTAAATATTATTCTTCTTTTTTAAAAAAATTATTAAAAATGTAAAAACTACTCTTAGCTCACAGGTTATATAAAATTAGAGGGCACATTGGATTTGACCCATATTGGCTGGTCCCTGGTCAAGGCGCTGGAGATACAGATGCTGACATGCCTCACACAGGAGCCCAAGAAGGGAACCTGGGGAAGGGTTCCTTCATGGCCCTCAGGTCACTTTGCGCCCACCATGGTCTCTGACATTGTCTTAAAAGTACCTTTTGGGTGGATGAACCTAGAGCCTATTATACAGCACGAAGTTAGTCAGAAAGAGAAAAACAAATATCGTATATTAACACACATATATGGATTCTAAAAAGATGGTGCTGATGAACCTGTTTGAAGGACAGTAGTGGAGACGCAGACAGACCAGCCCCGTGGATACGGCGGTGGGGGACGGGCAGGAGAGGGCAGGACACATGGAGAGAGGAGCCTGGAAACACGTACCTTCAGTTCAGTGCAGTTCAGCCGCTCAGTCGTGTCCGACTGCAACCCCGTGAACCGCAGCACGCCAGGCCTCCCTGTCCATCACCAACTCCTGGAGCTTACTCAGACCCATGTCCATCGTGTTGGTGATGCCATCCAGCCATCTCATCCTCTGTCATCCCCTCTCCTCCCACCCTCAATCTTTCCTCGCAGCAGGGTCTTTTCCAGTGAGTTGGTTCTTTGCATCAGATGGCCATAGTATTGGAGTTTCAGCTTCAACATCAGTCCTTCCAGTGAATATTCAGGACTGATCTCATTTAGGATGGACTGGTTGGATTTCCTTGCAGTCCAAGGGATTCTCAAGAGTATTCTCCAACACCACAGTTCAAAAGCATCAATTCTTTGGTGCTCAGCTTTCTTTATAGTTCATTACCATATGTAAAATAGATACCCAGTGGGAATTGGCTGTATGACTCCAGGAACTCAAACCAGGGCTCTGTGACAACCTAGAGGAATGGGATGGGCTGGGAGGTGGGACAGAAGTTCAAGAGGGAGGGGACACATGTATACCTATAGCGGATTCATATTGATGTATGGCAGAAACCAACACAATATTGTAAAGCAATTATCCTTCAATTAAAAATAAACAGTTTTTTTTAAGTCCCTTTTGAAACAGGGCAGTGAGACTCTGATCAGGCCAAGGTTAAGAAACGGCAGTTCAGTTCCAAGCCCTGGCATTCTGTGCTCTAATTCCTCTGAGATAAACCTTGGACTCCAGAGACCCAGTGCACCAGTGAGTCACCAACACAGCATGCTAGAGGAGGTCTAACCTCACATCAGGAACAGAACACAGAGAGCCAGCTGGCGGGAAGCCCTGCTGAATGGGGAGTTTAGAGGGTATCTGGGTTGGGTTTGAAGCACTGCAAACATCTGTTTTTTCCCAGAGGGCAAAAGCCAGAGCCGACTGAAGAATGGCAGGGTAGGGGCTCCTGGCTGGGAAGCAGTCCCTTCCAGACGTTTGGGGCAGCCTCTCTGGAAGTCACTAGTGACCAACGAGGTTCACCTAGGGAATGGCCTCTGCCCCCCAGACTCTCGGGACTTCACCCTCATCTGCCCAGCCACCTCCCCACTGGCCTCCCAGTCCTGCCTCTCCCGGCTCCAGCGCCTTCACCCCAACACCGAGTGCTCCTCCATCACCACCCGCTTGTCATCTGTCCTCCAAGACAACAGGGGGCCCCCAGCTTCCTCCCCCATCAAATTGAAATCCTTCTGTTGGTTTCTAAGGCCCCATCCTCAGGTCCTAGCTTGACCCTCTTCCAACCACACAGTGGACCTTCTGAGACACCCCCATCCTGCCATCCTCTGCACCTGCGCACCCTGCCTCCCAGAAACCCCCACTCCCCACTTCTGCCACACCTGGCCACGTACAGCCTTGACCTTTGCGTGAAGAAACCCTGCCTTAGCGTTGCAGAAGAGATACTTAATTGTCCTCAGTTTTCTTATCTGTAACATGGTGTAAGGGCTTCCCTGGGGGGCTCAGCGGTAGAGAATCCTCCTGCGAATGCAGGAGACGCGGGTTCGATCCCTGGGTCAGAAAGATCCCCTCGAGAAGGAAATGGCAACTCAGTCCAGTATTCTTGCTTGGGAAATCCCAAGGGCAGAGGAGCCTGGTGGGCTTCAGTCTGTAGGGTCACGAAAGAACTGGAGCAACAACCGAGCAACTAAACAACAGCAACATGGGGCAAACAAGAGGGCCAACCTCATGGTGTTGCTGGGGTTTGATTAGAACGCGGGCACCAAGGGTCCCCTGAGGGCCGCCAGAGGTGCCACCGCATTCAGGAACCGGCGGGGGCAGCCTTGTCTGACTCCAGAATGCGTTCCCCTCTTCCCTCTTTGAGTCTTTAACGTTGCCACTTGATAACACATGGGCTTCCTTGGTGGCTCAGACTGGAAAGAATCTGCCTGCAATGCAGGGGACCCTGGTTCAATCTCTGGGCCAGGAAGACTTCCTGGAGAATGGAATGGCTACCCACTCCAGTGTTCTTGCCTGAAGAAGTCCACGGACAGAGGAGCCTGGCCGGCTACAGTCCATGCAGTTGCAGAGAGGCGGACAGGACTGAACGACCAACACCTTCTAACATACTTTGATGACACAATTACCACAAAAGGTTTCCTGGATAGGTGCCCCATTTAGGCCACAAACCTTTGTATGCATCATGCCCTCCCTGGCCCTCCACGGACACTCTGGGCCTCCACAGCCCTGGGTCTGGACTGTCATTTTCTTTTCACAAATTTGCTGAAATGCTACCACACACTCTGGCATTTTTTCTTTCATGAGGGGCTTCAGGGGAAAAGCTGAAGACAAGTTATCTCCTTAGTACAGCTCTCTGACAGGCAGAGAATCTGATCACTGGAGTCGCCTGGAGACTCTCAGCAACATTATATATTTAAGTAATGAAAAAAAGAAAGCGCTTTCATTAAAATGATCCTCTGAGCGGCAGCAGGGTGCCATCCAGGTGGGGGCTGGCCTGCACCACACCCTGACTGCCCTCGAGGAAAAGGCCTTCCACGAAAGACCTATATGCCCAAGCCCTGCCCGCTGTTTCTACGAGCCCCAGGAATCCAGACTCCTCGCCCAGAGCACCAAAGGTCTGGCCAAAGGTTAATGGACTCTAAGGGGAGGGCAGGAGGTATATAAGGACCCGTCGGACCAGCCCCGGACCCCAGCAGACAAGCGGAGAGAGCTGCGCCCCGCCCACTCAGGCCGCACGCGCACTGTGAGTAGCGCGAGGAGCGGGTGGGGGGTGGCCAGCCCTAGCCCAAAGATGCCGTGTGAGCGAGCCCACTGTTCCTGCGGTGCTCTGTCACCTTTCAGTACCTTCCTGGGCTCCAGACCGAGCGCCCCAAGCTGGTTTCCAGAGCGCGGGATAAAGCGCACACAGCGCGCAGGGCTGGAGACGGAGCGGGGGGTACGAATCCCGGCAAAAGAGAAGCTGCCCGGAGACCTGGCCATCAACTGCGGGCCGGGAACCCAACCCAGGGCCCGGCACGGACGCAGGGCCGTCCCGCCCGGCGTGGAGCCTGGGCTCCGGAAAGTTAACAAAAGAGCCGGGGGCCCTCGGGAGAGAGGGCGTGGCTAGACAAGACCAGCGGGAAGAAGAGGCCGCCGCCCCCTTGGCCAAGGCGCTTGAGCCCCAGCCGCAGGGATGGAAAAAGACAAAGTCAGCAGCTCATCCAACAGTGAAAAAGCTCTCGCTCCCATCCTGAGCGCCCAGAATGCAAACGAACGTAGGTGACATGCCGGCTGCCAGTTGGATCACGAAAGTGAGCAGCAGTTGGATGTTCGCCTTCTTATTTAACGTTTTTATTGATTCTTATGGGGTGAATTAAATGTGAACACTGGAATGGAAAGGGATCTGTAGCCTCTCCACGAAGGAAATGAAGCATGAGCCGTGTGATACAGTGGGCTCCTCCGCGAGGGGGCGGGGCCCAGAGACTGCAGCAAGAGGAGGGGGTCTGCGACTCGAAGTCCCCCTCCTCACCCGCGCCCTGTCCCCTCAGCAGAAGTGGGGCCTCGGCTCCTGAGAGGCGGTCTTCAGCAGGTGGCTGGTCCTCCCCACCCTCCTAGAATGGCAGGTGTTGGCTCTCTGAGCCCTCCTGTTCTTACTCTTGGAGTTCAGCAGTACGGGGAGACCAGGTAGGATGGGGCAGCAAGAGAGCGAGAAGGCAAGAGGGCCTTCCGATGGCCGAGGAGACGGGCCCTGCTGGCGAGGCAAGGAGCAAGTCCGCAGCCTTGGAAGATTCTCTGCAAAGGGATGGTCGAAGTCAGACCCAAAGGGAAGCTCGGGGGCCAGTCTGGGGTAGGACCCTCTCCTCCCAATGGAATCCCCTGCCCAAGGGCTGTCGAGCTGACCCCCAGAAGCTCCTTATCTGAACCCTGTAATCCCCCACTCCTGCTGCAGCAGAGGCCGCCCCCAGCCTCCCCTCCCCGCTTGGGGGTTCTGTCCCCTGCGGTGCCCGTCTCCCTCTTCTGTGGGCAGAGGCCAAGTGCACCAGGCCTCAGAAGGGCCGGCCTCTAGCCCCTACTGCCTTCAGATGGGTCCTTTCACCTCCGCAGGTCTCCCCCCTCCTCGGATCACACCTGCTCCCAGGCGGGTGTGAGGAGTGTGTGGGACCCAGTGTGCTAGCATAAGGAATCAGCCAGGCCGGCCCCAGCACCATTCTGACCCCGCCCCCTTCTCAGCTCTGCATTCTGGTGGTCCCCATGCCCACCCGTTCCCTGGCAGTTTAGGTCCCGCCAGCCATTCCCGACACACCCACTTCTGGGATGTGGACAGGCCCCATGCTCTTATGCTGGCACCTTGCCAGCACTGGTGGGGGTTCTGGGGGTTACAGGAAGGAGGTTGTTTCTGGATGGCGGCCAGCAGGCAGCTAGACCTGCTGGTGCTGAGGAGGTGCTTGTGAGAGCCAGTGCCGGCCCGGAGAGGTGGGGACCCTGCCCTGCTCTTCCGTGCTGCTCCAAGCTGAAGTTTTCCATCTGGCTCTGCTGCACCTGGGCAGAGGGTCTCAACCCCTTCCTCTCTAGACCTGGGGTCTTGGCCTGGTACCACCAGGCAGGACTGGGTGGGCCTGGATCCATCCCTCTTATCCTGCTAATTGGTTCAGGCAGCAGGCAGGGCTCTCTGGATCTTGGGGCTTGCTTCTGCTGATAATCTAAGAGTTTACTGCATATCTGCAATATGGGGGTGCTCCTGCTTCATTAGCTCAGCTGACGCCCGAAGACCTCCCCAGTAACAAAGGGAAGGGCCAACAAGTGGAATGATACATTTCCGGTGTGGCCAGGGGGCAGGGCGGCCTCTCTCGGGGGCTTGGAGCAGAGAAGGGGCTCTGAGCTCCTCTGGTACAGCTCCACACCAGGCCCAAATCCGGAGAGGGTAAGCAGCTTGCCCAAGATCACATAGTCCCGGGTGGGGCGTGGACCAGAGCTGAGGGCGCCTGCCTCCGATGCAGTGGTTTGTCCCTGAGCCCTACACTGGGTGACAGGGGCTCCCTATCGTTGTCCAGCTCCAGAATGCTGTCCCGCAAGGCCACGGCCATCCTGCTGGTGGTGCACGCAGCCGCCATGCTGGCCTCCCAGACGGAAGGCTTTGTTCCCATCTTCACCTACAGCGAAGTCCAGAGGATGCAAGTAAGATATTCCCAGGCTGCCCGCCTCCCCAGTGTGGCCAAGGTGACCCACAAGCCTGCTCAACGACAAGCATCCCTTCAGTAAACCCATGTTTAATCGGATATGCCAGAAACACTGAGGTGAGCCTGAAGGACTCCAGATAACCCCAGGCTCCAGCCATCTGCCCAGCCACCTTCGCTCCTTCACCAGTACCACAAAGGTGTCAGTGGCTCCCACAGGTGACATCTTTTCCTACCCCTGGCCGTCCTTTCGGGGGAAGTTTTCAGTTAACAAGCTAATAAATATTTGCAGAGAATCTCTGCAGCACAGAGGGCCACCCCGGGTGAGAGGTCAGACACACAAGGAAATCTCAGAACCTCCCATCCTCAAGGAGCTGACTCAGGAGCCAAGGCGCCAACATGACAAATTCACTCAGGATAGAAAACAAAGCAGGGAGATGTCACAAGACAGGACGTGATTAATTGTCCAGAAGTGATGCTGACAGTATGCACTGAGTTCAGGGGAGCAGAAACACGATGGGCTGGTGGAGAAGAGGGGAACCTGCTCTGGGGGCCCCGAGAAAGAAGGATGCAGGGACAGGTGGGCACAAACGTTCACAGGTACCTTTCCAGGGAGTGGCGGCCAAAGCCTCCTTCTCTTTAGAACCCAGAAGAAAATAGGGCAGGCTTAGTGGAACCTAGGTGGTGCGGCCTGTGGAAAACGGCTGTTAGACCCCCCTCCCTGGGCCTTTTACCTTAGATGTCACGGAGTTCTGAGTGCCTTTCCACCTTTGTCTCTCGATCTCTCTCTTTTTTTTTTTTTTTTTTGACCTTGCTGCACAGCTTGTGGGATCTTGGTTCCCTGCCCAGGGATTGAACCCAGGCCCTCAGCAATGACAGGGCAGAGTCCTAACCACTGGACCACCAGGAAATTCCCTGTTTCTGTTCATTTTTTTTTATGTGGACCATTTTTAAAGTCTTTATTGAATTTGTTACAACACTCTATTTTATGTTTTGGTTGTGGGCCACAGAGCATGTGGGATCTTAGCTTCCTGACCAGGGATGGAACCTGCACCCCCTGCATTGGAAGGCGAAGTTTACCGCTGGACCACCAGAGAAGTCCCCGCCCGCCCCGCCTTCCACGTTCTTTTCCAGTGAGATGAAGGAATGGGCTTTGTGTCCCATGTGTCTGAGACTGAGGTTCCAACAGGGACCCATACACGAGTCAGTGCTCTTGAGGGTCTCACGGCCCTGAGGTGCAGCCTCTGCAGCAACACGCTCTGTCCAGGGCAGATTGCCACGGACACAGAGAACGGCGTCCTTTAGAAGGGCCAGGCGGGACCCAGCTCCCCTTCAGGGGAGGAGAAGACACAGAGGGCTGCGAATAGATGCAGGAGATCCCCTAGACCCACCCCCTCCTGCCTGCCACTGCGGAAACGATGACCGACCATCCCAGCATCACCGCTGCTCGGGGTAGGCCCGGAGCCGAACCCCCAGAATGTCCTCAGAAAAACCGAAGAAACAGGCTGGGTCTGACCTAGGTGCCCGGGGGCCTGGCAAGCCAGGATGCCCAGCAAGATGAGAGGCTGGACAGAAAGAGCCAAACTCGGTGCTACGCGAACTGGCAAAATGGCAGTGAGAGGGTGCTTGGCGTTTATCTGCTCTGTGGTTTCCTCCTCGTAATTGCCAGGCACCGGGATTTTTATGAAGAAGCTGCAGACTCCTTTCTCCATAATTCATCTCCTTGTCTTGCCTCTTATAAATCACCTCCCAGGGACTCCAGTTTCTGGGCCACCCCATGGCGCCCTCACAGGCTGGGCCGTCTTGCCGTCTTTTTTTTATAAGCGCTTTGCTATGAAAAACACATTTTCATCCTTAATATGCAGGAAGGGCGGCCATTATTTTTAGCATCTTAACTTAATTAACGGTAACAACCTGGGTGTGGTGCTTGAACTACAAAGGAAGGGTTCCTCTTTGGGCTGACTTGGTGGCGGGCAAATCCGAGGGTGAAGTGAGGTCACCAGGTGTCTGAGACGCTCTGGGAGAGAGGCGCCAGGGAAAGGGGATTCTTTTGGCCTGTTGGGGGTTGGGGGGGTCAGGCCCCTTAGCACTCCGAATAGGAACCCAAAGGGCCACGAGTGTTTGAGGGAGGGTGAGTTTTACACGATTTTGTGCCCGGCCCCTAGGAAAAGGAGAGGTACAAGGGGCAAAAGAAATCCCTGAGTGTACAGCAGAGGTCAGAGGAGGTGGGCCCTGTGGACCCCGCGGAGCCCCGGGAAGAAAAACAGGAAGTTATCAAGGTGAGCAGAAGACGGGGTAGGGGAGTGGGGTGACGGATCAGGGAGCGGGGGAGGGAGTGCAGAGAAACCCGGCTGGGGGATGGTCCCCCAGGCATCACAGCATGTGCTGTGAACTAGACACTCAGGTGATGAGCTCCATCCTAGGAGGGAGAGACAGACACGAAGGGTGAGACAAGAAATCGTTTCAGGCACCAAATAAGCAGGCAGGATCGACAGTGGGGCTGGCGGGGGAGGGGAAGGAAGGCCTCGCCCCTATTCTCTCCCCCGGGAGAGGAGGTGGTATTTGATTTGAAACTTGGAGGGTAAGAAGGGGCCACCCATGCAAACAGCTAGAGCAAGAACATCCCAGAAGAAAGAAGAGTAAGTGCAGAGGCCCTGCTCTGAGGCCCTAGAGGCCCAGGAGGGTCTGAGGAGGGCAAAGAGGCCAGCAGGGCCTGGGAGGCCCAGCAAGATGCCTGGGAGGCTGCTGAGGGTTCCAAGCTGGGATGGGTACCTCTCCTTCCCCCAGAACCATGAGAGCCATTCTGGGTCATCCAGTCCAGCCGGCAGCAGGGCTGGAAGCCTGAGCCTGCGGAGCCGCCCCTAAGGCTGTCCTCAGGCCTCCTGAGCCCATTTCCCACCCCCGGTGAGCTGGGTAGGAGGAGGGGCAGTGGGCCTGGGACTCCTCCACCACGGCTCTCCAGGGTCAGGGGGTCTCCAAGTCTGCCCGCTGGGTTGTGCAGCAAGAGTACAGAACCGGGAAGCTCTGAGGGTGCTGGTGAGATCAGCTGGCTCCCCCTGGCTCTGCCCCTTTCCCCTCACACGGGTGGAGAGCCTCCAGACAGCTCCTCCACCCAAGGGTAGCCTATGGCTCCCCACATGGACCCTGGAGCCAGGCCCCCTGGGTGCCCTTCTCCCTCTGCTACTTGGAACCTTGTATGACCTTGAGCAAGTGACTCAACTGCTGTTTGTCCTCAGTTTCCTCATCTGCAAAATGGGAGCTCTAATAGTCTCTACCTAGCAGCATAGGATTATTGAGAGGCTTAACAGGACTTAGAAGGACACCTGGCACCTAATAAGACTCCCACGTTTTAGCTATAATTCAGGGGAAGGGGAAAGGCATTTGCTTCCTCAGACTCCCCACCAGGGGAGGGGAGGTGACCCTCCTCCCTCTCAGCTGGTCTCAGGCTCTGGCCTCAGGTGAGATTGAGGGGAGGGGCCAGAATTCCCAGCAGACCCCTTCCATCCCCCCACCAGAATGGGGAGGAGTGGGGGGCGGTGGTCCTTGCAGTCCAGCCCGCCACCTGTAGGCACCCAGGGATTAACGGCTTGCACTCCCTTCTTGTTAACGCTGCCTTATTTCACAGCTGACTGCTCCTGTGGAAATTGGAATGAGGATGAACTCCAGGCAGCTGGAAAAGTACCAGACCACCCTGGAAGGGCTGCTGCGCAAGGTGCTGCCATCCTCCCGGAACGGTATGGGGGTACGGGGTGGGCGGACACCTCCGGGTTCACCTCCTGCAGCACAGCCCAGAAGGATTTCAAGGGGGCTGTCATTTGTTTTTCTGCTTTGCCCTTGAGAACCAGAAGCTGTCTTCTCCTGCAAGCTCCCCCACCCCACCCCATCACTGAGGGGAGCCTAATCACGGGTGGGGCGGGAGGGGGGGCGGAGGGCAGTCGGGGAGAGGGGCGGCGCGGGAAAGGGGCAGTGGTGTACGTGGAGGTGGGGCCGTCACAGGTGGGGAGCCTCATTCCCCAGCCAGGGGCATCTCCAGGCCCCAGACCCCTTCCACTAGCTTCTGCCTGGCAGGGGATTACAAGTGACAAAGACCGCAAGCTTCCTTCTGCAGAGAGCCATTCCTTCCCTCCCCGGTCGCCCCCAGGGCTGGATGGTGACTCTGAAGGAAACCCTGGGGCAGAGTAGCCACAAAAGCCTGCAATTTCCACCCCACCCCACCCCACCCCACCCCACCCCATTCATTCTGCCAACCAAGGTCCTCAGCCCCATTTGGCATTGCCTGAGTCAAGGTCAGCCTGAGTCACTGGTGCAAAGCTAGGTCTTATCTGACAACCAGCTACTGATTTCTTCTCCTAGTCCCCAGGAGGAGAGGAGAGTGGGGAGGAAGTGTTGTTTGGGGGCAGGGAGGTTAAATTCCTAGCCCCAGGCAACAGAGAAAGCTGGAGGCAGACCTGGCCAGACCTCCCCTCCTTCCTCAGACCTGCAGACAGATTCACAAGGTGGTTTCATAAACGGATCTGCTGACCCTTCTGAGCTGCAAACCTCCTTTGCTTTTCTCCAGCAGCCCAGTGACAGGCCACTCAGGGGAGAAGGTGGACAGAACATGGATCCCCCCAACCCAGAGAGGACCCAGAAATGTGCACAGCTCATCCACTGGATTTGGAAGGAAAACATCTTCTCCCAAACAAATCCCCCACCAGCAAATAAATCATGAAATATACAGAAATGACTCTTTTATTTAGTATTTTAATTTACAAAGGTCAGATTCTGGTCATGCCATAAAGGGGGAAATAAAGCTCAGAGAGGGTTTGGCCATAAATGGTGCGCCTATGATTAAGTATGAGACCCATGGAATAAGATTTGCATGGGCTCTTCTGTTCTACATGAGGAAAGTGAGGCCAGAGAAATAGCATTTTTTGCCCACATGCTGAGTCAGTGGCAGAACAAGCACTGGAACTCAGGTCTCCTGCATACTGGTCCATTTTCTGTTTACTGACTTGAGGTCTAATGGACCAAAGCATTTTAAGGCCTCTGCACTCAACCCCTTGCTGGGTAACTTCTAGCCAGCCCTTTAACCTCAATGAGCCTTTTTGGAAAGCAAGGTGGTAATATCTGCCTTGAGATCTGGAGGACGGGACACCAGCAAAAAGCAAATTATCATTATCACCATGTGACTACACGCTCCAGCATCTGCGGCAGAATTACACAGCCAACCCACTTATTTCTGCCTTCTAAACAAAACTGTATGGGAAATTTCACTGTAATTTAATTTTACGTTAATGGATGTTCATTTATTTATAAACTGGGGCCATATAGGAAGCACAGCTCATTCCATCCATAGGTTACCAGCCATTAAACAGTGCCCACACCGAATTTCCACCCGCTCCTGCCACTTTAGGGGCTTAGCCCTGGATTAGTAGTCGAAAGAAGACAAGACTCCAGCCCTAAAGAGGACCCTCATTGGGGGTGCTCTGCACGCTCTCCCCCCAGCCTTACAGAGGACCCGGAGCCTGCACTGTGCAGGCTCCCACAGTTTCCGACGCACGTACTGATCAACCCAAGCACAGCTGCGAGATCCCGGGAAGCACTGCCAAGACAGCCACTAAAAAATGGGGAGAGGGCTGCAGCGGGGCACGTCGGAGGGTGCGGAGGAAAAGACACAGGAATCTCGCTCTAAAGCGCGGGACTGCAGGGACCGGAGGGGTCCTCGCCCTTCCCAGCTTCCTTAAATTCCTCCGGTTGTCAGTAACGCACTCGGAGAAGCAGAAAAAGGAAAGGCTCCCTTTCTCGTCGTCCCTGTTTCGCGCCTTCCCCTCGCCCTCTGCTGGGGTCCGCCCCGACAGTGAGCCCATCTTGCCCCGTCACCAGCAGGGGGCGCCCATTTCTGGGGCCAGGGTCCCCACACCCTCTGGGGGTTTTTCTCGAAGCTCCTGAGGGTTGCACAGCAGTATTGAAACGTATGCCATGGAGGGAAATGAGACTCCTGGGAGATTTCACCCCAGATGGTCTGCATCCTTTTTTTTTTTTTTTGCAGCAGGGCATGCGGGATTTAATTTCACCGCCAGGGCTGGAGCCCGCGCCCCCTGCATTGGGGGCGTGAAGTCTTAACCCCCCACCCTGCGAAGGCCAGGGAAGTCCTGCTCTGCATCTTTTTCGGTGGGAATTGCTTCAGCAAGCACAGCACCTGGGAAGCGCAAGGGTGTTGTCCGTTCCGCTGGACAGCCCCGCTGGAAGCTCCGCGCCGCAGCCGGCTTGTCCCCCAGCCTCACCCAGCGGCCTTTGCTGTGCTTCCCGGTAATGAGCCAGAACCGGGACTCAGCCAACACCTGCTTCTGTATGCACGGCGCCCTGGCCGCCTCTTTAGATGTGTCGGCGCCTCTCTTCTTCGGTTTTCCTCCTCCTGCCAGTGTTCGATTTCTCACCATCGGCTCAAATAATTCTTTTATTTTTTAAATAAGCGCCTTCATTTCCAGGAGATCGGACTCAATTGCTTACAGGACAGACACAGTCTTGGAAGGAATTAAAACTGGAGGATAGAGGGGTAGTTTGGGGAGGTTCTGAGCTGAGCCAAGGACAAAAGGATCATGTTTTCACAAAACAGAAGTAAAGAGAGACACACTCCTGACTAAAGCTAGAGGATGCCTAGAGCAGGACCTAGCAGCATCAGACAGGGGATGTGCCCAGAGAAACCAGGAGGGCAAAGATGCCCCTTCTCCCCACATCCTGGTGAGGCTTATCCAGCAAAACCTTCAAGAATCTCTCCAGTCACCTGGCAATTACAGAGAGTTACAGATTACCCGTTTTCATCTGAAACGTACTTTTATACTTAGTACCACGGGTAATTCATAGGGCGACCTGAGCCTAGATTCACAAGACAGACAGGATGAGGCATTTTCTCAGTAGCCGCATCGGTATGATTTTATAATTATTGCACTACGTGGATCTGCCACGAAATTGAATAGTTAAAAGCAAAGAGTAATTGCTTGATATCTGTACTCTATAATTTAGTATAATCTAATCATGGACAAAGCCCAAAAGAAAATGTTCTGAAAGCATTACATTTTTCTTCATACACAATTCATTATTGACATCGGAGAATGTATTTCGTGCTGCTAAAGGAACTCTTACTCACAGATATCAAAGTGTAAAAGTGGTCAGAAGAGTGAGAGTTTTGTTTAATTTTCAGCCGATGTTGAAAAGCAGTTGACGTAATTGCTCTCTAACCCCTTTCTGACACGTCTCTGTGACTATTTGCCCCTTCATTGACCTAGAGAGATAGGATACTGAGATAAGGTAGCAAGATGTTGGATGGAGCAGGGGCCATCCCAGTCCAAATCTGAGCCAAAAAGCACACCCACATCCTCTATTTCCAGCCGTACTCTCCCAGGAGCCCCACCCCAGTATGATGCCCCCCATGCTGTGGTCCCGAGGAAGCCCAGAATAGCCAAGAGGGATCCTGGGGCTGGGGACAAGGTGGGTGAAGGGCAAGTCCGTGGTCCCAGCGCATCTTTAAGGACCTGATAAATGTGTGTAGAGCTTTTTGCAGGAGGAGAAGGAGAAAGGAATCCACTAAAAGATTCATGGCTGTTATTATTACAAGGCTCTGCCAATGTAGAGAGAGGTCAGCAGAACGGCAAGCAGTGTGGCAGCCCCCCGGGAATTCAGAGCATCCTCAGAGCGGCCCCTCATCTCCACTAAATGTGTGGATGTGGTTACAAAGTAGATTTAGACATTGGAGCTTGTTTTCCCACTTTTGCCTTTAATAAATCAGGAAGACGGACCACAGCCTGAGCTGCTGGAACTGCTCGCCTTATTTTAAAAAACCCACAACAAAGTGATGGGAAAGGAGGGCACGCAGGACAGCCGTTGACTTTGCAGTATTGCCCTGATCTTGGAAATGTGTGTTCCCATACAGGCCCAGCTGCAGAACCGAAAGAGACACAGAGAGGCAGGTCCGAGAGGGCCTGGAGGGGCCTCAAGGGCGGCTCGAGACACAACCGGGGCAGTGGTGCCAAAGGAGCACTGAGACCAAGGGACAGAAGCAGGGGGATGGCCGCTGGGAGGAAAGCAGGCCAAACGGACTTCACTGGAGCCGGTGCAGCGCGTGGAGGGTGGGGAGTGTTGACGGAGGGCCCTGAAGGGTTATCAGTCGAGGGAGGGGGAGGACAGGAGTGGGGTGTTCAGGAGGAGAACACAGAGGCCCAAGACCTGGAGGAACATTGACTCTTAAGGTTTTTTTCTTCTCTTTTCACGAGGTTTTTTTTCCTGATTGAATTTTTCATTCAGATTCTGAATGAAAAATCTTCTTCTGAATGAAAAGCTTCTTCTTGGGGGTGGGAGGGAGGGAAGCATGATCAGCAAATATGCTGTAAGTATAGCACATGACCCCACGGTCCTGCTAGACCCAGCAGGGCAGAGGCAGCCCAGTGTGGGGTGGGAGCAGGGCAACTGCTGCAAACGTGCTGGGTTCTGGGCTGGAGGGAAGACAGCGCTGGGGCGGGGCTGGAGGAGGCTGTGGGCCGCTTGGCCCTGGGTGTACGTAGCAGCAGCCAGGACCCCCCCCACAAGGAAGGAGGACAGAGCCCACCCTGGGGACCACCCCTGGGGATAGCTCCATTTCGTAGCTTTCTAAATCTCCCCAAGATCCACCGTGTGGAAATAGACCGTAACTCTGCAAAACGCTGTAGCATTAAGTTTGTTTAAGCATCAGTTTCAAGCCCTCTTAGAATACACAGGGCCAGTATTGATACTGAAAGGCTCATTCTTTATATATTGAGCTGCACAGCTGCAAGGAGAGGCGCAAATGTTACCAACTCATTTGTCATGCAAACAGTGCTTCAGAAAGAAAGAAAATACTATTATGTGGTATGTGTGTTAGGCAATCACTATATCAAATTCATGGCATTCCGTGCAAACACAGGCAGAGGAAAGGAAAACAACACTTGGTGAGAGAAATCACACCACATGGGAGCAGCTAAGCCGGGGAGATGGTGAGGCTAACTCAGCAGCCTGACCAAGTGGAGGCTGTCATCCCCGACCCTCCGAGTGTGACCAGTGATAAATGCCCCGTGATAGAGCAAGTGGTGGGAATGCAAACACTGGGGCCCTGGGTGGGGCCAAGGTGGAGGTGGGCAATGGGACTGTAGAGGAGGAGGGGAGACGGCAGAAGGGGAAAAGGGAACTGAAGCATAAAAAGGGAATGGAACTTATGAGGCTGGCAGTCAGCGTTAGGAAAAGGTGGCCGATGGTCCATGTGGAAGGCAGACAAAGAGGGAGAGGGAGGCTCAAGGAAGACCACGCAGCACAGTGTCCCTTCCATCTGTCGCCACTCCCCACGCTTCTCTTCGGGTTTCTCTGCTAAGAGCTTCGTATAGTCAGCTTGCCAGGTGGGAGTTTCCACACAGCACTGAAGCTGCAGACAAATGGGTTATGTACAAACACTACGGCGCACGTGCCTGAGTGTGCATGCTAAGTCGCTTCAGTCGTGTCCGACTCTTTGTGACCCCATGGACTGAGCCCGCCAGGCTCCTCTGTCCATGAGATTCTCTAGGCAAGAATACTGGGGTGGGCTGTCATGCCCTCCTCCAGGGGATCTTCCCAGCCTCGGCATGGAACCCTTGTCTCTCAGGCCTCCTGCGTTGGCAGCCTAGTTTTTTACCACTAGAGCCACCTGGGAAGCCCAGTGTCCTGAGCACCTTACACAAATTGCCTCTTCTAATCCTCACAGTGACGTAGCACGCACACAGTCCCCATAGCAACCCTATAAAGTTTACAACAGGCTAGAAATGTTAATTGGATACGATCGCACGTCTAGTGATGGAGTTGGGACTTGAGAACCCCCTACCAAATCCACAGGCGGCACAAGACTACATCTCTGGAGCCTTTCCCTACCCAAGTTACAGTATTAGTCGCTCAGTCATGCCCAACTCTTTGGGACCCCATGGACTGTCTCCATGGAATTCTCCAGGCAAGAACACTGGAGTGGGTAGCCATTCCCTTCTCCAGGGGATCTTCCCGACCCAGGGATTGAACCCAGGTCTCCTGCATTGCAGGCAGATTCTCTACCATCAGAATCACCAGGGAAGCCCCTTCCCCTCCCCATCACTCCTTATAAAAATCCCACCATCTGACCACACAGCCTCCTCCCGCTGGCCTGAACTGCCCCTCAGAGCCCAGGGGCATGTGCCTCTTCTGCCCTCATGATGGGATGCGGTGGCATGATGGGATGGAAGGAGCTCCTTTTGAACTAACATCTGTCCAAGAGCAGAGCCTACACTCCCTTGGGGCTCAATATCAGTGAGTGAAAAGTCAGAAAAATACAGAAGCCAGCCAACCATGTCCTTAGGTTGTACTGGGTCTCAGAGCCTGCCTGGAGTCTAATCCACGACCCAAACAAAGCCCTCCCCAAGCATGGAGAGAGGCAGAGGATTCTGTCTGCCCACTCTTGGCAGGGCTCCTCTTTCACCAGTAAAAGTTGAAAATTATGTTTTATTTGGTGGATGTTCTTAGGACTGTAAGCCCAGGAGACAGCCTCTCAGATAACCCTGAGAAAACTGTTCAGAAGAGGAAGAGGGGGAAGCCATGATATGAATTTTTGCAACAGCAATACCAGGTAGGCGTGACAAAAGATTACTGTCCATAAAAGAAAACCAGATATCTCAAATTAAGAGATTTAGTGCTTTCCTATCTTTGGGAAGATACAAGAAACTAAGTTTACTGAAATTATTCCTTTGATATGCGCCTCAGTTATCTGGAGCTAGTATCCTGCGTTTTCTCATCCAAAGTTTCCTCAAGCTGCACCTTGAGGGTGGCTGCAGTTTGATGACTGCTAGCTGGTGGGCATTCCTTGTTTCCACCCTGCGTTCCCTCAGGGATCACCAACGGGGGAGGCTGTAACGTGGTGGCTAGATCCTTCGTTTACTGATATGGCAGGTAACGTTTTGTCACCATTGGGCAATTCAGTATGACTTTACTGAGTGCCTACCATACCTCCCTCCTAGGGCTTCCCTCTTAGTTCAGTCAGGTAAAGAATCTGCCTGCAATGCAGGAGACCTGGGTTCGATTCCTGGGTCAGTAAGATCCCCTGGAGAAGCAAATGGCAATCCACTTCAGTATTTTGGCCTGGAGAATCCAATGGCACCCCACTCCAGTACTCTTGCCTGGAAAATCCCACGGATGGAGGAGCCTGGTGGGCTGCAGTCCATGGGGTTGCTAAGAGTCAGACACGACTGAGTGACTTTACTTTCACTTTTCACTTTTATGCATTGGAGAAGGACATGGCAACCCACTCCAGTGTTCTTGCCTGGAGAATCCCAGGGACGGAGGAGCCTGGTGGGCTGCTGTCTATGGGGTCGCACAGAGTCGGACACGACTGAAGCGACTTAGCAGAGGAGCCTGGGAAGCTACAGTCCATGGGGTTGCAAGAGTTGGACACGACTTAGATACTAAACTACCACCACCATGCCTCCACCCAACCAAAGGGTGGAGGATTCAGAGAGAAAGAACACTTGGTCTTACAGGGAGAAGTGTTATGCCCAAGTCGGAAATCTCCCAATGACCACCAGGGAGCCGGTATCTGATGCAAAAGCAAAAGAGTTTTATTACCAAGCTCGAGCTGGGGCTCCCACCGACACCGACGCCGTGGCCACAGGAAGGAGCCCTGAACTCTGGGTTACATTGCTTATCAAGAGTATTCTCACTCGCAAAATTCGAAAAACGGGAGTCTCCGGGTCTGATGAGGTGAAGGGTTTTATTGAGGTTTTATCTGGTGAGGGGTTAGGTGTTGAGTTCTGATCGGCTCTCATTTCCCGGGGGCTGGCCACGGGTCCTGATTGGTTCTCTTTTCCCAGGCTTGCCACGGGTTTGATTGGCTTTCATTTCCCGGGCTTGATTTGATTTTCCCGGGCTGGCAGTTGATTGGCTCTTGTGTGCTGAGGTAATTTCGGGGTAACTGAAACTTATCTTTTTGAGGAAATCAGAACTGCGGCCTTTTTGGTCCTGTAGCTAAAAAGCCTCTTGATGAAAGTGAAAGAAGAGAGGGAAAAAGTTGGCCTAAAGCTCAACATTCAGAAAACGAAGATCATGGCATCGGGTCCTATCACTTCATGGGAAATAGATGGGGAAACAGTGGAAACAGTGTCAGACTTTATTTTGGGGGGCTCCAGAATCACTGCAGATGGTGACTGCAGCCATGAAATTAAAAGACGCTTACTCCTTGGAAAAAAAGTTATGACCAACCTAGATAGTATATTCAAAAGCAGAGACATTACTTTGCCGATTAAGGTCCGTCTAGTCAAGGCTATGGTTTTTCCTGTGGTCATGTAAGATGTGAGCGTTGGACTGAAGAAGGCTGAGCGCTGAAGAATTGATGCTTTTGAACTGTGGTGTTGGAGAAGACTCTTGAGAGTCCCTTGGACTGCAAGGAGATCCAACCAGTCCATTCCAAAGGAGATCAGCCCTGGGATTTCTTTGGAAGGAATGATGCTAAAGCTGAAGCTCCAGTACTTTGGCCACCTCATGCGAACAGTAGACTCATTGGAAAAGACTCTGATGCTGGGAGGGATTGGGGGCAGGAGGAGAAGGGGGCGACCGAGGATGAGATGGCTGGATGGCATCACGGACTCGATGGACCGATGGACGTGAGTCTGAGTGAACTCCGGGAGATGGTGATGAACAGGGAGGCCTGGCGTGCTGCGATTCAAGAGGTCGCAAAGAGTCGGACACGACTGAGCGACTGAACTGAACTGAACTGAACTGAACTGAGGGCCTGTCATGGAGTTTGTTGCTCTCACAGAAGGAGTGAGCAAGACGGGAAAGAGAAAAGGAAACCAAAAATAAAACCCTTCAAAAACGCCCTCAGACCTCCCCAACATGGTGGCCCTGGGAGGCCGAGTCTGACCTCACCATCATGGCCACACGACGATCGTCACAGACCTCCCAATATGGCGGCCACCACTGACCTTCCTGTCATGGCGCGGAGCCCCGCCCGCTCCGCCGCGGCCGCGGGCGGGAGCAGTTCCGGGTGCGGCGCGCGCCGGGGGCGGTGTCCTGGCCATGGCTGGCCTGTCGGACTTGGAGCTGCGGCGGGAGCTGCAGGCCCTGGGCTTCCAGCCGGGCCCCATCACCGACACCACCCGGGACGTCTACCGCAACAAGCTGCGCCGCCTGCGCGGCGAGGCCCGGCTGCGCGGCGAGGAGCGGCCGCGGGAGGCGGCCCGGGCCCGGGGCGAGGAGGCCCGGCTGCGCGAGGAGGCGCCGCTGCGCGCCCGGCCCGCCGCGGCCTCCCCGCGGGCGGAGCCCTGGCTCTCCCCGGCGGCCTCGGGCCCGGCCTATGCGACGCCCGGGGCCTACGGCGACTTCGGAGCCCCCGCGGCCTCCTGGTCCGGGAGCCGCGGCCTCGCCCGCCCCGCGCCGCTCAGACGCCGCGCCTCGGCCCGGGGCAGCTCCGAGGAGGACGAGGACGGCCGGCCGTTCGGCAGGACCGCGCCGGGCGCCAGCCCCGGGCTCCGGCGCTGGTGGGCCGCGTCTCCGGCCTCGGCGCGGCCGCCCTCCGCCCTCCTCGGCCCCGACCCGCGCCCGGGCCTACGGGCGACGAGAGCCGGCCCGGCGGCCTCGGCGCGCGCCCGGCCCGAGGCGGGGCGGCGGCTGGAGCGCTGCCTGTCCCGGCTCCTGCTCTGGGCCAGCCTGGGGCTGCTGCTCGTCTTCCTGGGCATCCTCTGGGTGAAGATGGGCAAGCCCTCGGCGCCGCAGGAGGCGGAGGACAACAGTACGTCCCGGGCCGGCGCAGGGGAGGGCGCTGGGCGCGCGGGTGTCCCCGAAACGACCCCCGGGCCTCTCAGCGCCAGGCCGCACGTCCCGGGCCTGTTAGATACCTCAGGCCACCTTCTTCCCCCCAGACTGAAGACTTTGCTTCCTCCAGCTGTGGGATTCCTGCGTCTGCAGTCGTTTCTGTCTTCACTCCCTCCTATTCTTATTTTCGGCCCTAGCCCTCCCTACTTAACCTCCCTTTCCAGCACGTGCTGGAAGCTGTCTCTCCGTAGTCACTTTTACTTTTCCCTCTCTAGAGAAAGCCCTCTAACACAACCCTCTAAAGGCCCACCCCCACTCCTTTTAAGTTCTGCCCTCCCTTTTGATTTCTTGCTCATTCACATGCTGTGTGCCCCAGATTGGGGTCCCAGCTTTGCAGCACCAAAAAGACCACATCCTCCTCTTCTTTGGCCCGGGGGACCCACTGTATGTCAAGAGGGGATTATACTAGTCCTGCCTCAGACAGGCGTGCACGAGCCTTTAAAGAGTTTAAACTGATGTGAATGGTGGCATTTGCCACTGTTTCCAGCCCCTTCATGGGATGTGTTAAGAGAGGGTCCTGTGACTCAAGGATATTCCCGGCCATGCCTCTGTCCACAGTTAGTTATGTGATGAGACGTGGCCGAATGAGATCTGCCAGATACAGTATATTAACGAATAGTTAACGATCTGTGTTTTCTAAAAGGGAAATTTACTTCTTCCAGAATTCTCTAGGCTAATAGGAAGCAGCAGAGTGACCATTTCTTTATACATTTAAGTATAAAGTGACCCTTTAGTTCACCAGCTTTTAAAATTCTTTACAAAAACCAAGTGTGATTAATACTATTCCCAGCCACGTTTTTCCATGCCTAGCACCGACCGCCAGAATGCAGGGGAAAGCTAAATTATGTCCTAGCTGTTGCAGCAGATGGATATTTGGGTGTATGAGGAAGTCTGTGGGCGCAGGGATCCCAGACTTCGCACACACTCAGATAATTTCTTGACTATGAGAGCAGGTTATCCACTTGCTAGAGAAATTAAATCGACCCAGGAGTGACATGGTTGTGCTGGTTCTAACTGTGACTACATTGGTGATGTCCAAAGACAGTATACTGTCATACTCGTTGCTGAGATGCTTTAAGACAACAGCTCTTGGATGAATAGTGGATTTACCTGGAGTTCCCCTCCCATAATGGTGTTAATCATGTTTAACATAACATTGTTTAGAGAACCACCATTATATGTTGTCTTCTTTGACAATGAGTCTAAATTAAGCTAGGAAGGCTTTAGTGATCCCATGTTATGAAGAAACCAGAGGTTCAGAGTGGTTAAGTGAGTGGTTCCCCGATATCCTGTGGCTAATCATTTTTCCCTGAGATTAGAAAATAGGTGTCCTAATTCTTAATCCAGGACTGAGAACCGCTTTGCATTTTACTGCCTACATTTTAAAAATGCTTCATTTAGGTGATATCTTTCTAATCCCCACCTTTTTGTTGGTAATGTTTTACTTCCTCTGAATTTTGGGAATGATCCCTTTTTGTACCCTTTTCCAAAACCCACACTTTTAATTTCCTCTGTTTCTTTTCTTGGTCTCAGTGAAATTACTGCCAGTGGACTGTGAGACAAAAACAGATGAGGTGAGTTTGAGTTTTTCTAGCTTTCGCTATTCGTCTCAAGGTTGTTAGCCTCCATCGGGAGGTAAACTTGCCCAGAAAAAGATCATAAAAGGATCATTTTCAGGAGTGCTTCCTGTAACATACCAGAATCATATCGTGTTCTGTGATGTACATGTCAGACTCAATTGTGGCTGTGAAGGAGTACTTGAAACAGAATTTGAGCTCCCAAGATCCAACTCCTGACTTTATAGGAGCTCTCCCATCAATCGCAGCATGGAGGGCTTTGATCTTCTGCCAGAGTCTTATCTGCGGGGGGGTGCAGTTGGGTGGTGGTTGAGGGACCTCTCAAGCTCCCTGGCTTCAGGGGGAAGGGTGGGCTGCTTTTTAAGCACCAGGAGGCCAGGTTCTCAATTCCACATTCTTGGGTCGTTCCCCTCTGGCTCTGAAAATGCTGTTCTGATTTGAAATGTCATCAAGGGGTTGTTTTAAACACATCTGAAGTGGAGTTAGTTCTCTTAGTCTATAGATTGGTTTTGTGACACTTTAATGTTCCCTACAAATAATACTTGGGGAAGGTGAGCCGCCCTGTCCATTTACGAGTCATGAAAATGGCATTAGCAAGGAGCTGGGATGCCACCAGTACAGGTAGTAGTCTCGGGAAGATAGCGGCTGTAAATTTTCAGGTCATAAATCCTGCCAGGCAGAGCCTTGTGCTGCCAGAGGGCATGACTTAGTAGTCTAATTATTAAGTGTCCAACTCCAGGCCTGCCCCAGCCCTCAGGGCACATCTCTGGCAATTGGGGGCAGGGGGAGGCGGCTGGGAAAGGAACCACACACACTCATCCCCAGGCCCACGTTGCCCACATTAATGAAGTGGCATCCTGACGCAGACAAGCGGTTTTATTTCTCTTCGGCTTCTGCTGTGTCATATTTGGGGGTGTTTTTATCACATGTATTTATTGCTTTCATCCGCCAGATATCTTTGCTTCCCTGCTGTTTTATAAAGACAGACTCATAATAAGTATAATCTGCCTTCTATCGTAAAAACTGCAGTTGATGATTAAAGGAAGTGGCCCAGAAACGTGGCCAGAAGGGGAAGCTACACTTTTGAAGACAGAAAACAGAAACGGGAGCAAAACTTTCGTTTCTGTGAGACTTCTCTTGGCGATACTAGTCATTTGTCTTCTATTTAGAAACGGGCCCCCTGGTTTCTGTCTCTTGGTCCTGCACACGTGTGAGTATGTCAGACCCACGACAGAGGGCAGATTCCCTTTGGGGTCGTCCTCAGTAGGGGATGTGCTCATCGCTGCTGCGTGAGCCGTCAAGCACCATCCAGCTGCTCGCTAAAGATGTGCCCAGCCTGGCCAGGCGGGTCTCAGACCAGACCTCTCAGGCTCCCTGCAGGCTCGGTGCTGGGTTCTGCTGCACTGACCTTCCGTGGGGCACGCTCGGCCTTTGGGGAGGATGCGCACAGGAGCAGGCAGCTCGGGGGGTACTTCTCAGCTTGAGTGAGTTTCTTGTTGAAAGCCTCACACTTTCTGTGGCTCAAGCTCACCCAAAACCCAGAGGGGCATTTGGGTTTGAGAGACAGGTGTTTCCCCCCATCTCAGCTCTCTACAAGTCTTGCCATTCTCTCTGCTTCTGCCCTGCGGAATCCCTGGGGGTGGGCTGGAGTGGGTGTGTGATCTTAATCAGGCTGTCGCGTTGCCTGGTACCTTCTGTCCTTTCAGCCTCGCTTTGCCTAAATGTCCATGAGTTCGGAACAGTATTAATTGCTCCTGCTTTTTTTTTTCCTGATTGAGACAGTGATAGATGTTTAGCAAGTTCGAAAAATGGGACAATCATCACCCTTGGTTCTGCCACCCAGAGATAATCACCATTAATGTTTGGGGAGCTTCTCTTCCCTTCACTCTCTGTGTGTGTATGTGTTTATAGAATTGGGATCTCTGTATATTTAGTTATATTTTACAATTATCAGCTTTGCTGATATCGTTAAATCGTCTTTAAAAAGTAGTTGGGCTTTCTGACTCTGCTCGTAGGCATGTGAGTTGTTTTGGACATTTACAGTCTTGTGCATAAGTCTTGGGTACATCATTCGGTACCTTGTTAAGGCATCAGGGCCTTTAGGCCATATGAGGGGACAAAGCTCGGCCACGGAGAGCATTCAGGACCAAATTAGATCAGGGCAGCACGTGAACCCCGAGAAGGAAAACGATCTTGGTTTTCTTCTCTAGCTGCAGATTCAGATCTAGAACCCAGACCTCCGACTTCCGGTCCAGGGCTGTGCCCGGTGACAGCCTGGTGCGCTTGGAGTCCACTGGCCACACTCCCATGCGGCTCCACCACCTACGAGCTGTGGGATCTTAGTGGCCACCTCTGGTCTCTAAACCTTGGGCCACTCACCTGAGAAATTGGGGTGCAGTGAGGAATGTGGTAAGGATTCAGGGTTCACATACGACCACTCAGCACAGCACCCAACCTCCCACCCAGCCTCAAAGAAAAGCAGCCTGTTTGGAATGTTCCAAACGCAGCGAGTCCAGCTGAACGGTGCCCCTGCTGTCCCGGGCGCTGCAGGAGTGGGCATGCAGGCGTGCCTCTCTCACACAGGTGACGTTTTCCTCCCGACAGTTCAGATTCCTCTACATTTTCCATTTCTAGAAGAATCTAAGGTTAAACATTCGCAGCAGATAATGCGCAAAGTGGACAGTCCACAGGCAGACTGTAGATACTCGACTCTCCGAAAACTGGACGGGAGTGGCCCGGGGGGAGACCAGACCGCATCGTGCGGCATTGGCTTTGCCCTCCGAGGAGCCCGGGTGCCGCGCTGCCCATGGTTGCGCCCGCACTCCACGGCTGGAGGCCTTTACCGCACGGGGCCGCCGGGGCCAGGGCCTGGGAGCCTCTCGAATGCCGGCCCCTGGTTGTCGCCGAGTCCGCTGTCAGTCCACCTCTGCTGTCACGGTGTCCTTTTTACGTGTGTCGGCCTGGTGTTTACCAACCCTACCCCCGGGCCCACGTCGTGGCGGAATTTGCTGTCGTCGCTGTTTTAAGGTGTGAGGCTGTCCTTGCGGCCTAGCTCTTGACAGTGTGGCTGAGATGAGAGCAGGCGGCCAGGCCCCTCACCCGTGCCGCCTTGCTGACCGCTTGTCCTGTGCCCTTCCAGTTCTGTCAGGCCAAGCAGAAGGCGGCCTTGCTGGAGCTGCTGCATGAGCTGTACAACTTCCTGGCCATCCAGGCGGGTGAGTAGGCTTCCCAAGGCCCGAGCCTCCTCAGCGGGCTGTGGCCGAGGCCGAGGCGTCGTGGTTGTCTCCCAGAAGCCACGCCTCACCTTCCCCACGTCCCCCACGGGCACATCCCGTGTAAGCCTTGCATTTGAGCAAAACATAGATTCCCTTTCAGCAGGTGCACTCCGTTCTCTGGGGCGCCCTCCACCTAATGTTCTGGGTGTCCGTGTGGTGTTGGAAAGGACCAGGCCTCAGGCCGTCTCAGAGTGTAGGACTCCCAGCCTGGAGGGCCTCCCTGTACCAGGTCGGCCCGGTCAGGTGCAGAGGCTTCTGCAGGCAGCAAGTGGTCTGGGTGGTGGACCAAGCACCTTCAGGCCCGTCCTGCCCTCCAGGGTCCTGGTGTCACGGATCCCAGAGTCCCCCACTGGCTATGGGATGCTGGACCAGTCCCTGACTTCTCAGGGCCACAGTCTCCCCATTTCACCGAGTGATCTTAGGTCTGTCTTTTCTTAACTAAGTGAAAGCCAAGTGCCGTTCTCTGGAAGAGGGCCTTCTCAACCCCCTCCCAAGACACCGCCTGGAAACGCCTCTGTGCGGAGTCTCTGCCGCTGTTTGCATTGTGAATGTGTTCCTTGAGGCCCGAGGTGGCACCAACATACTCTGTCCTGTCCTGGTATCCAGGAGGCTCTCAGAACCACTGATGACGTGGTGACCGCTCAGGGCTTGTGCCTGTGTTAAGGATCTTCATCACAAAAACCAGACGTCAGTCTGCAGAAGGTTCAAGGGGCGCCGCTCACCTGCAGGGCCAGCCCTTGTCTAAGGTTGTCGCGGGAGGTCAAGGTTGAGTGGACTTGGACTCGGCCCTCAGCCCTCAGGGCCAAGCCTGTGAGCCTCAGCTCTGCACCTCCTCTCTCCTGACTGCGAGGGGACCAGGCTGGCCACGGGGGCCTCTGTGAGCTCCCTGGAGGAGAGGCAGGGTCGGGGCTCACAGCATCACAGTCAGTTATGGCCCAGGTGTTTGGCATATAAATTCCGGCCGGAGGGCATATGAAACCTTTGTGACTCGGTTGTGGTCCAAGCACAGCAGCATCAGTGTCACCCAGGAGCTTATTGGAAATGCAGCATCTCGGGCTCATCTCAAACCTATTGCATCAAAGTCTGAGGTTTACCGAGGCCCCCAGGAGGTAACGTTGAGGAGCTCCACCCTTAAACTACGGATCCTAGTAGGCAGTTCTCCCCCTCCCATCCTCCATATGCGGTCCTGGCTCTTGTCATCAGGGGGCCTGGTACCCACTGTCTTCTGAGGGTTTGCCTCTCACTGAGACAGGCTGCAGAGGAGTGCAGGCTCTCTGGCCATGCTCCGTCCCCTTCCTCCTGCTGGAGGTCAGCTATGGACAGGGCACTGAGCTGGCCTTTGCAGGATACAAGGTGACTCAAGGATCCTGTCCACAGACTGCCTGTGGTTCAGTAGAAGAGACAGGCCACCCACCCCCCTGACCACGGGGTGATATAAAAGGTTGATAGATGGGAACCAAGAGGCTAGAAGTTCTGGGAGGCAGTGCCCTTTAGCTGGAGCCGTCAGGAAAGTGTCACAGGGGAAGGGGTCTCTGTGCGAGGCCTTCAAGCCCAGGTGGGAGTAGATACGTATTTGCTGGGGAAAGGCAGGGCCAAAGAGGCAGGAAATTACAGAGTCTGGGTTGGAAGCAGCTGCATGAGGAAGGAGAAACAGGGAGCATGAGTCTCACCCGGTCAGCCGTGGTTGCCAGGCCGTTGCGGCTCCATCCTGCAGGCAGGGAGGCTTGGAGTGGGGGAGTGACGGACAGAGAGCCAGGCGCAGGAAGGCAGCACTCTGAGCGAAGAGTGTCGTCTAAGCAGGATCATTTTAAAGCTTTGTTGACCAAACATGGATGAGAAAGGGGAGCAGAGGAAACCAAGAGACCTAGGCAGTAGTCCCAGAGGCCTGAGCAGGGCAGGGCAGTCTGGGGTCGGGCAGGAGCATGGGAGAAGGCAGCTGAGTCTCGGAGGGCCTGGAAGGACAAGCCAGCTTTGAAGTAGGAAGATCTGGCTGCTGGGGAGCGAGGAGCAGGCTTCAGTTCATTCTCAGGATTTTTGTGATATTATCTTCAGCCACTCTCTCCCCAGCACACAGACACATACAGACTGGCCATCCAGAGCCCAGGCTGTGCCAGGCTGAGGGCAGTTAGGCCGGTGAGGGGTTAAGGCCTAGCCTCGCACAATCCCTGCTCCCACGGGGTCTCGTGGTAAAGCAGTTGCTGGCGGGTGAGCCACAGTGGGCAATTGGGAGCTAAGGGCTGTGGCGGGGCCCCAAGGCCAGCCGATCTGGCTAAACGAGGCCCCCATGGCTGGGGCCTTTTCAGAGAGGCTGGTCCATGGGCCAGGCCTGGAAGCCTGGGCCGGATGAAGGGCGAGGCTCCCAGCTCCACCCTAAGTGGGAGCCGGCTGCACAGGGTGCTCAGCAGAGGGCTTTGGAGCACGTGCCGGGGTCCCAGCACACAGGTACCCCTTCTTGCTTGGCCATCACTCCCCAGGGCCCCTGAAACCTGGCATTCTAGGTCACCAGCCTGTGACCAGTCAGAAACCCTGCAGTGCAGTGGCCTCCCTGCCTTTCTTTTTCCCAGACTGCGTTTATTTATAGTCCCATCCCAGTACCTTCCAGAACTGTCTGTCTGATCTTTTAGGGATCAATTGCAAACAGACCTTGGTATTGGGTGGCTTTTTAGTCATTTAATGCAAATCGCTGCACTGCTTTGCAGGTCAGGTTTTAATGATCTGGCCTCGATCCAAGCTAAGTGGCTTTTGATCTTGCTGCACAGTGACGATGCCCCACAGCTGTCAGGGCGGCCGGCCACACGCTCCCCGTCAGAGCTGATGGCTTGATTCTTGCTGCTGTGTTCAGTCGGTTGCCAGGTAAATTTTTTTCACCTCTTCTTTGTGTTTGAATGTGTGTTTTTTCCCCTCCTAGGTAATTTTGAATGCGGAAATCCAGAGAAGCTAAAGAGCAAATGCATTCCTGTCCTGGAAGCCCAGGAATATATAGCAGTGAGTAGGCTGCCGTGTGTGTCCATTCCCCGAAGGTCCTGGCGTTCTGTATTGATCTTTCAAGCCCCGCGTTTTGTTTTGTTTTGTTTTTTTGCTCGTTTTGTGTTTGCTTTTTGGCTTGTTTGCTTTCCCTTTAAAAAAAAGATCTTTTTTTTTTTTTTTTTTTAACACAGTTGAGTGCTCAGCTCCCTGAAGTTAAGGCAGCAGTGGGGTGACTGGGCTCAGGGTGAGCTGAGAGCCAGGGGCCCGGCCTGCAGGCAGCTCGCTCCTGACCCGCTGCCCCCCAGCCAGCTGACCCGGCCGCTGCCCTGCCCCTTCCCGGAGCGGCCCTGTGACTTGCTCCTCTTCTGGCTCATTTTCCCCTTCTCAGCAGCTTATTTAAGACGTTTCACCTGCCATTTCACTTCCCCCTCAGGATTACCATCCGGGCTGCTCTGGGCCCTTTTGATTTTCAGTGTGGCCTCAGGGTGGCAGAATTGCAGGGTTTGGAGCCAGCAGAAGCCCAAGGGGCCACCTCGTCCAGTTTCCGTTCCACCGATGAGGCACCTGGGCCCGGAGAGGGGAGGGCCTTTGCCCAAGGCCATACGGCCAGCTCTGGCCGCAGTGAGGGCCCCCCACGTCGTCTTTTACGTTCGTCCAGATGAGCCGCCAGCTCTCTGGCCTGGCGCCGCAGACCTGCCCCGTTTTCCCACGCGCTGCCGCATCACCTCCTCCAGTTTCAGCCTTTTCTCCAGGATCATCTGTGCCAGATCGCCATCCCGCCGGTTTGCTAAGCGTTTAGTGGAGCAGGGCTTGAGGGCACGCAGAAAAAGGGGGCTTCCACGACCCAGCTGCTCCGCCCAGATGGAGCACTAATCTCCCCCGCCCCCTCCCAACAGAACGTGACCAGCAGCTCCTCCACCAAGTTTGAAGCCGCGCTGACCTGGATACTGAGCAGTAACAAGGACGTGGGCATCTGGTGAGTGAGGCCCTGTCCTCGCCCAGCGGCTCTGGCGTCTGGGGCCTGGAGGTGGAGGCCGGGTCTCCCAGCTGAGTTGTCAAGGGCCGGGCCTGCAGCTGGGCAGTGGAGGGAGTAGGGTCAGCAATGCCAGGAGAGGAGCAGTTTAGGATGAGATGCGAAAATCCAGGTGTCAGGGTGATTGCCTGGCAGTCCAGCTACACCTGTTTGAAGTAACCCAAGCTGTGCCCCTTCCCGTCACTGCCCCCACGGTTTGCTGGAGAAGGCACTTTTCTGCTTTGCCTTTCCTTGGTGCTAGTTTTCATTTCATTTGTAGATGAGGCGATTCTGTATGTTGGTTTCACTCAGTATGGAAACTGTAAATGGAGAGACCGGGTTTTATTCCAGCTGAGTGGTTTGGCCTGTTCCTGTCCCTTCCTGGTGAGCATGGTTCGCAGAAACAGCACACTCACCCTCCTGAAAAGCTCCCGACTGGCTCCTCAGCCCAGCGGTGGGGGCGTCCCCTGCTGGGGAGACCCTGCCTCGTCCCCACCCCCCACCCCCCACCCCCGCCCCTCAGGGTTTGTCAGGGCTCTGTTCAGGGCACAGCTGCTGATATTAAGCACACTCTGGGGGTTTGTTCGCTTCCTCTCTAATCCACTCAAATTACTAATTCCATCAGCAGTGAAGCCAGCAGAAGCCCCTCGGGCAGCTGAGCCTGAAGCTGAATAACGGGATGCATGGCACGATTAGAATTCGTTGGCTTTAAAAAAATAATAATAAAGTTTCCCTGAGTGGCTGAGCGATTTTCCCGGGTGTTAGAAAAGGCAGAGAACACAGATTTTTATCCTCGGCAGCACACGCCGAAGCTGCCAGCGCAGGAATGATGACACCGCCTTTTCCTGTTGGAGGGGGCAGCCTGGCTTGAGCCCAGCCCCCGTGACCAGCATTTAGAAGTAAGTCGCGGGACTTTGCTGTACAGTAATAATTGACGCGACATTGTAAGTCAACTATACTTCAATGTGAAAAAAAATTTTTTTTAAAGAAGTCAGTCATGAGAAATCGCAACAGTGCAAGCACCAGCCATTCACTGCAGTCCAGAGCAGGGACCTGTTGCCTCCTAGAAGGCGGCGTCTCCCAGCATCCGGATAACCCCCTCGCTGGGGCTGGGGTCTGGCCTGTGGGAGCTGGGGCTGTTCGTGCTGCGGGGCCCGGTGGCACCCCGTGGCCTCTGCATTTAAACAGGCGACGTGCCTCCTCGTCGCCAAGGAGAAGCACCCCCTCCCAGACTGTTTCAGTCCCTCGCCATGCGTCGCAAAGCCAGCGATTCCGTAAACATCTCCATTTCTCTGTGCTGGGAGGTGGGAATGCAATTTACAGTTTAATCTTCCACACGCTGAGAAGGGTTGTCAACGATCCAACAGAGGGGGGCATCACTTTAGCGGCAGGGGTTCAAGCTTGCTGCCATCTTTAAAGCTTTATTCTTTCTAAGTAGCCAACGTGGGAAATTTCTGGAAAGAGTGCAGCCAGGGTACCAAGTCTATTTTATCGGCAAGTGGAGGCTTCCCAGCCCCTCCTTCCTCTTTCTGCTGAAAGTGAGGCTTCTACAGCGGCTCCTCAGGGCTTTTGAACCTGTTTACAGCCATGTGTCCTGTCTCAGGTTGAAAGGGGAGGACCCGTCTGAGCTGGTGACCACGGTGGACAAGGTGGTCTGCCTGGAGTCCGCGCGGCCCCGCATGGGTGTCGGCTGCCGCCTGAGCCGCGCGCTGCTCACAGCTGTCACCAACGTGCTCATCTTCTTCTGGTGTAAGTCCTGCCGCCCTGTCCCCCTGCCCCGGCGGCCCAGCTCAGCAAGACTTCCGAGCACGGGAGACAAGGTCTGGAAACCCAGGCCCGCGGAGTTCGTTTCTGCCCAGTGAGCCTGAGGTCTGTCTAGTGAAATGGAGATGACCAGTCCACCACTGCCCTGGTCAGCTTTCCTCTGGAGGTCCGGCAGCTGGCGCACAAAGATTAACTAGAAAATCTTGGTTTGGGGTGGGGCCCGTCAGCATCCTGAAGGGGCACCCGGCCTGGGCTGCAGTTGGGCACCGTCCTTCCCCGGGCTCCAGAGTGCAGGCCACACGGCAGGGAAGACACAGCCAGAGCTTGGCCTGATTTTACTCCCTGAACCATGTAAGCACCTGCTGGGGAGCTGCAGATGCCTGATGAAAGCGAGCCAGGCCCAGGGTGCTGAGCAGCAAAGGGGAGTCTCCCGACATCGGGGGCTGCCTTTGAGCGGGACCTTGGGGTGTCTCTGAAAGCGAAAGGCCACGTCACAGAAGCTGCCTGACTCTGCAGAGAGAGCCGGCTTACAAATCACAGGCCATCTGGGCGTGCGCACAGCTCCCTTCCCAAGGCAGGCAGGCACAGACATCATTATCGGCAGCAGCATCTTGAATACAAAGGGCCTGGCATGTATATATGTATGAATCACGAGTTTTGGTTCACAAGGGAGAAGATGAAAGCCCGGGAATGAGGCTGGGAGGAGGACTAGGGACGCCGCTCTGGTGACAGCCAGTGGGAGGAAGATGATCGCTTGATCGCTTGTCTGCCCCCAACCCTGCATGTCCCATCCTCCGTCTCCTGCTTGCTAGCCCGGGTCTCACACAGTAGGGACGCCACCGCCTCAGCCTCCAGCACAGCCACCTGCCCCATGAGAGCCAGTGGGCTCCTGGCCAGGGAAAGTGGCGGCCACGATTAACTGCGCTTTGTCCCCTCCCAGGCTTGGCCTTCCTGTGGGGGCTCCTGATCCTCCTGAAGTACCGGTGGCGGAAGTTGGAAGAGGAGGAGCAGGCCATGTATGAGATGGTGAAGAAGATCATAGGTGCGTGGCCCCCAGGGAGAGGGCTGCTGGCCCCCCGCTGCGGGGCCTCAGCCTGAACAGCACCCTGTGTCCCACAGACGTGGTCCAGGACCACTACGTGGACTGGGAGCAGGACATGGAGCGCTATCCGTACGTGGGCATCCTGCATGTGCGCGACACCCTGATCCCGCCGCAGAGTCGGTGAGTCCCCGCTGGGACCTCACTGAGGGCCCCCGGGCCAGTGGTGCAGGATGGGGCGGTTCAGCCCAGGTCCCAGCGTGAGGCTCCATCCCCGCCTCTGCCCCCCTGCCATCACTGCTTAGGGCAGAGGCGTGGTCCCACTGCTCTGGAGACGCCAACGCTGTTAGTGTTGATACTGATGGGTGCTCTGGACAGTGAGTCCTTGGTCTCCTCTCCTCCCTAAGTGGCTCTGCAGGGAAGGGCCTGACGGGCTCCACGAATGGAGGTCAGGGACAACACGGTCAGGTCTCTGGCCCCACCTCTCTGGGGCTCTCCTGCTCCTGCCCTCTGGATGCTGTCAGCTGGTGGGCGGTCTCTGTGGGCACAGAGTGGTGGCCGACAGGCAGAGCAGCACCAGCCGTGTAGCCAGTGGAGGGGAGGTGGGCCCCCTGCTGCTCTCCTGAGCAGGGGAAAGCATCCCCAGAAGCCTCTGGCGACACACCTCTGAGGTTCCACTGGCCAGTGACTCATCTCTCCTTGAATCAATCACTGGTGAGGAAGAGGTGGTTGTTTTTCACATGTCATTAGCCATGATGCACAGTCAAAAACACGTCTTACCTAAGATAACACAATCTAGTTCCCATACACGAATGCACACGCCTGTACTTGGAAACAGCGTTTCACAGCAGTGAATGGGCTTGCAGCTCGTGGGAGGAGTTGGCCAGCATTGTCATGCACGACTCTGGAACCTCTGTCCCTGGGGGCTGCAGATGCGGGATGGATCCCTGACAAAACCAGGGGTGGGGTAGAATCGGGGGCCAGAGTCCCAGGAGGCGGCCAGCAGGGAGGGCCCACCGCAGTGTGGGCTCAGACTCTGCCGAGTTCTCCGGCCAGATGCCGTGCTCTCTCTCTCCACCTTCAGCATGGCCCTTGGGGGTGGGGGGAACAGCGAGGACCCCACTTGACAGATGAGGACACTGAGGCACAAGGACGGTAAGGAACCTGCTCAGAGACCGTGGGCTGGTGCGCCTTCTGTGTTCCCAGTGCCGGGCTCTGTGGTTGTCAGCCCAGGGGGAGCTGGAAGCTGTGGAGAGGCTGAGGCACACTCACATCCACCCCAGGCCCAGGATGGCGACAGGCAGGGAACTTGAAGCAGACAGGGCGTAGGATGACTAGTTATCCCAGCTATTGGGCCCCCGCACAAGGCCCCCGCAGCCCTCCAGCTCTCGGGGAGGCCGCTGGTGGCCACTTGGCCAGGGCAGCCGAGACCTTGGCTCATGGGGACACAGGTGGCCAGTCAGCCCTGCGTGGGCACGCTGCCCTGCGGGGAGGGCCTGCTTGTGGGCGGTGAGGTAGCTCTGAAGAGCTGGTTCGGGGAGGCACGCGAGGCCAGCTTGTTCGTCACCTGGTAATGGGCTGCCTGGGAAGGGACCAAGTGAGGCCGCTGTCCCTCCCTGTTCAGGAGCCGCCGTGAAGGTCTCAGTCCCCAGGGCCGTGGGGCCAGGCCCAGACCAGCCAGGTGAGGACTGCTGAACAGTCCTGGGGTTTGGTCCTGACCCCCCGGGAAGAAAGCCCCAAGACCCCACTCTGCCTCCTGAGTCAGGGGCCACCTCCAGAGCTTCCCTCCATCTGCACTCCCCACTGAACGCCCTGCTCCACACCCCCCCCCAACATTCACTGCATGCTTGGGGTGCTGGGGAGTGGTCTCCAGTCAGACATGAGGCTGGGTCTCACCAAAGGGTAGACGTCAGAGCAGCCCTCCCCCACCGCCCTGGGATCTTCCTGTCTGGTCTAGAGGAGCAAAGAGAAAACAGGAGGCTGTCTGAGGGGGTGCAGGGCCCTGGGGACCCCAAAGAGCAGGGACTCTGGTCACTGCAAAGATGGCCCGACCTGGTGGCTCTGTTTCCACAGGCAGTTCCAGCGTCCAGGCCTCCCCCGCTGGAGGCTTAGTTCAGCCCCATCCCCTGAAGTGCTGTGGAGCCTGGACTCAACAGCCCAGTGGTCACTGTCTAATTGGCCCACACGAGACATTAAAATGCAGCCTGCACTGGAGGAGGGCAGCAGGCCTACTGCAGTATCAAGTCCTAGCAAGAGTCTTCCCGCTTGGACACCTGGGGTGGGGTGGGGCTGCAGCCCCTTTCAGCTCTCTTTAATTGAAAGCTTTTGGAGCAGAGAAGGTTGAGGAAGTATTTCTCTGGGCTCAAGAAATTTCTCTTCTCTGTGAGAGTCCTGTTAGCACTTGACCACTCTTTCCGCAGATAAATAAATTCTGGGTGTGCTCCCCACGTTGGTACAGAGAGCATCCACAGCCCACCTCCCTTGCCAGCCCTGGGCCGACTGGCCTCCTGAGCTTCCCCTCCCCCTCTCTGCAGGAGGCGCATGAAGCGGGTGTGGGACCGGGCGGTGGAGTTCCTGGCCTCCAACGAATCCCGGATCCAGACGGAGTCCCACCGCGTGGCCGGGGAAGATATGTTGGTGTGGAGATGGACTAAGCCCTCTTCCTTCTCTGACTCAGAGCGATAAACCCTGGGCGTGGGCGGTACCTAATTAGCCTGTCCCAGGCCAGTCCCCTCCGGACGCGAGAGGGCCACGCCCTGCCGGTGCTGAATTCACACTTGCCTTGACTCACCAGCCTCCTGACCTTGGTTCAAAAGGTGTGAGGCGGCTCCGTGGGAAAACGTGAGCGTCCTCAGAGGGCAAGGAGAGGAGCCAGGGGGCAGCTGCCTCTGCATCTGGCCATCCTCTCTACCCAGTGTTGCTGGCAGAAAGAGGAGAGGGATTGGTTTTTCACGAAGAAATTAAAGCGCAGGTGGGCCCACCGCGCCCGCGGGAGGTGGTTTGGGGTGGCGGGCTGGGGCGGCAGGGCGTGGGGAGCAGCTTGGTCATGTGCCTTCGTGGGGTGTTCCTGGGGAGCCCAGGAGTGAGGGAGAAAGCCGCCTCGAGCTGGGTGGGGCCTGTGATCCCGAGGGGAAAGGGCTGGAAGTTAGAACTAAGTACCCTAGGAGAACTGTTTAGACACGGCCTGGACGCGCGCGGGCTCTGGCTGCGGGGCCTGAGCAGCTGGGGTGACCTCCCGGAAGGAACCCCGCGGAGAGGCGAGTCGGGCTGCCGCCAGCTGGGCGGACCCTCGGAGCCTGGAACTCCCGGTGGGTGAGGATCCTGGGTTGACGGTGACCACCCCGCCTCCACGCCCCGGGGCGATTTGCCGGAACCTCGGCTGCTGGGCTCCGGGCGAGGGTGAGGGCGCCCCCTGCCGCCCCCGGGCTCTAGCCCGCAGCGCCCCGCCCTCCCCGCCGCGGAGCGCCCCCAAACCCTCGTGGGGGCCTGAAGAGCTCAGGGCTGGGGCCCCTCCGGCTGAGCCGCATCCACGCGGGCTCTGGCCCGCGGCGGGCGGGGGAGGGGACGAGCCGGGGAGACGGAACAGCTGCCTCCAAAAGGCATTAAGCACCTCTCTGGTCTTACTGGTATTTTTTGTTTCCTTAATAAAGCGCCAGTCTCCCTCATTTGAGCAATACTCTCTCATTTCCTCTGATGTCTGGGGTGATGGGCGGGCCTGGAATCCCAGCGCCTGCCCCGTGGCAAAGCAGGTCTCATAAGCAGGCTCCAGCCAGAAAAAACTGCAATAGGCTTCACTATCAGGGCTGAAACTTGGATAAATAAATACTTATTAAAAATGGATGTGGTTCTCGTCCGTGGTTCTTTCCGTCTACCCTCAAAGCAATGTGTAAGGAGAGGCAACGTGCAGTTATTAAGCGCTGGCCAGAGAGACGTGTTCCGCAAGAGAAGGCGGGAGGGGCCTCAGGCAAACCACATACCTTGGACCTTCAGTTTCCACTTTACAACGCGGTGTGATGACGCTGCCCTGCAGGCGGAACTCGAAAGATGTATGCCTGGGCTCTGGGTAGTAAGAAGCGGGGGCCACTTTCTCCCGCCCCATTTCTGCCTCCCTCGAGGCCACAGAGGCTCCCAGAGGTGCTGAGCACCTGCCGTAAGAAGGGCCGAAAAAGCCGGGTGAGTTCGGACAGGGTGTCTCGGCCACTGATGGTGACTCCCAGGGAAGCAGGAGGTGGAGGTTGCTGCAAACTTGTCTCTTTAGGGGTGGCCACTGGGGAGAACACAGCCCGGGGGATGTATGGCATTCCCCCCAGTGGAGTCAGAGGGTTGCCGAGAGGGCTTTGGGGGTCCTGCAGCTCTCTACCAGCATTACCTGTACCCTGGGGGCACAGCGGGTGAGCTGCTAGCAGTGGGGGTCAGCACCATGTGCGGTGGGCCTTCCTGAGTCAGTCTGGGATGAAGGCCGCTCCACTGCCCGGCCACATGGGTGCGATTGGCAGGTTAGCACCATCCTGCCATCCTCCCATCAGCTGGAAACTTGGTGGGTAAATTGATAGTCAAGGACCCAGAAATACAACCCAGGAAAAAACAAACCCATCTTCCCTTTTCTGGTTTTCAGTGCAAGATTTTCCCCGCTGCCGTGTTTTGTCTTAAGTTGAAAAGGGAGCTAACGTGAGGTTCTATTTCTGTGAAGCTGTTTGGAGAGCAGGAGCAAGATCGAAATAAAGGAAATAACAAAAGGCCCCCGCTGCCCGGCCCCTTCCTTTATGGTGGAGAGCGCCTGGCACAAAGGCCCCAGGCGGGCAGACAACATCCTCAGTCCTGCAGGCAGCTCCACTCAGCTCTGCAGCCTTTCTCAGCTTTGAAGGGCCAAGCCCCCCCTTTTAGCAGCTCTCATTTCCCTAGGAACCGCACGAGGCGGTGGGATTTGCCTCAAGAAGGGGTCTGAGGGCATCTTTGGGGGGGCCCACTGTTGAGAAGTTTCCACTGGTCCCTTCCCTGGCTCCCCAGGCCACAGCCCTGTCCTCCTTGGTGACGAATGGCCCTCTCGGGCTTGGGGGGCACCAGTAAAGAAAGAAGCTTGATGGCTGAGGGAGGGAGAGGTCCACCCCACAAATCTCACCTGTGGACAAGAGCTCCAGGAGCTCCAGGCCACCTTTCAGAGTCTCTGCTTGGGAAAAAGCTAAACACAGCCATTTGTCACTGACTTATAAGAACTGCGGTAGTTAGCAGCTGTTCCCCCTTAATTAATACACCATTGACTTTGAGCCTCAAAAAAAAACCCTTTTGTTGAGACAGGTGTGTGGACTCAAATCCATTATCCTGTCGGCCTCCCCCAAAGGCGGGGATCAGGGGAGCAGTTATTCAGGAAGCAGCACCTCTTGGGCAGCTGGGTCAGCTCTGCACACCCATCCCAGAGCAAGCTTGAGAGAAAAGGATCTGGGCAGAGGGTCCCCGGGAAGGGGGGGCGGGTGGTGAGTGAGGGGCAGCATGCCGCCGGGTGCTGTTTCCAGAGGGTGGAGGTGGGGACCCAGCCTTCTCAGGACCAACTCAGGCTAATCAGCGTATCCTTGTAGCAGAGGAAGTTCCTTTAAAAGACATCATAAAATTAGTCAACATATGATAGCTTCGCAATGCGCTCGTGATGCCCCCAGGTGGCGGGTGCTGTTGTTACCCCCTTCTGGGGGGGCACTGAGGCTCGGAGAGGTCAGGAAGGTAAAGGAGCCAGGGTGTGACCCTAGACAGCCTGCCTCTCTTCCTCTCCAAAGAAGGGGAATCTGTTGAGTTGCTGAGGCTTTGAATGGAACCACCTCGTTCAGACAAACAACCAGGACCTCACAGAGACCCTGGATGCTCCCCACCCCCTGCTCCTCCTTCCACTCAGGCCACACACCTTGCAGCCCTCCCCAGGCCCACTGCTGCCTCTGAGCCTCTGTGCTTGCCTCTCCCAGCCCTGATCTCCAGACCGCCATCCCCATGGGGAGCTGGCTGCACCCCACCCTGCACACTCTCTAGGCCCAGCCCTCCTTCATCTCTCAACACCGGACATGCTACACATTTCACTTCCTCAGGCACCACCCTGCTGCAAGTTACCAGCCCGTTCCCTGGCTCCCTAAAGGGCCCATAACGCCTCCCCAGGGGAGGGAATCGGGCTGGAGTCTCAGAGCCAGGGTGGGGCTCTCGGGCCAGAAGCAGAGAGGGAACCAGCTTCCCCAGGCAGGAGGGGTCTGTTTGCTGGATTTCTTCCTGTGGGACCGGGCCCCAAGGACTAGCCAGCCCACAGCATCAAAGGACAGAAGGTGCAGACGGCCCAGGCTCCCTACCTTCTGCCAGGAACTAAGCACACCAGCCCTCAGTTCAGTTCAGTTGCTCAGTCGTGTCTGACTCTTTGCGACCCCATGGACCGCAGCACGCCAGGCCTCCCTGTCCATCACCAACTCCCCGAGCTTACTCAGACTCATGTCCATTGAGTTGGTGATGCCATCCATCCATCTCATCCTCTGTCGTCCCCTTCTCCTCCTGCCTTCAATCTTTTCCCAGCATCAGGGTCTTTTCAAATGAGTCAATTCTTCGCATCAGGTGGCCAAAGTATTGGAGTTTCAGCTTTAGCATCAGTACTTCCAATGAATAGTCAGGACTGATTTTCTTTAGGATGGACTGGTTGGATGTCCTTGCAGTCCAGTGGACTCTCAAGAGTCTTCTCCAACACCACAGTTCAAAAACATTCATTCTTCGGCGCTCAGCTTTCTTTATAGTCCGACTCACATCCATACATGTCCAGCCCTAGGATTTGCATAAGATGCTAATGGGGATGCTTTGCATTCAAAATGGAATTTCTCTGCAGCCCTGGTGAGTAGGGGCTTGGAGCAGATTTCATGTGTTTTCTTTTTTTCCTTTTCCCCCACTCTCTGGCATATGGGATCTTAATTCCACAACCAGGGATTGAACTCACACCCCCTGCATTGGAAACATGGAATCTTAACCACTGGACCACCAGAGAAGTCCGCTTCATGTGTTTTCTGAAGAAAGGGATGAGGTGTTTCTTCCTGCCAAGAGCATGGGCTAGTCCCTGGCTGAGGCCCCAGTAGTATCGCAGGCAATCCTCTCAACATCGCAGGGGTGAGGTGAGACTCCAGCCAAACCAGGGAGATGTTGCCCAGCGCCAGGACTTGGGATCAGGCTGCCCTGGCAGGTGGGCGGGCAAGAACGGCCCGGAGCAGGGTCTCGAGAGCTGGGAACTACTGAGCAGGCTCTGAGAAGAAAGGGTAGGAGAGGTATCACTGGTGATTACAGCCCAGTTTCTAAGCTGCTTGTTTAGTAAGGAAGACAGGGGAAAGTACAGTAATTTTCTTCAATGAAAACAGGCAACAGAATTCCCTTTGCCTCGTTCCCCTTGCAATTAAGCCCTTCTCTGCAAATGAAATGATTTGGTTTTCGTGGGGACTAATTTAAGCACACTGGAAGGGCCGCTGAACTTTTTGATTGCAAACATGAGCACGTGCAAAACAGAATCCCAAGCAGTGATGCCAGGCTGGTGAAGCTGCACTGTGTGGAACTGGGGCGTCCCTGGGGTGATGTGGGCTGAGCCCTGGGTCAGCAGTCCAGCTCTGCTCCTAAACCCACGCCCCTCTGCGTGGCTGACCCCCCTCTGCTCTCCAGCATCCATCCCCACATCCCCAGTGAGGAGGCTGGACCAGACCCCCAGGGGCAAATTCAGAAGCTTCTGACACATCAGTGATGGCCGTGAGTTAAAGATGCCGCAGGTTCTCCGCCACTTCCTCCGTCTCGTGGAAGAACATTCCACGCTGGGCCCAGAAAACACACATTGAAGTAGTATTTCTTCCTCCTTGAATCTGGGTTGGTCCTGGGTCAGCTTTGACCGATGGAATGTGGCCAGAGGGACACTGGCTAATTTTGGCCGGAGGCATTGGGGGCCTGTCATTCTGCTTTCACCCTCTTGGGCCTGGAGCCACCACATAACGAGGCGCAGCTGCCTTGCTGGAGAAACCTTGTGGGGAGACATGCCTGCCAGCCCCAGCTGGTGCAGCATCCCAGCTGGGGCCTCAGTCCCAGGTGAGCAGAGATCAGCCGTCCCCCTCCAGCGGTGCCCAAATCGCAGGATCAGGAGTAAATGGCTAGTGTTGTTTTCAGCTACTAAGTCTGTTGTTTTCACTTTTTGAATTTTTTTGGCTGAGGCATGCAGCATAATGGGGAGCTTATTTCCCAACCAAAGATCAAATCTGCGCCGCTTAGAACAGAAGGGTGGCATCTCAACCCCTGGACCACCAGGGAAGTCCCTGTGTTGTTATAACTTTTTCATTTGAAGTCGTTTGACTCACAAAGAGATTCAAAACCAGTCCTGCAATTTCTCCTGTACCCTTCAACCCAGCTCCTCCAGCGGCCCCACAGAATCGTGTGTCCTGTCCAGACTAGGAAACTGACATTGAGAGAGTAACTATTCACCCAGGCACAGACCTTATTTAGGTCTAACCACTCTGACATGCTGTGTGTGTGTTTCTATGAAATGTTATCACACAAAACCACTACATTTTGGGTGGTCTGTTGCTTGTGATAGAACAGATGCACGTATGGACAAGGTCCCCAGGAGTGTGTGTTATAGCTGGAAGTGACAAAAACAAGCTCAGACAAATCTGGGCACCAGGTGTGCGCACGCGCTCAGAGAAGCCAGTCCCTGGAGAGGCAAGGGTGAGGGGGCCTCCGAGCTCCATCCAGGCTTGGGGGTGCACCAGGGCTGGCTGCGGCCGCATGTTCTCAGAGGGGCTCCCCCACCTGGCTGCTGCTGCTCTGGGACATTGGAGGAAGGAAGAGATGGGAAGGGCTCAGATGGACGTGAGTGGGGCCCACCTCCTGGCCAGCCACTGGAGATGGAGCCCTGGGCCTCCCACGCGCAGCGCTGGAGACAGGAGGCTGGAGGGGTGTGCTCACTCGCTCAGTCTTGTCCGACTCTGCGACCCTGTGAATTGTAGCCTGCCAGGCTCCTCTGTCCTTGGGATTCTCCAAGCAGGAAGTGGGAGGAGGGCCTCTCAGAGGAAGGGGAAGAGAAAAGACAAGACGTGCACCATGGAGCAGAAATGCGAGAGACGAGGGCCACACCCTGGGCACACACACGGTAGGGAGGAAAGGGTAAGAACAGCCCACGCTGGACTCAGAGCGCCAGCATCCAAGTGGATGGTGGGAACTCGGGCCCCTCTGAGGGACAGGATCGGCTAGCGGGCAGAAGAATCACCGAGGCCATTTGCCAAAATTCCTGCCACAAGAAAAGATCACACTTCCCTACTCTCTTTGAAAATTGGGCCTGACCATGGGCTTCCCTTGTGGCTCAGCTGGTAAAGAATCTGCCTGCAGCGCAGGAGACCTGGGTTCAATACCTGCGTTGGGAAGAGCCCCTGGAGAAGGGAACGGCTACCCACTCCAGTATTCTGGCCTGGAGAATCCCAGGGACTGTATAGTCCATGGGGTCACAAAGAGTCGGACACGACTGAGCGACTGTCACTTTCACGTAACTTGCTTTAGCCAGTGACGGTCGCACTGGGAGGCAGAGGCTCCGAGAGCTGCAGCAGGTCTGCCGTACTTCCGCGGCTGTGGTTCAACGCTGCTGCCGAACCCTGAGTCCTGGAGAAACAACAGTTCAGGCTGGATCTCGGGCGGCCCCATGGTGCGATAGCGTAAGAAATCACTGTGTTGGCATCAGCCACCAGGAATCGGGCGGTGTTTGTTACTAGCATCAGCTGAAGAATACACGTGACTAACTTTTGCCACCTTTCTGGAGGGAAGAACAAGAAGCTGGTGTCACAGGAGGGGAGGAGGAGGAAACTGCCTGATCCCTCTACCCCGCCAATCCAACATCCAGTGCCTGGAGGCTGGGAATGGACTAGAAGATTCTGGAAGATCAGTCTAGGCCTTGGGGTTTTTTTTTCATTCTGCCAAAGCAGTGTCTGGCAGGCCTCTGCAGTGAGGATCTGGATCTTTCTGAGTTGGCTACCCCTGATATGCAATTACTGCAAAGACGAAATGGGGGGGTCCCCTGAAGAGAAGGATCAGAGGGCTGGTGCCCAGCAGGTGCAGGGGAGAAGGAATCCTCACCCCAGGCAGTCGGGCTGGCTCCACACTGGCAGCCACCATCACAACCTTGGTGGCGGGGGCACTTCATGTTTAGCAGGAGAGGCAGGGAGGGCCACATGGCCGTCCAGGAGACCCAGGACCCCGGTGGAAGAGGCTGGCAGGGTGCAGGCAGGTCAGAGGTCGACAGAACAATGGCCAGGGGAGGTGAAAAGGTGCAGAGGTCCCCGGAGTGTCCCAACCCGCCCCCCTCGACGCGCACAGCTCTGTAGGGGCACAGGTGCCCGGGGTTCCCCTCCCCCCAGGATCCTGAAGGTGGCTGATGGAGCCCAGACAGAGAGAAGAGTGAGTGTGCACGTATGCGTATGGACACGCGCTTATGCACGACTGTGCTCCACCCACCCAGTTGGGGGAGGGAGTTTCGTCTGAGACACACACGCTCTATGTACTTAATCAAATTTGCAGATGCCACACTGTTGGGGGGACGATGGCAAATATGCCAGATGACAAAGCTGGGATCTCAAGGAAAGTTGACAGGCCAGAGCGATGGGGTGGATCTAACAAGATGAAACTTAACAGGGACAGACGTGTCTATTTCTGTTTTATTGATTTACTTGTGCCCTGCCTTCATGCGCGGAGGAATGGGCGAGGAATAGCAACTCACAGGAGGAAGGCAATGAGATGTCAGCACTCAGGGCCACAGGCCTGACTGCACAGAACTGGGGACACAGAGGGGGCTGGAGCTAAGTTCCAGCAGGGCTTTGGGACCACGGGCTGATGGCCAGGTCTACGGGAAGCAATGGAGAGGTCGATCGTGGCTGCATCAGTAAAGGTATACCACCCAGGTTTGAGGTTAGCGGGACTGGGGGTCAGAGCACGTGAGTCTGAAGCCTGGTTTGGTCAGCCTGTCCTGTCGGGCAGGTACCTTTTAGGCAGCTCAAGCCTGATTGACCTCTTTTCTGTCCCGCTGGTAATCAGGTCCCCCTGCCCGTCTCTCCTTTCCTGGGGTCAGGGCACCCCCAGGCAGCCTCTCCCTTTAAACACATCGCAGCAAGAGTCAGGCTTGGGACTTCCCAAAGTGGTGGTGGGGGTGTGGACGTGGGAGGATTACTCCAAGAACTCTTTCCACCCTCCACCCCAAAGCTAACACAGTCCGGCTCAGAGTTCTGGCAGCTCAGCTGAGGACTGGGAGTGGGATGTTGTACTCCCATCTAGGGGGCACCTCTCATTTTCTCTGAGGGATCTCTTACTGGCCCCTTCTCTTGGGTTCCGCTGAGAAGGTTCAGCAGGAATATGGTCCCTTGCTCCAAACGTCATAAGGGAAGGGTTAGGCTAGTTCTGATGATCCATGAAGGGCAGGGCTGGGCCCATGAACCTCAAGGAGACAAACCTTGTCTCTGTAGGAGAAGATATTTTGAGCCTTGAACTGCCTTGGTAGATAATGAGCCCCCCATCACTGGAGGTATGTAAGCAGAGGCTGCTGCCGCCAAGTCACTTCAGTCGTGTCCGATTCGGGGCGATCCCATAGACGGCAGCTCACCAGGCGCCTCCGTCCCTGGGATTCTCCAGGCAAGAACACTGGAGCGGGTTGCCATTTCCGTCTCCAATGCATAAAAGTGAAAAGTGAAAGTGAAGTCACTGAGTCGTGTCCAACTCTCAGCGGCCCCATGGACTGCAGCCCACCAGGCTCCTCCATCCAGGCAAGAGTACTGGAGTGGGGTGAAGCAGAGGCTACATGGGCAGATATGCTAGCATGGAGCAGATGGATGGAACTAGATGAGTTTGAAGGTCTTGCCTGTTACCGAGATGGGATAACACTAGGCGAGCTTTTTTTTTTTTTTTCGTGTTTTGTTTGTTTGTTTTAGGCAAGCTCTTGGTTAAAGCTTAACCAAGATTTTTGACCCATTAGAACCCTGAATAAGGCACCTGTCTCCCACCCCTTAACCCCTCCCTTCTGCTCTCTATTAGAAGATACCTGGGGAAGAGAGTTCCTTCCATACCCCTCGGCTGTCTCAGGAGGACTTCCTGGAGGAGGAGTTGATCCATCTGCAGGATCTGGGGGAGAAGGTGTGAGCTTTGAGGGGTAGTGGCCCCTGGCAGAGAAGTAAGAACACACTGGAGAGGGGAGCTAAGCAGATGGCGGAGCTGGGATGGGCACACCCCCTAGCTGGCAGGGGCCTGGGCTCTGGATCTGAGCCCAGGCTCTGTGACGTCCTGGCTGTGTGACACACTTCCTCTGGACCTCAAGTTTCCCATCTATCAGTATATAATGGAGACGGCACAGGCACCAGCTCCACAAGTGGTGAAGGATTCGCTGACATACTGCAATGTGCTGGGACGTAGACAGAATTAATAATGATGAGGATGATGAAAATGTGTAAACAGATGGAATTAACCAGTGTTCAGATGTCAGCTCATCACAAACGACTTGTCTCAAGCCAAAGCGTTTCTGCCTGGAGCAGGCTGCTGCCTGGGGGCGATGAGCTCCCTGTCCTGGGAAGTATTCAAGCCCTGTGACCTGATGGCTGGGCAGGGAGGGGAGGCCTTCAGGGGCATATGAGGATGGCCAGCAGGGGTCAGCAGCACAGCAGGAGGAAGGGGAGGCACCAGCAACCTCCCCACCGGCTGTGGGGACAGCAGGGACCGCTGAGTCAGGCGGCCTTGCCTCTGGCCAGGGGTGAGGCTTGTCCTGCAGGGCAGTTCTGGTACCAGTGGGCTGGGTGGTGGGGGGATGGGAAAAGGAGGGCTCGGAGGCTTCGGATGAGGAGTCCCGTGGCTGAGCACACAGTGGGCTTCAGGGGGCTCTGGGCAGACTGGGGAGACCAGAGCAGTGACGCTGGCACCCCAGGAGCCCAAGCTCCAGGTCCAGTCCCCCAGGAGGGTTACTCAGGTGGCCAGAGATGGGGTCAGCTGGCCCGACCAGCAGTTCTGATCTCCAAGGGGGCGCTGGCATCCCACCCACCCCTGGTGCTGGGCCCTCCTCCAGCTCCGCTGGGGGCCTCCCGGGGCCAGGAGCCTGAGGAGGAGGAGAGCAGGTCCATGGAGGGGCAGGGACTCAGCTGTGTCCCCAGAGATGGTCCTTCCCCCTTCCTGTCCTCCAGGACTGACGAGGGGGCAGGCGATTGTGCTGCGCTGAGAGTCAGTACGGGGTGGGGGCCCGATACAGCCCCTGCAGCCTGGGCAAGCACACAGAGCCCCTGGGTGTGCTCCTTGGGGCTGAGGGTGGGAGAAAGGCTCATCCCTCCCCTGTTCCCCTCTGAGGCCTCCCCCGCAGAGAGGGCGCTTGCCACCTGCAACGGAGCAAGGGGATCCGGCCTGGATGTCACCGTTGTTGGCCAGACTCAGGGTGGTCATGCTGCCCTCTGCCTGGCCTCCGCTGCTTGGGAGGGGGTGCAGGTCACTCCTGGCCCCCCGAGATGCCCCCCGCCTCCCTCTGGGGAGGGTGCGCCAGGGCTGGGCGTGCTGAAGGCAGAGCAGAGGGTCCGTGCGCCCACCCTAACCCTAACCCTCCCTGCCTGGGGCCCATTCTGGAGCCAGAGAAAGCTGATGACCCCCCACACGTCCACCCCAGGGAGCACTCTGGCACCAGTTGGGAGAGGGCCCTGGCCGACAGCATCCAGGAGGGAGCCTGGGGCTTCAGAGTGGCTCCAGGGACGTGGGGAAACTTCTCTGACAAAACCAAACCGAAGCCAAAACAAACAGAACCTCTCCTGAGAGAAAAAGGCCTGAAATCCCACCATTAAAAATTCATTCCTTTAGCTTAACACTTTGTCCTTTTTAAACATAAAAGCCCATCAGAGCCTCACCTCCGAGTAGATGTGTCCAAGGAAGGAAGAGAGAGAACGCTTGGAGTCCTGGAGAAGAAACATGTGAGGGGACCGAGGCAGAGAGCCCAGCAGGAGCGGGTTTCCCGGGATTTCCTTCCCCGGCTCCGCGGACACCTGCCAGGGAGGGAAGGGTCTCCCAGGGCGGCCCCCAGTTTAGGGGCGTGAGACTGGACGACAGCCCTCCAAGCAGACGCCACGCGCACGTGAGCATGCACGCACTCCTGCAGGCTCGTGTGCCCTCCTGTGTACACACCTGTTCGTCCTTCACGCACACACGTCCCTCCCTAACACACACACACACACACACCACCGCACGCACCCTCTGGCTCCTGCACGTGACATGGAATCCAGAGCAGGGAGGACTCTGGGCCTCCAGCGCCTCCCCCTCCATACCTCCCCAGGGTCGTGCCCGAGCTGCGTCCCCCAGGAGTTGCTTTCCTGATTTAGGGTCACTGCTTCCAGCCAGTGAATCTTTGGAGAACCTGCTGGAAGCTGCTGAAGGGCCCTTGTGACATCTGAGAGGTGGAGTGATTAACCCATTAGCAGGATCAGCTTCTCACACTGACATCTGCCTGGGGCCCCCCGTGAGCTAGCCCTCTGCTTCCACAGCCGCCCACCTGCCCGGGTCCCCCTGCGGGCTGCAGCTGAGCCGGAGGTGGGGGGTGGGGGTCCGTCTTGGTGCATTAGGTCTTTATGCTGGGGGCCTCTGCCTTCCCTCTTTTTAAATTGTGGCAAAACGTCCTCCTCTCCTTTTTAAGTAAGTTTAACGTTTACAGTCACACTTGGACATAAATTTGAAGAATCAAACAGTATTTCACAGCTGATAAAGAAACCTGCCCCTGCCCACCTCCAGGCCAGCTTTCACCTCCGTTGCTCACTTTCTCCTGCTCTTGGGGGTCTCTCTTCTACCTGATGTGCAGATACTACAAATTCACGATTTTTCTATTTTAGATCGTATCTATTGATTTCTTACTGTCGATTAGAATTTTACTTCCATTAAGATTCAAGTACCCCATCACCCACTCCCCCCCCCCCAACCTCTAAACGTCTACTACCATTTTTATGAAATCAGCGTCTCAGGTGTACATTCCCGCTGCAGCATGTCAATATGATTGAGTCTGAATCATGCGGTGTCTCAGGATTAGATTTTCTCTCCTAGAAAACTCTTTGTTTCCTAAAGTTAATCAAGTTGCCTTTTGAGGCTTTTTGGTTTATTTATTCCTTCAAATTTCTGTGTTCCCATCATCAATCTACGCCAGAGCCTCTGACCAGACTTTAAACCTTCTCTCGGGGAAATTCCCCAAAGGTCCAGTGGTTAGAGCTCAGCGCTTTCACTGCCGGGGTCTGGGTTCAATCCCTGGTCAGAGAAGTAAGATCTTGCCAACTGAGTGGTACAGCAGAAACAGCAACAACAAAAAACCCTCCTCTTGAGGTGGTCATATCCCTTTGGTAATCTGACCAGCCCTGCGGGACTCTCCCTACAGAACCTTGGGGTCCTAGGCCTCCCCTGCACCACCTTCCAGCACTGGAGCCCTGCGTGCCGGGTCTGGGGTTGCTTTCTTTCTTGATTTCTATCCTCACTTTGATGGAAGTCATCCTTTAAGATAGCCTCTTCCAGACTTGGCCTTGAGACTGGGACTCCCGGCACTCCCTCTTGTTCTGTCTGTGGGAGCCCCAACATGCAGGCAGTGCCTGGGTCTAGAAGCAGGGTATCACCAGCCCATGGAGGCTGGTGACTCTTCAGCTTTCAGCCCATCCTCCTGCATCAGGAGGACAAGCTGCCTCGTTTCAGAGGCCTTCAACTTTTTCCTTGTTGAATCCAGTCTTCCTTGTTCAATCCCTTCAACGGCGGGCCCTCCCCAAAGTGAGGATAGCTAGATGTTAGTTGCATCTCCCAAAGCTGAGTCTCCCGTGCAGTCCTCTCCTGGCTCATCCTCTGTCCTCGAAGCACCTCTTTTTGCCCCCTTTGCTATCATTTAGGGGGGATTGCGGACCCAGTGTTCACTCTACAGTTGGTGTGGACCAACTGCAAGGGCATTACTGACTCATTTTTGTAAAGTCTCAAAACCCAGCACGACGCTGGTACATGGCAGGGGCTGCCTGGATAAACGAATAAGTGAAAGGCAAAAAGACAGGGTCCTCTGCCCTCAAAAACCTCACAGCACAGTTGGGCGGAGGATGCAGGTTGGAGGGAGGAGGAAGCCGATAGATCCGTCCCTCAGTGCTCAGAGTGGGGCTGATCATGCAAGCGGCCGTGCAGCCCACAGGCCATGGAAATTCGGGGCGGCCGCCGCAGGTACGTCACCCGCCCCAGCGGGGAGGACAAAGGCACCGTGACAAGAGGCTGGAGGGAGTGGCCACCCGAGGCCATCCAGGAAGCCAAGCTCCAGGCACAGGCAGGGCAGCCAGGAGGTCCAACTTAAGGCTGACAATCCGGCCCTGCCCCATGCTGGGCCCCACCACAGCCTGGGTGCATGGAGAGGATGGGGTGCCCCTCACCTGAGAGGTGAGCGCGGTGCCAGAGTGGGAGTGTCAGATAAAATGCAAGAAGCCCAGGGCCCCCCACCCCCACCCCGAGGTCTAGACCCAGCCCCCAGCCCTTCCCTGGCCCCTCAGGCAGCTGGACTGCCTTCCTGGCATGGATCACCTGGGGCCACGCGGCGGCCCCTCTGCTGGGGAGGGTGAACTGGCTACTCACATCTCAGGCCTAATTTTCTTTCTTTCTTCTTTAATATTTATTTTTTATTTATTTGGCTTTGCCGCGTCTTACTTGGGGCATTTGGGATCTAGTTCCCTGGCCAGGGATTGAACCCAGGGCTCCTGCACAGGGAGCGTGGAGTCTTGGCCGCTGAACCACCAGGGAAGTCCCCAAGCCTAATTTTCTCTGCTCCCTTAGGAGGGCTGGAAAGGTCATCAGAGCAGCAAAGGCCAGAGGGCCAGAGCTCTGGAGGTGAGCTAGCCAGGCCTTCGAGGGCCTCCCCCCACCTCGGAACTTGGGGTCCAGGCTTCTGCCCTGGTCTTGCTCAGAGGGGCAGGCAGCGGGTGGCCAGCCAGGCTGAAACAGGGCAAGTGGCGAGGAAGAGAACGCCTGAGAGGCCCGCAGGACCATCATGATCAGGTCCCGACTGCATTTCCCTTTATCACTGCTGCACACATCAGGACTCCCCCCCCGCCTCGGAATCTCAGAGCCTCTCAATCCAGGCCAAGGAGTCAGCAGCCAGAGCCTCAGCTTCCTTATCTGTGAAATCCAGGCATAAGAAGAGCACTTCCCTCACAGGGTGATCAGAGGATTAACCCAAGTTGATAACAACTAGTAGTTAGAACAGTGCCCAGCGCTTGACAAGGGCTTTATCCGTGTTTGCTGACATTCTGTGCCAAATGTCACGATTTGAACCCCCACCCCGTTCTTGCCGCCAAGCCCAGGCCTCGCCCCTGCCCTCCCGGGTCCTCCCAGGCCCCTCGCCACCTGTAGCAGCCTCCAGGGCCTTCCTGGAGCAGAGAAAGGGATCTGGGGAGCAGCTGCCCAAAGAACAGACTCCCCAGTCTCCAGCCTGCCAGGGCCCTGCTGGCCTGGGGTGGGCCGCCCAGAGCTGGGGCGGGGGCAGGCCAAGGACGGACGGCCCCCCAGCCCTGTGTGCTCAGCTCAGCAGAAACCACAGCCGACGATAATGGGCTGGTGGCCTTCAGCTGCAACCAACTTCATTTTCTGCCACAATTAAACGATCGCCCACGTTTGCTCACGCTCACTGATTCAATTACCTTCACGGCCCTGAAGGACTCGTGGAGAAACAGGCATAAGTAATGTGCATCAGCTGCCCCCGGCCGCCACCCCTGCCCATCACTCTTACAGGCCAGGCCGGCCCTGCCTGCCAGCACCAGCCTATCGCTCCGGGAGCCCCGGTTCCCCAGGTCAATCCTCCCCTGCTCCCACCACCCACAGCTGGCCTGAGAGTGGGCCATTACCTGCTTCTACCCGCGCAGCTGGGGTCCCCAGGAGGCCACCCCCTCTGCGGGTCTCCGGTGTCTCACCTGTGAAATGACAGAAAGATTGTTAGCTCTGAAGGGTGGCCCTTGCCTGGAACTGAGGTCCTGGCTTCATAGTCAAATGCAGCACCTCTCAAAGTGGGGGGAGAGACGAGGGGTCCTCTCTCCACTGTCCCCCACCCCGCTGCCACTCCAGCCACTCAGAAGGCTTCTGGGAACTCCACACTCTCCAAGGCCTCTGAACTTCCATGGATGCTCTTCCCCTTGCTGTTCCCTCCACTCTCTTCTCTGCCCAGGACTCCTATGTGCCCTTCAGGGTGCAGCTTGGATGCCTTAAAGCTCACCCCATGGCAAGCTGATTAACCTCGCCCTCCTTATGCTCCCCAGCACTTCACACATGCCCCAGTGGTACCCACGTGTCCTGCATTGAGGGGGCAGGCTCAAATTCAAGTATTCTGGGCTGCTGTCCCCATATAACCATTTCAGGGCATGAAGCTGAACTCAGAGTTGGAAAATGTGGTCACTGCGATTCCCCTCCCCGACAGAGGCCCATTCATGTAAGGCCTTGCTGGCATTTATAATAATAACAGCCAACATCTGGGGTACCTTGTGTCAAACACTGTGCTAAATGTTTTTTATTTGTACAACATCATCAAAACATCACAACAGCCCTAAGAAAATTATGCCAAAAAAATTTTGCATTCACAGATGCAAAAACTGAGGCTCAGCGAGGTTGAGATGCTCGTCCCAGGTCACATCACCAGGAAATGGCAGAGCTGAGACTCGAACCCAGGTGTGTGCACCTCACCATCCACACTCTTCACCAGCCCCCCATCCCCTGCAGCACAGGCCACAGGTTCGAGTCTGGCTCTGCCACTGACAGTTATGTGACTCTGGGCAAGACCTTTCATCTCTTTGCAGCCTTGCTTTGTCTCGCCTCCACTGTAAAATGAAAAGATTATAGCTGGTGGCCTCTGAGGGCCTCTCCAGCCCGGATGTTCTGAGATTTCACGTCTGTCCGGAAAGTGTTGCTCTGACCAGCAGAACCAACGAAGCTGTGAAAAATAAAGGCACAGATGGTGGGTTCACCCTCTAAGGGGCTGCTCTGGGGCAGCCCCTCCCGGCACCCCTCCTCTCATGCCCAGACGGCGGCAGCAGCCTGTGCCCTCCAGGAGGGCCAACCTCCACTCTAGGAACAGCGGCAGAGTCTTCGGGGCTCAGGGTAGGGCAGGTGCCTTCCTCTGGTGGCCTTTGATGTCAGCCTCCAGGGAGACCTCATGCAAGTTAAGGCCAGAGGAGTCAGACCCCAGAGTCCTGACATGTAGCCGGAATCTCAGTCCTCATCACACACTGGCTCTTTCTTGGATTAACAGCCCATGAGCATCCACCCTCCTGAGTGCTGTCTGGGGAAGTGGTCCTCGCTGAGCCCTGGCCAGACGTGAGCTGGGGACGTAGCCAGCCCTGCGCCGCACATCCTGCCTGTGTCCTCGCAGGGGGACCCAGCCGCGCCTCCCTCCTGCCTCCTCCCCAGCCCGGACCCGGCCCAGGACTGGCCTGGGGGAGTAGGGGCTCACTCGGGCATCTGGCCTCTCCTCGATGGAGGGGTATCCTTGCCCTAGCGGGTGTGACTGTGGGACTGACTGGTGAATAAGCTAGTGGCTGAGAGCCGGGCCCCACGTGCAAAGCCCAGCTGTACCACTGGCACAGCCTTTCTGGGCCGCTGTTTCTCAGCTGTGACCGAGGGTATAATGGCCCCAACCCCGCCCTGGACGTGAGGGTCAGATGAAGAAACGTGTGCACGTGAAGAGCAGGTGCCCCGGACAGCTTGCTGCTGGTGGGTGGCCACACTGGGGGGTCCCTGGCACTCCCCCACCCCTGGCCCCACGCACTCGCCTCCCCCTGACGTTCCCCCCAGGACTGGCGGGTGGCACCCCTGGGTGACCTTGTCAGTGGAGCCCAGCCGACTGAGAGGGTTTGGCACCTCCCCTGCTGGGTGCGGTCTCCTCAAAGTTTCAGGTTCCCTGGAGGGTGGAGGCTGAGGAGGGTCAGTCATGGCCCCTGCAGCCCCGGAGGTCACAGCTCGTCAGCCATTTGGGATCCCAGAGAAGGCCAGGCCGCCCGTGATGCCAAGTCCGGGATGGGATCCAGGCTACAGGTTCCCTCCCAGGTGGGGTCAGGGTGGGAGTCAAGGCAGTCAGGCCAGTATAGACCCAATTCGGGGGCCGTTGCCAGCCACCCAGCTTCCCAAGACCGTGAGAAGCTGCCGGCGACCAGCACCATCTTTCAGCACGTGGTCCATCCCTGGCTTTCTAGGGAGGGGGCGGCAGCTGATGGACAAGGCGGCCAAATACCAGAGGGCTTGGGCGGCTAGGGGAGAGTCTGGGAGATGTTGGGGGGCAGGTGAGCGAGAGCCACACACCAGCCTCAAAGGAAGCCCAGGCCTCTGTGCCCAGGACCTTCCTCTCTGGTTCCCTTTAGGGCACCCGGGGCCTCTGTGGGGTCCCTCAGGGCCCAAGTCTCTGGACAAAATCCATTCCCCTGCCCTCCGCAGAGAACCCGATCCCAAAGGCCTGCTAATCAGGACGTTCCTGTTGAGCCCAGACTGTCCCCCACTCAGCTTGCTCACAAACCCACATCTGGATCACACCTGCGCCCATCAACATGCACGTCCACACACTTGTACTCACACGTACACACAGACGCGTGCGCATGCACACACGCGTAAACTCACATACGGCCTGAGCACCGCAGAACGAGAACAAGAAGCACCCGCAGAAACAGAGAAGGGGCAAGAGGATGTGAGGGGAAAATGGAAAACCTGAGACAGAAGGAGCGAAGACTGGGATTCCCTCGTGGTCCAGTAGCTGGGACTCCACCCTCTCACTGCGGGGCCCGGGTTCAATCCCTGGTCGGGGAACTAACAACCTGCAAGCCCACAGCACAGCAAAGGAAAAAAAAAAAAAGATGAGTGAGTGAATAAAAAGCTAAGACAGCCCAGGCCCTAACTGACAGGAAGAGAAAGAGGGAGACAGAAAGAGACCATGGAGGAGCTCACAGGACCGAGGGTGCTTACTCCCTGAGCCTCGACACTCCTGCCTGTAAAATGGGGCTCCTCACACAGCGGGGGCGTGTTGGAGGAAGCATTCTGCACACTTGTCCTGGAGGATACCGCACCACCAGGGATGCGGCAGGGAAGGAAGGAGAGGGTGGGATGCCCAGCTGGCGCCCGTGCAGGGGGGGTGGAGGGGCTCTTTCTGGAAACTGGGTGAGTTGGCAGGATCCGCGGCACTGTGATATTTACCCCGTGGGAGGGGTGACGACACATCCTGGAACACCGAGGGTCGTTGTCTCCAGAGCAAGAGAACTGGGTCACAGGGGGAGCTGCTAAGGAAAACTCACAGTGACCAGGCTGAGGACCCCATGCCCAGGGCCAGGAAAAGGAGAGGGAATCCCTGAAGGCCCATGACACCACACACCCCCAGCTGGGAGAGCCAGAGCTGGGAGAGGAAGAGGCTGGGAGGAGGAACCAGAGACCCAGAACGAGTTCACCCCTTCAGCCCTGCTCATGTTCATCAAACATGTACACCGGAGGACGGTGCTGAGCTACAGGCTGGGGACATACTGTCAAACAAAATGAGCCAAGTCACCGTCCTCGAGGAAGAAGAACGTGCCAGAGCAAATAATCACCCAAGTATGAAAGGTACTAGTTGGTGGCCCGCATCAGAGAGCTCAGGGAGGGCTTCTTGGCGGAGATGATGTTTGAGCTGGCCTCTGAAGGGTGAAGGAGGAGTTAACTAGGCAGAGAGATGAGGAAAGGGCATCCCAGGCAGAAAGAACAGCGGGTGCCAAGTCCCCATGCAAGGTGTGGCTGGACCACAGAGTTGGACTGGGGCCGGGGAGGCATTTGGACTTTTTTTCCTTAGGACCGGGAGTCATGGAAGAGTATTAAGCAGATAAGTGACGTGACCCAAATCGTTCTCAACCGTCTGGGGAGGACGGCTGTGGGAGGACAGCACGAGGAGCTGTAGCACCGTCGTGCGGGAGACGGCAGGGTGGTGGCCGTGGAGACGGAGCAGAGGGGACCAGCCTGGGTCGTGAAATCCACAAGACCTGGAGCTGGACAAACTGCTGGGCCAGGCAGCAGGGAAGGGCCGGGGGAGGGGCGTCCTGAAAACGCCAGGGGAGGCTGTGGGCAGCCGGGCAAAGGGGGAGCAAGCCAGGGGGGGACCAGCCCACCCCTTTGACTTGAGGATGGGCCCCAGATGGTTGCACTGCGCCCGTGGCAGCAGTGTCAGTCGGTCAGTTTTGTCCGACTCTTCGCCATCCCAGGGACTGTAGCCTGCCAGGCTCCTCTGTCCATGGGATTCTCCAGGCCAGAATACTGGAGTATTTCCCTTCTCCAGGGGATCTTCACAACCCAGGGATCGAACCCAGGCCTCCTGCATTGCAGGGAGACTTTTTACCATCTGAGCCACCAGGAAGCCTGGAGCGTGCTTATGAGCCCAGGCACTTTCTACCTCCAAATGGTGGCTGCTAAGAGCTAGTCTGGAACGTTCGGTGTACCGAAGAGCGAGGTGCTGGTCAGGGCTGATTTCCTGGAGGAGAAACAGGAACCAGGCCCAGCGTCACAGGGTCCCGGATGTGGTTGGGGAAACAGGCGGGGGAGCAGGCATCTTGCAGGCGGGGCCAAGCTTCGGGAAAGTGACCACGGAGAGAACTTGGCAGCAGCCGGAAACAGAAATAGAGCGGGCTCTGACTGCGCAACAGAAAGGCCCACATCATGGGTGCTTTTGCTCACTGCTGTGTCTCAGATCATATCCTAGGTGCTCAGAAACATTGTTCAATTAATGAGTGAATGAGGAGTCAGTGTGGCTCTTTACAACAACAAAGCAAAAACAGAAACCACTGGAAGGTGAACTGACCCTCCTGAGGCCCTGAGTTCCCCTAGAATCCGCCCCTCAGAGCCATGGTGGGCCCTCCCCTCTGCCCCTCTAGGGGCCCCCCTGCTCAGCCTGTGTTGCTGTGAGGTTCCCAAACAAGGATCTGAGCCCAGCCAGGAAGGAAAGGGGAATGAGGGAGGGCGGTGGGGAAGGAAGGTCATGGCCAGGTAACCAGACCCCAGCCTTTTAGCTGGACCTGCTTTCCCTGCTGAAATGCAATTCGCCAGCCTGGGCTGGGGAGCAAAGGCCTCAGGGCGCTCCAGGAATCCCTGTCCAGGGAAGGGAGGACCCGCGGGGGGAACTGGAAAAGAGTTCACAGGCAGGAAGGGCGGCTGGGCTGGACTGGTGGGTGGGGGGCCCCCAGCCCCCTCTTTCTGCCAATAACACATCTGTCCAGCAGCACATGCTGTGCCAGGCCCCAGAGTGGGTGTGGCAGGCACTGCCTGGACAGGGACCAAGGAAGCCTCAGGGAGGAGAATCAGGAGACCGGGTTTCTGGCCCTGCCTATTGCCCCGGCTCCCCAACTCTGAGTGAGCAGTGAGGGGGACTGTCTGGGAGAGGGGCTCCATGGACACAGGGAAATGCAGGAGGGGCGCGGGGGAAAGCCAGGCATCTGGTGCTGTAGCAACAGCTCTGAGAGGGGCAGGGTGGGGGGCTTGTCAGACCAGGAGGCAGGGGAGGGGGCCCTGGGGAACCAGGACATGGGGGACGTGGCCCAGAGTAAGAGAGGGGCAGGACCCGCCAAGAGGGAAGCTGGCAGAGGGGACTGGGCAGAGCCCCAGGGGGTCAAGCAGTCACACAGCGAGAAGGGATGGGCCGGGTCAGTGCAAGTGGGCCACTCAGCACCCAGAGGCAGCGTGGCCAGGAGTGCAGCTAGACTCCAGGCCTTCCTGATATCTGGTCCAGCATCACTCGGACCTGAAGTCTGCCCCTCGCTGAGTCCCTGTCCTTTGCTCACCATCCCCCAGACCTGGTCTGGCCTGTCTCAACACCTAAGGAACCCGCCTGCGGCTTCCACCCCGCGCCCGCTCTCCCTGCCAGGCCAGGGCACACTTGGGGGGGACAGCAGCTGCAGCTCAGCACCTGCCCATCTGCCTGGGACCCTCAAACCCTCTCCCCAAAGCGGGCCAGAGCGAGCCCCCTGCAGACAGCGGAGCTCTGCTCTCTGGTAAGAGGCCCTTGGGAGCCTCCCCAGGAGCTGAGGGCAGAGGGCTGTAAGGCATCCCTCCCCACCCCCACGCCCGCCCCCCTGAGCACTCCCCTCGCCACGCTCCCCCACACCAAAGCCTCCTTCTCCTTCAGGTCTCCTTCTGCGTAGGTCACCTCCTCCAGGATACCTTCCCTGCTGCCCCCAGCCTGGTGAGAGGACACGCACCCCCTCCCCACCAACACACACGCACACCACGCCCCCCCAACACACACACACAAAACACCCCCCCAACACACACACACACACCACGCCCCCACCAACACACACGCACAAAACGCCCCCCAACACACACATACACCACGCTCCCACCAAAACACATGCACACCACGCCCCACCAACACACACATACACCACGCTCCCACCAACACACACGCACAAAACATCCCCCAACACACACACACACCACGCCCCCACCAACACACACGCACAAAACGCCCCCCAACACACACATACACCACGCTCCCACCAAAACACATGCACACCACGCCCCACCAACACACACGCAACCCCCACCATCAACACACATGCAGCCCCCACCAACATACACGCACCCCCCACCAATACACACACACCCCCCACCAACACACATGCACCCCCCTGCCACCAACACACACACACCACACCCCCACCAACACACAGGCACACCGTGCCCCCACGAACACACACACACACCACGCCAACACACACCCGCACACACATGTACACCACGCCCACCACCAAAGCACATGCACCCCCCAACAACACACACGCACCCCCCCACCACCAACACACACACACCCCCTGCCACCAACACACACACACACACCCCCACCAACACACATGCACCCCCCGCCACCAACACACACACACACCCGCCACCAACACATACACACCCCCCCTCCAGCACACAAGCACTCCCGCCACCAACACACATGCACACCACGCCCCCCCCACCAACACACACGCACACCATGCTCCCACCAACACATAGGCACTCCCCCACCAACACACACTCACTGTCCCCCTCCCCCCCCACCAACACACGCACACCACACCCCCGTCCTCTCACCAAACACTTACCCTGGAACTGCCCTGACTTACTGAAGCCCCTGACTGTAATCCCCTGACAACAGACCCTGTTCTGGCAGGTTCCTGGCTCAGCCTAGCAGAATCCACGAGGCCCCACGAGGGCCTTGAAAACACCTGAAGCACTGATTGTCCTCAAGCTGACTGTTGATTAAATGTCTTGCCCAAGACTGTCTTTCTCTGGCAGCTGCTGCTCGGGGCAAACTGGCAGTGACATTGTTGGGAGTGGGGTGGAGGCGGGGAGACGAGGGGAAGGGATAACACGACCCCCACGCCAGCCTGACCCCATAAACAGGGAATCAAAAGCTAACCAGGGGCCTGAGGCACTTGGCCCTCGGTGCCCAGGGCCTGACATCCCTCCAGACCCCTCCTCCCCTTCCTTCCCTTCCCCTCCTTCCTCCCAGGCCCTCTGGCCCTGCCCCAGAGCAGCCCGACACCAGCTGACAGCTGCCCATGCCAGCCAGCCCCTGCTGGCCCTCCCCTCCGAGGGTCAGGTGACTCCCCCGCCCCAGGCCTCTGCAGTCCATACCCACGGGCTGACCTGAGTCTGGGCAGCCCACTCCGCCAGTGCTATCGTGGACGCTGACTTCTCCACACTGGGGCACTGGGAAGGGCTTTGCCCAACACGCCGGCCGGCGGTCACTGACCGGGAAGACCGCTCTCCGCTGGACCCCTGTCTCCTGCACAGCCCCGCGGTCCCCCCCGGGGTGCGGCTCCGGTGAGTGCTGCCGTGGGGAATAAGCGTGGGCAGGGAGGGCCCTGATGGTGCCAGGGCCGGGGGAGAGGCCTGTTCACACTGTGGGACTCAGGGGTGGACCCCCCGACTAGAGGTCAGCCCCACCGACCCCGTGGGGCCCCAGTGTGTCCGTGTGCGTCCGTGTTGGGGGCATGGGAGCTGTTGGCACAGCTCAGCAGCATAGAAAGTCTGTCACTGGCTCCTCTCCACTTGCCCTCCCCTCCCCCAGGAGTCACCCCCTCCGGCCCCTCCTATGTTGTTCTGGAATCTGGGCTCCTGCGTGAAGGTGGCAGGGCTGGGCTTCAGGGACGCTGTGAGGGCAGGTGCAGGGGCTGGAGCCAGTCTTCCAGCCCTCGCTGGGTTTAACCCTTCATGCTGGGCAGCTGTCCCAGGAGCTTTGGGCAGCGAGGGCCCCAGGAACGGCATGTCTCGTCCCAGCAGCCAGGAGGGGCCCTGGGACTGGATGACATCAGCACCTTCAGGCTCAGGGCCGGGGCAAGGGCGCCTCAGTGGAGCAGGGACGGGCGTGGACACAGCCACGGGGGTGTCACCACCAGGACATACCCTGCCCTGGGCAGGGGCAGTCTTTAGGGGCCCCTTCCCCCTGGGTTCTCCTGGGGCCACCCCCAGGGAACTTGAGACTTGAACCTGAGCCTGCTGCAGTCCGCAGGCTCTCCGAGGGCCCTGAAAACATCCAGGGCGGGTCCCTCCCAGGAAATTTGGATCCCACCAGGCAAAAGTCGGGCTTCTACGGTCTTTAAGAGCTGCTGGTATGTTCTTTTAGCCTTTTTACTATGAAAAACTTTAAGCCTACAAGAATAAATAGAAGGGATGACACAATGAGCGTTCGCATGCTCTGCGGCTGGATTGACAGTTTGTCTGAGTCTTGCTGCATTTGCTTCATCGTATTCTCTAAGGCTAAGGTATTTTGAAGTAATCTATGGACGTCACAGCATTTCCCCTCAAAGCACCTCAGTTCAGGTCCTTACGTAACCCCAGTGCTTTACCCCACTGGCGATATTATTGGCTCCCCAAGGATGGCTACATCCAGGCCACGTTCCAATTTCCCCAGTTGTTCCTAAATGGTGTTCAATGCTTTGTTTAGACGAGGATCCAATGGGGCGGGGGGCAGGGGGAGGACCCCACTTTCAATCTGGTAGCATCTCAGCCAACCCCCCCCTCCCCACCCCCGTTTCCCCCCACCCTGACAGTGACCAGCTGAACTGAATGGCCAGCTGCCCCACAGGAGGGTGAGAAAAGGACTGGCTCAGCAGCTCAGTCCAGAGAGGGAGACTGAGGCCTCAGGCCGAAGGGGTGGGGAGTCCAGGCAGACCCAGGGCTCCGGGCCCCACTGCGCCGTGTCCAGGCACCCTCGCCCCTTCGTGCCCCTGCAAAGTAGCTTCTTATCGGCAATCTGAGAAACCCCTCTTCTGCGACGGGGCTGCAGCCCCTGGGGGTCCTCCCAGTGCTCTGCCCCAGGACACCCTGGGGGCAGCAGGCCAGGCGGAGGCCCCCCACGCCCCTGTGGTCGACAGCCTACTCCTGCGTCCTCCAGCTCCAAGCACAGCGCCTAAGACGTCCTTCCCACATGGCTGCTGTCTTGTCAACTTTATGAGCATCAAGCACCAGCTTGTTCAGGGAGCAGGTGGGGGAGGCTGGCCCGGCTGGCAGACGAAGAGGGCGTGGGTTCCACCCCTCCCGGGGGAAGGAACCAGTGGGGTGTAGATGCTGAAGACACTTCCGCTCTGCTCAGCCAGACCCTCCAGTGCCCCCGCCCCACCTCCTCGGCCGGCTACCCCACCCCCACTCCATCTCTGGTTTTGAGGTCCTTCTCCTGTGAGTTGAGCCAGGCACCCCGATCCTCAGCAGTGCGCCTCACCGGCCCTTCAGCTGCTGTCCCAGCTCTCTGAGGACAGGCCGAGCAAACTCAGGGCCGTTGGAGAAGGGCCCCTAGTCTCTGGGCCAAGGTGGGGCCGGTCCAAGTGCCTCTTTTCTGGGTGGTTCTGGCCCGTCTGCTGCTGCCCTCTGCTGGGCAGAGCCTCACACTTCACACTTGCCCAGCTCAGCTCCAGGGCCTGAAGGATGGTGACCGCACACGTACACGTAGGCTTGTTCCAGCCCCACTGTTGTGTTTTGACCTTAAAAAACGTATTTCTTGTTAGAGTCCTAAAGATTCCATAGTAACCATGGACAAGACTGTCTATCTCTGGCTCGGCAGGTGGCTGGTCATGTGACTTAGAGAAAGGTGTGGGGAAGGGTGTCAGAGGCTGGAAAATGTGGTCTGGACATCTGGCAATATCCAGACCCTGGGAGGAGGGTCCAAGGTCCCGCCAAGCTTCTCCAGTATCCAAGCTTCCAAGGGCAGCAGTCCCCAGGAGACAAGCCTGCCTGGGAGGGGCTGTAGGCGAGGTGCCCTGTGTGCCCGGGGGATGGCGGGGCCAAGGTCCTAAGATGCTATCATGAGGTCCGGCTCCATTGAGGTTGGGAAGACAGAAGCCCTCCCCGCCCTACCCCACCCCACCCACCCCACCCCACCCTTGCTGGCCGCAGCAGCCCTTCCAGGAGCGCTGAGCTCGAGTCATCTTTGCCCCATGCGTCTCCTGCCCTGACAGCAAGATCAGAACATCGTCGCTGCTGCTACGGACATTTGTCAGGGGCTGAAGGGCTTCTAAACTAATAATAGCTGTATTAAAATCGCATTAGGTCCTCAAGCTGGAGGAACGTTGGGAGATTTTAAATGTTAAGAGAAAAGGAGATGAGGAAGAATATCTTCCCTCAAAGGATAACATCGGCTCAGAAATAAGTCAGGAAAATGAAGTATTGCTCTGTGACTCTGGAAATCAAGCCTTCCCAGGGAAACAGATGCTCTCCAAAGCCACATCTTTCAGCCACAACTGAGAAAGTGATGTGTGACGTCCCCAGCATTCGGTATTGATCCCACCAGACTGGGACCATGCGGACCATGGGGCTCGCCGTCCCACATCCCTTGAGTCATTTCTAGGATGGATTTAAAAACTTGATTTTTTTTTCTCCCCAGAAAATAATCTTGTGCCTTCCAAGCCTAGATGGTCTCAGATGATACACAGCCCTCTGCCGTGTGAGCAACCCAAAACGCTCCTGCCCATTCCAACCTAAGTGGTTTTAAATGGGTTTTGGGTCCTCTCATCTCTAATAGATTAAAAAATGCTCCCTTAGGCATCACAGAGACATTGAGTGGTACTTGTACCAAACCTCTGGCTCTGAGCGGCCTGCAAAACGTACCTTAGAGCTTCAGAGGCAAGAGGGCAGGCGATAAACCATGCCACTTCTGAGTCTGCTGCCCGACACGTTTTATTTTGCAGTCTTTTGCTGCAAGCTGTTTCTTAAGTATCTCCTCCCCAGAGTGCACCTCTCCCCTTTGGATCTGCTGAGACACAGTCCAGAAAGCGTTCATATCTTGGTGATCTCAGGAAACCCCCTCCAGCCTAGACTGATGGGGAGTCAGACCTCCTCTGCCCAGACCCCAGCAGCACCCACCTCTGCTCCCCACTCAGCCTTCCCTCTGGTCCCATCTCCCTGCCTGTCCTTCCCTTCCTCATTGCTCCCTGCACATATGCACCCTGAAACGGGCCTTCCTCAAGCTCCCCCAGGCCCAGCCTCCATCTCCCCGGTCTCATACCCCTGCCCAGGTCCCTCAGCAATATCTCTTCTAACCTTTCTAACTAGGACTCATTTTTCAACCTAATTTGTTCCCTAGGAGTCCCTCTGTGATATTCATTAGACTTTCAGTATCTGTTGATTGAGAAAATAGATGATGATAAAAACTACTAGGAACTTAATAACGCCTTTAAATGAATTTGTATTTTGGTAAACACTGAAGCATTTAGATACATTTGAGAAATGATCACAAGCTGCAGATATTGCTTTTCTAGCCTGCAGATAATGCTGCTGGTGCAGCTTTGGGTCAGGGCTTGAGTGGCCCACGGATGGGAGTCTTCCATTCGTGGCACCGTGAATCCACATTGCCCGGCTCCTCGTGGAACCCTGCCCCCAGGGATGGCACCCCCACCGCCCTGCCAAGTGTGAGCTCCCAGCGGGCTCCCACTGCTGATTTGGGCAGCTGAGGCTCACAGCACAGAGAGGGTCTCGGATAGGAACCTGGGCTCCACTCAGGTCTCAGGACTCTCAGAGGGATCCACAGTGCCCCCCACTTAGAAGGGGGACCACATGGTAGGGCAGAGCAGCATCAGCTTTGGAAGGAGACAGATTCACTGTGGCTGAATTCCAGCACCGGTGCTCACTCTCTGGACCCTGGGGAAGCTCTTCCACTTGTCTCCATCTGAAAATTATTCTGAGAAACAGAGGGGGACGTTGTAAGACCAGTGGTCCGCCATGGATGCTTCACAGGAGTGGCTACAACACAGAGGATGTATTCAAGCCTGAGGTTGCTCCATACTGGGTATCTGGCTGTCAGTCGGCGAATTACTCAGGACGGACTACGTTGTGCTGTGTGACAAAAACACCCCCAAACCTCAGTGCCTAATATAACCTGGATTGCTTTCTCTGTCATGACAGTCATTCGGGAAGTGACTGCTTCCCAAATCACCCTGGCCAGGCAAAGGGTACGCGAGGCACTGCTTGCTCTAAATGCTCCTCCCGGAAGTGGCGTCTGTCACTCCCTTCCACGTGACGTTAGCCAAAGCACATCATGCTTTGGCCGACGTACCTTCAGAGGACAAGGGAAGCGCAGTCATACCACGTTCCTGCAGGGAAAGAAAAAAAAAAACCAACACACAGAATATTTGTGAACAGTCTTGACAATAACCACAGTCAACCAACTACTTTCCAGATACAAGGAGCTGACAGCCTCTGGTAAGACAGAGTTCGTGACTCACTTAGTCCAAGTTGAACCCTTACAAGCTTAGTTTGTGGTTTCACCTGCCATCATCCCTAAAAAGGGAGAGACAAGTTCTAAATGAGGTGTTCCTCCTGTAATTTTTAATGGACTCCAGTTTAGCCTGTGGCCAGGGTGCGTGCGTGTGTGCGTGCTCAGCCGCTTCAGTCGTGTCTGACTCTTTGCCACCCCGTGGACTGTAGCCCGCCAGGCTCCTCTGTCCATGAGATTCTCCAGGACAAGAATTCTCTGGATTCTTCCCAACCCAGGGATCAAACTCGTGCCTCTTACGTCTCCTGCCTTGGCAGGCGGGTTCTTTATCACTGGCGCCCCCTGGGAAGCCTGTAGGGAAAGTCAGATACACAACGAAGTCTCCCAGGAAGAGGAACACGTGCTGGCCTGCGGTGATGAACCCTGAGCCACGACGCCCTCTTGCACCTCAGCTCAAGGGGTGGCCTCTGTCCCTGCGCCTGGCTTCAGTGTTGCTGTCATCTGGCCCCACCCTGGGAGCCAAATACAATGGCAGGCCCTGCTGGCCTCACTCAGACCCCTGCAGGGAACCAGCTGGTCCAGGGCCTCCTTTGACACCCAGCTCCATGGCTGGGCCCCACTAGAGAAATTCACCCCTCGAGTCCTCCTGGAGTCATTTCATTCAGGACATGACCCAGCGACGGGGCAGGAGGACACAGGGATCTGAGGCCTTGTCCACTCTTGCAGGAGCGGGGGCTCTAACTCCGCAGGCTGGGGTGCCTCGCCCTCCCCCGCCCCTCCTCCATCTTCCCTCAGCCTCTCCCTCCCCAGGGAGCACTCAGGGCGGACTCTGGGCCCGAGGTCTGGGCAGTGGTCCACGAGAGGAGGCCTGGGCCGGGGAGAGGGCCCTGTGTCTCCCCACAAAGCACTAAAGGGAGCCCCTCGGCGTGTGAAAGGGGCCGTGAGGTCCTGCCTCCGCGAGCGCCTCGCCAGTACCCGGGCGGATTCACGGGAGTGGGTCCTGGGCACTGCCCATGCAGTGACAAAGCCCCAGCGCTGAGGCCGAGGCCGCGGGGAAACGGACTCTCCAGAGGGGACTGTGCGCTCCGGCGAAGCTCCTGCGAAGGCCGTGGCAGTGGGCGGTAAACCAAGGCTCGGTTCACCGGAGGGGTCTCAGCTAGCTGCTGGGGGGCTTGGCGCAGAGCCAGGCACTGGACTCCTGCCCAGCGCTCCCGGGCCCAGAGGCACTGCTCAGGGCGGAGGCTCTGGCCACTGACTGAAGTGCCTGCTGGTGGCGAAAGGCAGGTCGGTTGAGAAAGCTCTGTCAGCCTGAATTATTCATTCAGGACTCCGCAGGAGGGATAGGGGAAACGGAGGTCTTCTCTAGCTCCGGCCCCCAGCAACCGATGGAAACCTCAGCCTCCTTGGGAATCCAAGGTCAGCGTCAGCGCCCGGGGGAAGCCACAGAGCGGCTCCCTGAGCGGCAGTAAACCCACTTGCCCGGCTCAGGCAGGAGGCCAGGGGACTAAGCCACTGCCCCTCCGTGCCCCCCACCCCCGCCCGGCGCTCGCCCGTGCCTCCCCCGCCGCCACCGTGTCCCCCCGGCGCCCCTCCGTGCCCCCTCGCGCCCCTCCGTGCCCCCCCGCGCCCCTCCGTCCCCCACGGCGCCCCTCCGTGCCCCCTCGCGCCCCTCCGTGTCCCCCCGCGCCCCTCCGTGTCCCTCCGGCGCCCCTCTGTGCCCCCTCGCGCCCCTCCGTCCCCCACGGCGCCCCTCCGTCCCCCACGGCGCCCCTCCGTGCCCCCTCGCGCCCCTCCGTGTCCCCCCGCGCCCCTCCGTCCCCCACGGCGCCCCTCCGTGCCCCCTCGCGCCCCTCCGTGTCCCCCCGCGCCCCTCCGTCCCCCACGGCGCCCCTCCGTGTCCCCCCGCGCCCCTCCGTCCCCTCCCGCGCCCCTCCGTGTCCCCCCGCGCCCCTCCGTCCCCTCCCGCGCCCCTCCGTGTCCCTCCGCGCCCCTCCGTCCGCCCCCCGGCCCCTCCGTTCCCCCCCCCCGCTCCCCCCCCCGCTCCCCCCCCCGCTCCCCCCCCGCTCCCCCCCCCGCTCCCCCCCCCCCCGCTCCCCTCCGTGTCCCCTCCCCCCGGCGCCCCTCCGTGCCTCGCCCCCTCCCTCCCGCAGTTCCGCTCCCACGCGTCCTCCCCCCGCCCCTCTCCGCTCCGTCTGTCCTCCCCGCGCCGGTCGGTGCCCCCCTCCCCGCGCCCTGCAGTCCTCCCCATGCCCCTCAGTCCTCCTTGCTCCCCTCTGAGCTCCCTGCGCCCCTTTCCCACAATCTGCGTCAGGAGCCCGAGGACCCTCAGACTTCCCCCAAGCCACACCCTAAGGTGACCCTTAAGCGGAAGGGCCTCAGTTTCCCCCAGCTTCAAGTCCAGCATTTTTAAAAAGCTGCCGCCAAGCCTGGGGGCAGGAGGGTTTGCGTTGCTGTGTGGGGGCCATCTTGGAGGGACTTCCGGCTGATCTGGGCTCCCTGAGGAGGTTCGGCCAGGGCCCCTGAGAACGTGTGGGTGGCAGTGATGGGGAGGCTCTGGGAATGACAGTGCCTCTCAGATCCAGCTGATGCCCCCTCAGCGGGAAAGCCCCATGCAGGCCAGTACCAAGGCCCAGCTCCAAGGGCCTCACCTGACCCCTCCTGCTGGTTTCTGCAGACCCGTGGACCCCAGCCACAGCTGGGACACGCAGTCACTGTAGCAGCTGGGGGGAGGGATGGCCAAAGGGTATCAGGGTAGGAGAAACCAGGCCTGGGGACAAGAACACCCGCGTGCCTGTGTCATCACAGCCAGTGACTGGTGAGTGACTTTGGCCAAGTCCCAGCCTCCTTGGGGCTCAATTTCCTGACTCTCGAAGGAGAGAAACAGCGGCCCCCAGCATCTCATCTCGGCATCTCCGCAGGACGGCGGGTGAGCGTGCTCTGGGCTAATGTGCCTGGGTTCAAATCCCTGGTCTCCCCCGAGTAGCTGGGTGCACACAGGCAAGTTACCGAACCTCCCTGTGCCTCATTTTCCTCACCTATAAAAGGCTGATGACTAATTCCCTCATCAGGCAGCTGTGAGGCTCACATGGGTGAATGTACCTAAAACACCCGAACATTGCCTGTGTTGTGTTTGTTACCATTTACTGTTCCCATCATTGTTACCATCTCCTCCCACACCACACTGCAAGGTAACATCTATGTCCTTAGGGCTCCTTGGGGAGACAGGGGGTGAGGGGAGAGAAGGGTGAGGGGCCGCCCCGGGTGGCTGCACAAGGGTCTGCTGAGGACGCCACCTGGGTTCCCGGGCAGAGCTGGGCTCGCAGAGGTGAGTGCGGGCCTGGCCAGCGCAGACCCCCCGGGAGACTGTGCGGGCCAGGGCCTTGGCTCCTTCCGGGAATGGCTATAAATGAACTTCACGAGCGGGAGGTCCCTCTGCCTCCCAGCAGCGCCTCTGCCTCCCTGACCTGGGCACAGGTCAGCTGGCAAAGGCTGGCACCCAAGTGAGCCCAGTGAGAGAAGAGGCATCTGGCCGCCTTGGTTTTTTTCTTCCTTCCTCCTTCCTGTCTCGGCGGAGTTTGCAGGGAGGATTAGGTTTGCCAAGCAACTTCGATGTCTTATCTGAAAACCAGACTGAAAGTATCAACCTATCCCTGATTGTCCTCACATTTATATGCCTCCCAACTTCTCTCAGCTCCTGGGGCACATCCCAAGGAGGACTCATCTCAGTGGTGGTGGGCAGGGGGGCGTCTCAGAGCAGGGCTGGGGAAAGCGCTCACCAACAGGCCCCAGTCCTTCCCACCCCAAGGCCTTGCCTCAGCACTGCCAGACTCCCTAGTCGTGCTTTAGTCGTGCATCGGCATAGCAGTTGCACAGATCAGGCAGAAGACACCCCCTTTCCCTTCCGAGGGGAACTCTGTGGCCTGCAGAGCAGTAACCAATTCAGGAGCATCGTCGTGGAGGGGCGTGAACAGGCCAGGCTGAGGCTTTCAACGCCTCCTGGCGCTGGAGGTCGGAGTGGATGGTGGGACTTCCCTGAGCTGGGGGCCTGAACAAAGTGACACTGCTGCGTGTGGAGGCAGCCAGCCATGCCCATGGTCTGGACTGAAGGTCAGTTAGAGAGTTGATCATGCCCAGTGCTGCCCGGCCTGGTTGCATCCTCAGCAGGGAGTCCAGCAGAGGAGAGTATTAATAACTCTATAGTGACGGCACCACCGCGGGACTGTCCTCCCGAACATGACGGATGCGGCCGCAAGAGCCTCCCCTGGCGGTGTCTCCTTGGCTCTCTCCTGAGACAAAGTCAGGATATCTTTATATTTTAAAATATATTTATTTGGCTGTGCCGGGTCTCTTAGTTGCAGCACGTGGGTCTTCAGTTGCAGCGTGTGAATTCTGTTGCGGCATGTGGGATCTAGTTCCCTGACCAGGTGTCAAACCCGGGGCCCCCTGCACTGTGAGCTCAGAGTCCTAACCGCTGGACCACCAGCAAAGTCCCAAAGTCAGAATGTCTTTAGGGGCCAAGTTTCCAGCCAGAGTGTCCAGCATTTGCCTAAGGTCTGGCAAGCCAGACCTCGTAGAGGGTGAAGGGCAAGCAGACAGTGGGGGACCCGATCAGGAGCCCCTGCCTAGCTTCTGCCTCTGTTCCTGGCTTGAGGTGGGCCCCAGCAAGCCATTGCAGGCTTCGCTTTCCTCATTTGCAAGCATCGGTGATAAAGCTGCCCCTCCCAGGGCTGGTAAGAAAATCTGATCCCCAGGGCAGTAATGCTAGAAATAATCATGATAGATCACATTTATCAAGTACTTAGCTTCAGGCACTGGGCTAACATTTTTATAGCCTTTATATCTCAATTCTGCCCCTAACTCAGTGACGTGGGTATCATTGTTATCTTATTCTATAGATGGGGAAACTGAGGCCCAGAGAGGTTTAGTAACTTCCCCAGGTCACACAGCAATGATGTTGTGTGGTCCAGATGGTGCCCAGCTTATGTATATGCTATATCAAAATGAAGAATTCCTGCACCCCTCCAGCCCCTGCAGGATGGTGAATCCCCACCAGCAGGGACTCTCTTCTCACTGGGGCTGGGACCAAAGTTTCCAAAGGGGGAGGCCAGCCGTGGGACGTGAGCAGTTCAGCCATGCTCACTACGCTCTGCAAGCTTGTAATCTTAGGGACTGTCTTTTGGATTTTTTGTTTGTTTTTTGAATGTTTTAATATTTAAATTCAAAAGGCGCTTGTAAATAGTATTTAGTGAAAAGTCTCCCTCTCAGCCCTGCTCCCCTGAGGCGGAAGCTTATCAGTTGCTTGTAACAGATGATTCCAGAAGAATTCAATGCCTATTTATGGTCTTATCTAACACCTGGGGGAGGGGTGGCTGGGGACTTCAGATGCCCTTGTCCCCCGACACGGTCTCCCTCACATCCCTTCCCTTTCTCCTCTGTTTTCCAGGGACCCCCCACTGCTGAGAGCCCTCAGCCACGAAGACTCTTGTGTTCTAGCCACAGGAAAGGCTGAGAAAGCAAAGTTGAGGACTCCTAACAGCCCACCTGTCTGGAAGCTGCGACCTCAGCCCCAGACCCCGCTGCCTCTTGTGGACGGCAGGGAGCCACCCCGCCCTCCCACGCTGGAGCATGGTGGTGCAGGACAGCGTGGACGCCCCCGGCGTGCCGCTGGAGCCCTTCCTGCACCAGGTCGGGGGTCACCTGAGCGTGATGAAGTATGATGAGCACACGGTGTGCAAGCCCCTCATCTCCCAGGAACAGAGGTTCTACGAGTCCCTGCCGCTGGCCATGAAGCGCTTCACCCCGCAGTACAAAGGTGAGTGTCCAGGCGGCCCCCAAGGGGCCCAGCCTCTCCGCATTCCCCCACCACCTCCTCAAGTACCGTGGTGTGTTGAAGGGTTGCCATGGAGACCTGCCCCTCTGCACAGCCGCTGGCCTTCGCTGCCCCAGGTTCTCTGAACTCTTCCAGCCCCCAGGCCTGGAGTGTAATGCCATTTGGCATCTCCTGTAAATTAGCTCAAGCCACCAGTCTTCGCGGGATTGAGAACAGGATAAGGTGGCCCCAGCCCCACCCCACCTTGGGGCATTCTGCTCTGTGCCTTAGGTGCGCCATGCCGGGGTCCTGTGACCGTGGTTGGTAGACACAGGATGGGTGGAGACCTCCCTTGCGTGACTCAGGCGGATGGCAGGAGCCTTGGGTCTGGGACAGGTTATGGAGGAGTCGGTTCACAGTGTGTTTGGGAAGCCAGAATTCCCACTGTCATCCGGGGGCAAAGCCGGGGTGCAGGCTGCTCCCCCAGCATGTGTTCCAGATCTGAGCGCAAGGTCTGGGGAGAGAAGGCTGCGTGGGGAGGGCTGCTGTTTGCCGGCCTCCGGGGGAGGGTGCGCTCTGGGTGGCCGCTGGCATCCATGGGGCAAGCTGTTGTGTCCACCCCCAGCCTTTCGTAAAAGTGGCTTGCAGAGCTCAGGACATGACTCTGCCAGTTGCCAGCCCCACAAAGTAAGGAATGCTCAGAGAAGAGACCTCCTTTAAAGGATTTTAGACCTGTGACCTTAAGCTTCTGCCCTTGTGCAAGTATCTATAGTGAAAGCGATGATAACATTCAGACAAGTCACTTAAAAACTTCCCTGCATTTCAAAGATGGAGAAAACTGGGAAGGACGGTATCCGTCTGTTGGTTTGCCAAAAAAGTCATTCTGGTTTTTCCATATCATCTTACGGAAGAACCCAAATGAATATTTTGGGCAATATTGGTGCTTCTCATCAGTATGATCTGGGGTCAAACAAGTTTACCAGAATCACTGATGTATGTATGTGGATATGTGTGTGTGTGTGTGTGCACGTGTGTAAATGCAGGCTCCCAGGCCCCATTCCTGACCTATGAATCGGAATCCCTGGGTCAGAGCCCAGAAGTCTGCATCCAGATTCAGACCCACTGAGAGGGCCCAAGGCCTTGAGCCCTGGGCACTGCTTCAGTCGTGGGCAGCCAGGACCTCCAGAGAGGCTGAGACAAGACACCAAGAGACAGGGTGACGGCTGGTGCACAGCCTCCCTGGGGGCCCTCCGGGGCCACTGACCGGTGCTCTCCATCAGCTGTGGGTCACCACCCACCTTGTCAGAGCACCCGCTGGAGTTAACATCTGTCTCTTCACAAGTGAACTCAAGCCAGCAAAGGGGTGGCCGGATCTTGGGAGGGGGGTCCTCCTGTCTGCAGCATTCCCCGCTGGTCCCGCGCAGCACTGGAGCTGGTCCCACGCAGCACTGGAGCTGAGACCGGCTCCCAGGGCCACCCCAGGCAGAGCGTGGAAGTGGACGAGCTGAAGGTCTCAGAACCACACCCCAGGGCCCTCCCTGCTCCCCGTCTGCCTGCGCTGTCTCCCCCGCTCTGGGGAGCCTCGAGCAATGGTCAGCTGTCCAGACCACTCCTCTGCCTTGCGTCCGTCTCAGCTTGGGCCCATCCTGGTACCCACCCCCCGCCCCGCCTCGGAGCTGCACTAACTCTGTGGATTAATTTGAGTCCTCACTTGGAGACGATGGTTGCAGACAAGTCAGGAGGGGCCAGGTTAGGGAGGTCCAGGACATCCATCAGGGGAGACCATGCAGCCCGGCTGCCGGTGAGGGTGAGACGGAGCCCACGGGCTGGCCTGACACCCAAACACGAGGCTTGGACGATGAGGAATGCTGATCCTCTTATCGGCCATACCATGGGCCACCCGGTGCCAGGGTGCAGGCGCCACCCAAGGAAACACACATGTGAGGAAACACTAGAAAAAGGCCCGGAAGTGAGGCCTGCATGCCCTCAGACCCTTGGGGCAAGGAGGGAAGAAGCTCGGGTCTGGGGATGGGAAAAGGTCCCTTGAAGGGCCTCGGGCTGTGTAGGCTTCTTCCTTCCCCCAATAAGAAAAGTAATGCCAAGACTTCCCTGGCAGTCCAGTGGTTAAGACGCCGCACTTCCACCCCAAGGGGGCAAGGATTCGATCCCTAGTTGGGGACTAAGATCCCAAATATGGCTCAATGCAGCCCCCCCACCAAAAAAAAAAAAACCCAAGAAAAGTACTATCGGTCAACCTTTAGCATTTACTCAGTGCAGAACACCCTAGAAGTTGTTTCTGCAATTGACTTGTTTAACCCTGACAACACTCTAAGAAAGACACTCCCGTTGTCCCCACTTCATGGAGGAAGAAACAGGCCCAGAAAGGTCACCCAACTTGCCTCAGGCCACGCAGCCAGTAGAACAGAGCCAGGATTCAAGTCTGGCTCCCGAGTGTGGCCTCTCAGCCCCCAGCCCCACTCCTCCAACGACCATCCCTGCAGAGACGACTCCCCAGACGCCAGTGCTTGGAGCCGTCCAGCCCAACAAGGGAGGGGAAGTGACTTGCCCAGGGTCACTTAGCTAGTGAGTCAAGTGCCCACAAGGCCGCTGCAGGGGTCTCCCTTTCCATCCTGATGGGACCAGCCCAGAAAGAGGGGCCGTTGCTGACGTGGCCGCCACACGCCCCAGAGCCTACCCTCTCCTGTCTCATGCCTGCACGCTGATGGCTTTAGGGTGCTGGGCAGGCACTGCGTTTCCCAGGGCAGCCTCCCCGGGCCCAAAGTGCGCCTGGACTCCTTGGGCATGAGAGCATCTTGAAACTGTGTCCCTCCTCCCCTCGGCTTCGGGCGAGCGAGGACATGCTCCTAGGTCCAGCTAGTTAATGGATGAGCCAGATTCATATTACAGACGTTGGCGAATTAATGTCCTCATGAGCTTAAAAATAAATACATGACAGAATATTCACGGAAGCTGCTCAGCCAAATCGGAATTGCTGAGATGCTCTGGGTGTGTCAGGGAGCGCTCCCACCCACCCAGCTGACGCGGTCACAGTCGAGGTTCTTGGGGGGCTGGTGAGTAAACAGATGGGGCTGGGGTCTCCCACCCACCTGGCTGGGCAGGGGCAGCAGTGTATCGGGAGCCTGTGGGCGTCTGAGACAGCCAAGGCGAGCTGGAGGCCAGGCTGGGGCCAACAAGGCTCTTGAAAAAAGAACGATCCAAACCTCAGGGAGTCTGAATCCCACTGAGAGGCTGCTCTTGTCAAGGACAGGCAGCTCGAGACTGCAAGCAAGGTCCTTGTGAGCTATGGGTCTCCCCTGGTGGCTCAAATGGTAAAGAATCCGCCTGCAGTGCAGCGGACCTGGGTTCGATCCCTGGAGAAGGGTATGGCAACCCACTCCAGTATTCTGGCCTGGGAAATCCCATGGACAGAGGAGCCTGGCGGGCTACGGCCCATGGGGTCGCACAGAGTTGGACATGCCTGAGAGACCAGTACAACACTCTGTGCAATGGTCCCAGGTTTCAGAGGGAAGGGCTGGACTGAGCTGAGAGAGAAGGAAGAGAGGGACATGGAGCCAGGCAGAGGCTCACGGGGAGATGGAGCGAGAAGTCAGCGGCAGGAGTCTGGCTGGGTCGCGCCGACAACACGACAAATAGGGATGACTTTTGAGCTTTGCTGGTCTGGCAGTATTCGTACCTCTGCTCACTTCCATCTATTTTGACACTCAGAACAGATGAGATCAGACCAGAGCTGGAGCCTAGAGAAGCAGGTGAAGGTCACATTTCTTGTCCCTCCAGGGAGGCCCCCTGGGCCCAGAGCTCCCCAGGAACTTGGTTTCTGGCAGGCCCGTCACCTTAGCCTCACAAACGGGAAAGGCCAGGGGGCCACCAGACTTGAACTTTGTGAGATCCAAAAGGGCCTTGCCTTTGGCCAGCACACCCTCCTGCCTCTCCGAGCGAGCAGGAGGCTCTAAGCTCCCCAGGAACCAGCACAGAGGCCGTGGGGCACCCCCTCTCCTGGCACCTGGAGGGTGGGCTCTGGGGTCTGGGCTGGGGGGCTCCTTCCTGGGACGAGCACTGCAAGGTCAAGGCTGGAAACGAAGCACCACGTCCTGGGCTTCTTGACACTGATCGCCTCTCATGAGGTGGTGGCTCCGTGGCCTCTCTGTTTGCTCCCGCGGAACAGAATGACCAGCCACATGTGCCTGGGGACGCAGCGGGAGTGTCCTCATCAACCACGCTCGGGGAAACACAGCGTGACAACCCCGACCCTCCCAAGAGATCCGGGCTTCATGTGGCAGCCTGTTCCTTCTCCCACAGTCACGGCTGGCCCAGCCGTCAGTCCCTACCGACTGTGTGACCTGGGGCAAGTTATTCAATCTCTCTGAGCCTCGGGACAGTCAACGCCTTGCAGGCTTAGCGATAGACACTAACTTAGCAGTCAACAAAACGCACATAACGCTGGCCTGGCACGTGGTAGGTGTAAAAGAGCAGGCAGCGGTTACTACTCCTGTGCATGTCCCCAGCTGCCGCCAGCGCCCTGCTCTCACCAGCAGTAACAGCACTGGTGGGCTCCATCGAGGGAGGCAGGCTGCCATCCAGGTGAAGGACAGAATGCCGCGCTCAGGGGCGCGGTGACCGTTAGCATCACAATTGCTCCACGGGATCCTAGGGCCTGGGATGAGCTAAGGAAGAGCAGAATTTTTAAAGAGCTGGAGGGAAACGAAGGTCACCGTCAGGTCGCAGAATCAGGGCTCTGGGGACCCGAGATGACAGGCCTGGCCTGGGCAGACCGCTGAGCTAGGCGTAGACGGGCCTGGAGAGTGACTTGCAGAAAGAGCAGCCCTGAAAACGAGTGTCTGTGCTGAGCAGCCCAGGAGGGACCGGCAGGACCGCGCGTGGGGAAAGCAGCCCCCCTCAGCGGCTGGCTCAGGAGAAATGACCGCTTAGAGGCTGGGAAGGTGACCCAGTGCCTGGGGGAGGTAATAAACACCTGGGAGGATGCGAGCGCAGGCAACCCTCCCACCTGTCAGGGTCCCAGCAGAAAATGAGTGGTGTGTGCCCGGGGGTTAAATAGAGTATTCTTTAAGCGTCTATTGGCAGAACTGCACACAGGATGAAGCGAGCGACGGGGGGGGCTTTCCTGACAGCCCAGTTGTTAAGACTGTGTTTCCCCTGCAAGGGGCGCAGGTTCAGCTCCTGGTTGGGGAAATAAGACCCCGCATGTCACGTGGTCTACAAAATAAAGGTGAGGGGGAACAGCTAGGGATGGTGAGGCAGCCGGGGACCAGCAGGATGGGAAAGCTACAACCACCCCTGGGCCGGAAAGGCAGGTGAGGGCATGGTGGAGCTGACCTGGTGAGAAGGAGGCCACAGCGAAACAGCTCAGAGCCATGAGGCAGCAGGGAGGGAACCCGGGGGATGCAGGTCCCAACCTTTCTCCTCCTCTCCCCTCATCTATCACCGGCGACCCTCACTGGCCCAACTGGCAGGCAAGGAAGCCACGGGTACACGCCAGAGTCAGCCCCTCGGGCACAAAGCAGGGTGGAGAGAGACGGAGAGCAGGTTGGTAGGTGAGAGAGCCAAGAGGGGTCCTCACTGCACCAGCTGCAGGGAGAGAGGGAAGCAAGGACTTTTCGGAGAACCAGTTTTCATAAAACCACTCGTGTGGCAGTCTCCCGGGCCATGACCATGTGTACCTTCCGTATTCACTGGGACTCTGGCAAGGCTGGGCACCCACGGGATGCCAGGCCCCACGGAGGGAGGCGTGGACCCTGCCATCAGAGCAAGAAGTCCACGGGGGATGACTACAGAGCTGTGAATGTGGGGCCAGAGCCTAGGGCCTGGCCTGGCCAACGTCCCAGAGGAGGAGCCCGGCTGGTGCACAGGTGCCAGGGGCGTCCGCACAGCCAGCGTCCTGACGGGGAGGTCACGCTTGGAGTATAGACACCAGGATTAGGGAGTTCCGTGGCGGTCCAGGTTCAGTCCTTGGTTGGGGGGATGAGGTCCCACAAGCCTTGTGAGATGGGCAAAACAAACACACACAAATAGACACCAGTGGTTAGGAGGCACTGTTGGGGAAATCTCACTTGCCTTCTGTTTTCTACCAAAGAACCACGTTCTGTCCATAATCCTCATAGGCTGTGCATCACCTGTCTCAATGTGAAAGCCAGGGATGCGGGAAGGATGGTGAAGGAGCAGCCTGGGCGGCAGGAGGCTGTTAGAGGAAGGCTTCCTAGAAGAGGCTGCTCAGATAATGACTACACGGAGGAGAAGGCAAGGGGTGATGAAGGAGACAGAACGAGATGCACCCCCACCCCGACTTCCTTCACTGCCACTCACAGATGGGGCTCTTCTCTGCAGAGGGCCAGCTTAGATGCCCCAAGGCTGGACCCAAATCGGGGGCCACGGGGTGCGTGGGTGATGTGGGCTGTGCCCAAAGGAGCAGGAATGCGAGGATGAAGTAAATGCACGCAGCTGCCCTGTTTCAAGCGTGAAGGGGCAGGGAGAGGCCACGAAGCAGGGGCTGTGCCAGCATCAGCCCAAGGCCATTTCCGGCAGGCTCCCCGGGCTCTGGCTTGTTCCAGAGCAGTATCTGTGTCAGGCCAGTCCCCAGAGCGCTTTCTAGAGAGAGGAGCTGGGGAAGGGGGCAGGTTGACTGCTGCCATTAAGCTGTGGTTCCAAAGGACATCGCACCGTGTCCACCCCTCCCCCTCTGCAGGCACCATCACCGTGCACCTCCGGAAGGACAGCCGCGGCCGTCTCAGCCTGGTTGCCAACCCCCTGACTGAGAACCGGGGGCCCTTCACGGTCTCCACGGAGTCGGCAGCGGTGGCCATATGGCAGACCCTCCAGCAGACCACTGGCGGTGGCGCCCTCCCCCTCGCCCAGTGGCAGCACCCCCAGCGGGCCCACTCACTCAAGGAGAGGTGAGGCCACGTGGCAGAATGCCAGGAGCCAGGCTGCGCATCCCTAGCCGGGACCAGCACTGCTCACACCCGTGCCAAGGCCGACGGCTCCCCTTTGGGGCCAGAGCCGAGAAAATAAGAAATTCAGATGAGGGCTCTGTCTAGCAGAACCCCTGTGACCAAAGAAAGGAATGCATTTTCTTTGGTGCCACTTCCAGAGGGAGGATTTCAATGCATTTCTTCTCGAAAGTGGGTGAGCGTGCTGAGTCCTGTACAGAGAAGGCATTCAGTGTGTATTTGTTTAATTAAATATCTATTTCACTGAGACCATGGAATGTATCTGGAGCGGGGGAGATGTGCAGAGCAGAAGCCCCAGAATAGTGGACATAAAGGAAAAAGTGTGGCTAATGCCTCTCGAAAATCCTCTTCCTTAGCGGTCGAGTCAGGGTGAGGAGAGAGGGGCCAGTGGGGCCCTGGAGACGCAGGCGGCTCAGGACACCTGAGGTCCTTGGAGAGGTCTCCGAAACCTCTGATGGTATTAGCTGACCTTTCTCAGAAGAAAGGCATCCCTGGGGAATTTTAAACATTTATGGGAAACAAAAGGGAGCTAATACAACGAAAGTACCTCCCTTCCTCAAGGAGCGCAGCGGATCTAATTAAGCCTCCTGGCTTGGTGTCAGGAAGCAGTGTGTATTATCTCCCTGCTACAGACCCAAGGAGCTGAAATGTAGAGGGCAGGAGAGATGGTGGACCGTGGATCTGCGGTTCTCACCCCCGATGAGGCCACAGGAACAGCCTAACCCCCAGCCTTCTGATCCCAGGCGGGGTTGCCCCCTCTATGCTGTGTGAGTTATTCTGGACTTTAGAGAGACCCCGTGAGGCCAGCAGTCTGGCCTGGCCTGGGGCCTGGGGCCTGGGGCCTGAGCGGGGCAGGGGGGCACGGAGGTCCTGGGGGGCATCCTGGAGGGTAGTCAGGGACAGTCCACGGCCTGGTCCATCCAAGACAGCCCTGCCAGCCACCAGGGTCCTGACTGCTGTGTGCTCCCCTCGCCCACAGCCCGGCCACGGCGCTCCTGAGGTCCGAGCTCCGCCTCAAGGCCCAAGTCCCCTCGCTGGTGGAAGACGCGAATGGGAACCCGACGGAGAAGGGAAGCTTTAACCCGTGGGGCCTCCACTGCCACCGGGCCCACCTGACTCGCCTGTGTGCCGAGTACCCGGAGAACAAGCGGCACCGTATCCCTGCCCGCTGCCCGCCCACCCGCCCACCATGCACGCTGCTATGGGGGAGGTAGGGGCAAGGAGGGCTGACCGAGACAGCCCTGTTGAAGCAGGGCCGGGGAGAGACAGGGATGTCAGGGAGAGTGGAACACACGGCCCTCCAAGCTGGGCCCTGGAGGAGAGCTGTGCTGTGCTCAGTTGCTCACTCGCGATCACTCTTCATGACCCTTTGGGTCCTAAGCCCACCAGGCTCCTCGGTCCAGGGGATTTTTCAGGCATGAATATATCCTCCTCCAGGGTATCTTCCTGACCCAGGGATCAAACCTGCATCTCTTGTGTCTCCTGCATTGCAGGCAGATTCTTGACCTGCTGAGCCACCAGGAAAGCAAAGAGAAGTCAGAGGCTGGGGAAGCCAGATGGTGGGGGTGGGGGTGGGGGGGTGCCTCTGTTGGGTCACTGGTCATGTCTCTGCCACCTGGGCAGTGAGGATGGGCAGGGCTGAGGTTTCTGTGGTCAGTTAGGAAACACGATTGCCGCACTGAGGCAGGGCCAGGGGCCCTCAGTGAGTGGGTGGGTCCCCATACCTCAACCTCCTTTTTATGCTCCCAATCCTCCCCACAGCCATCACGGAGCTGAAGGGTGAGAATGTAGCATGGCCCCTCTCAGGGAGGGACCTGTGGGGTGGACTCTTGAGAGAGGTACTCCCCTGTCCCCCTCAGCTTGCCACAAACTCAGGGAGCATATTCAGGCTTGGAAGGCCCCCTTTGTCACCATTGGACTCCTTCCCACAAACTGGTGGCTGGTTTTGCGGTACTTACTAAGACATCTGCAATCTGCATCCCTAAGAAGCTTTTTGCAGAATAATTATTCGGCTGAAATTAATATTCCTGCAACTCATCTCTGAAGCTAACATCAAGGCACTTCTCCCAAAAGGTACTGGCCCATTCAGTGACTCGAGGCTTTAGCCTTCATATTTTCTGCCATAAAATGTAAATTGGGCATGGCCTGCCAGGGATTTCACGCCTGCATTCAAATTTCAACCTCAGAGCAAAAAGGGAAAGGAAAAGAAGCTCACATCCTAATAAACTCTCCCTAAAAAATGGACTGATGAGAGCAGGCTGCAAGGTCAGTGCCTTGAATTCTTCATAGCGACAACAGGCTGGTCTGTAGTGAAAGAAATGGGGTGAGGGGCTGGGGTTCAGCGTGGGGAGTCTCCAGCCGGCTTCAGAGGCCCGCTGACCACCTCCTGCGGGGAAGTGGCCTTTGTGTCCCAGGAAGCCTTCCTTAATGCTGTGCGACCAGGGTTCCTGTTGCTGGAAAACGTCGTGTCACAGTACAAGCATCCCTGCATCTTAGACCTGAAGATGGGGACCCGGCAGCACGGGGACGATGCCTCGGAGGAGAAGAAGGCCCGCCACATGCGGAAGTGCGCGCAGAGCACCTCGGCCCGTCTGGGGATGCGCCTCTGTGGCATGCAGGTAGGTGGGGGCGGGCGACCGCGGAAATGGGCATCCCGGGAGGTCCCGCATCCAGACATGTTGCCTTCACTTCGTGGGAGCAACAGAGGCAGTGGTCAGGCACCCCTTTCCCCAAGGAAACACATATCCTGATCCAGGACATGCTGGGTTTTTTTTTAAAGAGCACCTTTCAGGACAGTGGTGTCAAAATCCCACCATTTGGGGAGGAATGTAAATTGGAGTGAGCACGATGGAAAATGGTAACAGAGGTTCCTCAAAAACTAAAAACAGAGCTGCCATATGATCCAGCAATCCCACTCCTGGGGATGCACCCAGACAAAGCTGTAATTCGAAAAGAGGCGTGCATCGCTATGTCCATAGCAGCACTATTTTCAACAGCCAAGATATGAGAGCGACCTGAGCGTCCAACGGCAGACCAGCGGATAAAGAGGGTGTAGGACATACATGCAATGCGGTGCTGCTCTGCCACAGAAAAGCGTGAGATAATGCCGCTTGCAGAGGTCTGGGGGACCTAGAGGTTCTCATACGAGGCAAAGTAAGTCAGAAAGAGACAGACAAGCATCCCGTGACATCATTTACATGTGGAATCTGAAATAGGACACAAATGAACGTTTATGAGACAGAAATGGACTCGCACAGAGAACAGACTTGTGATTCCTGAGGTGGGTAGGGGTGGGAAAAGAGAGGACTGGGAGTGATAAACAACAAGATCCTACTGTAGAGCACAGGGAGCTATATTCAACATCCTGCGATAAGCCGTAATGGAAAAGAATAGGAAAAAGAATCTATATATATAACTGAATCACTTTGCTAAACAGAAGAAATCAACACAACATTGTAGATCAATACATTTTCAAATATTTTTTTTTTTAATTTTTAAATATTTTATTAAAAAAAATTAAAACCCACCAGTTTTGAACTCATCTCAGGGTCTCTGGTTGCTGGAACTTTCTGCCCTGGCCACGTGAGTCCTGCCCATGTTGAGAGCAGAGCTTTGATGACAGTGTGTGAGCAGGGCTGGGAGAGAACTGAGGGAAAGCTTCCCTGTGTGCTCTGTGGGGTCCTCATTCTCTTGCGTGATGAAGCTGAACCCTCTCCTTCTCAGATGCTGGGAGGCAGTCAGCTTTTCAAATTCATATTAGCCATTCTTCTTACTCTGCCTTTTCTGCTGCTTCTCACTACCTATCCTTGTTAACAACGGGGAAGTCGTAAGCGGCAAAGCCCAGCAAAGGAATGGCTAACTTCTTAGTGCCCAGAGTCCACGCTTCATTTTTGCTGCTCTCGCGTGGCTTATGGCTGGGGCTGCAGGAGAGCAGGAGGAAATAAACTTTCTCTACTGGTTCCCCCTTAGAACCTATCTACTCAAAGCAAAACCAGACACGGATTTGATGGTAAACACTATCGCTTTCCTTAATTGAAACTGCCACCCCTTGAAACTGGAAGTCAAGTCTATAAATTTGAGGCACAGATGTCCCTAGGAAAGCTTGGAATGTAGTTCTCGAGAGGATGGAGTGTGATGCGTTGTGGTGTAAATGGAATTTCTCTCTGGACCTCAAACCTTCTGAAATTGATCTGATTTATTTGGAAAGTGAGGCCTATCCTGTGTTTAGGACGGGCCCATTTAGCAGCTGATCTTCAGCCCTCCAAAGGCAACACCAAGCCTATCGTATCTTTCTGATTTTTTTACGCTCGTGTTTTCTGTGAAGATACCATGTAATCTGAAGGCAGGGAAGACCTGAGAGCCTGTCATGGCCAGGTTCAGGCAGCCCTTCCCAGGTGTGCCAGGCGGAGGGGTGCCAAGTCCACCCTCTGGCCATGCCAGCCACTGGCCTCCGTTCAGCCTCTGCCTGCCTCTGCTGTCTGAATGAAATGGGAGCGGCTGCCACCGCTCCCCCCATCAGCATCTCTCCTCCATCTGCTTCGTTCTGGTGGCCAACACGTGACAGGGGACTGGGGAGGAGCTGGTGCCAAGGAGAGGCACCACCAGCCCACAGAGCCCGCTCCATCCAGGCTCCTCTCAACATCACCCGCCGCCTGAAAACTCCAGGCACGCCTGATCTAGCCCGTCTTTCCATCTTCAAACAATTCACCCCACCCCACCCCTGGAGCCACTACAGGTTCCTCAGAATCTGCAGAGAAAGGACTTCATAAACTTTGTTGGGGGAAATTTTAATTTACTTGGCTTCCCAAGGCCATTGGCTGTGATTTCAGATTCCCACTAAAGCTTTCTGGCTTGGGTTTGCTAATGTTTGAAGAGGGCCAGAAGCCAGGATTTAAATCATGATTTGGCGGTTGACATTGGAAATTCACAAGAAAGGAGATCCAAACCTTTTCCTCGTGGGCAGAGGGTCACCTCTGTAGGATGAAAGATCTTTGGACCTTGGATTTCTTCTATTAACGGCTTGCACAGAAAACATTTTTAAGTGTGAAATTTACACTGGTGCTTGGTGAAAGGTTGCCTTGCCAGTCACTGTAGCCATTCCTGCTCAGCATCTCTAGAAATGTGTTTCTGTATTAAGTTTGCTTGAGATGCTGTCTCTGTAGCAGATGTGATTTTTTTTTAAGTTTGCAATTCTTAACATTTTCTATCTTCTTTTTAATGTAAGGTTTATCAAATCGATAAGAAGCACTTTCTCTGCAAAGACAAGTACTATGGAAGAAAGCTCTCAGTGGAGGGCTTCAGGCAAGCGCTTTACCAGTTCCTGCATGATGGGACCCGCTTCCGGATGGAGCTGCTGGAGCCCATCCAGCACCAGCTCCAGGCCCTCCTCTCGGTCATTAGGAGCCAGAGTTCATACCGGTTCTACTCTAGCTCTCTTCTCATCATCTATGATGGGCAGGAGCCTCCACCGACGCCCCACGGCACCAATGTCAGCAAAGTCGACGTCCGGATGATCGACTTTGCTCACACAACATACAAAGGCTCCTGGAATGAACACACCACCTACGATGGACCAGATCCAGGCTATATCTTTGGCCTGGAAAACCTCATCCAGATCCTGCAAGGTATTCATAAGGGACAATGAGACTTGTTGGGCCCATCCGGACTTTTCCGGAGAAGAGCTCTCCAAGGGGACCTATTGGTAGTCTAGACCCCCCTGAGATGTGTCTGTAATAATTATATCTATGTTCAAAAGCCATCTCTCCACATGACAGGCTATACTAACAGCTGCTAAGGACACCAACTCTGGAGGTAATGCACGTACCCTGGCATCTTGTGCTCATGCTGGTCCTTACAGGCTGCACGTGAGTATGAAATGGTGCTTTTCTGGAGGAAGGAAAGCTGCAGAGGAGTTAGGGGCCAGCGTCACAGTGAGATTCTGCAGTGCTTGCACTGAAGGACGCTTTCTTGTTGTCATGCTGCACTCTCACAAGTTGTGAGGGGGAAGAAAAGAACACCTAACTTGAAGAAGCCTGGAAGAATGTGTCCCGAGTTTATGGTTTTTCTGCTCACATGGGCTGCTGGCTTCTGGGGCAGACAGAGGCTAGCAATGTCTCTTACCTTCCTCAAAGCGGTAGGTGGGGCAGGGAGACGTGAGACAGAGCTCCCGTCTCACCGGCTCTGACCCCAGGTTCCAGATGGACAAGGACAATCCCAGACACATCAGTGGCAAACCGAGACTCCAGCTTCCCCATTTTTGCCCAAGGAAGGGCAGGTTCTGTGGGAAGTGGTGATTCTGCCAGATTCTGACCATGATATGCAGCTTCCGATGGGGGTGGCCCGCGCAGAAGGAAGATGTGAATTACACTCTTCGCTTTCTATTTATTTACTGGGGGGGGTGGGGCGCAGTTAGAAAAGAGCCCCTGGAGGACCCAGGAAACCAGGTTCAATGTTTACAAGATGGGTGGACAGTGTAAATACAGAACCGAGAGCAAATGGTTCTAATTACTTCCTTCTCCTGAAGTATAGAAACCTATTACAATGCACTCGAGCCAAGCACTGAGACATGCTACCCAATTAGGGAAATAAATTTGTTAATGAAATTGCTGATGTCACGAGTGATAATTTGGTGTGCCTTATTACCCCTGCTGTTTGTTGATTCTGATCATCATACTGTATGATATTTTCAATTTATGAGTGACTAGAGTATACTGCCACAGAACAGTTCACTGATTTCCTCCTGCAATGCGGGAGACCTGGGTTCAATCCCTGCATTGAGAAGGTCCCCTGGAGAAGGCAACAGCTACCCACTCCAGTGTTCTGGCCTGGAGAATTTCATGGACATGGAGTCGCAAAGAATCGGACACAACTGAGTGACTTTCACTTTTCACTTCCATTACCCTTTCTGTTGGTTGATTCTGATCATCACACTGTATGGTATTTCCAATTTATGGGTGACTAGAGTATACCACCGCAAGAGCAGTTCAGCGATTTCCTGCAGTCCTTCAGGGAACCTGGGTGAGAAGTGGTGGTGCATGAAACAATGTGCGCGTGCCACGAGGCAGGCACCAGGCCTGAGAAGTAAGTGGCCTCTTCACGTGAACCTTACACGATGCAAAAGGAAACAATTTTTGTATTCTCATAGCCAATCAACTTTCAAAAATCCACACAGCCTCTCTGCCCCTCTCGCAAAGGAAAAACAAAAAAATCCACACCAGCAGAAAGAAAGAATGCCTGGATAATAAAAACTTCTTTCCATTTTGTCTTACATTGTATGGATTTTCAAGCAAGGTAACTTGCCTGATTATCTTTGGCCTCCGTAAAGTTGTGACTGAGGTTCATGCCCTGCATCCTTGGTGAGAAAATTGAGTCAAAGCGCAGTGACGGATTTGGTTTTCTTGGGCTCCAAAATCACTGTGGATGGGGACTGCAACCATGAAATTAAAAGATGCTTGCTCCTTGGAAGAAAAGCTATGACAAACCTAGACAGCATATAAAAAAGCAGAGAGATTACTTTGCCTGCAAAGGTCCATATAGTCAAAGTTATGGCTTTTCCAGTAGACATTATGAATGTGAGAGTTGGACCATCAAGAAGGCTGAGCACCGAAGAACTGATGCTTTCAAACTGTGGTGGTGGAGAAGACTCTTGAGAGTCCCTTGGACAGTAAGATCAAACCAGTCAATCCTAAAGAAAATCAACCCTGAATATTCATTGGAAGGACTGATGCTGAAGCTGAAGCTCCAATACTTTGGCCACCTGATGTGAAGAGCTGATTCATCCTGATACTGGGAAAGATTGAGGGCAAGAGGAGAAGGGAGTGACAGAGGATGAGATGGTTGGATGGCATCACCGACTCAATGGACATGAGTTTGAGTAAACTCTAGGAGTTGGTGATGGGCAGGGAGGCCTGGCGTGCTGCAGTCCATGGGGTCGCAAAGAGTCGGACACGACTGAACAACAAATACTGAGTGGCACAAAGAAGTCAGCTGAAAACGAAGTTATTTCCTAATGATGAAAGGGAGCCCAAACTACCGCTTTTTCTGGGGCACTTCCTTGCTTGAGAACCTAGTACCGCATCAGCCAAGTCCGAAATTCCCTGGCTGAGCTTCTGATTCCTGCCCCCATTCTCAGCCTTGGGTGCTGTAGAAGCTGCCTGAGGGTGAGGTGGGAATGTCAGCTGGAATCTGAGTCTTTTTTTTTCTTTTCAATATTTATTTATTTGCTGTGTCAGGTCTTAGTCGCAGCACCCAGGATTTTTTTTTGCATCATGTGGGCTCTCTAGTTGTGGCACGTGGGCTTAATTGCTCCTTGGCATGTGAGATCTTAGTTCCCCGACCAGGGATGCAACCCGTGCCCCCTGCATTTCACGATGGATTCTTAACCACTGGACCACCAGGAAAGTCCCTGGAATCTAAGTCTTTTAGGGCTGGCCACCCACGTGGCCACCTACTCTGCAGCTGGTCTCCATGGTGGCTCTGTCTTCCTGCCAGTGTGATGTCCTGCTACCTCTTTATCCCACGGTCCCCTTCACGGTGGCCTTCTTCCTCCTTTGCAACTTTCCGAGGTCCAGCCCAAACGATTCCCTCCTCCTCCTGAACATGTCACCAACAAAAGTGCAGTTTGCTGCAAGGGGCTAAGTTGGCTACCATTCTAGACTGTTCTTCCTAGACTCCTGGACTCAGAGGGGCAACTGTGGTCTGAAACTTGTGCCAGGCTTTGCAGATTCAGCAACTCAGGTGGATGAGTCCACCCAAGTATTGCAAATCTGGGAAGAGAGAGAACCGAAGGATATGGAGAGGAGAAGGAGGAGCGCATGCGTGTATTAGCTCTCCAATCTGCGTTTACTGAAAAAGGGCAAAAGGGCGATGGAGCCCCAGGTATCCAGCAATCTGCAAGTGCACGCCTGTCCTGCTCGGCTGTGCCCTGCGGATCTCTTTGCTGAGTGCTGTGGACGATTCAGCTCTTGGGAGCTAGATTCTAGTTGAGGAGGCAAGAAAAACACAAACGAACTGACCACAAACCACGTAGGACATACCCAATGATGCAGCGGATTAACCCGCGTGGTACAGATGATCAATCCTGTAATAAAGCTGAACCATTTGCGGAGAGCTGAGTTGTCACGGAAACCTTTGGAGGAGGTGGGACTTCCTCCGGGCCCTGAAGGGAGACAGGGAGTGGGAAGAGGCTGGGGCATTGGTGGGGGTGTGGAGTTGAGGGAGGGGAAGGTCAAGTGGGCTGGTGAGTCTGTGGACAGACCAGCCCATTCTGAGCGGGGTTGGTTTGTGGCTGGGAGAAGAGATGAAGTAGAGAGATGGAGTGAGCCCAGAGGGTGGAGACCCTTGGAGATCTGGCTGAGTAGCTCATTCATTTGCTTATGAGGTCGTTCATCTGTCCTTCGCTCCTTCCATTCATTCATCCAACAGATATTTTCCAAGTGCCTGGTACAAGCCACATGGTGGCCTTATAGGAAGCCGGGAAGTGCGGGGATGGTGATGCCATTCATAAGAACCTTTTGATTTGATGAGAGACTGAAGATCCTCATATGAAAATATCAGTGGTGCTCCACTGGGGAGTGGGGGCCCTCTGCTCAGCTGCACAGAGGGTTACACAGGAGAGGAGAGGCAGTGAGGACTCCCTGCCACGTGGGGTGGCCACGGAGGTGGCGTTGGAGCTGTGCCTTGGAAGGGAGGCAGGACTGAAAGATGAGAAAGAAGGGCAAGTGTTCCAGGAAAAAGAGCGATAACCGCAGGAACGGGGAATCGAACGTTCTCCTGTGCCGGCCACAGGAGATTAAGATGGGGCACCAGGGGAGATAAGAGGGAAATGAAGAAACCCCAGAATGTGAGTGCTAGAAAGGGCCTTTGAACCTTCCGCCTTTCTGCTGGATCTCGCCTCGGTCACCATAAGAGCCTCTCTTACACAGACTGAGGAGCTCTCCTATTATTAAAAAAATATTTATTTACTTTCTTGGTTGTGTGGGGTCTTAGTTACAGCTCGCAGGATCTTTGTTGCATCATACAGGATTTTTCATTGCCAAGCATGGGCTCAGTGGTTGCCCCTCGAGGGTTTAGTTGCTCCGCGGCACATGGGGTCTTAGTACCCCTGCTGCTGCTGCTAAGTCACTTCAGTCGTGTCCGACTCTGTGTGACCCCATAGACAGGAGTCCACTGTCCCTGGGATTCTCCAGGCAAGAACACTGGAGTGGGTTGCCACTTCCTTCTCCAATGCATAAAAGTGAAAAGCGAAAGTGAAGTTGCTCAGTCGTGTCCGACTCTTCGCGACCCCATGGACTGCAGCCTACCAGGCTCCTCCATCCATGGGATTTTCCAGGCAAGAGTACTGGAGTGGGGTGCCATTGCTTAGTACCCCTACCAGGGATCATAAGCATGTCTCTTGCATCGCAAGGCAGGTTCTTTACCACTAGCCGCATTCTCTTCTTCTTTTTAATATTTATTATTTATTTGTGCTGGGTCTTGGGTCTTAGTTTCAGGATGTGGGTTCTCTAGTTGCAGCACGTGAACTCTTAGTCGCGGCATGTGGCATCTAGCTCCCTGACCAGGAAACGAACCTGGGGCTCCTGCATTGGAAGCTGGGAGTCATAGCCCCTGGACCACCAGGGAAGTCCCATGCTCTGCTTTTTGAACAGAGAAACACAGAGGTATTACTCAAGGGAGGCTGTTTACAAACAACGCTCAAATATCAGTGCTTCCTGCTCCCATCCACTCGAGTCAGCAGCCTCTGCTCCACACAGTCATCGCAGGACCCAGGCTGCTTCCATTCTGTGACCCCACTTTCAGACCCCACAGGCCTGAAAGCCAGACGGACAGCATAGAGAAGGCACACCCACCTCCCCGGGGCAAGACCCCGTCCTGCGGCCTTCCCCAGATGCCCAGGGTGCGGGGAGGCAGGGGGTGAGCAGAGAGTCATTTAATTGTATGCGCAGGATGAGCAAGTGGATTTGATGAGACCCTAGCCAGTCTCTACTGTAACCTTTCTCTGTGATCCTCCCATCAAATTGACACCTGACTTATGGAGGGAGAAACAAGAGACATAAACAGCAAGTGAGGGGCATGTGGGGACAGGCAGCGTCAGGACTGCGGATTCCGATCCAGCTCCTTCCCCCAGCCGGGGCCTCACATAGCGAGTCTGCCAGAGAGCTGGCAGATGGGCGTATCATCTCTGCGACCTCGGTTTCCTCATCTGCCCCACGGGGCCTCTGACTTGGTCCTCAAGACAGATGATGTGGAAAAGCACCTGCTCCTGACTGCCCCGCCCCAGCCAGCAGGGGTGGCGGGCACAAGGGCAGCCCGGGCCACACTCAGCCAGCCCCACCTCCATCCCGCCAATGTCCCCTGAGTGATGGAAGAGGAAGCTCACAGGCAGAGTGTTATTACAGCTTTTCCATAATGCAATGTCATCAGGAAGGCCCGGGCCTCTGGGCAGCACCCTGGCAGCCCCATTACTCTTCCCAGCTGCTCAGCGCCTTTCAGACGATGCTGGAGAGAGCAGGAGGCGCTCTAATAAAACACATGGCAAGCGGAGACCACTCATCAGCAGCTCTTCAGAATGATCTGAACTTCGGACTTTTGATTTAAATCTGCATCCTCTGTGGCCAAAAACATAAAACAGAAGATGAAGGAAAGAACAAAAATGAAAGCGTGGGTGCCAAGAATTTGAGAGGAAGGGAGGAAGACAAGCAGCTCTTGGAAGCTACCCCGTCAGGAGCTGGCCAGGCAGGCTGACTTGCACCGGAGCTGGGTCCTTCCCACCAGACCTCACTCAGAATCATCCCTTCCGTCACCAAGCTGCCCCAAGATGGGGCAGGAGGCTTCAGAGCCCATCCAGGAACAAAAGTCAGGTGTCTCCCTGGTCTGATTCGCCCCTCACCTGTTTCCTTAAAACCTCTAAAGAGGGGGTGGGGGCTGGTGGGCTGGGAGACCTGGGTCTCTTCTAATGTCCTTTCTCCTCAGATTCCTTTAGGTAAGAGATGACTGCTCATCAGGGCCTGTTGTCCAACAGTGAGTTTTGCCCCTTGGAGACCAAAGGGGAGCAAAAGGGAGGGTGCTGCTGCCTTGGCTGGAGACCAAGGAGGGCCTCTCTGAGGTGACGTTGACTAGGGAGAAGAGTGAAGCAGGGAGGCAAGTCCCTGGGGCAGATGGCCGGGGACCTCAACAGAGCCAAGGGGTCTGGATATTCGGCTGCAACTTAAGACTCTAGCCCCTCCCAGCACACCTCCAGTACCTACACAGCTTGGAAAAAAAAAAGCTCATCTCCAGAAAAAGGCAGCAATCTGCTGCCAGCATAACTTCTAGGGGCATCAAATGACGAGGTCCCCCTGTGCAAGCCCAGATCAACTCTTTATACTAACATATCTGGGTATTGCAGCCAATCATTTCCTCCAGTTGAAGAAGCTGAAAGCAGAAAAATCAGGCAATTGTGCCCCACAATACAGCTAAGTATTTAATGTGCTTTTAATGTTTACATTATTAACAGCAGCATTACAAAACTATATTTTTACTTTCAACCGGTTTCAATGTGAGATTCGATGTCTCAATGACTGGGATCATTATGACTTGAAAACGTGACGCAGAGCTCCCTCCCGCCTCTCTCCTCCCCCCGATCGTGCCTCGTTTCTATAAAGAGCTGGCAGGGCTCCACGAGGCCCAGATACTCATTCTAAATGGATCAGGAGGTGCAGCCCTGCTGGGGGTTTTCAAGGAGCCAGGGGAGGTTGCATTCAGTGTGGAATGAGTGACAACCAGCAGGTGGGTGTTGAAATGGTCATCAACTCCCTGAGGGGCTGGCACTGCCAAGCCACATTCCAGGCAGTGCCTATTAATGTGCCCAGAATGGTGCCTGCTGACAGGGCAGTGAGCCCGTACTCTGGTTCCCAACACCCACAGGCATGGGGGTGGGGGTGATGAGGTAAAACAAGGACAGAGAGGCCCCCAGATCCTCTGGGAAACCACAGAACGTACAGAGATACACGCTGCGCACAATTCACGGCGGTGACTCCGCACGGAGGCCTGAAGAGGCAGCTGGTGGACGAGCAAGGGCACGGACTCCAGGGCCAGCCAGCTGGGGCTCAAGCCCAGGCTCTGCCACTCCCCCACCTGGTGACCTTGGCAAGTCCTATCCTTTCTGTGCCTCAGTTTCCAGTTCTGTAAAATGGGCATAAAAGTGGACCCCACCATGAAGACTAAATGAGTAAATAGCAAGGCCTTTAGAACAGTGCCAAGCACACAGAAAATACTCAGTTCGTGTCAATATATCATGCTAATTCCCGTTTTAAGATGAAGAGCTGAAGCTCGGAGTGATTAAATAGCCACCCAAGGTTGGCTGCTCTGAAGGAAGGCCTTTGCCTTTGCTGCCCCTCTACCTGGAAGTCGTTTTGCCCCTTGTGTGACTCAGTCTCGCAAACACAAGCCCCTCCAGGCCACCCAGACCCCACCTCTGCCCCAGTCACTGCGGACCCAGCACCCTGACTTGACCCTTCCCTTCCCTAGCATCTATCACATCTGAAATTATCTTGTTCATTTACGAAAGGACTGGTACAGAAGAAACACTCTTCGTTTCATTATTGTCGTTACTGTATGTCTGCTTGGTTGTCGTCTGGTTCCTCCACTTAACTGTAAAACCCATGGGACTGTGACTGAAAGTGGGGTCCAGCTGCTCAGCACTCAATAGCCATTAAAGAGGCCAGGTTGGTGGAAAGTTTGCTTTATTTTGGATGCCAGCATCAGGGGTTGAGGAGGGTGAGGGCAGATGCCTGTCCGAAGACGAGCTCCACCCCATCCCCAGCCGACAGCCAGTGGGCAAGAGCGTTAATAGGCCGAGGGAGGGGACTACGTGTAGAAACATACAGTCAGCCCTGACAGTCATCTGGAAACCGGTCACCAGTGGTCTGATCTGCGTCATCCTGATTGAGTGCAACGAATCTTCAGTTCCACGGTCGGCTTGTTCCCAGCTCCTTGAGGCCAGTTCTCAGAACTGTGGCCACTGAAGTCGTGGCTACAGTCTGCCATCGTGTAGTTAACTTCCTCCACCTGGCAGGAGCTTCAGTGTCTCTAAGGCAGCCCACAGGATATAGCTCAAAATATGATCTGTTGCTCATGAAGAGGAGCTAAAGGTCCTTGACTTTGCTTAATGACTGCATTATTGCTGGCTTCTCAGGCGGCGCTAGTGGTAAAGAACCCGCCTGCCAATGCAGGAGACACAGGAGATGCAGATGTGATCCCTGGATCAGCGAGATCCCCTGGAGGAAGACATGGCACCCCACTCCAGAACTGTTGGCCCGGAGAATCCCATGGACAGGGGAGCCTGGCTGGCTGCAGTCCATGGGGTCACAAAGAGTCAGACACGACTGATAACGAGGCACACACATTATCGTCATTTGGTCTCCTTTGTTTCTGCCTTTTCTCGCTTCTTTGATTAAACTTTTTCTTTGGCTAAAGCTTTTCCACAGACAAAATGCAAGCAGAGGACATGGGGGGTCATGAACCGTAGGGTCCTGCTCTGTTCCAGGATCTGGGCCCTCATCTGTCTTTGTCCACCACAGGAGAGGTGCTCAGGGCTGGTTTTGTGTGATCTGACATGCCCCATACTTGGGTTAATGCTCTGCTGTTACTGTCTTGAAATTCATCATAATTTTTTAATAACATTTTCACTTTCACTGGACCCCCCCGAAAATTGTACTCATAGTCCTAGATGAACAAATGAATGAATGAGAGAGTCCACATTCCAACCCATGTCTGTCAGCCTCCACAGCCTCACTACTGAACCACAAGACACACAAGCCTGCAGGGGTTTGGGGAGGAGAGGTGGGTACTGACCCAGGACAACCACAAACTGATCCAGAAGATGCTATGCTGGGGAAGGGAGATCCTTAGAAGGAGGCACTGATTCAGGTTTCTCCTGCTCTACTTGTCCTTCTCAACCTCTCATCGTCAGTTGAGTTCAGTTCAGTCGCTCAGTCATGTCTGACTCTCTGCAACCCCATGGACTGCAGCACACCAGGCCTCCCTGTCCATCACCAACTCCCAGAGTTGTTGCTCAAACTCATGTCCATTGAGTCAGTGATGCCGTCCAATCATCTTATCCTCTGTCATCCCCTTCTCCTCCTGCCTTCAATCTTTCCCAGCATCAGAGTCTTTTCCAGTGAGTCAGTTCTTCACATCAGGTGGCCAGTGTATTGGAGTTTCAGCTTCAACATCAGTCCTTCCAATGAATATTCAGGACTGATCTCCTTTAGGATGGACTGGTTGGATCTCCTTGCAGTTCAAGGGACTCTCAAGAGTCTTCTCCAACACCACAGTTCAAAAGCATCAACTCTTTGGCACTCAGCTTTCTTTATAGTCCAACTCTCACACCCATACATGACTACTGGAAAAACCATAGCTTTGACTCAACAGACATTCATTGGCAGAGTAATGTCTCTGCTTTTTAATATGCTGTCTAGGTTGGTCATAGCTTTTCTTCCAAGGAGCAAGCGTCTTTTAATTTCATGGCTGCAGTCACCATCTGCACTGATTTTGGCACCCCAAAATTTAAACTCTCTCACTTTTCCACTGTTTTCCCATCTATATGCCATGAAGTGATGGGACCAGATGCCATGATCTTAGTGCCTCAAGTTGGGTGAAAACCTTGTTACTCTTTCTGAGGGAACTCAGTCCCTGCCTCCCAGGACAGCTGTTGGCTGGCCAAGTGTTCTTCAAAAGCCACAGCTGTGTAGGGCCTCAGGCAGAATGATAAGGTCTCAGGGCACCCAACACAGCCCTAGGTACCTGGAGCTTGATATTGTTAGTAAATAGATATAACCCCACTCTTTGAACCTCGGGGCAGCTATCAAAACTATGCAGTTATGTTACATTTGTCCAAGCTCACTGCACAACGAGCCAACAAATAGAGAGATGAGTTGTTGGGGGAAGGAACGGTGACTTTATTTGGAAAACCAGCAGACCAAGAAGATGGTGAACTAGTGTCCCAAAGAAATCATCTTGCCTGAGTTAGAGTCCAGGCTTCTTTATGCCACAATGGGATGGGATGTGGTTGGTTGCTGCAAACTTCTTGGTGCCAGAATCCTTTGTTCTTGCAGCTGTCCACACAGGTCTTGTCACAATGTTCCTAGAAACCTCCTCCAACAAAACAAATGTTATTCTCTGTTCTGCAACTTTTTAATCTCTATGTGAATGAAAAAGTGTTATACCTTTAAAGATAGCTTTGATAATGGACTATCCTATATATTTCAGGCTACAGGCAATACTCAACTCGTAGCAAAAATAATATGGTAAGTCCCCTACATACAAACGTTCAAGTTGTGAATACCTGTTCACACGTCCAATCACGTAAGTTATTTCATTTGTCTGGCACACACTGTCACATGCGTGCACCCTCTACAAGTGGTTGTTTTTGTGAACCTTATAGTACAGCAGTGTACAGACTACAGTAGTTCAGGATCTTTATTTCAAGGCCAGGATGTGGTGACTGAAATTGCAGCTTGTCCTTCCATGAAACTAAAAGACGCTTGCTCCTTGGAAGAAAAGCTATAACAAACCTAGACAGTGGATTAAAAAGCAGAGACGTTACTCTGCTGACAAGAGTCCAGTAGTCACGTATGGATGTGAGAGTTGGACCATAAAGAAGGCTGAGCACCGAAGAACTGATGCTTTCAAACTGTGGTGTTGGAAAGACTCTTGAGAGTCCCTTGGGGTGCAAGAAGATCAAACCAGTTAATCCTAAAGGAAATCAACCCTGAATATTCATTGGAAGGACTGATGCTGAAGCTGAAGCTCCAATATTTTGGCCACCTGATGCGAAAAGCTGACTCACTGGAAAAACACTGATGCTGGGCAAGATTGAAGATGGGAGGAGAAGGGGACTCAGTAACCCTTCCTGCCAGGCCCTGTATGCCAGCTGTTGTACTGTACTACTGTACTTTTCAAGGTACTGTACTGTAAGATTTAAAATGCTCTGTTTTTTTTTAACATATTATTTTGTGAAAATTATTATAAATCTATTATAGTACAGTGCTACATAGCCTACTGTGTTAGTTGGGTACCTGGGCTATTTTGTTGGACTTATGAATGCACTCTCAGAATGGAATGCATTCATCTGTAGGAGACTTACTGTAGCTACAAAGGTTAAAGTAACAGAAATAGATTCAATACAGAGTCAGATTTGTTCTTCCCTATTACAAATACAGCTGATGGTGAGGATGAGCCAGGAGGTAATGTTGGGCTGGAAATGTGTTGGGAATGCCATTGATGCCTCGTCTTCCACTCCCACTGAACTCATCTCAAGCAGGCATCATACACCCTGGGTCCCCAAAGGTTCTCATTCACAGGTCTTTACCCCTAATTACTTCAGACAGCTCAGAGATGTTCCCGGTTAAAACCACCCACTGCTATTTCCTTCTCCCTCTTCATTTCTCTCTCATCCCTGCCCAGGCCTGGCTCTTGCTATGGAGGGAATGTCCCTCCATTCCCAGGTATCCAAATCCTAACCATCCTCAAGGGCCAGTCCAAACACTATATCCCTTCAGAATCAATGCTTGATCTTTCTCCCATTAATCTCCTGAACTAGAAATACCATTTCTTTCTACATGCTCCTAATATTCTCTAACATTTCAATTAAAGCCCTTGTCATTTTTAACTTCGTGTTTTGGTTATACGGGGCTTCCCTGGTGGCTCAGATGATAAAGCGACTGCCTGCAGTGCGGGAGACCCGGGTTTGATCCCTGGGTTGGGAAGATCCTCTGGAGAAGGAAATGGCAACCCACTCCAGTGCTCTTGCCTGGAAAATTCCATGGACTGAGGAGCCTGGTAGGCGACAGTCCATGGGGTCACAAAGAGTCGGACATGACTGAGCGACTTCACTTGGGCTTCCCTGTGGCTCAGATGGTAAAGCGTCTGTCTGCAATGCGGGAGACCCAGGTTCAATCTCTGGGTCAGGAAGATCCCCTGGGGAAGGAAATAGCAACCCACTCCAGTACTCTTGCCTCAAAAACTCCATGGACTGTCGCCTGAGGAGCCTGGTAGGCGACAGTACATGGAGTCGCAGAGTCCGACACACAGCGACTTCATTCACTTTGGTTAGGTATTCACTTCCTGGCTCAGGGCAGGAGTCTCCTGGACTCACCTCTAAAATTAGGCAAGGTGAGGAGGAAGAGATGTAGGGGAAGCCAAGTGTCCTGTGCACATGCGGGCATGCTCAGGCACTCAGTCGTGCCTAACTCTTCTGCGGCCCCACGGACTGTAGCCCACCAAGCTCCTCTGTCCATGAGATTCTCCAGGTAAGAATACTGGAGCAGCTGGCCATTTCCTCTTCCTTGGGATCCTCTCCACCCAGGGACTGAACTCACCTCTTCAGCATCTCCTTAATTGGCAGGCATATATTATCACTGAGCCACCTGGGAAGCCCAAATGCAGGACAGTAAAAACGCAAAAGAAGGTTCAGTTTTCCTTAAGGAAAATCTGGAAGAGGGGAGGTATCTTTAGGGGAAAAAAAAATCTGGACATTACATGCATCTGGAGATGTAGAGGAGACGGCTTGGTAAAACAAGTTTTCCGAATCGAATCAACCCAGCAGATATTGCTCAAGCAGGGAGAAGTGGCAGGCTAGGGGAGGGGACCATCGGAAGGATACCAATAGGAGCTGGGGGAAAAGGGACGAGGGCTGAGGAGTACTCAGGAAGTCGTGGCAGAGAACCACGTGGTAGCGACAAATACAGGGGCTGAGAGAAGGGCGGGGAGGGGGAGTGATGTGCGAGCCACCTGTGCATGCCACGTGGTTAAGTTCAAACGCATCTTCTTCGAACCTGTATTTACATGCAAAAATAATCCGTTATGCAAATTATCAGAGGTCTCAGAGGAAAGTTATTTTAGTCTGGAGCTTGTGCAGTCATTGCAAAAGAGCAAAGCTGTCCCTAGGATACTACGCGACTGATTTGCCCCTGGGAGCTGGGCTAGTTCCTGGAGGAGGAACACTGAATTAACTTGCAGAGGCGAGAGAGCGGCGGCCCTTCCCACAGAACAGCAAGCGCGCCGCCCAGCGGCGCATGCTCGCTCGTCCCTCCCGGCCCGCCTCTTCGGGAAGCTGGCGACGCCTAGTGCGCAAGCGCCGTCTGTCCGCGCCGACTCCTCCCTCAGGGGCGGAGTCAAGCGGGGCCTAACATGGCGGCCAGCCGCTACCGGCGGTTCCTTAAGCTGTGTGAGGAATGGCCAGTGGACGAGACCAAACGGGGCCGGGACTTGGGCGCTTATCTGCGGCAGCGGGTAGCGCAGGCCTTTCGGGAGGGAGAGAACACCCAGGTGACCAGGCTGTGGGGCCCGCCTGCGGCGGGGAGGCGGTCGGGGCGAGGGGAGAGGAAGACGAAGCGGGGCGGGGCCACGAGCGGCCGGCGGCGGGCGTGCGCATGCGCGCGCCTCTGCTGCCCGGGCGCACGTGCGCGGGAGCGCCCTATCGCCCGAGGCCCCGCGGAGAGCGGGGACCCTAGCTGCTGCTGGGCGCTTTCACCCGGCTGCACTTTGCAGGCTCTTAAAGAAGCTTTTTAAAATCCTGTAGCCTGGGACCGTTCGACCTTACTGAATCAAAATCTCTAGGGCTTCTGTTTTTAAACGCTCTTGATGACTCAGGGCGCAGTCAGGTTGCCCCACGGCACCGGCCTTAGGTGATGACAGTCATAGGCTTGTTGCTCCCCTGACACGATGCCAGTACCTCGGAGTGTTGTTCAATGACTGAGCTGTTGTCCAAGGACCTCCGCAGGATGCCCGCTAAGTCTTGGTGTGTCTCCTGGGCCCCCGTAACTCGTGCGGCAGGTTTGAGTCCTCACGCTCAGCCCCTGGGTGTGAGTAGTGGACCTGTGTTCTTGCTCTCAACTCCAGGTCAGGGCTGCGGCTCTGGGATTTGTTCATTCACATAGCACGTGCTTATGGAGCACCCGTTATGTGCCAGGAACTGTGCCAGGTGCTGGGGAGACAGCAGTTAATTAGATGAGGTCCCGCCCACTTGAAATTTGCTTACGTCCTAGTTCAGGACACAGTAAGCAAGTAGACATACCTAGGACAGTCTAGATGAGTACTGTGAGGGGTATGAGATAGAGTACCCTGGTAAAAGGGTAATATTAGGTATGATAGATAAGCCTTACTGAGAAGGTGAGGCATAGATGAGGCCTAAGGGAAGGCGGTGAGCCAACAGTGAAGACACCTGGTGTTCTTTCAGGCGGTGCAAAGGTCCTGAGGCAGGAAGCAAAAAGAAAACCCAAGTGGCTGAAGGGTAGTGAGTGAAATGGCATTTGCTAAGAGGTGTGAGTCAGAAGAAAAGAGCCAGGCATCATAAGGATCTTCTAGGCAGGCTCTGGTTAGGAGTTGGATTTTATCATAAATACCAGAGAGAAGCTATTCTGGAAGCTTAGTCAGCCGGCTGATGTAACCTAATGTACTCTTTTTTTTTTTAAGACCACGCTGGTTGTATCAGTGATGGATTATAGGGAGGCAAGAATAGGAACAGCTGGAGAGGAGGCTCCTCTAGTAGCCCAGACAGGAAATGGTGGGGGCTTGGATATAAGATAACAGCACAGGAGATGGAAGTGGCCAGACTTGGACTGCAATGTGAAGGTGTATCAGCAGGGCTTTTTCATCTATTAGATGTAGAGTAAAGGGGAAGAGGAACCAAGGATAGATTGTTTTGGCCTGAGCTACTGGGCGTAGGGTGGTGCTGTTTATTGAGCTGAGGAAGAAGCAAGATAAGGAGCAGGTGGGGTGTGGGAAGAGCATCCTGAATTTGGTGTTAGACGTGTTTAACTTGAGATGCAAAGTGGATTTACTTCCAAGTGCAGATATCAAGTTGACAGTGGGATATTTGAGCCTGGGGCTCAGGCAAGAGGTCAGATACATGAGATGTGATATGTACGTACACACACATTCTGAAGAAATGACTTTTTAAAAATTTGGCCACAACCTGTCAAAGCAGGAACATTGCCTTTTTTGAACTTAGTCCAGCCCAGAGTCAAGCCAGCCACCCTGATGGAACAAGGACAACGTGCCCAGTGGCATCACAGGAACCAAGTGCTGACTGGGTGGTGGGCGTAGATGGGATGTCTGGTTCAGGGCTTCGGGAATGGGGCGAGGGTCTCACAACGAGGGCCTTCACGCTTATTCCAGGGGTCTTCGCTGGCCCAGAGTATAAAGATCTTGAAGGCAGGAGTCATAACTATTCCAACTCTGCAAATCCTGTAGTCTTTCTAGGGCTCTGCACCCCCTGTGTTTTCAGTGTGAGCTTCCTGAGGATAGAGATGGTGCTATTTTTATCTTTCTCCCCAGAGCGTCTAGCATAGTTCCTGGCACATAAAAGACACTCAGTAAATGAATGAATGGGTAAATAAATTACGGTTATGGCTCATGAGAGGAACATTGCTGGAATGCAGCTGCAGATGAAGCAGCTCTAGGTGGAGAGAGGTAGTGAAGAGCGGGGGAATGTTTCTGTGTCCTGAGGGTGAGAATTAATTTGAGCGCTCACTCTGTGGGGAACTGCAGGAATGGCAGAAGAGGGACAGAACCTGGTCCTTACCACCGGGGAGGTTACGGTTGGGCAGGCACGTGACTTAACGCTGATAAAATTCGAGTGGTGAAACCAGCCAGCAGAGGAGCTGCCAGAGGTTAGACCCTGGGAAGGTGAGAGTCTGACAGTCACCATTTGACTGTTAGAGTAAGAGGAGCCAGAAGAAGAGGACTGAGCTTTCTCTTGTGGGGTTGTCATCCCTTGTCATCACTTAGGGAGACGGTTCTGAAGAGCAGAAGGCCCACAGATTTGAGTCATGGCTGCAGATGTGATTCATGGCTTGGTTGATGGTTCCCGAGCCGCTGATGAACGCGTCCCTGGTAGAGTGAACCAGTGCATCACGATGGCCGCAGGCACATTACTCAGGGCCACTGTCGTGGTCCCTCATCCTCCTGTCGCCTGAGAATGCTCCCAGGCTTTGTAAATCTTTGCGGTAATTTTTAGAAGTAGTCCCTTGCTGGAGTTGAGAGCAGCGTTGAGTCACTCCCACTGACACCCCCGAATCATTTATAAAGACCTTGAGAAAGAAAGGTGGTTCATTAAACTGGCGGCCAGTCAGCTGATCGGTGTGGGTCTCCCCCTTGGTTTTGCCAGTTGCCGGAAAGACAGGACCAGAGTGGGAGGCTCTCCTCTGCAGCGTGTTTGTTCCCGTAGAGGGGAGCGACAGGCAGTCCTGCTCTCGGCCTCGTGGCTCCCTGCATCTGAACGGTAACGCTGAACGCATGCCTGGCACACTTGTGTGCGTGAGCTCAGTCTAATCCTTAGTGCGGCTGAGGTGAGGTCACCACTGCTATTGTCACTTTGCAAACAAATGAAATCAGAAAAGTGACTTATTTGGAGTCCCTGGGAGTTAAGCAGCAGGACAGGGAGCGTGGTTTCCTTTGTGCCTGATCTTTCCTCAGCTCCCATTCCTCCCAGGTTATTTCTTCTTGTTAGAAAGGGGTCCTGTTCCCTGAACTTCAAGCCCTCCCTTCCCCTCGTTTCCTGTTCAGAACCTCTTTGGCCCATGGGCAGTTTGGGCAAAGAATGAAACAGCTCTCAGTTTGCCCACCTGCTTTTCTTTGGCCCAACCCCTCCCTCCCCAGTGCACATGGGGAAAGACTGTCCTCAGGTGGGATAGGAGCACAGAAAAGCCAGAACCCCTAGAAAGCAAATTAATCCTTCAGACCCGAAGCCAGAGCACAAAAATGGCCGCCTCCATCTGTCCCCCTGCGGCTTGCCCTCTAGGGAATCTCATGGTCCGCTCCACCCTCAGCCCACTGAGAGGGAGGGGTTGGTGAGAAGAGAGAACACTGCTTAACACCTCTTTCATCCTCTGTTCTATTGTGCAGTTTTTTAAAGTTAATGTTTATGGATTTTGCCTCCTTTCAATCCAGTTTCCTTAAGAGTGTGCATGTTCCCTGTAGCACCAAGAGATTAATAAAAGAATCACAACACGGTAGAAGGTGGCAAAACAAGAGTAATTGTTGACTTAAGTACAGGGGAAGGCGCCAGCCCTTCTAATGAGTTCATTAGGCGCACAGGCGGCTTCCTGGCAGCGCCCACTTAACTAGAATGGGGCTCAGCTCGGAGGAGCCACCCAGGAAGGGGCTCTCCCGCCAGGGAGTTCTGTTAAATACCCAAGTTGAAATAATAGCAGCCCCGTTTGAAAGGAGTTGAACTTTTTTGGGGGTGGCGGTAATGTAGGTGATACATCCAACTCCTCAGACGGGAACTGAAAGGTTTTCTCTCCTGTTTTCTCAGTCATCCAGTCAAGGCCTGGGTCTGTGGCTCAGTGTGCCGTCTGCTGGCAGGGGCCGCCATCCAGCGTCGCCCACCATGTGGCTCCTCTGGTGATTGAGGCATGACCTAAGGGCGGATTGTGCAATTTTCTAGCTGTAATATTGAGCCCACTGCAAAGCGGCCGTTATGGAATCAGGCCTGAGAGGGAATGCAGGTGTCTCCGGCTCTTTTCCTCCCCTGGTTCTGATGGAGCTGGGGGAGTTAAGGTGGCGTTTAGACCAAGGCTTGGCAGTTTTCTAGGCATGTTCAGAGATGTAGGTGCGCCCACTGGAGATCTAGACTGCCCACCACTGTCAGTGGGTCCCCCCTTAGAGATCTGAGGGTCTGCCTGTTGCCTCCTGGACTAGTGCAGCTTGGTGAGGCCTTCGCTCTTCTCTGATCGCCTGTGTCCCCCCGGCACCGGACCCCAGCACCTGCTCCGGCCCAGCGAGGGCCTCTCCCCACTGCCTCCGAAACTGGCCGTGATGTAGTCAGTTCTTTTTGTCAAGTATAGTTGATTTACAGTCTGTTTGTTTCAGGTATATAGCAAAGTGACTCGGTCATACATATGTATGTTCTTTCCAGAGTCCTTTCCCTCAGGAGTCACTACAAGATACTGGACATGGTTCCCTGTGCTGTGCAGTCATCCTTGTTTATCTGTTTTAGGTATAGTACTGTTTATCTGTTCATCCCAAACTAATTTGTCCCTCCGCTGCTTCCCCTTTGGGAACCTTAAGATTATTTTCTATGCAGTAAGTCTGTTTTTGTTTTGTAAATAGGTTCATTCGCATCATTTTTTAGATTCCACAGATAAGTGATGCTTGTCTCTCTGTGACTGACTTCACTTAAGGTGGTAATCTCTAAGTCCATCCGTGGTGCTGCAGGTGGCCTTATTTCATTCTCTTTTGGTAACACCCCAGTGTGTGTGTGCACTGCGTCTTCTCTGTCCACTCCTCTGCTGATGGGCGCTCAGGCTGCTCCCGCGTCTTGGCTGATGGGAACATGGGGTGTGAGCATCTTGTCTAAGTAGAGTTCTAGTCTTTTCCAGATACATTCGCAGGAGTAGGATTGCTGAATTGTGTGGCAACTCTTTAGTTTTTTAGAAACTCTATACTGTTCTCCATAGGGGCTGATCCCACCAGCAGTGAAGGAGGGCTCCCTTTTCTCCACACCCTCTCCAGCATTTGTTGTTTGTAGGCTTTTTGATGACTGCCATTCTGACGCGTGTGAGGTAATCCGTTATTTTAGTTTTGATTTGCATTTCTCTTAATAATCAACGATGTTGAGCATCTTTTCATGTGCCTGTTGGCTATCTGTATTACTTCTTTGGAGAAATGTCTGTTTAGGCTTTCGCCCATTTTTCAGTTGGATTGTGTGTTTTTTTATTGTTGAGTTGTATGAGCTGTTCTGTATATTTTAGAAATTAAGCCCTTGTCGGTTGCATCGTTTGGGTGTATTTTCTCCCAGTCCATAGGTTGTCTTTTCATTTTGTTATAGTTTCCTTTGCTTTGCAAAAGCTTGTAAGTTTGATTAGGTGCTGCTTGTTTATTTCTTCTTTTGCCTATGTCTCTTCTAGGAGTTTTATAGTATCATGTCCTAGGTTTAACTTTTTAAGCCATCTTGAGCTTCTTGTGTGTGGTATAGGGAAGTAATCTAACGTCATTGATTTACAGGAGGGTGTGCAGCTTTCCCAACACCACTTGCTAAAGAGAGAATGTCTTTTCGTGTATGGGTTTATTTCTGGGCTCTCTACTTTGTTCCACTGATGTACATGTCAGATTTTGTGCCAATACCATACTATTTTGATTACTGTAGCTTTGTGGTATTATTGTCTGAAGGCAGGGAAGGTTATGCCTCCAGCTTTGTTCTTTTTCCCCAGGATTGCTTTGGAAATTCTGGGCCTTTTATGGTTAAAGATAAATTTTAGGATTATTTCAGTTTTGTGAAAAATATCATGAGTAATTTGATGGGGACCGCATTAAATCTGTAGATTGCTTTGGATAACATGGCCATTTTAACAATTTTAATTCTTCCAGTGCAAGAGCATGGGATATAGTTCCGTTTCTTTGAATCATCTTCAGTTTCCTCTCACAGTGTTTATAGTTCTCAGCGTATATGTCTTTTACTTCCCTGGTCAGGTTTATTCCTAGGATGTGTTTTGTTTTTTGATGAGATTTTAATAGGATTTTTTTTTTTTTACTTTCTGATGTTTCATTGTTAGTGTAGAGAAGCGCAGTTGGTTTCTGTACATTGGCTCTTCCATCCTGCTTTGTTTTTTTCATTTAGTCACGAAATCGTGTCTGACTCTTTTACAACCCCATGGACTAGCCTGCCAGGCTACCCTTCCATGGGATTTCCCAGGCAAAAATAATGGAATGGGTTGCCATTTCCATCTTCAGGGGATCTTCGCAACCCAAGGATCAAACCCACGGCTCCTGCATGGGCAGATGGGGTCTTCAGCACTGAGCTACCGGGAAGCCCTACCTTGCTAATTTCATTTATCTGCTCTGAAAGTTTTTCTGTTGAATCTTATGGCTTGTTGTATGGGGCATCGTATCTTCTTCATATAGTGACAGTTTACCTCTTGCCTTCCAATTTGGATGCCTTTTATTTTTCTTGTCTGATTGCTGTGACTAGGACTTCCAATATTATGTTGAATAGAAGTGGTAAGAGTGGACATCCTTGTCTTGTTCCAGGTTTTAGTGGGAATGCTTTCAGCTTTTCACTGCTGAGTATTACATTGGTTGTGGGTTTGTCATAAGTAAACTTTGATTATGTTGAGATATGTTCCCTCTATACCTGCTTTGATAGGAGTTTTTAATCATGAGTGGACATTGAATTTTATCAAATGTTTTTTCTGCACCTATTGAGATGATCATGTGATTTTTGTCTTTTGTTTATGGGGTGTATCAATGGCACCCCACTCCAGTACTCTTGCCTGGAAAATCCCATGGACGGAGGAGCCTGGTGGGCTGCAGTCCACGGGGTCTCGAAGAGTGGTCGGACACGACTGAGCGACTTCACTTTCACTTTTCACTTTCATGCATTGGAGAAGGAAATGGCAACCCACTCCAGTGTTCTTGCCTGGAGAATCCCAGGGACGGGCGAGCCTGGTGGCCTTCCGTCTACGGGGTCGCACAGAGTCGGACACGACTGAAGTGACTTAGCAGCAGCAGCAGCACGCTGATTTGCGTATGTTGAGCCATTCTTATTAACTTTGGATGAATACAACCTGATGATGGTGTACGATCCTTTTTATGTGTTACTGGATTTGGTTTGCTAGTATTTTTTTTTTTAATTAACATTTATTTATTTTTGGCGGCGCTGGGTCTTTGTTGCCGTGCATGGGCTTTTTCTGGCTCTGGTGAGCAGGGAGCACTCTCTGGGTGTAGTGTGCGGGCTTCTCGTCGGAGCGGCTTTTCTTGTGAAACACAGGTTCTAGAGCTCATGAGCTTACGTGTTTGCGGCACACGAGCTCAGTACTTGCGGTACACGGACTCTAAAGCCTGTGGGCTTCAATAGGTGTGGCACATAAGGTTAGCCGTCCCACAGCATGTGGAATCTTCCCAGACCAGGGATTGAACCTGTGTCCCCTGCATTGGCAGGCAAATTCTCAACCACGAGACCCCCAGGGAAGTGCTGCTGGTATTCTGTTGAGAATTTTCACATCTGTATGTATCAAAGATGTGGGCCTGTGGCTTTCTCTTTTGGTGGTGCCTTTGGTTTTCGTGTCAGGGTGATGGTCGCCTCATGGAATGGCTTCAGGGGTGTCCCGTCCTCTTCAGTCTCCTGGAAGAATTCGAGAAGGACCAGTATTAGTTCTTCTGTGTATGTTTGGTCGTATTCCCTAGTGAAGCCGTCTGGCCCTGGACTTTTGTTTGCAGGGAGTGTTTTTATATTACAGCTTCTGTTTCACTTCTGGTGATCAGTCTGTTCAAATTACCTATTTCCTCTTGGGGACCCCCTGGTGGTCAGTGGTTAGGACTCGGAGCTTTCACTGCCATGACCCAGGTCCAGTCCCTGGTCAGGGAAGTAAGATGCCAGAAGCCACACAGTGCAACCAAAAAACAAAACAAATGACCTGTTCCTTGATGCAGCTTTGGTGGGCTGTGTGTTTCTAGAAACATCCATCTCTTCTAGATTATCCAGTTTGTTGGCAGATAAACTGTTCATGGTATCCTCTCTTGGCTTCTTACATCTCTGTGATGTCAGTTCTCGTTTCTCCTCTTTCATTTCTTGTTTTCTTTGTTTGGGTCCCCTCTCTTTTCTTCTTGGTGAGCCTAGCCAGAGGTTTTCAGTCTCTTTTCTTCTGACTTTAGGTTTGTTTGTTCTTCTTTTTCTAATTCTTTTAAGCGGTATGTTGGATAATTTGATATTTTTTCTTGGCTTTTTGAGGAATGCCTTCATCACTGTGACCTTTCCACCAAGAATGGCTTTTGCCGTGTCCCGTAGCTTTTGTCTGGTTGCATCTCCGTCGTCATTTGTCTTAAGGTATGTTTTAATTTCCGCTTTGACTTTGTCATTGGCCCACCGGTTGTTCAGTATCCTGCTGTTTAGTCTCAGTGTAATCTTTTTTTCCCTCCCGTTTCTCTTTCTTTGGTTGATATTCTTGTTTCATGCTGTTATTGTAAGAAAAGATGCTTGGAATAATTTCTCTCCCCTTAAATTTGTGGAGATTGTTTCATGTCCTAGTAAGTCATCAATCCTAAAAATGTTCCATGTGCACTTGAACGTGTATTCTAAGTTTCCGGATGTACTGTCCTGAAAATATCAGTTAAGTCTGACTGTTCTCTTGCATCATTTAGGATCTCTGTTGCCTTATTGGTTTTCCGTTTGGGAGATCTGTCCGTTGATGTCAGTTAGTTCAGTTGCTCAGTAGTGTCCGACTCTTTGCAACTCCATGGACGCCAGGCCTCCCTGTCCATCACCAACTCACGGCGCTCGCTCAGACTCATGTCCATCGAGTTGGTGATGCCATCTAACCATCTCCTCCTCTGTCGTCCCCTTCTCCTCCTGTCCTCAATCCTTCCCAGCATCAGGGTCTTTTCCAGTGAGTCAGTTCTTCGCATCAGGTGGCCAAAGTATCAGAGCTTCAGCTTCAGCATCAGTCCTTCCAGTGAGTATTCAGAGTCGATTTCCTCTAGGACTGACTGGTTGGATCTCCAAGGGACTTTGAAGAGTCTTCTCCAACACCACACTTCAGAAGCATCAGTTCTTCGGTGCTCAGCTTTCTTTAGAGTCCAACTCTCACATCCAGGCATGACTACTGGAAAAACCATAGCTTTGACTAGATGGACCTTTGTTGGCAGAGTAATGTCTCTGTTTTTTAATACGCTGTCTCAGTTGATCATAGCTCTTCTTCCAAGGAGCAAGCGTCTTTGGCTTCAGTTACCATTTGCAGTGATTTTGGAGCCCCAAAACATAAAGTCTCTCACTGTTTCCATTATTTCCTCATCTATTTGCCATGATTGATGGGAACAGATGCCATGATCTTCATTTTCTGAATGTTAAGTTTTAAACCAACTTTTTCACTCTCCTGTTTCACTTTCATTGAGGGGCTCTTCAGTTCTTCACTTTCTGGCACAAGGGTGGTGTCATCTGCATATCTGAGGTTATTGATATTTCTCCCAGCAATCTTGATTCCAGCTTGTGCTTCATCTAGCCCGGCATATCGAATGATATACTCTATATATAAATTAAATAAGCAGGGTGACAGTATCACCCTTGATGTACTCCTTTCCCAATTTGGAACCAGTCTATTGTTCCATGTCCAGTTCTAACTGTTGCTTCCTGGCCTGCATACAGATTTCTCAGGAGGCAGGTCAGGTAGTCTGGTATTCCCATCTGTTGAAGAATTTTCTACAGTTTGTTGTGATCCACACAGTCAAAGGCTGTGGCGTAGCCAATAAGGCAGAAGTAGATTTTTTCTGGAACTCTCTTGCTCTTTCGATGATCCAGCAGATTTTGGCAATTTGATCTGTGGTTCCTCCGCCTTTTCTAAATCCAGCTTGAACATCTGGAAGTTCACAGTTCATGTACTGTTGAAGCCTGCCTTGGAGAATTTTGAGCATTACTTTGCTAGTGTGTGAGATGAGTGCAATTGTGCAGTAGTTTGAACCTCCTGTGGCATTGCCTTTCTTTGGGACTGGAATGAAAACTGACCTTTTCCAGTCCTGTGGCCACTGCTGAGTTTTCCAAATTTGCTGGCATATTGAGTGCAGCACTTCACAGCATCATCTTTCAGGATTTGAAATAGCTCCACTGGAATTCCATCACCTCCACTAGCTTTGTTCGTAGTGATGCTTCCTCAGGCCCACTTGACTTCACATTCCAGGATGTCTGGCTCTGGGTGAGTGATCACACCATCGTGGTTATCTGGGTCATGAAGATCTTTTTTGTAGAGTTCTTCTGTGTATTCTTGCCACCTCTTCTTAATATCTTCTGCTTCTGTTAGGTCCATACCATTTCTGTCCTTTATTGTGCCCATCTTTGCATGAAATGTTCCCTTGGTATCTCTAATTTTCTTGAAGAGATCTCTAGGCTTTCTTGTTCTGTTGTTTTCCTCTATTTCTTTGCACTGATCACTGAGGAAGGCTTTCTTGTCTCTCTGTGCTGTTCTTTGGAACTCTGCATTCAAATGGGTGTATCTTTCCTTTTCTCCTTTGCCTTTCACTTCTCTCCTTTTCTCAGCTGTTTGTAAGACCTCCTCAGACAACTGGTTCGTGTTTCTGCATTTCTTTCTCTTGGGAATGGTCTTGATCACTGCTTCCTGTACAGTGTCACAAACCTCTGTCCCTAGTTCTCCAGGCCTCTGACTGTCAGATCTGATCCCTTGAATCTAGTTCTCACTTCTGTGTGATCGTGAGGGATTTGATTTAGGTCGTACCTGAGTGACCTACTGGTTTTCCCTACTTTCTTCAATTTAAGTCTGAATTTGGCAATAAGAAGTTCATGATCTGAGCCGCAGTCAGCTCCTGGCCTTGTTTTTGCTGACTGTATAGAGCTTCTCCGTCTTTGGCTGCAAAGAATATAATCAGTCTGACTTCAGTATTGACCATCTGGTGATGTCCATGTGCAGAGTCTTCTCTTGTGAGGGTTTGCTATGACCAGTGCGTTCTCTTGGCAAAACTCTGTCAGCCTTTGCCCTGCTTCGTTTTGTACGCCAAGGCCAAATTTGTCTGTTACTCCAGGTATCTCTTGACTTCCTACTTTTGCATTCCAGTCCCCTATAATGAAAAGGACATCGTTTTTGGGTGTTAGTTCTAGAAGGTCTTGTAGGTCTTATAGAAGTGTTTAACCTCAACTTCTTCAGCATTACTGGTTGATGTCAGAGGGGCATTAAAATCTCTTGTTAGTATTGTATTCCCATCAGTTTCTCCCTTTATGTCTGCTAGAATTTGTTTTATTTATTTAGGTGCTCCTATATTGGGTTCATATGTATTACTAAGTATATCTTCTTCTTGTATCGACCCTTTTATCATTATATAGTGTCCCTGGGCATCTTTCTTTATGGCCTTTGTTTGAAGGTCTGTTTTGTCTTACGATGCCGTGACCCCCACTCTTGTCGTTTCTGTTTGCATGAAATAGTTTTTCCATCCTCTCACTTTCAGTCTGTGCTTATCCTTCTCCCTAAAGTGGCTGTTCAGCATGCGGTAGGCTCTTGTTTTATTACCCAGTCTGCCATTCTGTGTCTTTTGATCAGAGCACTTAGTCCATTGACATTTAAGGTAATTGTCTAGGTTTGTGTTCATTGCCATTCTAAACCTGGTTTTCCAGTTGACTTTATGTTGCTGCTTTGTTCCTGTCTTTTTGTTTTTCCTTTTACGGTTTGATGGTACCTGTTTGCTTTAGACCAGTAGTCGTATAAGCTCAAATGCATCAAAACCAAAAAAACCCACACTTTCTTATTCCGCTCTCCCAAATAAGAGTGCTGTGACTTTAATGTCCTGTTTTACATCTTCATCCTTTTGTTGTTCACTGTGGTTATAATTGCTTTCACAAATTTTTTCTCTGTTTTTTTTTTTTAATGTATATTTTGGTTTATTGAAGTGATCTACAATCCTTTCATATATTTTGCTTTTTCTATTGTGATTTTCCCTTTCCTAAAGGTTCTTGCTTCTCTTCTATTCAGAGAAGACCTTTCAATACTCTCTTCAGGATAGGTCTAAGTATTGCTGTATTCTTTTAGTTTGTGCTTGTCTGAGAGATCCATTCCCTCTCCTTCTATTGTAAATAATGATCTTGCTGGGTAGAGTACCCTAGGTTGCAGGTTTCTGCCTTTCAGGACTTTGAATATATCTTGCTGCTCCCTCTGGCCTGCAGAATTTCTACAGAGAAATCAGCTGATACTCATGGGGGTTCCCTTGTAACTTACTCTCTTGTTTTCCTCTTGCTGCCTTAAAGAGTTCTCTCTTTATCTTTAACTTCTGCCATTTTAATTATGAGACGTCCTGGCGGGCGCCTCTTATTTGGAACCCTCTGCTCTTCCTGTACTTCGATATCTGTTTCCTTCTTCCGGTTTGGCAAGTTTTCAGCCATAATTTCTTTAACGTTCTTCTTCTCAAATCCTTATGCATAGATTGGCACGCTTTGTATCCCATAAGCCTTATATGTTGCTTTCATTTCTTTTCCCATTTGTCTTTCTGCCATTCTAACTGATTTCTGTTATTTTGCCTTGTTGACTAAAAAGATGTATAATGTGAGAGTTGCCAGTTGTGTTCTATTTGGGGCAAAAGGAGGACTGCTGGGAGACAGATAGCTCTGATAGCTATCTCTCAGATAGCTCTGACAGACTGCTGCAAAGAGGCAGTAGGTTAGGTCAATATATAAGATTTTGGTGAAGGGGGAGTTCAATGCAGTTAAGTGCTTACTTTACCAAAGGATTTCTGCTCTTCAGAAGGAGCTGATGTCACCATGAAGGGACTTAGTGCTTTTCTAGATATGAAGAGATGCAAGGGTTGGGATTGTGAAATCAGTTCCTGCAAACACCTTACTGTCTAAAGACCTGCTCCACCAGCTGCCCTGGAGCACAGAGTGCCCCCTCTCCACCCTGAACTCCCCTCAGGGCGTGTGGAAGGTCAGCAGCTGCAGCAGCTCGGCGTCCTGTCTCCACAGAGGCAGATGGCAAAGGCCTGTGGTGCTGTTCAGTTGATGTGCTCTTGGCAAATGCTGGTTCGTGGTTGACAGTCTCCCAGATGACTTATTCACCCTTCTGCATTACTTAGTTTGCTGCTACTGCCTTTAGCTTCGTTCCCATCTCGGCAGTTGAGTTCTCTGATTCCTCTTCTTTATGTTCATCGTTGTTCAGTCCCTCAGTCATGTCTGACTCTTTGTGAGCCCATGGGCTGCAGCACACCAGGCTCCCCTGTCCTTCACCATCTCCCAGAGCTTGCTCAGACTCATGTCCATTGAGTCAGTGATACCATCCAACCATCTCATCCTCTGTTTCCCCCTTTTCCTCCTGCCTTCAGTCTTTCCCAGCATCAGGGTCTTTTCCAGTGAGTTGGCTCTTCTCATCAGGTGGCCAGAGTATTGCAACTTCAGCTTCAGCATAAATCCTTCCAATAAATATTCAGGGCTGATCTCCTTTGATCTCCTTGCTGTCCATGGGACTCTTAAGAGTCTTCTTCAGCACCACAGTTCAAAAGCATCAACTCTTTGGCGCTCAACTTTCTTTATAGTCCAACTCTAACATCCGTACATGACTACTGGAAAAACCATGGCTTTGATTAGATGGACCTTTGTTGGCAAAGTGATGTCTCTGCTTTTTAATACGCTGTCAAGGTTTGTCATAGCTTTTCTTCCAAGGAGCAAGTGTCTTTTAATTTTGTGGCTGCAGTCCCCATCCACAGTGATTTTGGAGCCCCCCCAAAATAAAGTCTGTCACTATCTCTGTTGCAAGAAGGGGGTCCCCTTCCAGGGCCCGAAATGGGCTCTTGTCTAACGCTCGGAAATGAATTATCCGAGGAGACACGCTAGCTGACAGAGCAAGAGGCTTTATTGGGAAGGGGCGCCCGGGCGGAGAGCAGTGGGGTGAGGGGCCCAGGAGAACAGCTTTGCCACGTGGCTCACAGTCTCCGGTTTTATGGTGATGGGATTAGCTTCCGGGTTGTCTTTAGCCAGTTGTTCTGACTCAGAGTCCTTCCTGGTGGTGCACGCCTTGTTCAGCCAAGATGGATGCCAGAGAGAAGGATTCTGGAAGGTGGCTGGGCACGTGGTGTCCCTTTTTGACCTTTCCCTAACTTTCCCTGTTGGTGGTGGCTTATTAGTTCCGTGTTCCTTACCAGGGCCTCCTGTCGTAAAACTGTGGTGGCTGGCCAGGGTGGGCAGCTTGAGTCAATGTGCTTTCCCTAACATTTCTACTTTTCCCCACCTGTTTGCCATGAAGACTGGATGCCCCAATCTTAGTGTTTTGAAGGTTGAGCTTTAAGCCAGCTTTGTCGCTCTCCTCTTTCCCCCTCATCATGAGGCCTTTTAGTTCCTCTTCACTTTCTGCCATTAGAGTGGTATCACCTGCGTATCTAACACTGTGTGTTGGTCGCTCAGTCGTGTCTGACTCTTCGTGACCCCATGGGCCGTAGCCTGCCAGGCTCCTGTGTCCGAGTAGTCCTCAGGCAGGAGTACTGGAGTGGGTTGCCATTTTATCTGAGGTTAGCTCCTTGTGACAGTTACCTGCATTTCTGTCCATCGCCTTTCTTAATTCCTTGACCATTTCTTTACCTTTCTTTTGAACCCAGGACCTGGTAGACTGGAGAGGTGTGTTTCATTGTTTGGTCTTTTAGGGGATTTCTCTTGTCCTTACATTGAGAATGGTTCCTCTGCTTTTTTATTTTACTTAGATTACTGTGACTCTGAATCTAGAGAAAACGGTCATCTACTGTGATCATGAGCAGCTGGTTTTAAACGGGACCATCCCTGTGTGGCCTGTGTGAGCCGAGTATTTTTGGTGTGAGGGCTGCTTTGTTACGGATGCCTGCCATGTCTTTCGTCACGTGTGCTGGCCCTTGCCCCCTTGACGGCAGTGTGGCTGCTGTTGTGGTGACCACAGCCTGCCCTGGGTGCTGGGCAGGGCCTCCTCTTTGCTTTGTGCTTGTCACAGCCCTGTTAGGGGCAGGGTCTAGTCCCCAGCTGTTGGAGTAGAAGCCCCAAATCCAGTTGCAGGCTGTGGCGTGAGGTCGGTGGGACTGGCGTGCTCCACTGGAAAAGGAGCTGCTGTGTGTTCCTCTGCAGGAGTTGTCTCCCGGGACGTGTGCCCCGTGGCATTTCCTGTCACCTGTGTGCATGCTCTCAGAGCACACTGTTGTTGGCACTGCCCTTGGCCCCGCCTCTGCTGTGGGAGTACCAGGAATCAGCTCAGATGTCAGCCCCGCTCCCCTGTATGCCTGCTCCAGCCCTGCCTCCGCTGGGAGAGCGCCATTAATTGGCTCAGATGGCCCCTAGATGCTGCTGTCGGCATAAATTTGCTGGTCACTCACCCGCCAGGAGTCAGCTCAGACTGCAGCCCCGCCTCCACCTGTGGGCAAGCCACTGGCGCTTGCACACCCCCAGAGCTCGGGGCAGAGCCGTGCCCGCTGCGACAGCCTGAGAGCAAGGTTGCTGTGGCGGGCTCACGCCGTCCCCACCCCCACGTTGAAGGGGTGGCTCCTGTGGCAGACCTGGGCTCTATCCTGACATGCTCCACCCCCTGCCATTGCAGCTCAAACCACACTGCAGGCCCTGTGGGCTGCCTCTGCACAGCCCAGGAGAGCCCTCTGAAGGCCCAGTGCCTGTCGCAGCCATTCTCCACACCAGCAGGCGTGTGTCCTGGGGGGCTGGGAAGTGCAGCAAGGTTGCCTGCGCTGTCTTGCTTGTCTCCCTCTTCCTGCCTTCCACAGGCCGGCACTGCACTCTCCTCTGAGGCTCCCTGTCTTCCAGTGGGCCTTCCAGTCAGTGAAGGGGCTTCCCAGGGTAAGGGAACCTTTTCCCTTTGAAATGAAAGCTTCCTCCTGTCCTGATTCCTTTTATTTTTATTTTTTCATCCTATTCAGTTATATGGTGATTGTTCTTACAGCTTTGGTTATATGAGATCTTCTGCCAGTGTTCAGTGGGTATTCTGTGAACTTGTTCCACATGGAGATATTTTGATGTATTTGTGGGAGGAGATGAGCTCAACATCCTCCTATTCCGCCATCTTGATCTCTGCCCCCAGTGGTTTTTTTTTGGCTGTGCCGAGTCTTTGTTGCCACTCAGGATTGTCTCTGGTTGCAGCGCACGGCCTCCTCGTTGCAGTGTCTTCTCTCTGTGCCGAGCATGGGCTCTAGGGCACGTGGAGTTCTGGTGCGTGGGCTCAAGCTGGAGGCGCCTGGGCTCGGGGGTGGTGACGCCTGGGCTCGGGGGTGGTGGCGCGTGGGCTCAGGGGTTCTGGCGCGTGGGCTTGGGGGCTGTGGCGTGTGATCTTCGGGGGTTGTGGCACGTGGGCTCTGGGGTTGTGGCACGTGATCTTCGGCGGTTGTGGCACGTCAGCTCTGGGGTTGTGGCGTGTGGGCTCGGGGGTTGTGGCACATGATTTTCAGGGGATGTGGCAGGTGGGCTCGGGGGTTGTGGCGCGTGATCTTCGGGGGTTCTGGCGTGTGGCCTTGGGGGATTTGGCGCATGATCTTCGGGGGTTGTGGCACGTGGGCTCGGGGGTTGTGGCACATGATTTTCAGGGGATGTGGCAGGTGGGCTCAGGGGTTGTGGCGCGTGGGCTCGGGGGGTGCAACTCTCAGGCTGTGGAGCACAGGCTCACAGTGTGGTGCACGCTCTGTGGCATGTGGGACCCTCCCAGATCAGAGCTCACACCTGTGTCTCTGGCATCAGCAGGTGGAGCCAGCAGGGAAGCCCCTCGGTGGTTCTTACCCTTTGAGAACCTCGTGCCCTGTGGCTGAAGGCTCAGACACAGGGCTTGTCAGGAATCCGGCAGCTTCCCAGGCCTTGAAGCACTCCTTGGAGCCACTTACGACCCTGGACCATGCTTGTCCCCTGGTTTTTCATGCCTCTTCTTCCCAGTGCCTCTGATCCCCATTCCACCGAGTCCAGCTCTGAAGTCTGTACTCCTCAAAGTGAGCGCCTCTGACCCTGTATCACTCAGCTGTCACTGCAGTGAAACCCAAACCTTCCCTGCCACACCTGCCGTGGGAACCAGGCCTCTTCTCTAGCTTCTGCCTCTGATCTCCTGTAACTCCGGCACTCAGTTACAGTCTGTCCTGGTCATTTTTTATTTTTATTGTGTGTGTATCTTGTCTCAGCTTGATCGTCAACTTCTCTGGAGCTGAGGCTGGGTCTTTATGTCCCCTGGCAGCCGCCTAGCAGAGCACTCTACATAGTAGGTGCTCAAGAAAGATTTTCAGTTGAACTCAAGGGAATAGACTCCCATAACGGGATGAACTCATTTCGGAAGTTCATTACCAAGTCATGGAAACCTTTTTTCATAGATCCTCCTGGACTGAATCCAGCCCTACCTTAATTGGCAAAGCAGTCTGCAGCGCCCTTTCCCGAAAGTGCTCATGCATCCCTTTGTGTGACGAGAACAGGGGCCGCTGTGGCAGCTGCTGTCGCCACCCGAAACTCAATTCTGAAAATTGAAATCAGTGCCTGCGGCAGCCATGTAGATTCATATGTATAAAAGTTTAATATGGTAAAGAGAAATTTACTGACGACTGAGCAGGGGAAATGCAAAGGCAGCGAAAATAGAGCCATCGAGGACACTTTGTCAGCTGAACATCTATTTCATTCACATTTAGGGAGCAGAGCTGGATTTCCCACAATATCCCTTGCTGCCTTTTTCAAACCCAGTGCTGCTATTAGTCCTGAAATGTCCGTAATCTCATTAGGTGTGAATCAGAATCAGGTAGTTTAAAGATTGTCTGTGAGAATGTTTCCTAAAGTGCACAGTACACCTCATCAGGGGAAAGTGTTTCAGAATTCAGTGTTTGTGCTGAAACCTGTGAATAAAGTGTAGGATGTGGGCGTGTGGTAAGGCTTCTGGAATTAGAGAATTGTTTCTATGGATGTACTTTTAAGTAGTAAATAAGACTATTTTGTACTTGCCGAGCTTGGGTTGGGTGTGACTAGAACCCCAGAATTGGCCATGGCTCCATCTCTGCTAAGGCGGTAATAACTGGCCAGAAACTGCCATACCTCAGCTCCCATCACCTCCACTGAGCTACCTTTACGGCCTTGTATAGACACCTTCTGACCTCAAATGGGAAATTGAGTGACAAGTTCATTTTTTGGTGGTTGGTCATTTAGAGGTGATTGTCAGATTATTCAGTGAGCTCCAGACGTTACGGAAAGTGTCTGGGAGACTGTCTTTTTAACACTGAAAGACTTTTGAAAGGTCGAGGGAACCCAGAGGGTCGCCTTGCTGTTTGAACGGTGCACTGCAGGGTGACCCCTTCCCCTCCCTGTCCCTCCCCTCTGCTCTCCTGCTCTGCCAGAGGTGGGAAGCGCTGGGCAGCAAGGGGACCCCCTGCCCTCCCCCCAGGGTACAGAGGAGGTGGCTAAGCAGGCCTCCAGCCCCCTGTCACCATCACACTCAGAGGAGGGGCAGGCGGGGACTCCTGCTGGAGGGACCCTGAGGGCGAGGGTCTGGTGGGAGCTCGGACTGGGGAGGATGCAGCACGCCGGTGGTCTGTGCCCGGGGTAGCCAGGCGGGGTGCTGGCCAGAGTCACACTGTGAGAGCTGGGTTGGGACAGTGGTCAGTGGTGCAGGAGGGGAAGGTCAGGACGCGGGGCCTGCAGGCAGGGAACAGGTGCTGCAGGCGGCCACTCGCCTGGCAGAGACAGGGTCGGTGTGTGATCTCTGCTGGGGTGGCCATGGAGCACTTGGGGCCCACTGAGAGCCATCAGGGTCAGGACTGGAGCGGAGCTTCGGCAGTCACTTCCGCCTCCAGCCGTACCAGCAGCACTGATCTACCGATGTCCCCTCTGCGTGGGCATGAGCCGGCCCCGTGCCTGGAGGGCACCCGACCCGTGGGGGCTACTGCCCACCCCCGCCAGGATCCCAGGTGGGTCTCCCTGGCTCCGCCAGTGGCGTCGGGGTGCCCTCCCCACACCCTCACTCCGCTGTCGCAGGGCTCATCCTGAAGTCTTCTCTTTCACCTGGTAGTGCAATGAAGGCCTGTGTCTCCTGTAACTGTTGACTACTAATAGTAACCACCTTCGCTAGCGTCCCAGGCCCTGAATTCAGAGCAGTTCAGGCGTTTACCTCACTTACCCTCACATCACCCTCAGAAAGAGGGAATATCGTTATCTTTCTTTTAAAAGAAGGGTTAATTTGGCCAGTATGCTTCAAAAATGTCAATATAGGAAAGACAAAGAAAGGCTGAGGTGTCCTGGCTGCAAGAGAAAGAAATGTGGCAGGTAGTGCTGGAGGCGAGTCTAGAGTACTGTTTTCCTACAAGGATTTTCACTGAGACAGTTGACAGAGTTGGAATATGGACGCTGGGATAGATAGAAGTGTTGTGTCAATGTTGAATGTCCTGAATTTGCTCATGGTTCTGTGGTTATATGAGAGAATGTCGTCATTCTCAGGAGATTAAGTGTCAGGAGAGAGAGGATGATTTGCCCGATACCCCAGAGCTCATAAGTGACGGGATCCAGACACGGTGGCTTGACCCTGCTGCTGCCCACAGCCACGGACCCCTGCTCCAGCATGGGCGGGGCGCACCGGAGTTCTGTCAGTTTAGACGTGAGCACATCCATCCAATGCCTTGTGACAGTCTACACGGCCGCCGCGAGAAGTCTGGCTGGTGTTACTCTTTTCCCTTTTGCGCCTTGCGCCTTCTGCTCATCTGCCGTCTGGTTAGCTCTTGGTTTTGCACGCCCTGCCAAAGACAGAACGTTCAAAATGCTCTTCCCGCACAGTGCGCGCTGCAGGTTCTTTTCCAGCTGGACTTTGTCTGAAAGCGCTGCCCTGGGGAACCAGAACTCAGTCACCGGCCTCCTGCTTTTCCATCCGTTCTTTCTTTTCAGCCCTTTAACCCTGATCCATCCAAATAGTGCCTTTGGTTATTATTCAGCAAACGCTGGCTGCCTCCTCAGCCCCTCACCTCTTCTCTTCTGACGTGGCTGCCCGGGCGTCCTGCTGACAGGTGGCCTGAGCTGGGGGTGGAGCGAGGAGGACTCGGTGACGGGTTGTCTTCTTTGTCCGCCGTAAAGTGGGGACGCTATCTGGCGCGCACATGGAGGCAGAGCAGAGCTCCCTCTTGAACACTTACCTGCTGACTTATTCATGTTCTTTCTTCTTCGAGAGAGGATTTAAGTTGGAAATTCTGGGAGAAAATATTGAAGAGAAAGTTTCATCCTGGGGAGCTTTCAGAATTCTTGGCAGAATGACCTAAGGAGCTGTAGCTGAATACTGGCAAAGGCAGAAGGAAGGGAAAACTCGGAAGAGGCATGAAAGGGGAAAGCCCGTGTCCCCACCGAGGGCCGCCCTTCCTCCCTGGGGTCCCGGGGCCACCTTCCTCCTCCGTCTGCCGGGCGTGCTTCTGCCCCGGCCTTCCTCACAGCGCCTGACTGGCGCTCGCTCTCGGTTCTCCTCAGCTCACCTGTCTCGTCCTAAAACAAATTCAGCAGCTCCCTACTCACCACAGGTGAAAGTTCAGATGATTTTTTTTTTTTTTTTGGCCTTTCATAAGAGAATCTGTATCGTGAAGGTTCAACTCAAAAAGCGCTCTTTCTTGTTCCCGTGTACGCTCAGGCCCGCAGCCAGGCGGCCCGCTCTGAGGCATAGGCGGCCCCTCCACCGGGAAGGCCCGCTCCACCCTCCCCAACTCCTGTGCCTTCTGCAGAGCCCTGCTTAGCCCCACGTCCGTCACCTGCCGACCACTGGGGCACGCAGGAACGCGCCTGCTCTGCCTTCCCGCGGCCCGCACTGCCCCCGGCACTCCTGCCAATGTTGGATTTTTGCTGCATGCCTCCCGCCTCGGTGGCTGGCTGATTCACACACCACGGGTGCCTCACAAATGTTGATTTGCTGGTTGAGTTTTTCTGCAGGTTGGGGGTTGCTGAGGTGGAATCATTATTCCAAAAAGGAGATTTCCGACAGCAGGACCTGTGGTCGGAGAAGCCAGCGCAGAGCTGCAGGCCTGCTCCCTGGGAAGGCCTGGCTTAGGTGGGGCCCCTCCTCAAGGTATGCGCTGCAGGCCTGCTCCCTGGGAAGGCCTGGCTTAGGTGGGGCCCCTCCTCAAGGTATGCGCTGCAGGCCGGGTTCGGGCAGGGCCCGTCTGCTCACTCTCTCGGGGTTCTGTTTTTCAGATTGCAGAGCCTGAGGCCTGTGATCAGATGTACGAGAGCTTGGCACGCCTCCATTCAAACTACTACAAACACAAGGTGAGTGGGCCACAGGCTTTTCTGTCCTCAGCCCTCTGACTGGAGACAGCCAGTAAGAGTGAGGGAAATCTGATTATATGATGTTTTGTGTAGAATTGTGGTTTTGCTACTTTCAAATGTAACCAGTAATTTCAAGCCAACTAAGGCACTTGGTAGAGGCTTTTAGGTCACCTAAATGAAAGCTGTTGGCAGTTTTGAAGAAAAGCCACGTTTTGTATGCCAGGGGGTGCTTCTGGGCATGTCTGACAGCTGTTGGGTCTCGCACAGATTTGCCCACCCTCCTGCCACACTGGGAACAAAGTTGAGGTGACCAGGAAGTCCTGTCAGAAAACGCTGGGCCTCTCCTCAGCCCTGATGTGTCTGCTGTCAAATTCCACTGTTTCTTCCCCAGTCTTGAAAAATGTGCTCAGTAATTCCACAAATACACATGGCCGAAGGCCTAGTCTGCATGAAAAGGGGATTTCTCCCAAATCCTCGTGACCCAAAGTATGGTCTGGGAGCAGCAGCATGGCACTGCCCGGGGGCCCCTCCCGACCCAGCCTGGGTCTCCAGAGGCTCAGGCGCCGGCTCGCTTCCGAGCCGCGTGCTCGCCTCAGAGCCGGGATGGCGCTGGTGTGGCCTCCAGGTGTCGCTGCTCCCCTCCTTCTGGCCTCTGGACACCCAGGGCCTGCCCTTGAGAGCTCGCCTCTCTCCACGATGTGGGCCCTGGGTGTGCCATGAAACTAATCTCTCCCCCCTTCCTCTCTGCCCCTGTGACCAGTACCCTCGCCCCAGAGACACAAGCTTCAGCGGCCTGTCCCTGGAAGAGTACAAGCTGATCCTGTCCACAGGTATGGGAAGCGCAGCTGCTGCTGTTTCTGGTTGGTTTGCAAATGGGTTTTTGAGTGGCCACAGGGAATCATCTAATAAGACAGCTTTGCTTGATGGAAAGTCTTGTGGAATAGCCCACAGGAAATTCTGAAGCTACAGGGCCCATGTTTTTTGGTCATAGAATATGGAGAAGGCCAAAGGCGTTATTTAAAAAAAGCAAATTTATCTTCAGAGCTTTTAAATTCAAGACTGGGCAGCAGGGAACAGGGGAATATGTATTTGCCAAATGGAAGTAGTTGAAATCAGGATGGAAGGAAAATAATTTTATTTTTATGGTCCTAAGAGGGCTTTATAAACAATGAGGGTTTTAATTAAAACAAAAAGCCATTCAGTGGACGTGTATGGGGACATGGACTGCGGGTTAGATATGGGTTTAACTAGGTTTGTTTTGGAGTCCTTGACAGACCCTGACTAACAAGAAAGGAAATACCCTGCCTCGCCCAGCCCCTCCTTCTTCCCCATCTCCATTGTCACTGGAGGGGCACGTGGCGGGTGGCGGCAGGGGGAGCCTGGGTTGAAACAGGCAGGTTCTGGAAAATTACTATTTTTATTGCCAAGGACACTGCATTTAAAAATAGGCTAACCTTTTCTGGGAGGCCATGGCCCTGAAACATTTGCCTTCTGGTACTCTAGAAATTTCTGTTTCCTATTCCTCTGGTACCCTTCAGCCACTAAGGTTTGAGGATTTAGGCTTCCAGAAAACTCTTAGCCTTCTGAACAGATTAAAACCTAGTGGTGTCATCTGCCATTGTGTGGTGACCCTGATCCTATTTTTATTACAGTACTCTCTGAAAAACTAGGGTGAAGATACTTTGGCCAGGCAGAATTACTTAATTGGCAATTTTATGTATATCCAAGTGAATATATCCCCATGTCCCCAGGCCCATGTAATTACAAGCTTCGATGCACAGTGTTATTGTGAGGACCCCAAAGAGTTTAAGCAAAGTTTGAACTTGAAATCAGAATAGAAAGGAATTCTAGAAGCTCAGCCTCTTTGTTAACCCTCGGGACGCTGGGTTGGGGGAGAACAGGGACGCCAAGAGGGGAGACGCAAGACCTCCCCAACTGGCCTATGCTGCAGCCTGTTCTGGGACGGCGAGGAGCTCAGCCTTGGGAAATTGGCTGATGAGCTTTCACAGCAAGCCTCATACTTCTGTTGTGACTCTGGAATCAGGTTACCGACTATCTCCTCTGGCAGGCCTGGAGAGCACCTTGCGCTGTCTGTAGTGAGGGTCTGAGGGCCTGAAAATGCTGACATGTGACCGCGTGTCCGTCCCGAGTGTGTCCACCCTGGGGTGGGGTCCCCGGAGTCTCTGAAGGAGCGTCAGGGCTTGTCGGGACAGGGAGCCCATGGCATCCCGTTTTGTGCCCCACGAGGCAGTCTGGACTTCTGGAAAAGTCGGGGTAGGATGCTGGGCTCGTGGCTGGGGTACAGTGCAGGTCCTAATTTAGTCGGGAGTCCACTGACAATAATTGTAATAATGAAAGTTACCTTTTTGTTCAGAACAGCTATTCTTTTTTCTCCATAAGTTTCATTAAGAAATGGAAATCCAGGCTATGAATATTAATGTGAAAATCTAAATTTAAAATATAAGTAAAATTAGGTATCATAGAACTTCAGCCCTGGAGAGACTTTAGACCAGTGGTTCTCAACTAGGACGCGATTTTGCCTCGAAGGGAAACTGGCAGCGCCTGGAGACCGTGTTAGTTGTCAGGCTTGGCAGGAAGGGGCAGTTTGCTACTGCCGTCCGGTGGGTCAAGGCTGAGATGCTGCCACAGTGCCGGGTCTGCCCTGCAACAGAGAGCTCCCTGGCCCTAAACCTCGCTGGTGCTGAGACTGAGAAGCCCTGCCCTGGTCGCTGAGGGGTGGGGAGGAGGGGTGGATGTGTGTTTCTAAATGAAGGCCCCTCTGCCTCCTGCTGCCTTCACGTCTGTGAAGATGGCCACCTTTTCTTGAATGTGGGCCAGGTGCCAAGCACATCACCTCCATTATTTCCTTTAAAGGTCACAACCTGTGGGGCTTCCCTGGTGGCTCAGCTGGTAAAGAATCCGCCTGCAATGCAGGAGACCTGGGCTTGATCCCTGGGTTGAGAGGATCCCCTGAAGAAGGGAACAGCTACCCACTCCAGCATTCTGGCCTGGAGAATTCCAGGGACTGTATATGGGGTCACAAAGAGTCAGACCCGACTAAGCAACTTTCCACTTTTCACTGGAAGCTCAATGGTAAAGAATCCTCCTGTCAATGCAGAAGCAATGCAGGAGACACGGGTTCGATCCCTGATCTTGGAAAATCCCCCGTGCCTCAGAGCAAGTAAGCCCACGAGCCACAACTGTTGGGCCTGTGCTCCAGAGCCCATGAGCCCGTGCTCTGCTACAAGAGAAGCGCCCCCAGTGGGAAGCCTGCACACTGCAACTAGAGAAAAGGCCACACAGCAGCGAAGACCCAGCACAGTCAGAAATCAGTGAAATTACTCCAAAATACAGCTCCCAACTTCTGAGGAAGGTGTTTATGTCTCCACTTCACAGATGAGGAACCTGAGGCTCACAGATGAGGAACCTGATTGCTTGAGGGGACCCAGTGTGGAAATGGTGGGTGGGGACGGGGGCCCAGGCCCAGCTCCCTCCTGGAGTCGAGGGTGTCTGCTCATCCCCGTGGTGTGGGTGGACGTAAGTGCCTGGGTTCAGACCCCAGCTCTGCCGCTTCCTGCCGTAGAGCCTGCTCAGGTTCCCTTACCCGACTCTGCCTCAAGTCCCCACATCTGTACAACGGAGACAGCCCCTGTGGCTCAGGTCGAGTTTTGGGTCGAGCCTCAGGATGCGTGGGTTGCAAAGCTGACACAGCAGCGCCGTGTCCTGGCTCAGGTTGGGCAGAGCGGGCCCTGCTTGGATGCTGCATGGGGACCACGTGAGCAGAGGCCGCTGTCAGGACGCGGTCTCGGCACACCAGTGCTCATCCACACTCGCGATAGCTGTCTGTTACCCTGCTTGGCTCGCTTCTCAGAAGCTGGGGCTGTGCGCATCTTTTTTTCTGTGAAGAGAGGCATGCCTGTATGGCGAAAGCCCTTGAGGCCAGCCTGTGGAATGATTTTGCACTTCACCTGTTTTTTTTGTTGTCTTCTTCTTTTGCAGAGACGTTGGATGAGTTTAAGGAGATGAATAAAGGCACGTGGAAGAAGCTGCAGGAGAAGTTCGCCCCCGGGAGCCCCGAGGGGAAGCACACAGCCTGGGCGCGGGCCCTGCCGCGCCCGCGCACCTAAGCGTGGGGCCGTGTATGTTGCCACCGTCAATAAAGCGCCCTGATTTCCCCATCCTCACGGCTCGGGAGTCTCGTCGGCCCTTCACAGAAAGGAAGCCTTTGTTTCTCTAGAGAGAGCTGCGGCCTGAGAAGGGATGCAGGTTGAGCATCCGCCCACCCTCCGGTCAGGCTCGGCGTCCCTGGGAGAGGAAGCACGGGTCTGCGTCTGGGCCTGAGAGGGGAAGGGGACAGGGCCTCTGGGCAAGGTGCTTCCTGCACGGCCACGGGGCCCCCACCTGCCAGCAGGGGTCTGCCTGGCTCTTGGCAAGGTCTCGGGCTCCCTTTTGTTGTAGGCGCTCCTGGGGGAGAGCCAAACATAGCGGCAAGCACCGAAGAAGCCATCCTGTCCCGCCGCCAACAGAAAGCGGCAGCGCTGCATGGCAGAGGGCTGCGGAAAGCCTGCTTGGCCCTCTGCCCCAACCTCATGGAACAGCCGCGTCCCAGGTCGGCCCAAGGGGCAGGGCGGTGGCTGGTGGGCCGCCTGGGGCCTTGGCTCTAGTCGGCCCAACGCTGGCAGCAGGTTCTGGGGGCAGCCACACGGCAGGTCCCGGCAGGGACACCGCAGGGTCACTGCGTGATTCCACAGAGCCTTAGTGCTCGCCCATGGACCGCCACGATCCCACCTGAGCTTTCTTGTCAAGAACAGAGCTGAGAGCAGGGGTTGGCAGGGCCGACAGCACCCCTTGTTGGGAAGTGGAAGTGGGTTCTCAACCTCCTCTGTACCTGGACTCCTCACAGTGTTTACAGAAAATAAAACACATAGGATGATGACAGAAACCAGTTACACTGCAGTGCATTCTGTCCCGCAATCGCTGAGACAGGACAGCACTCAGCATCTCCCAAGAATGCACGGTGAGGCCAGGCCAGCAGGTGGGGTCAGACTGTCCTCTGCCAGCAGCTCCAGCCCCCAAGGAGCCAGCATCCTTTTCTAATGGACTAGATTTATTCATTTATTTAAGGCAATTAACATATTAGTTCTCGGGCCAAAGGATTTGTAAAACATTACACCAAAAGGAGAAAACAGGCAGTAAAAACCAGCCCCTCCTAACATGCCCCAGCCCAGTCCCCTGGGCGTGGGCCCGTCCCCAGGAGGCCCAGGAGGAGCAAGGCTCCACGCTTTGGTCTCCCGTCCTCCGGGCGCTGTGCCCGCGAGGCTGGCCGGGCCCCGGACACTGAGGTCTACAGGATCTACAGCAGGTCTGGGGCCCGGGGGAGGGGCGCAGCCCTGGGAAGGGCCGAGCCGGCATCATGAATAAGTTAAATAAAGCCCTAAAATCACTAGCAACAGCGTCACTGCGTCTCGCCAGAGGTGGCAGCGACCAAAATGTAGTGCTTGGAGTACAGAGGAGACCCCACTCCTGGTCACCCACCAGGAGGAACGCGAAGCGATGTCAGTTCCTGCTGTAAGGGACCAAGCAGCAGTGCTGCGAGGACGGACTCCTCTAAGGCACTACGGCGAGTGAGTCCCAGCGAGTTTCAGTCTTCCAGGGGCTCGGTCTGGGCAGGGCTGTCCGCTCTGTAGCTTCCCCTCCAGGCTGGCCCGGGGGGTCTGGTTGGGCGGGCGCCCAGCCTGAAGGGGTGGCCAGTCTCCCCAGCCTCAGCACTCCAGTGTCCCTGCGGCCAGCGGGCCCGCCGCGGCGGCTCAGCGGCTCATGCAGTTCTGCACATCCACGAAGCCCAGGCGCTGCCTGCGTTTCCTCTGCTCCGTCATCTGGGTTTAAGCAGACGCCAGCAGTCGGGTCAGCCCGCCCAGAGCCCGCCCTCCCCGCTGTCCCCGGCAGCTGGCCAAGGACCCCCAGGGTGCAGCAGGGCCGTCAGCCCCAAAGCCTGGTCCTCAATTAGCGTTTCGCAAACACTGATTTGGTGCAGCTGGGAGAGTACCCCACCTAAAAGGGGCTGCCTGACCATATTTAGTCACTGCCAGATGGCACAGAGGACACTGGGCAAGAGCGGGTGTTGAGAAGCGGAAGGAGGCCTAACTTCCCCATCACCCTAACCCGTCAGCGCCTGGGCCAGAGTCTAGCAGCTGCAGGGTGGGGGTGAGGGGGCGCGCGAGGGAGGCCCCACCTGCGCGAGGTCGCGCTCAGCCCTGCCCGTCTGCCCTTTAGGAGCATGGGGGTAGGGGCCGCCTCGTCTCCCCTCCATCCAGCTCTCCAAGGGACCCCATCTTCCACCCCAGACCCAAGAGGAAGACCAGCAGGAAGGGGGCAGAGGAAGCAGAAAGGCCCCACCACCCTCCCCGCCCCCAGGCAGGCGGGCTGGGACCTTGGCCACAGCCAGGGCTGCCAGCGGAGGCCAGGATGTAGGGGGCGCACCTGCTCCTTGAGCTCGCTGAGCTGGGCGGTGAGGTGGGACACCAGCTTCATGGTGGCGCTGAGCTTGTCCTGGAGGATGCGGATCTCGTTCTGCTCCCCCTCCCCCTCGCTGCTCACCAGGGACATGGCCCGCATCCGGGGGAACCAGTCCAGGTTCTTGTTCTGAAAAACATCCCCCGTGGGGTGAACACACTCAGGCCCAGCCCAGGAAGGCCTCTAGAAAAGCAGTCATGTGGGGGAAGCCTGCTGCCACACCCACGGCCAAATTACTCCCCAGGGACGTGTCATGGGAAAATCTGAATTGACCCGGGTCCTGCCCGTGGGGCCTGAGTGACCCTGTGCGGGCGGGAAGCACGGCACGGAGACGGGCGGACTTCCTCCAGCCCATGTCTCCTCTTGCTGTGGCGCTGGGATCACGTTTACTCCTCACACCCTGCGAGGCGGAGGACGGGCCTCTGCACTCAGACCCGTCTCTCCTTCCTTCCTTCCTCCCGCCCCGCCCTGCCAGCGGGCCCCACACCCCAGGAAGGTGCGAGTCAGGCAGATGGCATGTTGAGGGGGCGAGCTCTGCCGCGGGCAGTGGCATCTGACACTCAGGCGAAACCACGCTTCCCAAGACTAAGAGGCGGTGGCGGGGCGGGGGCACCTGTTGCAAGCTGAATTCTCAGACCAACAGACAAACCTGCACTCAAGACCAGTCCAAACAGACTCAAAACACATACAGAACCCCCTTCCGAGTCGTTTCCTTTCCTTTTAGAGGCTGCAACCCCAGGTGGCACCAGTGGTAAAGAACCCACCTGCCAACATAGGAGACATTAAGAGACGTGGGTTGGATCCCTGGGTTGGGAAGATCCCCTGGAGGAGGGCATGGCAACCCACGCCAGTATTCTTGCCTGGAGAATCCCACGGACAGAGGAGCCTGGGGGGCTGCAGTCCATGGGGTCACAAAGACTCGGACACGACTGAGCGACGAGCACGCACACTGCTGTGCAGCAATCTGAAGGAGGACTCCCTTCACCCTCCAGACCTCTCCTCACTCGCCACTGCACTGGACGGCAGTGGTGGCTGATGTCTCCTGAGTCTGACAGTATGAAGCTCATCCAGGCACCCTCTCGGCCTGCGACCACCCAGGCTTCAGGAAGCCGCCCTCCCTCTCGCCCCCAGCAGAAAAGGCCCCTCAGAAAGGGCCACAGAGCAGTCGCCACAAGCAGGGTCGCCTGGCACCGGGCATCCACGGGCCCCAGACACCACCTGTACCCTCTGGAGGCTTTTTCCAGAGGCTCCCCCACTGCAGCACAGCAGGGTTGGGGGGCTCCAGAGGATCCAGCTCCAGCTGCTACCCGCCACCTGCTGCCTCTGAACAAAGGTCCCTAGCCGTCCCCCCGTGCCCCTCGCCCCCCAGGCCCTCACCTTGATCATCTGGGCCACGTAGCTCTCCGGCCCCGTGTAGTCCGTCTTGTTCTTCACGCGGACCAGCACGATGAAGTACAGATAGTTCCACATGTTGTGCTCGAACTTGATGTGCTCCTCGAACGACACGGTCTTGTTGTCAAACTTGTCCCTCTCCAGACCTGGGGAAGCAGAGCGTGGCGGTGACGGCGGGCTTCCCGCCTCCGAGAGACACCCCATCCGAGAGCCCCGGAGGGCGGGCAGGGCCTCCTGACGCCGCGAGGGCACTGTTCTCGGGCTGCAAGTACTGATGAGGGCAGGTGACAGCCTGCTCTGAGCTACTGAGGTCACTTCCATTTAAAGCAGCAGCCCCTGCCCTGCCACAGTGCCGTGGGGACCATACAGACGCCAGGAGCCCAGGGCCGGGGGCGTGGGAAGGGCTTGACGAGGGGCCAGTTCCCACAGGGGACCCTGCTCCTTCACCCACAGAGGCCGGGAGAGGATGGGTTGGCGGGGGTAGGAAGGCAAGGCTGGTTTCCTCATCTGAGACCCAGAATTTAAAGGAAGGGTTTCGAGGCCCCTCCCTGTTCCCTCGACGACTCCGCACTTGGGCAGGGCTCTGTTCTCCCCAATTCTGGGATAAGCGAACAGTCACCAAGCTGCCGGCCCGGGGCAGGGCTCCCTGGGGCCACAGGACCGAGGAAGGGCGGACTGAGGCTGCTGACGGCCACGGCCTCCTGGCGGGAGCCCAGCCTCACCGCAGATGAAGCACGTGGTCTTGAGAATCTCTTCCTTCTTCTGCTTCTCGCTGCGCAAGTCGGCAAAGGTGTCAATGATCACCCCAAAGATGAGGTTCAGCACGATGATGATGACGATGAAGAAGAACAGGAGGTCGTAGACCACTCGGGCGGGGAAGAGAGACTCCTGTGGGAGGGAGGCAGGGAGGCTGGGCCCAGCAGCTCCCAGAAGGGCGTGAAGGCCCCGAAGACGGTGGAGAGGACCCGCCTCACTAGAGTCAGAATCGCCGCCAGAGCACGTGCGGGGACAGGGACTCAGCGGCTGCGAAGAGGCCCTCAAGGAGGAGTCTGGCGTGGGGGGCCAGGCCTCAGCTGTGCCCACCCCTGACCACTGGGGAGGGGACGAGTGGCTCTCAACTCCTCTGCTGCCCTCAGGACACGTGATCTCACTCATTCTAGGGGACCCCTGGCCAAGGAGCAGCTTCTCACCCTCGTGCCACTGGGGACAGACTCATCCTGGGAACGCGTGGCTGCCTGCACACGCTGCGCCAAACCCCGAGGCCTCTTCCCCACCCAGTCGCCCCGGCTGCAGGCTGGGGCCCAGGACCTGCCCACTGTCTGACTCACGGCTTTCCCAGCCTGAGAAAGCTGGGTGCCAAGGCCTTCCCTCAGAGCATCCACCGCGAGCTAGAGGGCTCGTCTGGGCTGGCGGGGCCGCGATGCAGCACAGCTACCCCATAACTGCCCGGGAGCAGGGGGCACACCGTGGGGTGGGGACGTGAAGGGGGGCGACTCGCTCCCCTGAACATGGGGGAGACTGGGCTGCCCTGCTGGCCGGGACCTGGGGGCGGGGCCGGGGCACTCACGTCTTTGGAGGGCTTGCGGAGGATGTCCCCCACGCCACCGCCGTTGCGCAGCCCGTGGTTCATGACGGTGGCGATGCACATGAGCAGGGTGTCACAGGCCCGCTCCGTGCTGTCCGGCTCCTCGTCCTCTACAAGTGGAGCACGTGCTCAGCCCCGGCCAGGAGTCTGCATCCACCCCCATGCACCCCACTCCTGAGACACACTGCCCTCACCTGCCAGGACCTCAGGCACAGAGACTCCTGAGTCACAGTCCACGTTGTCCCCACTGCACGTGTTCACAAACGTGGCAGCTCCGTGTGGCATCCCCAGGGGGTTGGCTGGAGGGGACAGGGTCAAGGTCAGGAGGTCCAAGGACCTGGCCTCATCATGTCCCTAGTTCTGACTCTAGCATCACCTCCTCCAGGAAGCCTGCCCTGATGCAACCAGCTCTCCACTGTCGGGCTACAGTGTACCTGCCCCTGCAGGGTTGCACTCCAAGGACAGGGGAGAGGCTCTGCACCCCCAGCCCTGGCACACGGGCAGCTCCCACAAGTACCAAGTTTAACCTGAACCACAGGGTCTGCAAACCAGAGCGACTCAAGCCTCTTCCACCCCCCCGCCCCCGCAGTCTGTCCCAAGGAAGAGGGAGGCAGGTTGGTGTGAGTTAAGACTCCACCCAGAACCCAAGAAGAGAAACAGGGGGGCCTGGCAGGATAAGCACTCCGCTTGTGCAGGCCTCCCGTCCCCACCCCCCTCCCAGGAGAGGCGCCACAGACCTCTGGAGTGGTTGCTGGGCAGCCGGTCCACCTCAAGAATGAAGTCGTCCTTGAGGAAGAGGAAGCCGACGATGGAGAAGAGGTAGACCAGGATGAGGGCCAGCAGGGCGGTCAGCAGGATGGAGCGGCCGTTGCGGGTCACGCTCTTGATGACGTTCAACAGCGTCTCTTCACGGTAGATGAGGTCAAAGAGCTGCGCGGCAGAAAAGACACGGCTGGACCACAGGCTGCCTGCTTCCCACCGGGTCCCACGTCTCCCCAAAGAGGTCTGCGCTTAGGCGGGTGGAACCAGGCCCACGGGCCCATCGGGGGCGACATCTCCGAGGAGCCCCGAGTCCTAAAGCCCCAGAAGGAGGGGCCCCGGGAAAAGCACGAGTGGGGAATGAGCACCAAGCGCGGCCGGAGGAAGACGGCCAGCTCTGACGGCACGCTCGCTACCTGCAAGGACGCTCTACAGGACTGTCATGCAGCAGCTCACTTCATCCTCACAGTTATTCTGGAGGACAGGTGCTGTTAATGATCCACGTTACAGAAGGGGAAACTGAGGCACGGGCAGTTAAGAAACCTGCCCAAGGTTGCACAGCCAGGAGGGGCCACACTTGGATGCAAACCCCGATGGTCTGGCTCCAGGGTCCAGGCTCGAACCCCCACTGTACAGGGGAGATGGGACCACGAGGAGCCACCAGGTTTTGAAGGCCAGGCTGGGTCCAGCAGATGAGGACACTGGAAATCCTCTCCTCCCAGCCCAGCAGCAAGAGGCCTGGTGCTGGGGAACTGCCAGCAACAGGCAGGAAGCCCCAGCCGCCCGTCCTCCCTGCCCAGCCCCATCCCCACCGGGGCCTCACCAGGATGCTGTAGAAGAGCTCGTGGGCGAAGAGGCCCAAGACACTCGTCAGGATGTAGCCCACGTGGTACAGGAACTCCATGTCCATGACCATGGCCTTATAGCCCCGGATGAAGGTGCCACGGTTGCCCACGAAGCTCACCACGAACACGATCTTGTTCGTCAGCTGTAGGCAAGTGCAGGGCATGGGGGTTGGTGCCCTACCTCCCACCCTGAACCCCCCACTCCTGGGGCCAGGCCCAGAGCAGCGGCCAGGTCTTCAGGAGAGTGGGTCTGAGCTGGTCTTGCTCAGCATGGGAGACATGGCATTAATAAAAATGCTCCCTGAAATGCTTTTGGAACTAGAATAGAGGAAGGCCCCTGGGGGACCCCAGCTTCAGGAAGAAGTGAAAAGTGAGTGTTAGTCACTCAGTCGTGTGCGACTCTTTGCGACCCCATGGACTTAGACCACCACCAGCTCCGCTGTCCGTGGGATTCTCCAGGCAAGAATACTGGAATGGGTTGCCATTCCCTTCTCCAGGGGAGTTTCCTGACCCAGGGATCGAACCCAGGTCTCCTGCAGATTCTTCATCGTTTGAGCCACCAGAAAGAAAGTAAGATGCAAGAAAAGAACAGGTCAGAGAAGAATACCCTTGGCCTTTATGATAATTAAGTTACAAAAAGATACCCCCCACTTGCTTGAGGCACTTTATTTCTTATCTGTCAGGAAACTGTCATAACACATAAATCTTTGATGTCCTCAATGTGCCTTCAGGCAGTGCACAACTCCGGGTACCCAGCAGCCCTGAAGCTGGTGCCCCAAAGTGGCTCCTGGCTGGCTGGCTCTGACTGTCTGCTGCCCTGAGTTGTCCAGGAGGATGGAGAAGACAGAGTGGTCCCAACCTCGGGTCTGTAATGATCCCGGCGCAGGGCCCGAGGGATGGGGCAGAGCAGTGGCCAGTGGGAGGCAGCAGGCCCGCTTCAGGTCCGACTACGTGATGAACCCTGAGGGGTGGGGGCTGGGGTCCTCTGGCACTCACGTTGAGGGCACCCAGGATGTTGAGCGTGGGCCCAATGCCCAGGTAGTAGATGGAGCGCAAGAGGAGCGCCACGATGAGAGGGCGGACGCTGTAGCGCTTGGTGAACAGGGCCGCGATGGAGAAGCAGATGAGGATCCAGAAGAGCAGCGAGATGAGCGGGGAGCCCAGCACGCCTGGGGGCCCGGGAGCAGAGACAGGGCGGCTCACTCACACCCACCCGCCCCACAGACCCCAGGAAGCCTCCCCCTTCCCGGGAGCCTTCCCTGTAAGTTGGCCACCCGGCTGCAGGGCTCCGCCCATCACCCCTGCCTCTTGAGGAGGTGGTGCTACCGCCTCCAGCTGCTGCTACCAAACTGCTCTCTGCCTTACATGTGTGTGTGCACGCTGTCTCCAGAGCGCACGGGCCCTGTCTGCCCTGGTGATAAGGTGCAGAACCCAGAGGGCAGAGGCACTGCCCTGGTGATAAGGTGCAGAACCCAGAGCAGAGGGCACTGCTCCCCACGCTGCACCCAGTCCCCTCGGGGCCTAGCTGGCCCCAAGGCCCTGCTCACATCAGAGGAGGGGGCATGGAAGGCTCAGGGCCCTCTGCCTGCCCTGAGGTGTCCTCACCTGTGGACGTGCCCTCCACATAGGGGTAGAAAAAGGCAATGATGATGTTGATAAAAACTGCCAGGTTGAAGGAGATGCTGCCCCAAAGAGTCATGCGGCGGGAGAACCAGTAGATGAGCGGCATGCCTGGGAGAGGCGGGGGCAGGCAAGGGGGGTCCTTGGTTAATATCATCTGCCCACCCCATGCGGGGCCCACCAGCCTCAGGCCACAATTCAGGAGCAAAACATGATTGGGTCCCTCCTTGGAGTGGTGATGGGTCCCTCACCAGCAGGTGAAGGAGGCGTCAGGGGCGCGAGGGAGGCGTCAGGGGCGCGAGGGAGGCGTCAGGGGCGCGAGGGGGGCGTCAGGGGCGTCAGTGAGCAGCTCCAGCCAGTTCATCGTGCCCGCCTGCCCCCCCGCCCGCGGGTCCTCACTGCGGAGCTTGCGCTGCCACTCCATCTCGTTGTGCAGGAAGGAGGACTGGTCGAAGAAGTCGCTCACTTTGCTGCCCTGCTCATCCTGCTCGGTGGTGGTGAAGAGCCGGTGCTTGGTCTCCTCCGTCAGGAACTGGCAGATGCCGGGCACGGGGAACACGATCTGCTCCATGCTGCGGTCCTGCCGCACGATCTGGACAGACGTGGTGCCTGGTCACACCCGAGCCTCGGCCCCGCCCCCGCTGAGGCCCCGCCCCACTGACGGCCCCGCCCCATCACGCCCCCGTGCCCCACCTCTATCTGGGAGGTGTGGTTCTCATAGTAGGCCAGCGGGTCCTCCTCCTGCTCCTGCACCGGGGCTGAGGACTTGAGCATCTGCGACAGCTGCTTGTTGTTGAGGCTGAGCTGGGGTAGGGGTGCCCGGGTCAGGCCTGGCAGACCCCGCCTCCAGGACTGAGCCCTGCCCTGAGCTACACCTCAGTGAGTGACCCCCAGCTAGACCTGACCCAGCCCCAAAGGGGAGACAGTCCTGCGGGACAGTCAGGGCCCTTCACAACCCTGCCTAGGTGCATCCTGAGGTCCTCCTCCAGGCTTCCAGACCCGCCCCAGAACCAGGCCGCAGCCTTGTCCCCACTCCGCTGTTCCGGTTACATCGGGATCACCAGGGCTACTCCCACGGGTTCTCAGCCAGCATCTCCACCCCACCCCACCCCACCCCCGCCTCCATCCCAGATTCCAGCCGGGCTCTGAGGTCTCGCTCAGTCCTCAGCCCTGCCCCTAGGTCATAGCCCCGCTCTCAATTCCTAGCCTCACCCCCAGATACTATCCCATCCAATCTGCTGCCTAACCCCGCCCCAAATATAAGTCCCGCCCCAGCTCAGCATTAGCCACGCCCCCCGCCCACCCCTGTCCTCTGGGCCCCCACCATGGAAGAGATGCCCTCGGCCTCCTCTTGGATGCGCTTCACAGGCTTCAGGAGGTGCTGCAGCTGCTTGTTGTGCCTGGAGAGCTGGGAGGGCAGCAGAGTCATGGGGAGTGGTCGAGGGGGGGTCCACCTGCCAGGGGTCGTGGGGTGGGGCTGGTACCTGCAGCGCCAGGATGTAGATGTTGTGGCCCACTTCACGAGGGCTCACGTCTGAGTTCTCACGCTCCTCTTCCTGCAGGTAGGCCTTCTTGATGACATCCACCTGGCGGGGCAGAGCCTGCTGAGTGCCCTCTTCTTGGGGTGCAGAGAGGACTGGGCCCTGACTGCCAGCCCAGCACACCCACCTGGGCCACCGCCCCACCTGACTACCAGCCCAGCCTCACCAGCTCCTGGGGCCGTAGGCTGATGAGGATGCGCTCGGCGTTTTCACTGTCGTGCCGGCTCTCCATCAGAGCCAGGAGCAGCTTGGAGGCATTGTCCTGGGGTGGGAGACAGGCCACAGTCTGAGGGCCCCCAACCCCTTCACTGACTGTTCCGTAACAGCCTCTGCCCACAAGTCTCATGGCCTTCTTGTTCCCCACTGACCCCAGGGCTTGCTGAGAAGGGAGCTGTGTATCCAGGCCGCCTTCCCCCACTCTGTGGCAAGCACACCCACGCCCACACAGCAGGCATGGACACGAGGCCCTCGGATAAACCCAGAGCATGCCCGCTTCTAGAGCAAGTGTACACCCAGCACGCTTGCTCACACGTGCAGCCGTGTGCACAATAAACATGCACACATCACACACCTGCACGCCACCCATGCTCACACACGATACCCACACGGCACACAGACACAGCACGCTAACATCACACACACCAGCACGCACACCTACGCACGCTCACAGGGGCTGCCCCGGGCCGCACCTTGAGTTGCAGCACCAGGTCCATACGGTACTTGCATAGGGGGCTGATGTCATTGAGAATCAGCGCGGTGATGATGTCTATGCCATTGGACTCGTGCGTCACGATGCAGGTCTGGCGGGAGGCAGGGGTGGGGATGACACGGGGCCCTGGGCCTCTCAGAACCCGTGAGAGCTCCAAGGGCTTGGGTCTGCCCCCTGCCCAGCCTGCTCCGCCCGCGCCCGGGTCCGCGTAACCACACGCGGCTGCCACGGCTCACCTGGTTCTCGTGGCAGGGCCCCTGACAGTACTCGGTGAGGGTCTCCAGGGTCTGGATGACGAGGCCCACGTTGTCCTCGTTGATGTAGAGCCCCAGCAACCCCAGGCTGCCTGTGGTGCTGCCGCACATGATGTCCAGGAACTGCAGTGTCTCGCACACCAGGTTGTAGTTTGTCTTATTGTTCTGGCAGCGCAGGAAGTTCTGCAGAGGATGGGGAGGGATGCGCATGGCGCCGCTGCAGCACGGAGGGAGGGCCTGCCCGGGGACCCCAATCACGCGGGCGGGGCGGCGGGGCGGGGCCTCACCTGCAGGTCCCGGTTGTGGTTCTCACACAGCAGCTGCAGAAAGCGCAGTATGGGCTGCATGATAAGCACGGACGTGCCCATCTCATTGCTCTGTACGCGTTCACCCACCTCATGCCCCCGGTGCAGGCTGGGGCCCAACGCATAGCGGGATGAGGAGCTGGGCATCGAGAAGGAGGCCACGCGGCCTGCGGGGTGAGGCCTGGTGAGGCTGGGGCTTCTGGGAGTGCTCAGACCCTCACCCTCACCCTCCGTTCCCACACTCACAACTCAGCCCACCCACCTTGCCTCCCGCCCCAGTCCGCATCCCTGGGCCGTCAGTCACCCCTGAGCCTGACCTTTGGAGGTGGGGTCTGCCTGCTCACGGTCCTCACGCGGCTGGCTGCCCAGGTCGCTCATGTTGACGGCCACTGTGGACTTGGTCTCCTGCTGGGCCCGCTTCATGCGGTCGTGCAGCACCTTGAAGAAGCGCTCTGACTTCTTGTCGCTCGTCATCAGGTTGTAGAAGGATTTCTGGGGTGAACGCGGAGATGGAGGGGCAGGGCGCCTCAGCACTGGGCCTGGGTGCGGCCCCAGAAGGCTCCCTCCTGTGCTGCAGGGTCAAGGTGGGGGAGACAGACTTCCCGGCACCCTGTGCCTGAGGCCAGGGTGGGGACAGTTGAGACCAGCACAGGTCGAGGGGGAGGCCTGCACGAGCTTCCTGCCCACTGACACCCGCTCTGGCTCCCCATCAGTTCCCCACACAGCAGCCAGAGGGGTCATTCTGAAGTCCAAGTCACATCCCTTCTCTGCTCAAAACCCTGCAGCCACCCCATCTGCCCAGAGGCAAGCCCAGGCCCAAGGGGGCCAGGAGGCCACGTGATGACCTGCCACCCCCGACCCCAGCGCCTACCACCCCTCCCCCACCCCCTCTGGCCACAGGAGCCACTTCCCCTTCATAGCTTCCGCCGCCTGCTCTGCCCCCCGCCCCCTGCCCCATTTCTCCACCTACTCACTTCCAGGTCCTCATTCAAACGTTCCCCTCCGAGGGGCCTTCCCGATGACTCCTCCTAAGACTCCCCTGGCCCAGCACCCCCAAAGCCCCTTCCTGCATTATCGCCGTCCGCATGCTCTCGGTATTACATGGGGACTGCAGGTAGGGACTGCTGTCCCCACTAGGATACAAGAACTAAGGGAACATAGGTTCTGGCTCTTTTGTCCTAGAGCCTAGAACACTGCCAGGCACACAGAAGGCACTCACTCAACATAAACTTATCAGAATGAATGAACAAATAAATGAACAGAGGTAAGACCATCAGAGAGGGCTTTTGGAGAAAGCAGGTTTTTAGTTGGATACCAAAAGCTAAGGAGCATGTGGGAGGGCAGGGAAGGAGGCCTGCGCAGAGGCTGCGAGGCAAGAACGGTGGACATAATTGGGGCAGAGATGGTGGGCAACAGGCCCAGGCGGGGATGGAGCAGCACAGGGGTGTAGGATGGAAAAGGGCCACGTGACACAGAGCAGACACAGGAGGCAGAGCCGCCAAATAGTTGGACTGGCACTGCCCCCTGGGGCTGGATGCCCGCCCACAGGGCCTCAGCGACTGGCACACCTGAATCTCGGTGTTGCCGCCATCCAGCAGGCGGATGGCCAGGCCGATGCTCTCCTGGAAGATCTTCTCGTTCTTGGTGCTGGTGATGAGGTCACACACCAGCTTGGTGGCCCCCTCCTTGTCCAGCCGGCACTGGGTGGCTGCAATCGCCGACCAGTCTTGGTCCAGGCCTGGAGGCAGGAAACTCACTTAGGGAGGAGCGTGGAGGGAGGGGAAGGAAAGGCCTGGGGTGAACTGGCTCCCCAGAGGCCTAGCAGGGGGGACACAGGACTGACCGGTGCCCATGGGGTCCGGGAGGTCCCCCCTCGAACTGGACTTCCGGTTCTGGAGGTAGTTTTGTAGCAGCATCTTGCGCAGCTGGTTGCCCTGCAGGGAAGGGAGCAAGGCCCATGGCAGCCCGTCTCCCCCTTTACCATCCAGCCAGGCGGTCCTGGCCCTGAGCCTCCCGTGGCCAGGCCCGCCTGGCACCCAGCCCTCCAGGCACTCACCCGGTCCCCGTACTTGGTCTTCTTCAGCAGCATCTGCTGCAGCGTCCTTAGCACCTTGACGCACAGCTTCTCCTCCGACTCCATAAGGTCCTTTGTGTGCTGGATCAGCCTGGCCGCAGCGGAGGGGGCCGTGCTCGGGGCAGCCCCTTACCACCTGCACGGCCACCGCCCCCAACCCCCCAGGCCTTCCCCACCCTGGGCCATTGTGCCCCTGCACCCCCGGGCCCTGGATCAGCACTCACTTGGACAGGAAGCCCCCGCTCTCGCAGCGCTGGTAGGCCTCACTGCCCTCTAGGAAGAGCAGCTCGGGCCAGTGCAGGACGTCCACCAGCACGGACAGCTCGGCCTGCACCAGGGGCCTCAGCCGCTCCTCCAGGGCAGTGATGATGTCCTGCGGTGGGCAAGGCGGGGTCACCGCTGGGCGAGCTGCAGGCCACCCAGGCCCAAGAGATGACCAGGACGTGACCACCACTCCCCAGCACCAAAGGGCCCCACAGACTGACCGCCCTCATCTGAGGGCTCTGGGCCCGCAGAGCCGCCAGGCACAGAGCGGGACACCTGGCTGCTCGGAGCCCCCAGCACACCCTGGCCTTTCCCCCAGCCCCTTCTCTAGCTCCGTGCGGGCCTGGGCAAGCCCCTCGCCCTCTCTGGGCCTCAGTCTTCTGCCACAGGAGGACAGTGACCCACCACGCCCCATCTGGAAGCCAGTGAGACAATGTAAGGGTGAGAGAGAAACACGAAGGTGCTATCTCGAGCAAGAGGCGTCCCAGTCCCCTTGGTGAGAGCCAGCCCTGGAAGAGCCCCTGCCCCTGGCGGCCCCCAGGATGGGACAAGCTAGCCAGCTCCCTCTGGGCGGGAATGGACAGTCCAGAAAGGACACCCCAAGCACAGGCCTGTCCAGAAGCAGCCCTGCCACAGCGCCCCGCCCACCTGCAGCTTCTCGATGATGTTCTTGTAGTCCCACTGGTTGGCTGTGGGCGTGACACGGGGGAAGGCCCGCGTGGCTGTCTTGTAATTGGAGGCATTCCGCTGGGCGGCAGCCACACAGCTGGCGCCACTGCTGAGCAGTGAGCTGATGTGGGCATCCAAGTCCATGGGCAGCGAGATGGCCCGGCCCTTGGCTGAGGGGAGAGGGGTCGGGGTGCTGGAGGGCTGGTCGGGGCTCAGCCAGAAGGGCCAGGCTCAGGGGGGCAGGGCTGAGGGTGCTGGGGCCCCCACACTGGTCCCAACTTGGACTGAGGTGCCCTCTTCCCTTTTGGGGATAAAAAGAGGGAGTTCTTGCCTCTGTTTCCACCCTGGCTCCACGCGGACCCCGCCCCTCCACTCTACCCACCTCCCTAACAACCTACAGCCTCTTCCTGCCTGAGACCATATGTAAGCCCAAAAAGCTGTGCTTGAGGATATCCCCCAGCACTCTCCTCTGGGGAACTGACTCAGAGCAGAAAACAGCTTCTCTGGATTGCCAGATGCCAGTTAGACACCAGGGAGGACTTACTGAGCACCACCTAGGAGCAGCTGATGGACGAACGTGGGGATAAGGTATTTACTGGGAGGGCAGGCATCCCCGGGGCAGAGGCAGGGGAGGGGAGGGGTGGTGGGGGCTGCCCAGTGCCCCGGGACACTCACCCACCATGGCGAGGGTCCGGATGCAGGCCTCCACGGAGCCCTTGTGCTGCTGCTGCAGCCACGGACACTCAAGCAGCCGCATGGTGGACTGCAGCAGCTGTACCACGATTGTCTGGTGCGTCTGCAAGAGGCAACGTGCCTGCTGCTGCAGCCTGGCCCGCCCTCCTCCCTGGGCAGCCCCGCACCCCGGGCCCAGGCTCACCGAGTCTGGGTGTAGGGAGAGGGACAGGACCACCAATAGCTACCATGGGCCTTTGTGCCAGTTGGAAAAAAGCACCCCCTTTCCTCTCAGCAGCACACAACCTGCCCAACTGTACATGGCACCCCTGTGAGAACTCCCCATGGTCCAGGCCTGGGGCTTATAACTATTGCTGACCCTTTTCTTCCTTTAAAAGAGTTTCCAATAAATTAAATGCTGTGGAAAGGGGAACTATTTACATGGTTCTAAACAAAAAAGTTATGAAAAGGAACACTTCAGGAATTCCCTGGACGTCCAGTGGTTAGGACTCCTTGCTTTCACTGCTCAAGACCAGGGTTTGATCCCTGATTGGGGAACTAAGATCCCTCAAGTCACATGGCACAGCCAAAATAAATAATAAAATAAAAATTAAAAAGGAATACTTCAGGGAGTCTTGCCCCCACCCGTGAACCTCTCACCCTACTCTCTCATTCTCTGCCCTGTAGCTGCTAAGAGACAGGGAAAATTGATACATATCACTAAGTCCCAGAGGGGTCCGAGGGACCAAACCCATGTGTCAAACAAGCCCGTGCTGGCTGGGAGGGAGAGTGGGACCCAGCGCTTTCTTGCTACTCTAAGACACACTATCCCTGCTCCACTCTCAGCCCCTCTACCTACAGGCAGCACTCTGATTGGTTTCCTACATGTCCTTCCAATGTTTATGAATTAGGTAGCAGGCTCCTTCCTCAAGGGGCTCTGGGGCTGTGACCCGGCTTGAGTCTGAGGACTGACTGGGGGCCTGTGACTCTCAGACATCCAAGTCCAACACCTGTTCACAGCCTAGAGCTCTTCTGCAGAGGAGCAAGGCCAACTTGGAAGATTCTTCGCATCCGACTCCCCTGCTTCAGCTCTGCCAGCCACTGTGGTAAGCATCACACCTTGTCTTTGGTGGGTAACGGCCACCCCCTTTGGTGTCCCTGGTCACCCCGAGACCCAGGCGAACCTAGGAATTCCTGATCTGTGGCAGTTCCCACTGTAATTCCCGACCCACAGAAACTGTGAGGTAATGCTTGTTTGTGGACTGGGGGCAATTTGTTACACAGCATTGACAACTAATGCACGGCAAGGCAACGTGAATATGCACACTCTGGCTCTCCCTGCCCTGAAGCGGCCCGCAGCAGGCGCCCACCTGCAGGGAGGTGCTGTTCTCAGAGAACGGGGAGCTGAAGAAAGCGCTGATGGTGTCCAGCACGACGGTCAGCACGTACTTCTCCAGGGCGGGGTCAGCCAGGCGCCTCTCCCGCTTGCTGCAAACCTGGAGTAGAAGAGACCAATGCCTGGGGACCTCTCCACTCACGCCCCATGACGGAGGCAGCCGGGTCCCCCTCCAGGGGCCAGCTCAGGTCCACGCTCCCACAGGCACACACCCGAGCCATGTCCAGGGTGAAGTTCTCAAAGAGGGTCCAGATGTGGTTGCTGGTGTAGATCTCCTTCATCTCCACCTCCGTGTCCACGTAGCAGTGGTTCACAAAATTCACGTAGGCCATTTTCACCTGGGCAGGCAGGGCTGGGAGGTCAGGGCGCCAGCGGCACCCGGCCCCGGCCCCGGCCCCGGCCCCAGCCAGGCTCTCCCTTTCGTGCTTCTGCCCAACCTCCTCCGGCTCCTCTGCCAGCCTCCCCGCCTCCCAGCCCCGTCCCGCCCCTCCCCGAGCGGGACCGAGGGGCTGCCCCAGCCTGGCCCCCCGACGCTTGCATCCCCACCTCGGTGATGCAGTCCTCGTGTGTCACCACAGACACCACATCCTCCAGGGGCAGCAGGGACGTGCACTTGATCTCGGTGTAGACGTTCTTGCCCTCGGCGCAGGCGGCCAGCAGGTCCACCAGGGAGATGTGGTACATGAGCGGGCTGTGGTCCTCCACGCCGTCGCGGGCAGCCTTCATCATGTCCAGCAGGTGGGCCAGCGAGGCCTTGTCGTTGTAGAACACGACCACGTCATCACCTGCGTTGGTCAGCTGTGGGCAAGAAGAGGGCATGTCGGGCCCCTCGGTCCAGCAGGCCCAGGGCCCCAGCCCTCACCTGCCGTCCCCAGGGAAAGACCGGGGCTCTGAGCCTGGCCTGCACCCAACACGCAGGAAAACTCTCCCCTGCCTGAGTGTCTGGGGTTTCCTGGCCCTCGGGGCCCTAGGCTGGTATCTCAGACCCTCTGCTATCAGCTGGGACATCGAACTCCAGACCCAGGAAGGACCTCCTTCCTCTAAGGAAAGAAATCCCACTTGGGCTTGTCTCAGAGGCGCCTCCGCCAGGAAGCCTGCTGTAAGCCCGACTCGTGCTGTCCTCCCCTGTGCTTCCACTGCTGTAATTTAAACCCTCCAGGAGCTGCGTCCCTGTCGTGTCAGCAATTCTGTTCGTCACAGTTAATATAACGAGAGCAGTCAGGAATGAACCCCGCACGGCACTCCCAGCTCACCAATTAAGTTCCTCATCTCCCTCTGGCATTTGCTCCTTTCTCTCCCTGCCCCGCCCCAGGCTGCAAGATGCTCCAGGGCAGACAGCATGTCTGTTCCAGATTTAGGCTCAGCCCCTCATTCTTCGTTTCTTTACTGAGCACCTACTATGCGCCAGACACCGGGTCCCTGGCAACATGCACGTGGTCGTGTTCTACGACGCCCTGGCAAAGGCTGTGACCCGGCCCCGCTGCGGCTCCTGCCCGCAGAGCTCATACTGGAGTGGTTTCGCCCAGGGGTACACGGCGCCTGGCACGCAGCAGGTGCTCCATGACTTATAAATCAACGAGGACAAGTGAAGGATGGGCGCCTGAGCTCTCTCAGGCCTCTGACCTGAATTCCACCAGGCACCTGAGCGCCCGCAGGCCCAGCTCTGTTAGGCCGTAGCCCGAATCCTGCTCCCCCAGCCTCAGCGTCTGTCCTGTCCCCGTGTGCCCCCGGCACCCCCCCTGCGACCCGCCCACCGCCGGAGCGCCGCCGCGCGCCCTCACCTCGGTCATGACCATGTCCTGGCACTTCTTGACGTACTTGCCCTCGGCCTTGATGACGGTGTGCAGGAAGTCCAGGTACTGCACGTGGCGCCCGTGCGTGGCCAGCAGGTGCACGAAGTGCTGCAGGACGGGCTCCCCAACCTCGGAGCAGAGCTGGTAGTTGTTCAGGAAGATGTGCTGCAGAGTCTCCGCCTCCAGCAGCTGCAGGCGGGCAGGCGGGGCGGCCGTCAGAGAGGGGCGTCTGGCGCTCGCCCCCTGCCCGCCGCCTGACCCCGTGCCCTCACCCCCGGCGTGAGGAAGAGGTGCAGGTGCTTGTGCAGCAGGGCCTGGTTGCCAGGGTTCCCCGCGCAGAACTTCTGCAGGAACTGGTGTGTGTAGCGCAGGATCTCCATCATCTTGGCGTCGCCCTGGATGTGGAGAGCAGGGGAGAGGGTGCCCAGGCCAGGCCCGGTGTGGGGGTGCGTCAAGGCTCAGCACTGGGACCACAAGGTAGCCAGGTTCAAGGTGGGTCAGGAGACGGAGATGTGGGAGGAACTGAGGGTCAGAGCCTGAGAGGAGGATGGAGTCGGGGAGCAAGGCTAAGGGGTCAGGTCAGGTGAACACTGAGGGGGTGTCAGAGCCTTAAACCTGGGGGCAGATCAAGATCACCATGAGTCATAGGAAGGGGTCTATGGTTGAGATGAAGCTATGTTTGGAATCAGAGGCCAGGGTGGGCTTGGGGACAACCAGGGTAAGGCTAGGGTGAAAACTCAAAGTCGGGGGTCAAGGAAAGGCTGGGGTCAACGTTGGTCAGGGTAATGAAGCTGAAGGTCAAAGGTTAAATGAAGCTGAGGGTGGGCTTCCCTGGGGACTCAGTGGTAAGGAGTCCACCTGCCCATGTAGGAGACACGGGCTGGATCCCTGATCAGGAAGATAACCACCTGCCAAGGAGCAATCCAGCCCGTGCTCCACAACTACTGAGCCTGTACCCTGCAGCCCGGGAGCCGCAGCCACTGACAGGCAGCGCTGCAGCTCCTGAAGTCAGAGCGCCCTGCAGCCCGCGCTCCTCAACTAGAGGAGCCGCCGCAAAGAGAAGGCCGAGCAGCACTACCAGAGGGCAGCCCCCACTCACGGCAACCAGAGAAAAGCCACGTAGCAGTGGAGACCCCAGCACAGCCAAATTAAAAAAAAAAAAAATTTTAATGAAGCTGGAGTATGAGGATTAGCACAAAGAGCGAAATAGAAGCTAGGGTCAAGGTCATGAACCAGGGTGAGGCGGGAGTCAATTCAAGGTCCAAGTGGATCAAGATGAAGGGTGGAAGGTCAAAGGTCAAGAATACTAAGATTGGATTCAAGGGTCTCGGTATGTGGGGCAGGCCGAAGTAAAAGGTCAGCTTGAGGCAGGTCAGGTCGGCATCAGGGGTCAGTGTGTGGTTTGGGTTGGGTCTGGGTTCAGGGTGCAGCTGCCCTGGGGAGTCAGAGGTCAAAGGTCGGGCTCACCTTGTCGTAGGGGATCTGCAGCAGGTCCAGCATGACCTTGTGGGCGTCCATGTTCTTGAGCAGCCGCTGCTGTTTCTTCCTCATCTGCTCCCCCACGCCACACATCTTGTTCAGCCGCTCCAGTATCTGTGGGGTGGGGAGAGGGTGAACCCGGAGCCCCTGCCCACTTCCCCAGGCTTCCCCAGGGCCAACCACAGCAGAGCCGCAGCTCCCACGGGGCCAGGAAGAGGGAAGGGGGCCGCAGCCACTGAACCCGATCGACACAAGGCCGCGAGCACGGAAAAGCCGATTCCACTCGCACAAGTCAACAGAACAACTTGACTGTGAAGTGGAATTTCACTGAACTCCTTCAGCTTTAAAATAATTCCATCTGGACCTTGGCAGGGCTGTGTTTAACACTCAGGGAATGCTGGAGGATTTCCTGCAAGCCAGCTGGAGTTGAGGCAGGAAAGGCAGCATGGAGCCTCCGGGGCAGGGGGCCCGCAGACCCACCCCCAGAACACAGCCACTCACGCCCTTGACGATCTGGTAGTTCTCGCTGCTCTTCTCTCCAGGTGGGTGCAGAAAGCCCTCCTCGTCTGTGGGCCGCTGGGGGAACGGGGGAGCGGGGTCAGCCAGGCCCGGCCTCCCAGGGCCCCGCCCTGGGCCCCACATCCCACGCACCTGCTTCTTGTCTTTAGTGGGGCCAGCCTCCCCCTCCTCGCCCTTGCTGGTGCCCTTCTTGTCCACCCACAGCTCTGACTTCTCCACCATGGTCCGCAGTCGGTCCAGCTCAGACTTGATCACCTTGTAGTTCTCCACGTCCTGGGCTGAGATCAGCAGCTGCACCTGAAGGTCAACGGCAAGCGTGCCTGGTGAGATGGGCACCCCCAAGTCCACGGCCTCGTAGAGACGCCCAGCACCTGCCCTGTCCAGGCCTCTCTGCTCTTGGCCTCTCCTCTCCACCCCTGCTCCTCTCCACCGAGCCAGATCCGACCTGGTGTTTATGGCTCTGCTCTAAGTTCACCGCCTCCAGGAAGCTTTCCCTGATTGGCCACAGACTTCCCTGCATCCCTAGTCATGAACTATCTCATCACCTGGCTTCAGTTACTCAGTGGCTCATGTCACATGCTGCTGTGGCCTGTCACCTGTTCACACAGAACAGAACAGGGCAGAGCAAAGCATACTGACATCACCGAGTGCTGAGACCTGAACCCTGACTCCGTCACCACCTCACTTGCTCTGGGTCCATGGGTAAGGGAGGAAAGCTCCCCCGGGCCTCAATTTCCCCCATCTGTAAAGCGGGAATGAGAGTCAAAATCTCACTGTCAGGCTGCTTGGAGAATTCCACGAACGCAGGCCCAGTGCTCAGCGCCTGCGGCCTAGCACACCTGTTAAACACCAGTGCCCTCTCACTGGGAGCTGTCAAGACTGCGTGACATCACAGAAACAAAGCCAATCCCCTTGGTAAGAGGTGACTTTGTGCCAGGCATGATGCGAAATAGCAAAGGTGCCCATGGTAGAGTTCGCAAACTAGAATGTGCTGTTTGCCTCATAAGACATGACATCAGGCCTGGAGTCAGGCTGAGAGGAGATCAAAGTTGTCAAGACTCAAGGTGGTGTTACCTGCAAGGAGCTCAGCAAGGCCAGACCCCAGGGATGTATCTCAAGCTGCCCCATCCTCGTCTCCCCCTCCCAGCGCTCAGTGTGTGGCCAGGGCCGGATGACCCTCTGGCCCCCAGGAAGACTTCTCAGGCCTTCCTCCCCAAGGGCTGGGTGCTCCATCGGGGGAAGGGGGAGCACCTCCCCAAGGGCTGGGTGCTCCATCGGGCGGGGAAGGGGGGGGTGCACCTCCCCGAGGGCTGGGTGCTCCATTGGGGGAGGGAGCACCTCCCCAAAGGCTGGGTGCTCCAACAGGGGAGGGGGGAGCACCTCCCCGAGGGCTGGGTGCTCCAACAGGGGAGGGGGGAGCACCTCCCCGAGGGCTGGGTGCTCCACCGGGGGGAGGGGGGTGCACCTCCCTGAGGGCTGGGTGCTCCATCAGGGGGAGGGGGGTGCACCTGCTTGAAGGTGTGCATGACCTCCTGGCGCTGGCTGAAGTGCTTGAAGAGCAGCTGCAGGGCCCCTGAGACCAGCGGGGCGTAGTCGTGCATGGTGAGGTGGATGAGCACGCGCAGCAGCATGCGGCCACCCTCATCGTCCACCTCCAGCATGCTGCTGGTCTTCCTGCGGGGAGGGGAGGGTGTGACGGTCAGGGGATATGCAGGCTCCCCGCCACCTGCCAGACAGCCAGGGCACCGTGTCCTCCTGCTGACTTTGCAAACAGCCACCACCATGGGCACCTCCAGGATCGCTGTGTCCCGAGGGCCACCCGATGCCCTGCGGGGATGCAGCTAAGCCCAGGACTCTCCCAGGAAACCCACAGACCCCCCCACAGGATTCACAGAAAGAGGCTCAGGCCACAAACAGAGGCGAGCGGAAAGCTGGTCTTTCTTTTCACCAACCTCCCACCAAAATGTAGTGTTTCCTTCGGTGAGAAAAATGAGCAGTACCTGTGACTCTGTCACCAATAAAAAAATCACAGATGCTTTCCTATCACTTCAGAGTTGTTACAGAAATTGCAAAATATTTACATTCATCACTACTTCAAAGGAATGGTACTAATTACACCTCAGGTGCAGACTGTTATTTCACGTGTTAATAAAGAAGCACATATATAACTGTCACTTCAAATTTGTTTTCTCCAATATTTTGATAACTGCATCCCAATGCCACTGATTTCCTTTGTAATAATAATCCTATGTGCGTTGCATTCTGAACTTTAAAATGCTACTCCACGAACTCCCTGGCTGCCCAGTGGTTAGGACTCTGTGCTTTCACTGCCGAGGGCCTGAGTTCAATCACTGGTGGCAGAACTAAGGTCTTATAAGCTGTGCAGTGCGCCAGAAATTTAAAAAAATAAAAACTCCATCCTGGGAAGGGAGCCAAAGGCTTCACCAGACGCCAAGGGTATGGCACAGAAATAGTTAAGAGCCCCCAGCTCCTGGAGTGACGCCCACCCCCTTGAAGAGCAGCCTGGCCTCCCTGCTGTGGACACAGGGAGGCACCTCCGGCTACCTGGCCCAGCTCCTGACAAATAAACAGGCACAACTGCCCTGAGTGCAGGCAGGGGATGGCCGGAATGACACTGGGGCCCAAGGAGCCCCGGTATCACTGGGTTTAGGCAAGCAAGGGAAAGTCAGAGCACAAAGCCGGGGGACCTCTACCCCAGGGCCTGGCAAGGGTCTGCAAGAAGATTAACCAAGGAGCGAAGGGTCTCCAGCCTGTATCCTCATCACCCACCCAACCCCACCCACACCACCCGCCTCACCCCCAGCCTCACCCCACTCCAAACATGGCTTCCGCCTGCTCCCCAATGCGGTCCAGGTTCATGTTGGCGGCTGCAGGGAGTAAGAGGGGGCAGATGGAGGAGGGAGGCTGTCCGCATGCAGGACAACGGGGAGCACGGGGAGAGGGAGCAGGGTGACGCCAAGACCTCCCGTGCCTCCACATTGGCTGGGCGGCCGCCCGCCGCTCTCCCTGCCTCTCCTGGGGGTGGAGGCGGAACCACCCAGGGCAGGGACCCGTGGGGCAGCCCACAGACCTGCAGGCGCGAGCAGGGATCCTGGCTGGGGGAGCAGGCCTGGCTCAGCCTCTCACTGACGATGGTCGTGGGCAAGCCCCTGCCTCCCGGGGGCCCCAGGCTCCCCATTTAGGAACTGGAGGGGATGACCCCTGCCCTGCTCCCTCTCTGGGACGGTAAGTGGGACAACAGGGAGGAAGGGCCCTTGCAGCCTGGGAAACGAGGGAAGGGTAGGGGCGCTGGCCAGAGGCAGCCCCAGACCGCAGCCCCTCGTGGTGCATCAAGTCACCCAGCCTCGGCCGGAAGCTGGGGTGAAGGGAGGGGCGGGGCTCACTGGTGGAGTCGAAGGCAGGGGCCGTGCCATCGGCCCCACTGTCCTGCATGGGAAACACCTCCACAAACTCCTTCTTGAAGACAGACAGCAGGTAGGAGATGCGGTAATCCAGGCGGACGTTGAGGATGAACTGGAGAAGGGGGGAGGATGGGGTGAGGACAGGTCTGAGACCAAGCTCGTGGCAGGAGTGAGGGGCCACCCCGGACGAGCCCTGGCGCTGGGAAGGCCCCGCACGGAAGCATGGGACTCCGTGGGCCATCACAACCAGGGCAGCGAGACCCCTCTCCCCTGGGAATGCAAGCTGGCGCAGGCGCATGGAGGACTGTCTGGAGGGTCCTCAGAAAGCTACAAACAGAGCTGCCATACGGTACAGCAATCGCACTCCTGGGGATGCACCCGGACACAACTGCAATTCAGAAAGATGCAGGCGCCTCTGTGTTCACAGCGGCACTATTCACAGCAGCCAAGACAAGGAGGCAACCTGAAGGCCGATCAACAGAGGGACGGATAAAGAAGATGTGGGTGTGTGTGTGGGTGTGTGTGTGATGGAGTACTGAAGCGAAATCGCTCAGTCGTGTCCGACTCTTTGCGACCCCATGGGCAGTAGCCTGCACCAGGCTCCTCCGTCCATGGGGTTTTCTAGGCAAGAGTACTGGAGGGGGTTGCCATCTCCTTCTCCAGGGAATCTCCCTGACCCAGGGATCGGACCCAGGTCTCCCACACTGATAGACAGACGCTTTACCGTCTGAGCCACCAGGGGACCGACTCAGCCATAAAAAAGAATGAAACGATGCCATCTGCAGCAACATGGATGGATGGAGATAGAGATCATCATAATAAATGAAGAAACTCAAGCAGACAAATACCATATAATACCACTTAACTGTGGAAATTAAAAAACACAAAGGAACCTACCTATGAGACAGAAACACTCTCACAGACAGAACAGACTTGTGGTTGCCAGGGGGAGGGGAAGTGGGGGAGGGAGCGAGTGGCAGTTTGGGGTTGCACATTATATTATATGTAACGTAATATTGTGTTATATAATACATATTAAATGTATATTATATATTACATTATATGTAATATAATTACATGTAACATATGATGAAATATAATAGATGTAGATAATATATTATATACGTATATAATATATGGCAAACTATTATGTGTAGAACGGACGAACAACAAGGTCCTACTATATTGCATAGGGAACTACATTTACTATCTTGTGATAAGCCATAGTAGAAAAATATATAAAAAGAATGTATATATGTACATATAACGGAATCATTTTGCTGCACAGCAGGAATTAATAACATTATAAATCAACTATACTTCACTAAAACATATAAAGACTCCTCCTCCCAGGGAGGTCCAGGGCACCTGTCCCCGGCTCCTGCCCCACTGGTGGGGGTGGTACCTCCTCTCAGAACAAGGCAGACACCCCCCATCCCGGCCCACTCAGGCACTCCTTCCCAGGCTGGACGTGGACAGGGACAGGAAGGACGCTCCCCAGATCCAGAGGACTGCGGTCCTCCCACCCCACTGTGTCAGACAGACCCTGGGCTTCCCAGGAGCCAAGGAATGTAGGGGAGCAGGGGAGGCCACTGCAGGGTGGGCTGACGACACAAGTTTCAGGCTCCTCTGCTGCCTCTGTCCTCCGTGTCGAGGGGCACAGAGCCTCAGGCCACGCCCAGGACTCAGATCTGATAGCCCCCAGCCCCCGAAACGAGTCAGAGGCCCCCTTTTCTGACTCTCCTAAGCAGACCCTGCCCAGACGGGGTCCCCAGGAAGGGCACATCACCCTTCCCACCCCCTGGTGGCAGCACAGCAAAAGCAAGGGTCCTTCTCCCTCCTCAGGACCCGTCAGCCCCTTCCCCAAGTGCTGCTGGGGGCCTCAGACCAAGAAGAAGGCTGACTGTGTCCACCCCACCAGGAAATGGTCTCTCAAACCTCTAGCTCTGCCTCAAAGTCTGTGTGACTGCAGGAAAGTTCTTTCCCCACTTCCCTTTCCCTGTCTGTATGAAGAGGGGACACAGCCAGACCTCGGTGCATACCAGGACCACCAGGAGGGCCTCTCACCACACAGACTGCGGGCCCGGCCTCCGGCATCTCTCATCCATAAATCTCGGGCAGGGCCCAAGAACCTGCACTTCTAAGTCCCCAGGTGAGGCTGATGCTGCCAGCCAGCAGACCACACTTTGAGAATCACTGGGCTAAACGGCTCCGTGTGGAGCCTCCCAGCACGAGATGCTGTGCTCTGAGGGGCTCACCTCACCAACCCACCCGGACCTGCTCCCCGCCCCCCAGCCTCTTCCCAACACGCCCCACCACACTCCTGGCCCTGCCACCTGCAGTATTTCCAGGATCTTCAGCTTGGTCTCCATCACCACAATGTCCTCATTCTCCTCGAACTTGCTCCTGTCCAACGGCTCAGGGGCCCCAGCACCAGCAGGCAAGCTGGGGCCACCAAAGACAGACTGCTTGCGGTTCAGCACCATGGTGGACATCATGTGCCCCACACCCTGGATGGACCGCCGCACATTCTTGCCTGTGGGGCGGGGAGCAGGAACGGGGTCACGGAGGGTGCATGACAGGGGCACTTGGTCTACCTCTGTCTCTGTCATCTGCAGGGCAAAGCCACCCTAAGGCAGGGGCAGGGGTAACCTAGGAAGACTTCCTGGAGGAGGTAAGCTATCCCAAATCTGCGAAAAGGAGGGAGGGCTGAGCAAAGGTGAATCGTGTGGGGAGATCAGTGAGAATCCTCCGGTGGAAAATCACAAGAGCTGTTACAGAGCACGAGGGATCAAGGGACAATGTGTGGACAGCGCTAAAGCCTGGGCTCAGTCTCCACGCACTTTTTGTTTAGATGAGTTTATGTCCCCCTGACAGCAAGGCTGTGTCTCCTCTCAGATGGCTGTTCCTGGATAACAGGGTGCGTCTCCCCATCTGACCCGGAGCTCCCCAGGCAGGGCCTTATTATCTCCCTCAAGACCAGAATGTTGGAAGGCAACTCGCCCAGACCCCACAGCGCTTGCTCAGAGGAGGGGTCTCTCTGGCCCAGCCAAGGCTGGAGGAGACAGGGAGCCAAGACGCCCCCTGGCAGCAGAGCCAGGAGGCAGGATGCCCAGGAAGGTGAATGGGAAAGGGCTTCCGTTGCTCAGGGGGGGCCGCTGAGCGCAGGGGAGCGAGGCCTCACCGCCTGGGTCTTCGTAGGCCTGCACGCAGTCGATGATGCCCAGCAGAGTGCGAGTGAGCCGCAGCAGCTCGCTGAAGCTGTAGAAGCCGAAATAGATGAGGTTGTGCGCCAGGCTGACCACCTGCGGAGAGGGGGCGGGACCGAGGCCCGCGTGAGCCCAAGGCCTGCGTGAGCCCAAAGCAGTGATTGGTGGGACCTCGCAAGGGGCGTGGCCTCCTGGGGGCGGGGCCTGCTCGGGCAAGCAGGGCTCAGCCGGTATAACCGAGGGTCCTGTCAGGGCTGGGATGACACGGAGCTAAGGGTTCCAGATCAGCGCCGCCTGACCCCAAAGAGTTACCAAGGAAGACCTGCCTGCAGAGGAGGTTACTGTGGGGAGGACCGGGCAGAAATGCAGGAAGCAGGGGCTAGGGGCTCCTGCCTGCGACCCAGCCCTGCGCTGATGACAGAAGCCTCCCTCCCGGGGAGTCCCAGCGGTCTACACGGTCTCCCCGCCCTGACAAGAACCCTGAGAGAAGTTATGTTAAGGATCGCACCGCCCACCCCAGGGGGGACCACGCCAGCATCCCGCGAGCCCCAGCCCACCTCAAAGGTGAGCTTGTTCTTCTCCTCGTTGGCGAAGGGCACGGCCTCGCTGACCACGTTGTTGAGGTAGTCCTCCACGAACTCCATGGTGCTGGCAAACTTGTTCTTCTTGTCGTCTCGGGAGGCGTTGAGGTTGGAATCGTAGCTGGAGGAGGTGGAGGTGGCCAGGCATGAGGGTCCCTGGGGTCTGCCCACTCCAGCCGGGCCCTGCCCGCCCTCCTCCACCCAGCTCACTCCTTGATGGTGATGGCCGTGGGGATCTCAGTCCAGAGGCGGGCGAACTTGACAGGCGTGACCAGCTCCTGGGGGTCGCGGTCCACGTGCACGTGGAGCATCAGGTGGCAGAAGGAGGCACGCAGGTCAAAGGGCAGCATCTCGTCCGCCATGCACAGGAAGATGAGGTCGACGCCCAGCTGCTGGGAGATCTCGTCGATGGCCAGGTACTGCCGGTCCAGGCACATGCGGGCGAAGAGCTTCAGCTGGTACCTACAGGGCAAGGAGGACGGTGAGGACGTGGCAAGTGGGCTCTCAAGGGCTTCTAGCACACGCCTGGGCACTAATGGTAAAGAACCCATTTGCCAATGCAAGAGTTATAAAGGGACGAGGGTTCAATCCCTGGGTAGGGAAGACCCCCTGGAGAAGGACATGGCAACCCACTCCAGTACTCCTGCCTGGAGAATCCGATGGACAGAGGGGCCTGGTGGGCTATAGGGTCACAGAGTCAGACACGTCTGAAAGTGACTTAGCACACATGCACACCTGTCCCCCTAACTTTACAATGTGGGTAATGACGGGCCCTGCCTCTCAGGGTTGTTGTGAGGCTGAACTGAGTGATCGGGTGAAGTGTTCTGACCAGTGCTGGGGACACAGTGAGCATCTGATGAGTGTTACCTAGTGTTCTTATTTTTAAAATGTGGATGTTGGGAAAGGGCTGTGGGTCTCTTTCAGGCCACTGTGCTGAGCCTGTCCTCAGGCCAACAAGGGCTCCTCGGGCCGCTCAGTCACGCTGATTTGGCCTCACGGGTGGAGGAGAAGGCAGGAGCACCCGCAGAAGCCACTGGGGCTCGTCCAGGGCAGGGCCCGACCGAGCCGGCTGGGGGGACCCCGGGCACCTGTAATAGCTGAGCACGTTCTCATCGTGGGCGTTGCCGGCCCGCGCCTCCTGAGCCAGCTGCCGGACGCTCTTCTCATGGTGCTCGTTGTTCTTGTCAGTCCACGTGAGCCACACTTCCTCTTCTGAGTACTCGATGCTCAGGTACTCGTGGGACTGCGCCATCTCCTTCACGGGCCGAAGCCTGTGGACGCGCGGCACCATCAATCGGAGCGGGGCCCGGAGCCCTCCCGCTCAAGCACCGCAGCCACACCGGCCTCCCCTCCCGGAGCTGGGCTGAGGGCCGGCCAGCTCCCAGGCGGCCTCCCCTGCGGGAACGACCTCCAGCTCAGGACCCCAGACAGACCACGAGCTTCGGGAAGGCCGGGGCCTTGGCTCCCTCTCCTCTGTGGCCCCGCCCTCCCCCACACCGTGCCAGGCACTGAGCTGGGCACACAGCAGGCTCTGGGTTGTCTGCAGAGAGCAGGGCGCCTGTTCCAGCCTGAAGCCGACCAGCGCCCCAGCTCTAAGGCGGCCGGGGAGCCGGGCAGGGGGAGCCCTGGGAAGACTGAATCGCGGGCAGGAGACGGTGCAGCCAGCTCACTCGGTCTGGATGAGAATGTCGCTGTTCTTGGGGTCCAGCACACACTTGCAGATGAGCTCCTGGGTGACGGGGATGGCGATGTGATTGGACACACACAGGTCAGACAGGTAGTCCAGGAACCTGGGGTGACAGCAGGGAGGGGCTCAGAGGCGGGCCCCTGGAGGGGCAAAGCCCTGCCCCCTCCGCCTCCCCAGCTGGCAGCACCAGCTCCCCGGTGCCTGCAGTTTACTGCTCCTCCTCCCTTCCCAGAGCTCAGAGCTGGGGCTGTGGACTCCCCCGGCAGAGGGACAGCCCGCGGGCATCACCCTGGGGCTAACTGCTGAGGGGCAGAGAAAAGGACGCCCAGGGGAGGAGCAATATTCAAACTATTCAACTGCTTCACTGTGGGCACTGACTCGCCTGCTGGAAAAGGTCCTGGGGGCCTCCTACTGTACCGGAGTCAACATTCTTACTGTTAAACTGGGCCAAATTTGGGAGGGGACTCAGTGAGGGGCTGGGGGGACCAGGGCCTCAGAGAGGGGGCAGTTTACCAACAAGTGCAAAAGGATTCATTTCAAGACTTAACAGCCAGCGTCAGCGGCTCTCTTCCCCAGGCAGTGCTGGGAGCAGGGAGGGGTGGTGGGCTGGGGCGGCGAGGGGCCCACCTGGGCTCCCGGCTCTCCCGCACCAGGCTGACAAAGGTCTCCACCTCTGTTCTGGTGATGTGCTTCTCCAGGAGCTTGCGGTTGTTGCGCAGCAGGGCGGTGATGGTGTCTTCAGCCAGGATGTCATAGCCAATCTGGGACTGCATCATCCCGAACTGCTTGGCGATGTGCTCCTAGGGGCAGCCAGGTTAAGCGCCACAGGCAGCCCGCTCTGCTCCAGGACGCTGCCTCCCGGGCCCCCAGACCCTAGGAAGCTAAGGGGTCTAGGAGAGGACACCAGCCCCAGGCCGAGGGTGGGTTCATGTACCATAGATATTTAGCTCCCATCTAGCTCCGTGCCAGAGTGAAACCCCCACAACGGAGGGACCCTGTTTGTTAGCAGACCAACTACATGACTGGTGGGGCCCGGTGAAAATGAGATAGTAGACTCTTCCCAGAAACAAACCCACACACCTATGGTCAATTAATATTCAACAAAGGAGGCAGAATATACAACAGAAAGTCTCTTCAGCAAGTGTCATTGGGAAAGCTGGACAGCCATATGTAAATCAATGACCTTAGAACACACCATCTCACCAAAAATAAGCTTAAAATGGCTTTAAAACTTTAAGATACAACACCATAAAATTCCTAGAAGAGATCACAGGCAAAACATTCTCTGACAAACTGTACCAGTGTTTTCTTAAGTCAGTCTCCAAAGGCAATAAAAATGAAAACAAAAACAAACAAACGGGACCTAATCAGACTTACAAACTTTTGCACAGCAAAGGAAATCATAAGCAAAATGAAAAGACAACCTACAGAATGGGAGAAAACATTTGTAAACGATGTACCTGACAAGGGCTTAACTTCCAAAATATACAAATAGCTTACACAACTCAACAACAAAAAACGAACCCGATCAAAAAACGGACAGACCTACCTAAACAGACAACTCTCTAAAGAAATACAAATGACCAATAGGTACATGAAAAGGTGCCCAATATCACTAATCATTAGAGAAATGCAAATCAAAACTATTAATACAATGAGGTACCTCCTCACACCAGTCAGAATGGCCATCATTAAAAAGTCTACAAACAACAGATGCTGGAGAGGGTATGGGAGAAAGCGGACTCTGCCACATTGTAAGTGGGAATGTAGGTGGTGCAGCCACTATGGAAAATAGCACAGAAGTTCTTAGGAAAACTAAAATAGAATTACCATATGATCCAAGAATCCTACCCCTGGGCACATATTCAGACAAAACTATAACTAAAAAAGATACATTCACCCCTGTGTTCACAGCAGCACTTATTTACAACAGCCAAGACACGCTGCCGCCACCGCCGCCGCCAAGTCGCTTCAGTCGTGTCCGACTCTGTGCGACCCCATAGACAGCAGCCCACCAGGCTCCCCCGTCCCTGGGATTCTCCAGGCAAGAACACTGGAGTGGGTTGCCATCTTCTTCTCCAAACCCACGGATCAGACCCGTGTCTCCTGCACTGGCAGGCAGATTCTTTACCACTGAGCCACCAGGGAAACCCCACCGTGGAATACTATTCAGCCATTAAAAAATAATAATAATACCACCATTTAGAGCAACAGAAATTATCATACTAAGGGAAATTAAGAGGAGAAAGATAAACACCATATGATATTACTTATATGTGGAATCTAAACTATGACACAAATGAACTCATCCATGAAACAAACAGGCTCACGGAGAACAGGCTGCTGGGTGCCGGGGGAGGGGAGGGGCTGGGGGAGGGAGGGGGGATGCTGGGGTTAGCGGATGTGAGCTTGCGTACATAGAATGCATTAACAGTAAGATCCTAATGGACAGCACAGAGAACTCCGTTCAATACCCTATGACAAAGCATAGTAGAAAAGAATAGTTTAAAAAGGAACATAGCTATAACTGAAACACAGATGTATGACAGTAATTAAAAACATTATAAATCAACTCTACTTCAGTGAATTCAACTAGAGGTAATTTTTTTTTTTTTTTTTAAGAAAAGAAATAGCAGGATTCTTATTCAAACATTAAGACTCTCAAGACAGCCATCGTGGAACATTAAACCCAGTGTGAGGTCCCTCAAAGGACAGAGCCAGGCTGTGTGCCGTGAGGACCGGCCTGCAGTCCGATCCCCTTGAGACAGCGCCTGGCACGGCGGGGGTGCGCCTTGGGGAGCACAGCGGGGTGCGCCTTGGGGAGCACAGCGGGGTACGCCTTGGGGAGCACGTGCAGGGTGCGCCCTGGGGAGCACGGCGGGGTGAAGGAGGGCGGGGTGAAGGAGAGCGGGAGCCGGCCGGCGGGCAGGGGCAGCAGGCCGGGCGGCACCCACCTGGTTCTTGCGGTAGTCCTCCTGCGAATGGCGCAGCACGCGGTAGCACAGGCGGAACATGTGCTGGTAGGGCGCGTTCTTCTGGTCCGACAGCTCCTCCAGCCGCACCAGGGGGCCCTCGCCCCCCTTATCGCGGAAGGGGGCCTTCAGAATGCCGAAGATCTGGAGAGCACGGAGAGTCAGGAAGACGCCCCACATCTGCCCGAAACCCTCATTACCCTCAGCCTCACGCTGACCCTGCCTCAGGCCACCCTGACATTAACCCCCAGCTGGTTCTCAGCTGCACATGGCCCCAGCCCACCCCTCACCCGCTCCCCTCTCCTGGCTGGAGTCCTCAGGACACTGGCCTCGGCTGGCCCCTCCCCACCACGAATCCCAGTCTCAACTCAGGTCCCAGGCCTGGCTCAGCCTCTGCGGGGAGAGCTGAGGGTGGCTGCAGCTCAGGGGTCTGAGGCTAAGAGAAAAGGCAGGCCAAAGCAGAGTGGCCAGAGTTTAAAGGGGCAGATGCAGGCCTGCCCTATCCAAACACAAGTTTAACTCGGGGACTGGGTTTGGGTGAAGAACTGTCATAGAACGGCAAGCAAAGAGCCGGAATCACACGGGATGAGAAATCCTTAGTTGGATCCTGATTCCCCCCAAAAAAACGAGCTTTAAGCAGGCATTTGGGGAAAGGCCCAGAACGCTGGTCTGGATGGGGTGTTGTCGCTAGCTTCCTTAGGTGTGGTCAGGAGACTGCTTACAGAGAACGATGCTTTTTCCCTTAGGAGATGCAGACTGAAGCGTTTAGAGGTGAGGTGCACCCTCCTTTGAGATGCGTGGACACAGGGGCGATGTGGAGATGGAGAGTTACAGAAAGCCAGACTGGCAAAATGGTAACGAGTGCGTGTTCACTGTACTCTTCTTTCAATACTTGCTCAACATTTGAAATTTTTCATAATAAAAATTTGGGGGAAAAAAATTGTTTAAAGCACAAGTTCTCACTCTGACATCTGCATGAAAATCCTAGCCCTACTGCTTCCAAGCTGTGGACTCGGTCAAGTGACTCCAACCTCTGCATGCCTCGAGGGTGAAATGAGGATAATAATTAATGAGACTTCCCCTGGGTCGGGAGGATTAAATGAGGTGACGGGCACTAAGGACGGAGCCTGGCACACAGTAACAGTGCAGGAAGTACTTATTTTAAGAGGTGATGAGACCAACCGCATCTCAGATTTTTAAAAAAATAATTTTTAAAAAATGTTTAAAGAAGTGATGAGAAAACAGCAGGGAGATCACAGCTCAGCTGGAGAGGTGAAAAGGCAAGCTCATGTCAAAAAGGTGAGCCTTCCCTCATGGCTCGGCAATAAAAAAATCCGTCTGCCAATGGAGGAGACACGGGTTCGATCCTGATTTGGAAGACCCCACATGCCATGGGGCATCTAAGCCCGTGAGCCACAGCTACTGAGCCTGTGCTCTAGACGCCGGGAGCCACATCGGCAGCAGCTCGTACGCCCTGGAGCCCGTGCTCCGCACCAAGGGAAGCCACCCCAAGGAGAAGCCAGAGACAGCCCAGGAGCAGCAACAAAGACCCAGCACAGCCAAAAATAAAGAGAACACATATATATACTAAAAAAAAAAACAGAAGACGTCCTGCTCGCTGGCCACGGGCCCGCCCCGAGGCCCGCCCAGCCCCAGGTGTGCGCGGCCACCTGTTTGAGGATATTCTGCTCTCGCATCAGCTTCTGCCGCTCGCGGTTGGGCTTGGTGACCATGATGTCCAGCACGTTCTGCCCATTGTTGGGGACATCACTGACGAAAAACACCAGGTCCTCCAGCAGCTGGATAACAAACCTTCACAAAGGGATGCCAGGTGAGGAGTGTGAAGGGCTGACCCTGGGCACCCCGAGGACCCCCTCACCTGCCCCCAGCGGCAACCAGCCCTTCGCCACAGCCAGCCCTGCTGTCATAGCACACAGCCTGACACCTGCCTTCCACTTCTCTCCCAGCCTCACCCTGAGCTGCTCTCCACATACACCCCTGCCCCCATCCACCCTGGATTCCAAAGTGCCCTCTAGACAGAGAATCCCAGGATACTCCGACCTGGACAAAAACCAGTAGGGCACACGTGGGGTGTCTGATGTGAAGGGCTCTCTCTGCATTTCCATCCTGCCTTCCACTTACTAGCTGTGTGACCACGGACAAGTCTCCAAACCTCTCTGCGCCTCAATCCCATCATGAGTGAAACAGGGGTAATGATGACTCCATCACAGAGCCAGTTCTTGGAGTATGCGAGCGGTGAGCCTGGGGCCCAAAGTCAGCCAGGGCTCGGCAGGGACTAGTCCCCGCCTGTCACCCCGTTAGCCTGTCCGGCTTCTGCTTTGACGCCTTCGTCCACGAGACACCGACCCCAGGAGGACAAAGGCTCTCAGGGAGCCCCTGGAACCCTGCCCCTGCGGCCCACCTGCGGTCATTCTGGCTGATGAAGCCCTCGTGCAGCTTCTCCACGGCGCTGGCCAGCATGGAGCTGGCGTCGTTGGCGAAGTCCAGGTCTCGGATCTCGGACACAGGAACCGACACGATGGCGAAGGCCTCCTTGTCCTCCTTGGTGGGGCAGGTGCCCAGCTGCAGGGACACAGGTCAGCAGGGCCTCCAGGGACCAACGTGGGCCCCAGCCCAGCCCCCAGTCCTCAGGGCCCACACCATGAGTCGGATGGGCCGCTCCTCCTCGACGTCGATGGGCACGTTGGTACTCTGGATCCATGTGTTGGTGCAGAGGTGCCGCAGCCGGACGTAAGAGTTCCTGCGGGCGGGTCGGGGCCGAGCACAGAGAGCACGTCGCAGCACCTCCCAGCCATCTGCCGGCTCTAACCCCCGCAGCCCTGCATCTTCCTCCTGCCTCCACAGCCAGTGGCCGTGGGCCAGGGGTTCCTGTCCCCCCCAGGTGAGGAGCCAGAGGAGAGAAACCCCAGGCCATGCGCTAACTGCTGTGAGTTCCCACGCCCTCACACCTCGCCCACTCTCCCCAGACCCCACGCGCTCCGAGAGCCCAGGCGTGCATGCAAGCTCGGGACCCAAATTCATTTGGACAAATGAGGTTATTTACACTATTTATCCCGTTCAGTGTCAACATGCCTGCGTCTCACGTCAGAAATAGTCATGTCTTTCATTGTGAAACACAACTACCTTTCAGAAATGAAAAACAATCTGAACCTCCAAGTACATCTGGCCTCAAGATGCAGATAAGGGATTAGGTAATCCTCCCATCAGCCCTTTGATGGGTAACTCGATAATCCCACTACACAGGTGAGGATGTCGAGGCCAAGTGACCGAGTCAGCTGCCTGGGATCAATGTTAAAGCCTGACTGGCACCCAGGAAGCTTCCTGATGTTCCATCCTAAACTCTCCAGGTTGGAAGGCCTTAAAGGTTAGGGAGTCCATCCCCTGCACCCAGTGTGTCCTGAGCCCCAGGCCAACTGGCTGTAAAGAACACTGGAGAGAAGGGGGCACCCAGGGTGCAGGGCCCACGGCCCAGCACATGCCGAGTTCGGCGATGCCTCTGGATCTCCAGAGGGATGGGTCATGGAAGGAAGGACAGAGGAGCAGGGGGTACTGGGGGTCCGGATACCAGCCCAGGCAACCCCCCCAACCCCAGGCCCACAGCGCCCACCCACCGGGGCACGAAGGAGTCGGTCTTCTGCAGCGTGGTGGGGTCCAGCTCGAAGAGGGAAGCGATGTCGCTGCCGTGGGGCACAGCCACCAGGCGGTACTTGATCTTCTCCCCAACGTTCCGGCGACCTGAGCGGCCCTGCACGCCCTGGGGGTGGGCACCCTGACTCAGGCAGGAGCTCTTCCCTCCTCTCGGGCCCCCCGAAACCACTCAGGATCCCACCCGAGAGGCCTTCTCCCTCCAGCCCGCTTCCCAGGGTCTCGTGGCCTCCCCCACCCCGGAGCTGCACACGCTCACCCTTCCCAGGCCCCCAAACTGTCCCCGGTACTCACCGTGCTGGCTGCCTTGGGATCAGAGGCGTCACCCTTGTAACTGGGGTTCTCCTGCTCAGAGATTCAAGATGGGGAGCTATCCACATGATTCCCGCTCCAAAACGACCCTGGGTTGGGACAGGCAGCCCCTACCCTCCAGGGGTGCCCAGCCCGGCCCCAGGACTCATGCCAGCCCTGGAGGACACACCCACAAGATCACTGCCCTCCCCAGACCCACAGTTGGACGGACGGACACACCCACACACACATACACATCCCGACACACACAAGCCTGTGCGTCATGGACAAAGACAGATGTGCAATGCTAAGTTCCACCAGGGCTGGGAGTCGAGCTCACTGCTGTAGCCCCAGGGCCTAGAACAGCTGCTAGCACAGAGCAGAAACATCATCATACCCGTGAGACTTATCATCACCCGAGCATGACTACAAATACGGGTTAAATAGATAAATAAGCACAAATACACCAGGGTCCACAGACATGTGAGTCTGCGTGCAGGCGTGTGCCAGGCACACATGCTCGTGCTTGCCAGGCTGGGGCTCCCAGGATGCCCTCTGCCTCCCCACCCACCTCAGCAGCCAGGTAGTTGCCGGTGGCCAGGTGCTTGAAGCGGTAGAGGCCGTTCCAGTGGCCAGCTCCTCCACGGCACGGGTCGTGGTGGACCACCTGGGTGGGGCAGGAAGAAACGCGTGGGAGGAACACTGCAGGCCCAGAGGGCTCTGGGAGGGTAGCTCTGCGATCCTCTCTGGCCTATTGGCTACGGAGGGGCTCAGAGGAGACAGATGCTGTGTTTGCGTGTGTGGGGGGGTGACCTCCTACCCGGCAGGGGTGGGGAGCCCAGGGCCGGAAGCGGGGCTCTGACCTCCACCTCCCAGAGGGCGTTGGAGCTGGTGGCCGACGTGGCGGACTGGCGCAGCGTGGTGCGAAGGAACACCTGCAGCTTGCCCCTGTACTCGTCACACGTCAGGAACTTCTCCTGCTCCGCGTGGAACAGCCGCACCACGTCTCCCTGCAGGCGGGCCGTGGGCTCAGGGTGGCCGGAGACCCTCCCGGCAGATGAGCCCCCCATCTCAGACGCCTTCCAGAGCCAGCAGGCACATGGAGCCCCCGCCCACGCCCGCAGAGGGCGGCCACGGGCAGGGGAAACCCGGTGTGTTCAAGCGCCTGCCATGGCAGGCACAGGCCCTGACCGGGCAGCCTGGCGTCCTTGCCGGAGAGGGCATGGGGCGGAGGGTAGGGGGCCTGGCTTGAACTGTGGAGAGGCATGGGTGAGGGGAGAGAGCGCTCAGAGGATTGCGCCCACGGCCCCTTCCCAGAAAACAAAGTGAGCTCAGCCAAGACTGGGAGCGGATGGAGCAGGGGTTTCAAGCCCAGGGATGGAGAAGAGGCCAGCCGGGGCGGCTGGGGACGGCCCTGCGGGGTGGGGGGGCTGGGAGGGGTGGGGAGCCAGAGAAGAGGGTGCATGGGGCAGGGGCCGGACAGGGAGCAGAGCCGGGTGCCCGGCAGGTGGATGCAGGGGGGCGGGGAGCCGGGAATGGGCGGGACGGCAGGGGAAGGGGTGTTCCCAGTTCTTACCCCTTTTAGCACCTCCTCCAGGTGGTCTCGGAACTGCATGAACAGGTTGATCTTCCAGCTGGTGTTGCAGTTCACAGAGTTGACCTGGGGAAGCACGCAGAGACCCATGAGGCTGGGCAGGCCCCCAGCCCCCCGGAGTAGGCAGGGCTTAAGGCCCAGAGCAGGTGAGGGGAGACCAGCCCAGCGCCCATTAATGAGCATAGGGAGGGGGTGTCTGCCCCTAGCCAGGGCCCCCAGACCCCAGCCCAGCTGCCCTGGGGCAGCTGCCCTGTGGGCTGGAGAATGTGGGCAGACGCTGGGAGACAGGAAGGGGGTCAGGGAGGCCCACCCAGGCCCTCCAGCGGTAGACAGGACCAGAGGGAGCAACCCTGTGGGGAGGGAATGTGTAGACACTCCTCCACTGCAGCGTCAGCCCAACGAGACTACCAACTAGGCTCCCCGGACTCTCTAATCTACAGAAATTAATAAGAGGCCAGACAACCAGTTCAGACAAGGCTTTAGCAGGATTCATGCTGCAGCCCTAGGGAGCAAAAACAAGCCCCAGATGCCCTGCTAGCTCGTCTTATAAAGGGTGAGAGTGGGGGTGGATCCATGGGCTGGGCCAGAGGCGTGGCTTAGGCGGCCTGCCGCCCCCTCACTGGTGCCCTGTGCAGCAATCACGCCCAGTACCTGGCTTTCGCTCCCAGTATCTCAGAAATAGCCGTTGGTTTTTGGCCTTTTTGCATCCTACTGTTTCTAACTGCCCCCACTGTGAATGCGTGCTGTTACGCTTAATCTCATAGTTTCTTTGGATTTTGTTGCTCAAGAGACGTTTGGCCAGGTGCAGGCCCTCCTGCACCTACCTCAGCCCACCTCTCTCTCCCCTTCCCCACTCACCTCCTTGCAGCCGGCATTGTCGCTGAGCTCGTAATTGCTGGCGTGCAGAGGCTGCCCGGCGTTGACGGGATTCAGGATCACCTTGTCCCCCACAACCACCTACGGGGACCAACGGAGCAGGGTGAGGGTGCAGAGGGCGGGGTCCCCAGGCTTTTCTCTGGTTACTCTGCTCCCTGAGAAACGGGCCTGGGTTCGTGCAGCCCCCCCGCCAAGGACCCTGCAGAATGTCCCCGGGAGCTGCGGCCTGTGCCCTCCAGCAGGTCCCTCCCCCTAGGCCATCCTCACGTTGTCCCCGTTGCTCCGCAGCTTCCAGAAGGGCTGGATGAAGAGCCAGGAGCCCTCGTTGCCTGTGGCGTCCAGCGTCACCCTCATGGCGTTCTTCTCCAGCAGGGCCGGCAGCCGCTTGTTGACGGTCAGGTACTTGTTACTCTTCATGTGCAGGAGCTGGGGGGCAGGGCGGGAGTGAGGTCACCCCAGGAGGCCAGCCCATCAGAGCAGGGGGTGCACAGGACCCTTGGACACACAAGACACAAACACGACCACACACACACTCACACCACACCCAGTCTGGCACCCAGGTGATCACACAAAAAAGCGCTGCTCTAGACAGCGTACTCATATTAGCTCCCGTAACCCTGTAACAGCTGGAGAAGAGTATTTACTGTCGCTGGCCTGATCGTCAGATGGGGAAAAGAGAGGTCCAGGGAAGGGAGGCAACTCGCCCAGGCCACAGAAGCACGACGTGAGCCTGGCCCCCAGGGCTCCAGGCCCTGCGCTGTGACCCCCGTGCTGAACACACACACACCCGTGGACACGGCTCACAAGCACCGTGCACACGCAGAGGCGGCGGGCAGTCGTCCCGCGGGCCGGCCAGGCGGTGCCCTCAGCCCGCTCCCGCCCGCCCCGCACCTGGATGACGCTGCCGTACTTGACGACATCCCCGTGCACCCTCTTGTTCTCCGTGTCGTTCTGCTTCTGCTCCATCTGGGCCGCGTGCTGCACAGACACACGCCGCGCTGGAGGGCGGGCCCTGGGCCTGGAGGGGCGCGACCCCCCTCACCCACAGGCCCTGCCCCTGCACCCAGTGGCCCCCCCTCCCGCCCGCCCCGGGCCATCTGCCCTGTTCCTCCCACCGCTATGGGAGAATGAGGCTCAGAGTGCAGAGGGGCCGCCTGGGAACCCAGCAGGCAGCCCGGGGCCCTAGGTCCCTCCTCTCTGCCCGCTTCCCACCACCTCACTCTGGTGGGGGCCAGCCAACAGACCCCTGAGCCCCCGACAGCCCCAACACCCCCAGCAGATAACCTAAGGCTGGGCCTCCTCCCCCGTCACACCAGAGTCCTGGGGCCCCGACTCAGAGCCCCTGGCCCAGCCCCGCGGGTGTGCTGGGCACCACATCCTCCTCCTCACTCCTCTGCAACACTCCCTCCCCAGCACCGTGCGTGCCCAGCCCACTGCCTCCAGGGAGCCTTCCCTGGCGGGGAAGGATCCAACTCTGAAGGATCCAGCTCCGGTCCTCCAGGATTTGCTTGCCTCCCATTAAGGACGCCTTTGTAGGCTCTTCTGTCCCATTAGCCTGGAAACTGCCTGAGGATACACTGTGCCTCCTCCATCAGATTGGGGGGCGGGGGGGTGGGGGGTCCTGCTGGTGTTGGGGGGCGCTCTCTCCTCCATCAGACCAGCTCTCCTTAAAGCAGCGGTCCCTCTGCCCCTCCATCTCCTCAGTCCCGTTATCCGGGCCTCAGGCCTGGAGCTGCTGGGAGGGTGGCTGAGGGGGCGCCGTGCCAGGCACCACAAACTGACTTTGCACAAACCTCAGCGCCTGGCTGTGTGAGCACATGTGGCGCTGAGGATCTGCACACGCGTGAATGCCCCACCCCCTGCCAGACCCACAGCCCAGCCTGGGCCTGCAGCGGCAGCAGGGAAGAAGCTCACGACAGCCCCCAGCGGGGGTGAAGATGGTCTCCGGCAAAACAGAGCTCAGCAGCCCACACCCAGCCCCCTCTTTCCAGCGCGGCTCACAGCTGTGGGGCGGGCCCTCTCTTTCCCCATTTCACACCCACCTCCTGGGGAAGGGGATACTGGAGGCAAGGCCGGCCTGGTGGTGGGAGCGGGTGGGGCCCCAGGCCCCAGCAGCATGCTACAACCTTGCTGACCCCAGTTAAGCCTCCCACTCGCTTCCACTGGACTGGGGGCCCTGAGCTCGGTCGGGAGAGAACTACCCAGGATGTGAACTGAGAGGCCTGAGGGCCACCACCGGGCCCTCACACCATGCAACAACGTCTGCCAGAGAACCAGGGATAAGCCCCATGCCAACTCGTAGGATGGCCCCAACGGCCTAGTCCCCACGAAGGGCCCCAGGCTCCAACTCTACAAAATGAGGGGAGAGGCTAAGACTAGCTCTCAAATCAGGTTCACTGAAACCACTTCTCTAGAAACCCCTGTAACTCCATGTACAGTTGCCCGGGTTTCTCACTGCACTGTGATGTCCCACTGAAGGCCTAGCTAAGACCCGCTGAAGGCAGTCCACAGCTCACTGCGCCACGGGTCCTGGGACAGGGCTGCACCGGCCTGGAGGAGGAGACGCCTGCCTCTAATGGCACAGAGCGGCGGATGAGTGGGCCTCTGGCCGGGCTCAGACCCCCCACCTCCTTCACAGCGACACACACCAGTCTCTGGCCGAATGGGTCAAACCTCGGGACTCGGCCACTGGGCCCTGTCGGCTCTGATGAGCAGCAGCCCTGTGCGTGTGCCCGGGTTCGAGAGACACACGGGCAAGTGGGCACCCGCATGCCCAGACCTGTAGCTTCTGCAGCAGCACTACGTCAGCGATCTTCTCCTTGTCCTGCTTGGTCTGCTTGGCCTTCCAGTACTGCTTCTGGGCCGAGTAGCGGTTCATGGGACACACCTTGAAGAGGCAGTCTGGGAGTGGGGGAGCAGAAGGAGGGAGATGGGTTCACACGGGGCTCCGGGAAGACCCCAGCCCGCAGCCCTGCCCGCAAACCCCGCCTCTGCTCTGCCCCTCACCACTGCCCTGGCCCCACCAGTGTCAGAAGCTCCCGGAGAACTTGAAGCATCCTGGCTTGTGCTGAGTAGGATGCAGGGGCCGAGATGCAGGTCTGAGGACAGGCCCTCACCTGGGGGTGGATGCGTGCCCTCTTCCCCACGGGAAGTTTATCAGAAGCCCTTAGGACCCCTCCTGTACCCGGTCTGGGTCCAGGTTTTGTACTTTGGCGGCCGACAGTTCACAGCAGCAGCCCTCTCTGGCCCACCACTATCTTGCCTCCAGTTCCCTGGGAAGTTATCAATACATCCCCCACCCCAGAGAGGTGGCCTCCATCCCACAGCAGGAGGAGGAGACTGGCTGTTGGTCCCTATGGGATCAACCTGAGGCCTCTCTTCCCCTGAAACCACCTCCTTGCTTGGCTCGTCCCTGCCCTGTAGGAGCAAGACTCCCGCCTGGGACCCCTTCATAATTCTCCCTTTTAGGCTCTGATTCTAGCAAATTCAGCCAATTAAAATTCCAGAAATAGGTTCTTTATTAGCTGGTTTTTATTTTGGAAATAGATACAACGTCAATGATTTTCATAAGCCCAAACTCCAGAAAGAATGTTCAGATTTTTCTACCTATGGAAAGGAGGCGTGAGTTGGAAAACCCTGAAGTGTGGTGGGAAGAGACAGAAGGATTTGGGGCGTGGTGAAACGCTGGCATGGGGACAGGGCCTGTCTGACAATCCCACAGGCTGTGCTGGGAGGCAGTGAGCTCTCTGTCACAGGAGGGAAGCCCAGGAAAGCACAGGACTGAGCTCACGGCCCCTAAGACCCCTCTCAGGCTGCAGTGCTATGCTTCCCTGATCGGCAGCAATACAGGAGGAAGACGGCTGCACTGGGAACCCAGACAGGGCCTCCGGGGAGGCAGATCTCAGAGATGGCCCCCCCACCCCCACCGTCAGGCCCCTCCCTCTAGCCTCTAAGGGAAGGCTATGTCCCCACTCTGGTCAAAGCTAGTCCTACAGCCCCTGGAAACTAAAAACAAAACTGGGGTTTCTGCCTAGCCCACAAGCAGGCCCCTGGTCATCAGGAAGGGGAACCAAGTGAGGCCAAGTTCCGAGAACACAGAACTTCCTTGAACGCAGGGGGCAAAGACAGCTGCACAAGCAGACGGTGCCACCGAGGGCTGCCCAGCTCGCCCACCCTGGCACCACCAGCACGAGAGGGCGTCACTTCGGAAACACTCAGTTCTTTGCCCAGAGTACGTCTTCACAGGGTTCTGCCCAACCTTCAAGATGCTGGGGGGTCACCCCCTCCACGAAGTCCTCCTGCTTCTCCAGGCTAAATGAGAGTTTTCAGGGCTCCTGGTCCCCCGGTCACCACATTATAGTTCCCAGTAGAAGTTGGGGGACCGCGGTGTTTTAGAAATGGGAGGGGGTGATCTTTGTTGTCCCAACCAGTGAGGTCACAGCTAGCCTGTAGTGGGCAGGACAGGGATGCTAGGCACCGGTGCCCTAATACAAAGGGGTCCCACCTGCTCACAGGGGGGCACTGCGGGCGCGCTCTGGGCCCAGCGTGGTTTTTAGCAAACTCTGACTTTCCCAGGAGTGCAACTGGAATACAAACAGGGATCTGCATTGTCCTTTGTGTTGTTCAAACCTCCCAGGGAGGGAGGTTTGTGCTGTTTCAGAGAAGGTGTCACATGGCTGCACCCACCAGCTACATTTGTGGCCGCAGTACCCGTGATTCAGAGGCCAGCTCTGACTGCCGCCTCGAATCTTCTAGTTGTGCCCAAGACTTCTTTCTAAAATCCGTGTGTTACTCGCTTATCACTGTTGTCCTTCTTTTTCTCTTGTCATGCTTGGGGCATTACACTGTCCCTGTTCCCTACCCGCAAACCCTCCACCCACAACGCCGCCCCCCCAGCCTCCAGGCTCACTCAGATCCTGGCCCTAGACCCCCCATTTTATATTACATAAATATGCATATGAATCGGCTGTATTGTTTTTTAATTCCACATTATAATATTAAACGGAGGCTCTGAGTCTGGCTGGCTGGTCAACTTAGACAGGAGGGGGCAGTCCAGGCCCTGAGTGAGCCTGGAGCTGGGGAGGGCAGCAAGCCCAGGACCCTGGTGATGGGGTGCAACCCGCCCCTCCCCACCCAGCTGATGCCTGCCACACCCAAAGCAGAGAGGAGAAAAGGAGGGGAGATGGACGCTGCCCCGGGTGCCCGCAAGCAGAGTTCTCACTCTTCTGACCTAACTCACCAAGGAGAGAGATTGCGGGGTCACCGTTTCATGAAACAAATGAGGACTTCCTGTCCCTGGTGGTGATGAGCAGGCTCTAGGCCTGACAGGGCAGAGAACCCTGGTTATAGTCCATTCTGGACCCATCTCACCAGAAAACAACGAAAGCAACCAGATTTCTCAAATGCGTATTATTTTAAGACTTCTTAAAGAACTGAGAAGGGCTTCCCTGGTGGCTCAGTGGTAAAGAAGCTGCCTGCCAACGCAGGAGACATAAGAGACGCACGTTCGATCCCTGGGTGGAGTGATCCCTGGAGGAGGGCACGGCAACCCACTCCAGTAGTCTTGCCCGGAGAACCCCATGGACAGAGCAGCCTGGCAGGCTACGGTCTGCAGGGTCACAGAGTCGGACATGACCGAAGCAGCTTAGCACACACCAAGAACTGAGTGAGGGGTCATCCAGCCGGAACAGAAGATCGAAAGGGGAACCAAGGAGGTATGTAAACACCCAAGCGACTTTACTGGGCATTTGTTGAGTCCAGAGAACACGAACTCTTATCTGGACGGCTTTGCCAGGTGACAAGGCGGATATTCAAGCCCAGGCCCAGGGAAGGAGGGAAGTATAACAGGAGATCCTCCCTTTAAAAGCCGGAACTTCAAAGGGCTACACCCCCAGCATGGCTTGACCCCAGAGAACAGCTCCTTCCCAGAACTAGGGCCCCACGGAGTCCCTTGGATGGTGCCAGGAACCCCAAACTCAAGCCCGGCTTCAGCCTCACATCCTGGACAGGCAGTGTCCCCAGGAATCTGGGGACAGGACAGCCACGCCCTCTCTGGAGGAAGATACCATCATCCTAGTCCACAACCCCTCAGACCAGATGTTCAAATGCAATGACCCATATACAGTCAAAGATCCCCAGGAATTCCCGGGAGCCAGACGCCACAAGAGAAAACAAACCCACAAAGCAAGACACTAGAAACAGACACGAAGAGACTGCAGACACAGCCACCATCTGTGAAGCTCTGCTTAAATCGGTAAAGGAAAGCTTGAGGGTCTCTGTAGAGACACAGAAAACTATAAAACGTGACCAACCTAGGCAGCATATTAAAAAGCAGAGACGTTACTTTGTCAACAAAGGTCCGTCTAGTCAAGGCTATGGTTTTTCCAGTGGTCATGTATGGATGTGAGAGTTGGACTATAAAGAAGGCTGAGTGCCGAGGAATTAGTGCTTTTGAACTGTGGTGTTGGAGAAGACTCTTGAGAGTCCCTTGGACTGCAAGGAGGTCCAACCAATCCATCCTAAAGGAGATCAGTCCTAGGTGTTCATTGGAAGGACTGATGGTGAAGCTGAAACTTCAATACTTTGGCCACCTGATGCAAAGAGCTGACTCATTTGAAAAGACCCTAATGCTGGGAAAGATTGAGGGCAGGAGGAGAAGGGGACAACAAAGGATAAGATGGTTGGATGGCATCACCAACTCAATAGGCATGGGTTTGGGTGGCCTCCAGGAGTTGGTGATGGACAGGGAGGCCTGGCGTGCTGCGGTTCATGAGGTCGCAAAGAGTCAGACACGACTGAGTGACTGAAATGAACTGAACTGATAAAATGTAACACAGCAGAAAAAGAACCAAATAGAATTTCTAGAAATAAAAAAGCTTCACATTTAAAACTCACTGGATGTAGCAAGAGATGCATCCTAACGCTATTCTATCCCATTCTTTGAAGGATGGTTGACCCCATGACAGGGACTTAACAGCCCACAAGGGGTCAGAACCTGGATCTGAAGAACACACGCTACCCTGGAGCATCCCAGCAGAGACCTGACGCCCGAAGTGACCCCTCCCTGCTCCCTATTCCTCTTTATCTTTCTTGGAAACTTGCTACTAGAACTTGTCAAATTTGTCTTTTTCTCTTACACAGATCCTCCCTTAGAGCCTTGCCCACAATACATACCATATAATGCTTGTTGATCCCCACTCCTGAGCATATTTAGGAGAAAACTTTAATTCAAAAAGATATATGCACCCCAACGTTCACAGCAGCATTACTGACAACAGCCAAGACACAGAAAATCAGCCTAAAGTCCACCTACACGTGAGTGGCTAAAGAAGGCGTGGTATAGACGCAATGGGATATTAGTCAGCAATGTAAAAGAATGCCGTTCACAGCCACACGGATGACTTAGAGATTATCATATTAAGTTAGAAAGAGAAATACAAATACCATATGATATCACACATTCTGGATCCAAAAAAGTGATATAAATGAGCTTATTTATAAAACAGGAAGAGATCCACAGATACAGAAAACAAACATACAGTTACCAAAAGGGGTTAGTGAAGATAGTGAGGGCTGGGGTGGGAGGAGAGACAAGCTAGGAGACTGGGATTAACATACACACACTACTATACACAAAAACAGGCAAATAACAAGGCTCTACTGTAAAAGCACAGGGACCCATATTCAATAGCTTGGAAAAGAATCTGAAAAAGAATATATATACATACACACAGCGTTCAGTGTTAGTCGCTCAGTCGTGTCCGACTCTGTGATGCTACGGACTTTAGCCCATCAAGCTCCTCTGTCCATGGAATTCTCCAGGCAAGAAAACGAGTGGGTTGCCATGCCCTTCTCCAGGGGATCTTCCCCACACAGGGTCAAACCCAGGTCTTCTGCATTGCAGGCAGATTCTTTGCAGTCTGAGCCACCAGGGAAACCCATACATACACATACAGATGTATGTATATGTATATATAACTGGATCACTTTGCTATACATCTGAAACTGTCACAACATTGTAAACTAATTATACATCAGTGTTTTAAATGGTTTAAAACACAGGAGAAAAGCAAGTAAAAAAAAAAAATGCTTATTGAATGAATACATGATTTGAGCCCAGGAAAACGTCTGTGGGAGACTTCCCTGGTGGTCCAGTGGTTAAGAATCTGACTGCCAACACAGGGGACACGGGTTCGATTCCTGGTCCGGGAAGATTCCACATGCCACAGGGCAACGAAGCCTGTGCACCACACCTACTGAGCCCTCGAGCCGCAGGTAATAAAGCCACGTGCCCGAGAGCCTGTGGTTGCAGCTAGAGAGTGGCCCCCAGTGACCACTGGAGAAAGCCCGCGCACAGCCACGAAGACCCTGCACAGCAAACGGCAAATGAATCAATTAATTAGTGCTTGAGGTTCACCCCTGCACACCTCTCCCTGCTGTCACTCCGCTTCGCTCTTTGCCCAGAGGTGGCCCTGCCCAAACCCAGGAGGGGCCAGACCCTTCCTTTTCACCAGACTGCGGGGCAGAGGGAGGAGAGGACAGCACAGGACCCACACAGGAGCAGCAGCATCAAAGGCCAGAGAGAAGTCGGGCTGCAGAGGGCTTCCCTACAGCAAGGACTGTGTGCTTGGGCATGGGCCAGGGGTGCCAGGCACAGGGCTGGCGAGGCCGCAGACATGAGGATATTCATTCATCGAATAAAATCAACTGACATTCCCAGAAGCTGACCGCTGTTGTTTAGTCACTTGGTCGTGTCCGACCTGTTGCAACCCCATGAGCTGCAGCACACCGGACTTCACTGTCCTCTGTCCCCCAGAGCTGGCTCAAACTCATGTCCATTGAGTCGGTGATGCCATCCAACCATGCTGTCGTCCCCGTCTCCTGACTATGGCATGTGATACTCCAAAAACCACTGCGTAGAATCATCCAGGGGAGTTGGGAGATTTAAAAAAACACAAACTCTCAGGTCCCCCATAGACCTGGGCAGTGGGTGAAGCCTAGAGAAATGCATTTTTAAAGCCACACCCCACCCGCACCCCCAATCCCAAGTGGCTCTTCTGCTCAACCAAGGTTGAAAAGCACTAGCAGGGGACTTGAGGCGAGAACAGAGCACAGGGCATAAAGTTACGCAGCCACAGTTGTGCATAAGCTCTGTATAAATCGTGTAAACACCTGTTTCTAATCTTTACCATTTAGACTCATCTTACAGAACACTGAAGGCTCCACTGTGGTTACAGAAGAGAATGCAAAGCTTATTCAGCCTTAACGATGTGAAACTTAAAGGGTGCGTGGCTGGTACAGGCGGAGCACTGTAGGAGCTGATGGGACGAGAAACAAAGGTGTGACCGTGATACTCGGGTTTATAAAGGTGACAGTGGAGGACCTACACCAGCCACAGGATGCTGCTGGGGTGGGGGAGGGGAAAAAGTGGAGGGGTGAACTCTCCTGAATAAGCACATCTGGTGACCTGGGGGAGCAAGCAGAGAAACGATGCAAAGGGTGAATGGGTTTGCCTTCTCTGGTTCCACTGCTGGGGGAGGCACTGAACGGGACCACCCCAGCAGGGAGCAAATGTGCAGTCTGGATCAGAACCCACAGACGTCCCTTCCCTCGGACTCAGCAATTTCGCCACTGGTCCTTCATTAAATAACCACCACCACCACCTTCATTCCTACAGCACAGTCACATTTGTACAAAGTGACGAGAGGACTTCCCTGGTGGTCCAGAGGTTAGGAATCCACCTGCCAACGCAGGGGACATGGGTTTGACCCCTGGTCTGGGAAGATTCCACACGCCGTGGGGCAACAGAGCCTGTGTACCACAACCACCGAAGCCTGGGCTCCCCAGAGCCTCTGTTCCCCAACAAGAGAAGCCACCAGGACGAGAGCCCCCGTGTCGCCACTGGAGAAAAGTCCACGCGCAGCAACAAGATCCAGCGCAGCCAAAAATAAATAAACAAACAAACCTCAGTTTTTAAAAACGTGACGAGAGACAAGGGTCTTGCAGCAACGCTGTTGAGAATGATAAAGACTGGAAACAGGCATGTGCCCATCGAAGCGGACTGGTTAAATAAATTACAATGGAGCCGCATGAGGGACAGCTGTGGAGCTGTGGCAGGGGAGGGTCAGAACCTGGGTAAACCTTGGAGCAATCAGGCTAAGTGAGACATGCCAATCCCCAAAGAACAAATACTGCATGATTCTGCTCATGTGAAGTACTTAGACTAATCAGATTCATAGAGACAGGAAGTCAGATGGTGGGGTGGGGGGAATGGGGTGTGAATGGGGAGTTATTACTTAATGGATATAGAGCTTCATTTTACCAAAGGAAAAGCAGTTCTGTGGATGGACGGTGGTGATGGCTGATGGGAGAGTGCTTAACGCCACTAACCTGTACACCGATACACTTTTTTTTTTTTTGGCCAGGCGGTGCAGCTTGCAGGATCTTAGTTTCCTGACCAGATATCGAACAGGGGCCCTCAGCAATAAAAGCACAGAGTCCTAACCCCTGAACTACCACAGAATTCCCACGACCTGTACACTTTGTCAACAAAGGTTCATATAGTCAAAGCTATGCTCTTTTCAATAGTCACGTACAAATGTGAGTTGGACCATAAAGAAGGCTGAGTGCCAAAGAACTGATGCTTTCGAACTGTGGTGCTGGAGAAGACTTATAAAAGTCTCTTGGACTGCTAGGAGATCAAACCAGTCAACCCTAAAGGAAATCAACCCTGAATATTCATTGGAAGGGCTGATGCTGAAGCTAACGCTCCAATGATTTGGCCACCTGATGTGAAGAACCGACTCACTGGAAAAGACCCTGATGCTGGGAAAGACTGAAGGAGACGGGGACGACAGAGGTTGAGATGGCTTGATGGCATCACCAACTAAATGGACATGAGACTGAGCAAACTCCGGGAGACAGTCAAAGACAGGGAAGTCTGGTGTGCTGCAGTCCATGGGGTCACAGAATCAGACACAACTTAGTGACTGAACGGTACAATACACAATATACTTAGAAACGAATAAGATGGTAAAGTCTGTGTAGCCATTCACCACAATTAAAAAAGAAACATTTCTGAAATGCTTAAAAGTAGATCATCTGTAGGAACAGTTTTCACAGTTGTCCAGGAATACGGATACAAATGAGTTTTTAAAAGAAAAAAAAAGGGGGGGGGGAGAGAGTTCAAGATCCCTACGTACTAATATAGAAAGGTCTCCAGTAGGATCTATCCACAGCAAGACCCACAGAGTGAAAAGAGCAAAGATATAGAACAGAGTCTTTAGAATACCACCCCAGGGACTTGGGTGGTCCAGTGTTTGACTGCAAGGGACACGGCTTTGACCCCTGATCTCTGGCTGAGGAACTAGGATACAACTGCCTTGTGGGTACGGCCCCAGAAACCAATGCTTCCTCGGTGTGAAAAAGGAGGGGAGTCTAAACATACGTTTGCATTTGCAAGAAGAGCCAGGGAGGATGCATAAGAAGCTGAAGACAGTGGCTACCTAGAGGAACAACAGTGGAGAGGGGAGAGGGCGTGAGAGCCAGTTCCTGATGGATGCTGCAGTGTTCTGACGTGTACCTGGATGGGTAAATTACCTAGTTGGAATCTCCAGCAGGGCAGTCCCTGGAAATGGGGACAGGAGAGGGTGGGGTGGGGGTGCCCGTGCCCTCATCTGGATCCTGGAGTCTGAATTGGTTTCCCTTTCATAGAAAGGAAAAAAAGAAAAGATGAAGAATAAAATGGTAAGTACCCCCATAAACATATGAAAAGATGTTCTGTCTCACTAGCAGTCAGAGGAATGCAAATTAAAACCACAGTGAGATGCCATTTCACACCCAGCAGGCTGGAAGACATTTAAGCGGGACAAAACCAGGATGGGGCTGCAGCAAGGGCACCCACAATGTGTCAGGGGTGAGTGGGGGTGAGCCCGCACAGCCCCCAAGGAAGGCAGCAGGGGCCGTTCCTAGAGAGACAGAAGAGCTGCCACCCACCGGGGTCAGCCGCCCTCGGAACACACCCGAGAAACCCTTGCACGCGAGCTCAGGGAGACATGTGTGTACCAGCTGCCCACTGCAGCATTGCTGGCAACTGTCAAAAACTGCGAACGAAGTGAAGGTTCACACAGCAGAACCGAAGAGAGGACTGCCGTTGGCTCACCCAGCGGAGTATTACGCAGCAATTAAACAGATGAACTAGAGCCACAGGGATCGATACAGATAAATCCCCAAAAACAGTGCAACAGGAGAAAGCTGCAGAGAGGTCTGTACAGAAGGCTACCTTTACTATATGGGGTCGGAAAAATGGAAAAGAATACCCTATATAACTCATACAAATGTCTCTATATATTAGTAGCAAAAGCATAGAAGCAGGCCCCTGGATGAGGTACCCCATTTTCTGAGAGTGTCTGCCTCTGGGGAGGGGGAAGGGAGAGAAATCAGGGACGACACAGGGGGCTTCGGCATAAGACGCTGTCTCTAAGAATGAAGAGGATCTGGAATAACCAGGGCAGAAGGATTTGAGAGAGCTCAGTCTTGGGTACACAGCTGTGTGTTATTTTTCTCTTTGCAGGCTCTTTTTAGTAGTTGAAATGGATCTTAATAACAATACAAGTTAACAATGAACCGGGCTTGGAGGATGGGCAGGGAGAGCAGAGGCCTGAGGCTGGGGGCGGAGGGCACCCAGCGAGAAGTACAGGGAAGTCCCCTCATCTAGCCCCGCCCCAGCACCTGCCCCTCCTGGATGAGGTAGGTGACCCCTACCCTCTTCATGGGGTTGCCTAGCAGGGAGGTGAGCCCGGAGCTTCCCAGGGAGACAGGAGGCGCATCCTTCTGTATCGGGCCTCCAGCGCTAGCGTGGAGGAGAGGGCTGTGGGACGGACCCTGCAGGATGGATCCTCCCTCCCTCCTCCTGGGAGCCATAACCCGAGGCTCTAACCCGAGGCCCCCCGCAGCGAACCGGAGGCCAGGGAGGCCAGCCTGGCGCATGGTGCCCAACACACTGGGGCGCCCACAGCCTGGGCCTCCCAGGGCCCTGACAGCTCCGGAAAGAATTCCCTGAGCATGTCGGGGCTTGGGCCGGCCCTGGGAGGTTACCGGAGCTGAGACCACAAGCAGGGAGCTAACCAGAGGCCGATGGAGGCTGGGTGGGGGCTTCACGGGCTTGGCCGCCCCTCCTGGGGACCTCCAGGGTCAGCAGGGGAAGGGGGAACCCGCCTCGTGGGGAGAGAGGGCGAGACGCAGCTCCCAGACAGGGCGAGGCCCCCCAGGCGGCCTCAGGACACAGCTGGCCTCCCTGAGAGCTCTGGACAAGTTCTAGACGCCTGCCGAGGCCCCCACACCCTGGGGTCGGGGCGGGGGGGGGGGGTCTCCCTCCAGGGCTGTTTGCGGAAGAAACACCGAACAGTGAGAGACCAGGCTCCAGGGTTGGGGGGACCCTGGTCTCGAAGCTGGAAAGGTCTGCAGCCACGTCTCTCACCCCAGGTTCTCACACTCCGGCGAACACCCACCCACCAGCCAGGGGGTTGCATGGACTCCTGTCCCAGAGGGTGGGCTTCTTCTCAGGTCCACACAGGGCCCCACGGGGTCCAGAGGGGCCTCGGCCCACCTCACCCCGACACCCAGGCCAAGGGCAGCAGGGGCAGGAAGAAGGCTGGAAGTGTGATCCCCCAGGGATCACGCGGCAGCCCCCGAGGCTGGTGGGGGGCCCTGCTCATGGGCTTTGGGACAATAAGGAGGAAGAGAAAGGAGGGGGCGGGAGGAGGGCAAGAAGTCAAAGGAGCACTTGTTCTGCTAAGTAGAGGTTTTGTTGTCAAAAACTGGCCCCAAACTCTGTCTCTGGGAACTCCAGGGCAAGCCTTGGTCCACCACACCCCAGTGTCCGTCACCAGCTCCCACCTCGCCGCACAGCTGACTCCACACACGGCCACCCCGCCACCTTCTCTTTTCCTGTCGGCCCCAGTCACCCCCCACCCCACACAGCCCAGCCTCGGGACCCTCACCACGCCCTCCAGTCCTAAGTTCTTCCTAAGAACTCATGCGACGCCCTCAGCCAGAGCAGAAAAGTGCAAGCTCTCCTCTTTCTGGCTCCAGGAAAGTGCCGGGTGTGCCCCCGCCCTCGCCCTAACTGCCCCCCCACCCCACTTCAGGACGAGGGCAGTCTGAGCTGCGTCTCCAAGCAGCTGGCCTGCACGAGCACCCCGAGACCTCCACCTTTATCAAGAGCATGGCTGATAAAGAAGAGGAACACCGGCGGTGCTGGTGGGAACCAGGGAGGGGACCAGGGTCAGGGAAAATGTGAGGGAATGTGGCCAGATGGGGCTGGACAAAGGGGACATGTGGCCCGACCTAAAAGCCCACTCAGGCACGCGATGGAAGCAGAATAGCACATGTGGGTCCCCTGTGGCCTGGGGGAACCCCCTCTGTCTCCTCCGTACTCCGATGGATGGGCAAGGCCCCCTGGCAGACAGCCCAGGAGGCCGCAGAGCCCTCTTGAATCCTGCTCCCTCCGTCAACCGCATCCCTCTCGGGACAATCCCAGCTGACCTCTCCCCAAGGAGCAGCCACATGGGCAGACAGGCGGCACCGCCGGGCGTGTCCCGGCCCGCTCCCACCCTGGCCACCACACCCAGGATCCGTCTGCCTGCCTCAGCCTCACAGGGAGTCACCACGATGACAGCTTCCCCTGCTGGGCGCAGGAGCAGCAGAGTTTCAGCCCCAGGCCTGCGGGGCGGGCGGAGGAGCCCGCGGACGGCTGGGCACACAGAGCGGGGAGACGGATGCCCAGAGTCACACAGCAGAGCCAGAGCCCGCACCACAAGCCCCCTCGGGCAGGAGTCACCCACGCCGCCTGGGGCTGAGGACACGGTCACGACCGGGGCTGGGAGGAGGGACTCAGGCAGCGGGGGCTCCAGTCCCCGCACCAGGCGGCATAGAGCAGGGCGAGCAGGTCCTCAGGAAACACCCAGTCATGCAGAGAGCCTTGCAGGGAGGTGGCAGGGAGGTCAGGGGAGGACAGGCCCCCCCGCGGCCAGAAGTGGGTGCACCCCTGAGAAGTAGCGCGTGCCCCCACAGAAGTGAAGACAGAGGCACCCTGATAAGAAGGCATCCTTCGGCCGACGGGGGTTCCACAGACCACACGAGGGCTGCGGGCGCCCGGCCTGGCCCACCTGCTGGGCCCAGGCTGTGTCTGCGCCCAGGACTCGGCGGGGGACGCGAGGACTCACCTCGGAACTTCTTAGGGGGGTTGTCCAGGTCGCCGGCCGCGGGCTCCACCACACAGCGGTCATCCACCAACCTGCGGGACGAGGCAGCAAGTCAGCACAAAGAAGACGCCCACCTGCCCAGGTACCAGCAAGGCCTCCAAAGAGACCGCGCGAGGGACGGAATGGAAGGCTGAGTTAGCAGATGTAAACTTTCATATATGGAATGGGCAAGCAACAGGGTCTTACTGAGCAGCACAGAGAACTACATTCTGGAATGGAAAAGACTGTGAAACAGAACGCAGGCCTGTAAAGCTGAATCGCCTTGCTGTACAGCAGCAACTAACACAACACGAACTCAGCTACACTTAAACAAAAGCAAGAAACCTCTCCCCATCACCGACAATCCCGTGCCAGCAAGCCAGCCCCTTTCCGGGCGCCACTGTCACAAGGCGAGGTCCCCCGGGTAGGGGTGGGGGAGCCCCACAAAAAGCACAGAGGCACATGCAGTCCGCCACCGCCCTCCCCCCGCTGGAGCTGCAGCTGCGGCCTGGGGGTCTACGGCCGGTCTAGGCGGCCACACACGGCCCTGAGACCCCACCCAGACCTGATGGAGGAGGGAGAGAGAAGGGCACCGAGAGACAGAGACTCGGAGAGACATGGAGAGACAGAAAAGACAGTCAGAAAGACAGACAGGGGAAGAAGCAGAGGCCGAGAGACTAGAAGCAACCTGCGAGAAACGCTGATGAGACTAGGGGGCAGCCTCTGGGTCTCAAAGACAAGACAAGGAATCTTGCACCTCCCCAGCCTCCGTCAGGCCCATTCCACACCCTCCGCTGTGGTCCCTGGGCCTGAAATTCCTCCCCTCTATCCTGGCTGGGGTTAATCCTGAGTCTCTGGAGGACACCCAGCCACCCATCCATCCATTCCCACATTTAACATTCTTCAACGCCACACAAGCCTCTAACACAATGATGGTGACGATGACGACCCACCATCTCAGAGGCCAGCTCTATCTCAGCACTTCACAACCTCTGCCTCTGAATTCTCACCAACTCCCTGCAGGGGGCTACTCATGAGCACTATTTTATAGAGGAGGAAACTGGGTTTGAACATTAATTTGTCTCAAGGCACAGAGCTAATTCCAAAGCCTCCTTCTGCTCCTCCCCTCCTTGGATTGGCTAACAAGGCCTTTTGTGATCTGACCTCCACCCACTCCCTAGCCAGCCTCACAACCTCCCTGCCCCAGCTGTTGGGAGGTCTCAAGGTCCCTGGAACTCTCATCTCCACACAGTGGTCCCAGAAGCCGCCCCACCGCTCCCCTCCAAGCCCCTCCATTCTTTCATTCTTTTCTCCTCAGTCCCTCCTACCCGGTGAAGCCTTCCTTGGCCAGTGCCCTCCCGCCCTCCGCGTCCCCCTACCCACCCAGCCCTGTGTTCCCACAGCACCTGGTCCTGGCCTCTCCCGCGGCCATGTCTCCTCTGGGGCTCCTTGCAGTGTCTAGACCATGAGTTCCCTGAGGACAGGAACCTGGGGTTTCCCCTTTGGAATCACCAGCACGACACAGTCCATAGTAACAATAATGACAGCGAGCAGGATTTTACTTCTAATGCTTTCATATATTATTTAATTTTCTAAGTCTCCCCTGTGTTTGCAGGAGTTATTCCATTTTGCAGGAGGTATGGAGAGGGCAAATGATCCGGCCGAGGACACACAGCCTGCAAGCAGCAGAGCTGGGCTTTGAAGGCAACGGTGCAGCCTCAGGAAGGGGAGAGAAGGGCCTGCTGTGAGGACCCACTCAGATGGCTCCCCATCCCCAGCCTCCAGCGCCGTCCTCTCTCCTCCACTGGCACTCGGGCCCTTGGTCACCTTGGCCACACGTACGGGTTCAAAGAACCGCTTGTAAGTTCACTGATAACTTCCGCCTCCACCTCCTCTGTCCCTCTTCCCCCAAACTCCAGGTTCGTAATCTAACCACCCACTCCACGTCTCCACTTGGATGTCCACAGGAATCACAAACTCAGCACGTTCCCAACGCGGAGCTCCTGCTCTTCTTGAAGCCCTCTCTCCATCCAGCTAATCCCTCCTTGCAATTGCCTGGTCCTCTCGCTCACCTCTCACAGCTAACCTGTGAGGAAATGCTGTGGGCTTTATCATTAAAATATGCATGGAATCTGAATCTAAACTATGACAAAAATGAACCTATCTATGCAACAGAAACAGATTCACAGACATAGAGAACAGACACAGACATGAGACTTGCGGTTGCTGCAGGGGCGGGGCGGGGGGGGGACGTCAGGGAGGGATGGGGAGACTGGAGTTTGGGAGGAGCAGGTACAAACTATTATATACAGGAAAGGACAAATGACAAGGTCCTACTGTAGAGCACAGAGAACTACATTCAATATCATGTGATGAAATCACAGTGGAAAATAATATATATGTATAAATGAGTCACTTTGCTGTATAGCAGAAGTCAACAACATTGTAAATCAACTCTAATAAAAATTTTTTAAAATATGCACAGAATCTGACTTTTCACCATGCCAGCACCACTTGGTCCAGGCTCCCAGCGGCTCTCACCTGGATATCACTGTCTCCCCATTGGTCTCCTAACACCCCTCTCACCTCTACAGCCTGTCCTCCACATAACAGCAAAGGGATTCCTTGAAAAGGTCAGTCAAATCAGGGCAGTGCTCTGCTGGGAAACTCCAAAACCACCCATCTCAGAGGGTAAGGCAAGAACTCACAAGACCCCTTCACCTCTCACACCTCATCTCCTCCCCACCCCCTGATGCCCGCCCCTGGCCCACTCTGCTCCAGCCCACCGTCTTCCTCCAGGCTCCTCAAACCTTCCAGGAGACTTGACCCCGGCTCTTCCCTCTGCCTGGCACTCTCTACGCTAGACACCTTCTTAGCTCCACCCCTCCCTCATCTCCTTCAGATCTCGGCTCAAATGACCCATTCCTGTGGCCAGGCTCCCTCCCTACCCTTTTAAAAACTGTGGACTGCTCGCTCACACTTCTCAACCCCCTGCCCGCCTCACTGTTCTCCATATCACCACTCGGCCTGCTACAGAGTCTATCTGGGGTCCTATTCCTCCCTGACCTGAGATGGAAGGTTCACGAGGACAGGGATGTCTGTATTGCTTCCTCCTGTATCCCCAGCACCTGGACCACCTGTCTGGCGCGGAGTGGCACACTTAAAATACACACTGAGTGAATTAATCATTTTACTAGCTACTGAGGGAAGCACACGAGAAGCAAAAGATAAGGTCTCCGCCTCAGGGAGTTCAAAACCTCACTGGGAAGACAAGTCCCAGACTCAGAAGAGTTCATGATCGAAGGAATACGCATAGGTGCCAACCGATGGTACCAGCCATGGATTTTGTCCAAGAAAGGGAGAGGTCAGAGCTTGGCCAATCAGAGAAGGTGTGAGAGAAGAGGCAAGAGCTGTGCAGAACCTTGAATAATTCATAGAATTTCCTGTAAGACATTAGTGAATCAGATTAGCTGGCTGTCTCTTGGCAAAGCACTAAGAGGAGGGGTTGCAGGACGGGTAAGTTTGGGTAGGGGAGGGGAGTAAGTCGGGGCAGGGCTGGGACCTGCACTGCTGGGGGTACTGGACAGCCAGAGGGCATTATGGAAGTCAGGGCAACGGAGAGAGGCTTGGGCACCCCCACGGCCTCCATCTTGACCAGTGCAGAAGGCCCTGTAGAGGCCATCTCCCCAGACTCACAGTCTGAGGAAAATCCACCCTCACCTCACAAACCCTCCATCCCTCCCCTGGGAACTCTTTGTCTGGGTCACATGTGCAGAAAAAAGGACATGCAAGTGTGGATGCCTGGCGTGCTTTTCCTAATCCCCCTGGCACAAGTGTGCCTGGCCATCATCTGGATGTCCTTCTGTCCCCGCCCACTCTGCCATAGCTTCTGAAGCCCTGCGGTCTCCAACTGAGCCCCTCCCCAGTGCCCAGTGGTTTACAGAGCAGAGTACATTTGGGGAGTGCAAGCTGAAGGCTCCTAGAGAAGGGGAGGGGTTGGTCAGGAGCGGAGCTTGGCCTCCAGCAGAACTGCAAGCAAGGTCAGAAAGGAAAACATCCCAGATCGGCAGCCAAGAGGGGACAGGAACGGTCTGTATGGGCGACCAGAACAGAGAAGCAAGCCATGTGGACCATGAAATAAAAAAGGCAGGGGGCTCTGGAAGGCATCAGGAACACCGACTCAGGAAGATGGGACTTTCAGGACTTCCTCCGGGATCCAACATCCCACTCCCTCCCTCCTCCAAGTGCGGGTCCTGGATGAGCAAAATCAGCACGGCCTGGGAACATTCCGAACCCTTCCCCTGCAGCCTCTGAGGGATGGCACCCCGCCCTCCCCATCATTTCATTTCCCATCTGGAGGGCAGCCCTCCACCAAGCCCGTAGGCAAAGAGGGCAGCCAGCGGCAGGGTGTTTAGGAGGTCCCAAACTGCCCCGCAGCGCGCCCGCGGAAGTCTCCCCTCCGTCCCTCAGAAGCTCCTCCTCAGGACTGAGGCATCCCAAGAAGGTGCTATCGGGCGGGCGGGGAAGGGAGGGGCGTCGGGTGAAGCCATTTACAGATAAGCGGGAAAGCCCTCATCGGACGGGCTGCAGAGAGGGAGACCCGAGGCCAGAGGGAGGCACGAGGGCCGGGACTTCCGACGGCTAAGTTTCGACGGAGTGGGAGCCTCAGAGGGCGCGGCCGGGACTTCGAGCCTCTGAGTAGAGCGAGAGGCGGAGAGGTGGTCGCCGAGCCCCGCGCCGAGGACCCCTGAGGCCCCGCCCCCGGTTCGCCGAGGCCCCCCTAAAGCCCCGCCCCGATCCGCCGAGGACCCCTGAAGCCCCACCCCGGTCCATCGAGGGCCCCTGAAGTCCCGCCCCGGCCCGCGAGACCCCGCCCCGGCCCGCGAGGCCCCGCCCCGGCCCGCAAGGCCCCGCCCCGGCCCGCGAGGCCCCTCCTGCTCGCGGAGGACGCCGAGCCCTCCCGGCCAGCCCCGGCCCCGCCCCCGCCGCGGAACGAAACTCGCCTCCCCGCGTGCGGCCGTCACCCCAGCCGCGTCGCGGAGGGAATGCGAGCGTGGCCTCGCCCCGGCCTGCCTCCCACTGCAAGCCGCCGCCAGGACGCTGGGCCCGGGCCAGGCTCGCCCGGGGGCGGCAGGAGGCGGGCGCGAAGAGGTGGGGACGGGCCGCCAGCGCCCGCGCTTTCCTCCCCTGCCCGGGACGGCCCCGGGGGAGCCCTTCCCACTGGTGGCACCCACATCCCGGCCGTACCCGCCTCATTCTCCCTCAAGGTGGGGGCATCTGTGTGGATTATACTAGCCTGGTCACAGGTGTCTGGCTTCCGGTGCGCACCTGGCGCCGTAACCAGAGCCGGGCTCTCCTGGGAGAAGCTGCCCCTAGCTTCCCCGTCCCCACCCCGCCTGAGCGCCTCCATCCCCGTCCAAGGGCTGGGGAATGGCCTACTGCCGCCCGCGCTCAGCCAGCCCTGTTATCTCTGTCCCCCGCTGCGTCCTGCCACATTCAAGGCCGGCCGGCCGGAAACTCCGCTCCTCCAAGTTCCCTGTCTGTCCCCACGAACTAAAGGTAGGGGGGTGCCTCAGCCAAGATCACCTTAGAAGAACCGACGCTCCACTGTGCAGAACACGTTTACTTTATAAATCGTTTTTACACCCAGTACCTCATCCCATTCTTACCAGTCCGGTGGGGTTCACAGAGTTCAAGGAACCACCTGGTCCACGCAGCTGGTAGCTGATGGCACTTGTACCATCTAGGGCTCCATAGGTCCCACAAAACTTTACTGCGAAGGGATGATGTGCTGGGTGTGCTCCCCAGCCTCTGGAAGCTCCTGTCCACCATGCTGAGTCCTGTGAGTACAAGAGCTGCGTCCTACACTATCGCCAACTGAGGACAGTGGGAGACATTAGATGGGTCTGAGCCTGCACCGTGCAGGGCCCAGGAGGGATCAGCAGGGTGGGCAAGGGGAGGTGGTGAGAGGAGAGGGAGGGTCCGGCAGCAAGCCGGTGGGCAGGCCTGCCCTGGACCCTCTGAACAGGAGTTGGTGGACAGCTCTGCTCTAGAAGGATGTGGAGGGCGCTGCCCTGAAAATGCTCCAGGGCCTGCACCCCAAGACCTTGGGAAGGAAGAGAGAAAGGCAGATGCATCCAGGGGCCTAGCTGGCCCCATTCTGCCCGGGGTGGACTTTGAGATCCAGTGGAAGGCACGGAAAAGGTAGTGGGCCGGGTCAGTGCTGCCAGGAAAGATTAGATAAGCAGGAGGAAGAAGGGAGCTAGAAGCGGTACAAGTGGCTATCGGGAGCAGCTGAGGAAAGAGGCCTGCAGACGGGAGAGACCCCCAAGGGTCCCCAGACAGCCCCTCCCTGATCTAGCCTGGGAAAGAGAGGTGCAGGGGGAGACCAAAGAGCTCAGGCCACACGGTTAAAGGAACAGCCAGTTCCAGACCCCAGATCTCCTGACTCCCAGCCAGGGCACTGGCCACCACCCCACAGATCTAGGCCAGACCCACGGAAGGCCACTCCCAAAGCAGGCACTGTCAGAACACTGGGATCGACTGGTGGTGGATGGAGGCCTTGGATTCCCCCTCCCCAAATACTGGTGCGGGTGGGGAGGAATGCTGGGCAAGTAACCCAGGTTCACTGGCTGGGATCCCTGGCTCATCAAAGAAAAGCAGTCCAGTTCTGCATCCTTGCAGAAAAACACCCATAAACCTGACCTCTACACGTCTTTCTTTACCAAGGATCCACCCTGAGCCACCCAAGGGACCAGAGTATATGGCCTTTAAAATAAGCATGGCTCATCCTTTCAGAGAGCTTATGTCTAGAAAGGACAGCAAGCCACATACTCAGGCTCTTGGGGAATCCTAAGAGTCTCCCCAGCAAGGAACAGAGGCAGCAAATGTGATTAAACCTGACCAGACTGAAATAAAGACCCTTGGCCAGGGCACAAGCTTTCAGAGCGCTGCCTCTGCCCACAGGCCTGGGTTTCTGGCTCTCAAGGCTGGGTGGGCTCTGGCAAGTCCTGGGGTCTCTATTAGGCCAAGGAGAAGAGGGACGGGGAGCAGGAGGGACGAGAGCTGAGAAAAGGCACAGAAGACAGGCAACCCTGGGCCACCCAGCCCACCCCCAGGCTTCTCTCCTGCGCTCCATCCAGGGCGTGGGCTCTGGGCCCGTCCAACCAGCCTAATAACTGAGGCTGGAGGGGCCTCCGCAGGGCAGCCCCGAGGCCTAGGACACCCAGCTTCAGACCCTGCGGGGCAACCCTGATGACTCCACAAAGGGAGAGACTGTCTACAGCCTCCCCATCAGGGTGAGGAACAAAGAAATGGGGGCAGGCGCTGCTTCAGATTAAAGGAGACTCAGGAGGCATTGTGAATCAAATTAACACATGGACCTTGATCAGATCCTAATTTAAAGACACCAGTGGTCGAGGCCAGACTGAGAACAATGGAGTGTACTGGACTATGGATCCGGCATTGGATGTTATTCGGAAATTACTAACTGGTGTGATGACAGGACTGCGGTTACACAGGAACACAGCCTATTTCTTAGGAATGTAAAATGAAGGATGTAGAGGCGAAAGCATGCTTGCATGTAATTTACCATGAAATACTTCAAGAAAGAACTAAGCACAGTAAATACGGCAAAATGTAAACAATGACTAGGTCTAGTGGTGGATATATGTGTTCTAAATAATTCCTTTTTTTTGCAGCATTGTGAGACATGCGGGACCTTAGTTCCCCAACCAGGCATCGAACCTGTGCCCCCTGCACTGGAATGTGGCGTCTTAATCACTGGACCACTAGGGAAGTCCCTTTCCCTGCTTTTATAAATTTTATATATGCCTCCAGTTGGTGGTAAGGGGTCAAAGGGACAGCACAGACCAGAGCTGTAAATACTTGGGAAAGTCCACCCATTGCCAGCAGCAGCAACATCTCTGAAACACAGACCGAATTCTCCCTCTCACGACCTGTCACCCCTGTCACCCTATTTCTGGACTCAGATCCTGGAAAGCTGGTTCTCCTGCAGGCTGGAGGAAGGCGGTGATGGCTGGCTGGCTGGCTGAGTGATGGGAGAGGGATTTGTGAACCAAATATGTACAGGTGTCTGCCTCAAACACCTGCAGCTGCCCCTGGGCTAAGATTTATGTTCACCGTCTCTTCTGGCTCTGCCCACCTGCCAGCCAAACAAATATGAACCTTTACACGCACTGTGATCATTTCACTCCCCCACTCAGTCCCCAGCCGGGAGTCCCCACAGTCTTATCTCCCCAAGGGCAATGTGTCCCCCTCTCCAAGCCCCCATCCCACCACACCCCAGGTCCACTGTGTTGTCAATACCCAGCCTCATTTCTGCCCTGGTGTGAAAAATCTTGCAGCCTCTTCTCCAGTAGCCATGGCAGACTCCTGCTGGGTCACCCCCCACCTCCCCAGGGGTCTGCCATGCAGAAGGCTGCAGGTACAAATGCTGGGGCTTGGAGCTGAGGCCCCTGATGAACTTACTGGAGATCTGGGCCCTGCTCTCCTCCCCTCCCCCGACAGGCCTCCCTCCCTCCTCTCTCACAGCCCCCACTTGCAGGGAGGAGCCCCCCAGCTCCACACGGGGTGAGGTGTGGTGAGCAGGCCTGGGGGTGGACTGCAGGAGGTATCTGCTCAGGAGTAATCGAAACACAGACGCCTCCCCTCAAAGGAAGGGCAGAAAGCTGCCGTGACCCCACCCTGAAATCCAGCATATCACCCCACCCCCAGCCCAAGCCTCTGCCCCACCCACCCACAGCCTCACGGGGCCAAGAGGGGGAGGGGAGGGGACGTGGGTCAGGAATGTAGGGCAGGGCAGAGCAGGAGCAGCTGGCTACAGCAGGATTCTTTTAGGGCCCAGGAGGAGCAGGCAGCTGGGTCCCTGGAGCCCCTTGGCGGGAACTTGGAGCTGATTCTGTCCTTGGGCCACCCCCACACTGACTTGTCTCCGCGGCAGCCCTCCCCATCACGGCCACCACGCCCAACCTGGCCCAGCCTGGAGGGCAGAGACTGGTCCTACTCCCCACACCCCTAGTGCAATCCTCTCAGACTCGTGATGTGAAGTGAGCATCCCTGGGGCATTGGGTCCCAGCTTCCTCCTCCTCCTCCTCCATCACCACCTCCACCGCCAGAGTTAGAGCCAGCAGGGGAAAAGATGTGCCTGGGCATTCCCTGGTGGTCCAGAGGAAAGGACTCCACACTCTCCCTGCTGAGGGCCTGAGGTTCAATCCCTGGTTGGGGAACTAAGATCCCACAAGCCACTCAGAACAGGAAAAAAAAAAAAAAAAAAAGGTGTGTCTTCCCTTTGATCCTGGACTTCCACTTCGGGGAACCTGTCCCAAGAGGATAACTGGACAAGTGAGTGTTCTGGCATGTACGGACTAGGATGTTCAGTGCAGACTGTGTAGAACAGCAAGAAATGTACAGACAAGCCAAATGCCCAAGACGAGAGTTGCTTAAATAAGTGAGGTACATCATACCGCGGGGCCCTCTGTGACCACAACACTCATAGGCCGGCATGCATGGGAAAAACACAGCTTAATGTATTCTCCCCAAAAAGCCAGCATACAAAGCCAGATGTGCAGTTTGACCATTTTGTACATGTTTATTTGTGGGTGCATAAAAGACTAGAAAGTCCATATAGAGGCTGTCAAGATAATCACAGTGGTATTACAGATAACTTTTTATTTTAGGTTTTCAAGTTTTCTCCATGGAGCATATTTTAATCAAGTTTTCTCCATGGAGCATTTTTTAATCAGGAAAAAAACAGTATGGGAATCCCCTGGTGGTCCAGTGGTTAGGACTTGGCGCTTTCACTGCCGGCGCCTGGGGTTCTATCCCTGGTGGGGGAAATAAGATCCTGAAAGCCATGGAGCACAGCAAAAACAAAACAGTTTTAATGAAGAAAGGAAAAAATATATATGTATTTTCCAAAGAACAATGAGTTGTATGGATTGATCTAGAGGAGGCTGAGACCCTACCTTAGCGCACAGGACAGGGATAAGTCCAATGTCTCATTTCAGTGGAATCACAACTAAATGAAAGCCAAGGGCAGTTCGGACACCTGCCCATGGAATTCAGTCTGCACGGGAAGGCCAGCACCCCCTCCTGGAATTACCCGTGTCTGAGACTTAAGACTCAACAGGCTCTTAGGGACCATTTCTCCCAGCTCTCCACTGTACAGACTAGAATAGGCTGGACTCTGTCTTGGTTACCACTGACTCCCCAATGACTAGAACAGTGTCTGGCACATAGTAGGTGCCCATTCAATGTTTGCTGAATGACTTAGTGAGGTCTGATGAAAACTAAGAGATGGGCTTTCTGGACCGGAGCAGGCCTCAGACCCCACCCCTACAAGTGTTAATACAGTTGGTCTGACATGGGATGCTGGAACTGGATTTTTTTTTAAAGACACACAGGGATTCTCAGATGCAACAGAGCACCACAGAGGACAAAGGTGATAGAAACATACTCTGAGAGACAGGGCCTTGCCAAAATCACTCCTCCAGTTAGAGACAAAGTAGGTCCTAACCCTGAGACCTGGGGCTTCCTCCACATTGACCTCCGCCTTCCCTGGGACTTCCAAGGCCCACCCTCCTGGAAAAGCCGATCACACCCCCTGTGATCACCGAGCCCTGAGTGACACACGTCCAGAGGCCCTGACTCCAAGTGGTGCTCCAAGGCCCAGCCATAGGCAGTCAGAGGCAATCTGACCCCACCCACACTTCCCAGCTTACCGAAAGGGTCTGGGGGCCCCTCCTCTGGGCACTCAAAGTAGACCTTCAGGGAACTGCACGTGAGACCCAAGGGGCCCATCCCGCACTCGGGGCCAGTTCCCCACAGCCACTGCCAGAAGCCACAGTAAATCTACCTGCAGTGGCCTCCCTCCACCTCTGCTGCCTCCCACCTGGGGGTGGGGGCGGGGGGGCACGAGGCAGTGTCTCGGCCATGCACTCCTGCCAAAAACATGCATGGGCCTGCTCTTCCTTCCCGCCCGAGGTCTCAGCCTGCTCCGGGATCCACTCCCCAGACCCCTCCCATCCTTCCAACCCAGAGTTAATGTACAATCGTCACCAGGAGCTCTAATTACCCAGGCGGCTCTAATTGGCCTCCTCCACTTGGCTCACAGAGCCCGGCTGGAATCTGAAGGCTGCCCCAGACTCCCTCCTCCACCAGTGCCTGCACGTCCCACCTCCCAGCTGAGCAGCCTCACTGCCGCCCTTGTCCTCACCAAATTCATTTCCTCCAGCCCTCACTGGGCACCTCTTGGGCACCAAGCATTGGGATCGCCTGGAAGCTCAATCAAATCACCCTCCAGGGTTCGCAGATGTGGGTGAAGGTCAGGTTCAGCCAGGGTGAAGGCAAAGGGGACCAGAGCTGAGGATGGAGGCAGAAAGACTCCAGCGAGGATGGAGCAGAGGGGGACTCACAGAGAGCAATGCTTCTCTTGTAGACACCAAATGTCTAAATTTTAGGCTCAAAATGCAGATTCTGATTCAGTAGGACAGGCTCGGGTGTGAGATTATGTATTTTCTAACAAACTTCTCCGAGATGCTGATGCTGCTGGGCCAAGGACCACACTTCGAGTGGCCATGCTTTGTGGTGTTCAGAAATCATTCTTCCCTTGAGTCTGGCTCTGAGCATGTGCCCACCACAGTGCCAGAGTGGATGAATGGGGTACTTAGGCAGTCCTGGCAGAGTGCCTAGCATTAGAAGGCCCTACAGAGAAACCTCCAACTAATCATAAAGTGTCAAACAATACAATCAACATCGGAGAAGAACTTGTACAAAGTAGTTTGAAGCACAAGGGAAAAGGGGTTAATTCTGCCCTGGCCGGGGCGGGGGGCGGGGGGTCAGGGGCTGGATCTCACAAAGGAGGCGCTTTGCTCTAGGTCTGAGAGGGTGGGTCAGATTTACCCAGGTGGAGACTGGCTCAAGGGTGGGGGCAACACAGGAACAAAGGTAAAGAGACAGGACAAGGCTCCAGGAGTCTCAGTCCAGGTGGTGCATCGGGGGTGTGAAGAGGAGGTTAGGAAAAAACAAAAGACAATTAATTTGGGGCCAGCACATGCCGGTGCTAGAATGCCGTCTGGGAGGGCGGGCGTGCAGGCTTCACGGCAAGTTGGGTGCTCTGGGAACCGGCTCCTGGAGCAGAAGGGCTCTGGCAGCCACAGGCCCAGCCTCAGAATCAGATTGGCGAGCAGGAGGCCGCTTCCTGGGGCAGGAAGGGCTGGGGCGGGAGGGAGCTGTGTTAGGAAGCAATAGAGGGAATCCCTGGCAAGGGGATGAGGCCTCCCTGGTAGTCCAGTGCCTGGGACTCCCCGCTTCCACTGCAGGGGGCGTGGGATTGGGTTCCTGGTCAGGAAACTAAGATCCCACCTGCCAGACAGTGCGGCCCCGCCAAAAATTTCCCTTGATTCTGTTAGACGTCACAGGTGCTGAAAAAGCCCTCTTGGGTGCTTAGCCCTAACACTGGGCAACAGAGAAGATGGTCATTTCCCCAAAGCCCTGGGCCTGTCCAGACAGCAGAAAGGAGGCTTCCACCATCTGCCCCTGGGTGCCCGCCACACCCTCTGCTCCTTCCCTTGGTGTTATCAGAGGTGTTGACTCCCTGCCAGCTGGGCAGTCTGGCCAGAGGGGCAGTCCGAGAGTCGCTCTCTGGGGGAGGTCAGCTCACCATGCCCTCACCCACTCACATCCTCTGGGAAACCGAACAAGAGAAGACAGACTAGCGGAGAGAGGTTGAAGGGCTGGGGAGTCTGCATCTGAACGGGGAGGGGGCTGGGAAGGCCTGGATGTGTGAGATAAGGTGTGAGGTATGCTAGAATTCCCAATCCTCGTCTCCCTTTGGCTGACTCAGCCCTCCCGCCCTCGAGATCTTTCCCACACGACTAAAGCTAAACTCCCAACAAGACACCAAGGGAGCCAGGTGACTCTCCCCTCCTGAGCTCAGGGTCAGCTCGCCCTGGGCTGAGGGTGCCAAGGCTGTCCTCCAAAACCCCCGGGGAGAAGGCACCTTGTAGCCAGTTGGCGTCAAGAAGAGTTGGGTCAGCAGAAGAGGGTGGGTTCATCCTAACGAACCGCTGGGTGTGGCAGATGAGACCATTTAACACAAGTCCGCAGACTGTAAAACGTGACACAGGTAACAGGCCCCACCCTGGGGCTGGAGAGGTGCAGAAGCCACTCTCTCCTCCACCCCGGCGACTCACTCAACTGCCCTTCGGAAGATAAACCCATTTCCTCTCATTCTTTCCCTGCCCTATGCCAGCTCCGGGCCTGGCCCTCTCCTGGGACGTGAACGGATTCCTTGCTCTTCCAGACCCTGTGGGGTGGCGGCCAGAATTAATTAATGTTTGCAAAGTGCTCCAGAGATCCTGGGACCAGGGACCCAGGGGCGCCAGATGAGCTGCGCAGGAAATTGCCAGGGAGAGGCGGGGAGAAGGGGCCGCCTGGCGGGACCTGGGACGCCTGGAAGGAGAGGCCGGGGAAGAGACTCCTAAAGACAGGGAACAGGGCAAGAGAGAGCTCGGAAGAAAAGGTGCGACCCTCCAAAGGTGCGGCAGGTCTGTAACTAGACGGCCCCGGGCTCCTGGCCCTCTCGTTCACCATCACCACCACCACGATTCCGCCTCGCTCCAGAGTCGTCCACGTCCAGGCCCGGATGCCTGTCCCCGACTAACGCCACGGCCACCCACCTGCCCCCCCCCGCACAGGGACCACCTGCAGAGGAAGTCCCAGGGCCCCCCCCCCTCCCACCCCGCTCTGGAGAAGAAAGCAAGCGTGCGAGGGTGGAGGCTTCGCGAAGGGGGCGCCTCCTGCCAACACAGGCGGGGCGCCCGACTCCTACCTAGGCAAATATTTCACTTCCTTTCTCTAAAAGGAGGCGGCGAGCCGCTCCCCGGTTCCTTGAAGCTGGGGGACGACCAGGTCCCCTGACGGCAGGAGGCAGCAGAACGCACACAAACGGCACCGGGGCCCACCGCGCCCCCTCCCCGCCCGCGCCCCCCTCGAACTCGGCTCGCTCACCCCAAAGTACTGATGAAGCCATTGACGGAGCCCTCGGCGTACAGGGAGACGATGTCCCCGATGTGGAGGAAGCTGGACATCTCGCTCATGGCTGCGGCCCTCGGGGGAGCCGGGGCGGTGGAGGCGCCTAGGGGCGAGCGGCCAGGCGCGGTGCGGAAAGCGGAGACGACCCGCGAGGCCGAGCGGGGCGCGCCCCCACCTCGGAGCCGGGCGCTCGGCGCGGCCGGGGCGGGCTGGCGGCCCCCGGAGCGGAAGGCGGCGCGGCGCGGCCGCGGAGCCGGAGGTGGCGTCCGGGTGAGGAGGTGCCCGCGTCTCGGCACTCCCGCCACCCGCCCGCCCGGCCCGGCCCGCGCCTACCTGCGGCGCAGAGGAGCAGGAAGTCTGCGGCAGCCGCACACACATGCAAATCGCGCCCGGGAGGCGGGGAAGCCACACCCCGCCCCCCAGGCCCGCCCGCCGGCACCCACGTGCGGCGGCCCGCCTCCCGCGCCCCTCGCGCGTCCGGGCCCGGCCTCCCGGACGCCGAGGCGGCCGCCGGCCCCGCGCGATCCCGACGGCTGCCGGGACAGGTCTCCAGCTCCGGAGAGTCCCCGGCCAGCCTCGCGGAGCCGCCATCCCTGGGAGGCCCAGCGGGAGCTCTCCGCCCTCGAGGTTGGCCGAAACGTCTACTCGGCCCTCGAGTCGCTGAGGGCTGGGCGGGCGGCCGCGGAAAGGGGAGCCCGGGCGCCCCAGCGGGCGCTCCCTTGAACCACGCCCCGGAGGACGTGCCCGGGAGCGCCCTGGCTGCGGCCGCCCTGCGACCACCGCGCCGTCTCCGCTCCCAGCTGAGAGCCGTCTTGCGCGGAGAGGCGCGCTCATTCCTTCGCAGAGCACATCGGGATTCATTTTTCTTAACGTAAAAAGCCTTTTCATTGCACAAAAGAAAGTGCTAGGGCTTGGAGGGGAAATGAAGCAATGGGGTGGGTTTTGTTTTTTTCTCGCCGCATTCCTGTGTACAAAGAGATCCAACTTCCGAATCAGTTCAGCCGCTCCCTCTCCAGGAGTTGGCTCCGAAACTCCTGGCTTCTTCTTTCTTTTCTTTTAAGGGGGAAAGGAGAGGGGCAGGAGTGAAAACTACCTTCGCTGGTTAATTGCGCACCCAAGCGCCAACGAGGACCAGACCAGGGCCAGCACCCCCTGGGAGTGACCCGCTACGGTGTAGCCGCTGTGCAAAATTTTGCTCATGAAGTCCTCCCCTCAAACGCCCGTCCCCAGCTCGCCTGCTTTCTGTTCTGTCCCCGGGCGCTGCGGTGTTTGCTTCCTAGTCCCTTTTATTTTAGCTTCTGGGATAGAGTGCCCAGTACCCCCCATTCGATCACGTTTACTCCCTTCCGACACCCCCACCCTGACTTCCTGGGAAGGGGGAGGCTTATCCCTGGGAGATAGAGAGGAGGGGGCTGAGGATTGAACTGGGGGTGGGGGGTGGAGAGAAAGACGCCGGAGGGATGAACTACTTCGAGCCAAGAGACAGCTGCTAACCCAGGGGGAGAGAGTGAGGAGCCCCTGGGCCTGTGGCTTTTTCACAGAGACCCCTCGAATGTGGGAGAGGAGGACGCCTCCAGGATTGCTGAGTTCAGTGTTTCCCAATCTTTTCACCAAGACCCCACAATAGCAAATCAATTTTACCTCAGACCTGTCGGCACCTTCATCTGTATATAAGCGAAACAATAGTTTCACAAAACAATACTTACCCTTATGACCTGTGATTGCACTCTGATATTTTCTGTTCTATTTGTTTTGTTTCATTTTGCTTTTTAATACTGATTGTGAACCACTAAATTGCTCTGTTAAATGTACCAAATGAGTTGCAAATTGCAGTTGGAAAGACCTCACCCTGGCCACTCTGCCAAAAAGAGATGAGCAAATCCTGGAGAAGCAGAAACAAATCTCTAGGTCACACAGCCCCGTACATGGCAACTAGAACCAGCAGCCCAGCCCTTGACCCCCAGCTCCTGACAGCCCGCTCAGTACTCTCTCCAGGGCCTCATGCTACTCTGGAGCCTCAGCTGTCTGTCCCCGGAGCCCAGCTGGGAAGGGCCAGCCCCTGAAACAGCTTCACTTGCTCCCAGAAGTCAGGACTCCACTGCGTTTCCTGCAGACAGAGAGGAAACATATGCATTTGTTCCACAAGCATTTATCAAGGGCCCACTGTGTGCCGGGCCAGTTGCCTAGGTCCCCTGCACCAGTGATGATGAAAAGGAGTGTGCTGGGAACACCCCCTCCAGCGGCTTCACTCTGGACGTGTGCCTTCCTTGCCCCAGCACATCCAAGGGTCCATGTCCTTCCTCTCCTAAGATTCAAACGGAGGGTTCCATAACGGCCAAGGTCTGACAGCCCGGAAGTGGAGGTCAGGCCTATCTTGCCCAAAGCACCTGCCACTGGTTCCCCCTTCACCCCCAGGTCAGGAGTGCTCTGAGCCTCTGTCCCTCCACCAATCGGGAGCACTCAGAGGTGGGGAGAGCAACCACCATCTGGCTGAGAAGCCCTGGGAGTGATGCCCCAGCAGCCTCCTGCCACACACACACTGCCTCTGGATGCTCCTCCGGACCACGGCACCCATCCCATGTTCCCAGAGGAGACACCCCTGGGCTCCAGACCCCCTGTCACCTGCCTCTTAGAAATTATCTCCACTGGAAGTACTTTTATGCATCTGGGTTCTAAAGTAGAGTTTGTTTAAAGAAAGGTTCAGTTGGTTAAAAAACAATAAAATGTAAGAAACTGATGATACAGCTGCAGTGAGTTCATGCCCCCCTTGTGTTTCCTCATCACCCACATGATCAAATCTACGGGACTTAGCTCAGCACATCAGACTCTGTCTCCCCATCCAGCCCTTGGCAGGCACAAACATTGCTGCTCCAGAATGGTTCTGTGAACTGCGCAGACTGACTCTCATGGGCCTGGGATTGAGGCCCAGTTCTGCCACTTTACCAGAGGCTGGTCTCCCAGCCTCTATTTCCATACGTTAAAGGGGGAGGATACCTTCCAACACGTGGGGGCAGTGGGATAAAGCCGTCAGTACGGCACCACCCCCCACCCCAGCCCCTCCCACCCCACAGCCCCCAGTTAAGAAGGACTGAGTGCGTTCAACCTCGTTTCCCCAGGACCACATCCACTCCCACTCCACCACTTCCCGCTTGCTATTCCCATGGTCAGAAGGAACTCTCCTTCCTTGATGCCCAGAGCAGCAATCTTTTAAGTCTTATTATGAAATATTTTCAGAAATAAGATTACATTTAAAATAATAGATCGAAAAGAGAGTTAGTGCCCTATACCTGTCTTCCAACTTTGTCAAATCTTCATATTTTGCAAAATTTAGTTCCAACATATATTTTTTTTAACTAAACAATTCAGCTAAAAAATGAAAAAAAAAATTCAGTTGAGGTTCCTTATGTGGGTGCGTGCGTGCTGAGTTGCTTCAGTTCTGTCCGGCTCTTTGCAACCCTGTGGGCTGTAGTCAGGCTCCTCTGTCCCTACATACACCTCCCCCCTCTACCCCGGGCCAGGCCGTGCCCCAGCTCTCCCTTCCCCCTCCAGAGAGAACCCTGATTTGGGAATGTTGTTTCCTGCAGTTTTCACGCTTGAAAAGGTACGGATGCATCCATAAACAGTGTACGCTCTCTCTCCGCAGGGCTTTACACTTTGAATAAATAGTGTCACCCCGCGTGTATCCTCTGGCACATGGAGCAGGGTGACAGCCCACTTCCTGCCCACATCGCGATTTGTTTGTCTGTTGGTCGGTGGCCACGAGAGCCGTGTCTCCGTCTGGGCTGCTACAGCCGTGTTGCACTGGACATTCCTGTCTCCTTGTGCAAATGCTTGAGTGTCTCTAGGGCAGTGTGGGTCACACTATGGGCTCAGACATACTCGTGAGTCCTGAAATCAACTGAAAGGGTAAAGATCAGCACTTTCTAGAACTCAGAATTGATTAGGAAATAACCGGCATCACATGTCTTCAGGGTCACCATTACAGTGACAGTCCTGTGTCGTGAGTGGCATGCGGATTCTGGATCTCAGCGTGGGTCTCCTGACGATACCTGTTCAAAAGTGACCTAAAAACTCTACTCCGGAGTGAGAACTCAGAAGATGAACTTGCTGGATCTCAGGGAAGGTGCAGTTCGACCTCCTAGGAGTTGATGAATTACACTCCAAAGTGTCCTTTCTAAATCACCTTCTCATGGGTCACTAGAAGTATGTCTGCTGAGCCATGGCCCCACCAACACTTGCTGTTGTCAGGCTTCTTAGCCTGAAATTTCTTTGTTTCCCCACTCTCAGAGACCAGATTGGGGCCATCTTGAATTGTAATCCTCTCTTTCCTTTTTGGCCTTCCCCCTTAGACCATGAGTTCCTAGATAGACGAGGCTGTGTCTGAGTTAATTTGTGTCCCCACCAGGCCTGGCATGTAGCGAGTGTTCACAAAATCTACTCAGATTTGAACTCTCAAAGACTAGGAGGATGGGGAGAGTACAAAAATTATTGCAGGCGGGCTTCTCCGGTGGCTCAGTGGTAAAGAATCTGCCTGCTGCTGCAGGAGACACGGATTTGATCCCTGGTCCAGGAAGACCCTACGTGTCATGGAGCAACGAAGCCCGTGTGCCACAATTATTGAGCCTGTGCTCTAGAGCCCGGGAACTGCAACTCCTGAGCCCACGCATCGCAGCGATTAAAGCCCGCACACCCTAGAAGCTGTGCAAGAGCTGCCGCCGCGGTGAGAAGCCCGAGCACCGCAAGGAAGAGGAGCCCCTGCTCTCCACAGCCAGAGAAAGCCTGCTCACAGCAAAGAAGACCCAGGGCAGCCAGAATAAATAAAAACTTTTACATAAATAAATAAATAAATAATCCTGAGAAATAACAGGAGACTGTGGGAGCCCTGGCTCAAGGTATCAGACCCCCGGGTCCCAAGGCAGGAGGTGGGAGCTTCCAGGGATGCTGTAAGTGGTTGGAAAGGAGAACTGATGGGCCTGACCCCTCCTGAGAGGCTTCAGTGGGATGACCTGAAGCTGGGACAAAGATCAAGCCCAGGAAGGAGGCTGCCTCCATCCTCTGGGCAACTGGTTTGCCTGGTTCAGGCCCTAACCTCCATGGCTGGGTTCCTCCAGCACCACCTCCCAAGGGATCCTCTTCTAGAAGAAAAACAGAGAGGACGGGACACTCGGGTCAGAAAGCCCAAACTCAGGATTCGCAGGGAGCCAGTGACTGTAGGCGCCTCCTGGAGGGGAAACTGAGGCACTGAGCCTAGATTGAGGGGGGTGGGGAATTCCTTGTTAGCATATATTTTTTACCTTTTGAATTTTGGACCATGTGGATGTTTAACCTATAACCAAAACTAAAGATGCTCAAATTCTTACCCCTTTAGTTGCAAGCTCCAAGTCCCCTCAGAAAGACCTCCAGGAACCCACCTCCATCCTCCATCCAATCCAGACCTGAGGAGTCCAGGGAAGACAGGAGGTGGTGCTCAGACCCTCCCCCCGACTCAGAAGGAACTCCAGGCATGTGCTGAGGGAAGGGGCCACTAGGTCCGACTCCTAGGCCCTGTCACCAGCGTGCTCCCCGCCTCCCTGCCACCACACCTGCCTTTCTAGGCTTCTCCCCAGCTCTGCCATGTGACTCTGCAGAGAGTCCAGACCTCTGTGAGTCTCGGGTTCCTTCTTGTAGCCAGAGTTCACACCACCTTCCCAGACCTCACCCCTGGTGTTGACTGTTCTTGCAGCTTTCACTGGTCCTCCCTGACGGGGCCTGCGAGGTGCAGGACGGCCACCCCCATGCTGGCAGTGCCATCTCAGGGTTTGGGGCTGATAAGAGGCCGTCTGCAGGGCTTCCTCGGCCCTCGCCCCTGACGTAGCAGCCGGGCCGGGAGGGGAGGCAGAGTTGGGCCAGAAGGGCTGACTCAGTGCAGCAGCCACCCTGCCGGGTCAGCCGGGCACCCCACCCACCGCCTGCCGGGGTTCCCAGAGAATTCCTTCCCCATGCCATAAGCTGCCCTGGGCGGGCACCCCAGCCCTCAGCAACCACTCAGCCACAGCCAGGGCTGTCCGCCCGGCCAGACTTCGCGCACACACACACATACACTCACACGCTCAACCTCCCAGGGCGCCTGGAAGGAGACAGAACTTGTTCTGTTGGTCATCCTCCACCCCCACCTCCCAGCCTTCAGTATTATATCTATTCATTTCAGACATTTGCTGACCAGTGACCACAGGCAAGGAGAGGAAACGGACAGAGGAATGCAGCCAGCTAACCCGAACGCGCGGTCCCCGCCTGGGGAAGAAGGAGATCAAAGAGCCTGTGGCTGCCCGTCCCCCGGTCCCACAAGAGAGAGTCATCCCCTCCTTCCGCTCAACTGCCTCTTGAGAGCCAAGCCCCTGGTTCTGAAGTCCTGAATCCCGGGGCCTGATCTTTCCTCCTCCTCTGCCCTGAGGGGTCGCGAGCAGATAAGGCGACCCCTCCCTGGACAGACTGTGAAAAGCAGAAGTCCTGAAGCAAAGTCCTGGCCCCAGGCAGTGCTCTGCAGAGACGCTAGCCCTCCTCTCTGGACTTCAGTGTCTCTGTGTGTGGAGTAAGAATAGAGAGCTGTGTTCATGAGATCCTGGCAGGAAACTGGCCCCACGTCCCCAGTGGGTGATTAAAGAGAGGTTAGTGAGTGGACGGACTTGCAGAGAGCGGTGTGGACAGGGTTCAGGGCCCAGCCAGAGGTGGTGCAGCTCCCGGGAGCTAGTGACTGGGGAGAGTCCAGGCCTGGAAAGCAGCCAGTGGATCAATCACTGACCCTCTCCCCCTTCCCGTGCTCTGGTCTCTTTCCAGTGCCTCCCGCTGGCTCCGAGGACAAGGGAGCCTGGGTAACTCAAGCCACAGAGGCCAGCCTCTCAGTACACGGAGCAAGCATGGAACAGTGGACAGTGGATCCAGAGCGGGGCAATGAATGGAGAGTATCTGTTGACAACATAAGTAAGTACTTTGTGAAACATTTAGCTCAAGCAGCAAATATCTCTATAATTTCCCTTGTTGGCATAGTCCTCAGGGTTCTCAATAAAGAGAAATACCAATAAATCTAAAGAAATGACAACCTAATAGTGGAATTTCGTTTAATAGGATGACCAAAGAAGGGACTTTTTCTTAAAAAATGTATTTATTTTTAATCGGTGGTTTCTGCCATACATCAGGGCTTCCCAGGAGGCACTAGTGGTGAAGAACACGCCTGCCAACGCAGGAGATGTAATAGATGCGGGTTTGATCCCTGGGTCAGGAAGATCCGCTGGAGGAGGGCATGGCAACCCAGTCCAGTATTCTTGCGTGGAGAATCCCATGGACAGAGGGGTCTGGTGGGCCACAGTCCACGGGTCGCACCGTCAGACACTCGTCTGAAGCGACGGAGCACGCACACACGCCATGTCGACATGAATTTTTAGGAGGAGAGACGTTTATGAGACAGAAGATTTTATCCACAAAGCAGACATCCGTGTCCCCTCCCCAGTAGAATAATCAGCTGTTGAGTAGCCACTGGCCAGAGGAGGAAGTAATGGGTGCAGGGCTGGGCTGCACTCGCCCCCTACCCATTCTGAGTCAGAACTGGGGGGTGGTGGAGGCACCAGGGGAGGCTGATTACAGCTCCCCATTACCCTCTGAGGATGCCCTATCTTGGTGCCCGGGTCAGGACCTTGGCAGGAGCCCCGGAGAAGAGGGAGGCCTCTGGCCGTTCTTCATCTTTCCAGGCTCAGGGAAGGGGGCCCTGCCCTGTGAGGGGAAACTGTCCAGGCCCCTACGCTCCACCTGCCAGCAAGGGAAGCAGATCTGGAGAGGTGAGCTCACGTCAACACTGTGAGCCTGTTGAGAAAGGAGCTTAAAACCCTCCAGGGACCAGCCCCAGACAGGAGGGTGACAGCGGGGTGATGTCAAGTCCCTGCCTCCAGCTGCGCCCCACACCCACCTCGGCAGGACGGAGGCCTGGGGGCCGGGGATCCACAGCTCCAAACGGCCAAACGGCCGAGGGCTGAACCTGGCAGACAGGACCCACTCCTGCACCGGGCTTGCCACCCTTTGTCTCTGGAGCATTCAGAAGAGGTCGCGCAGCGAGGTGGGTGCCATGCCCTCTGGAGGGGGCGGGGAGAGGTCATGGTCGAGGCACTCCGCTCTAGGGGGAGAGGGAGAGAAAGGCTTGCTGTTTGCCCAGGAAGGCAACAGACACTGGGGCCCTTGTCCTGGGGCAGCGGGGGAGCTGCTGGCCAGATGGAGAGCGGCTGGGGGCTGGGGCGGGGGAGAGGAGGGATTCCAGGCCCAGCCATCAGCCTCTTCCTCCCAGCCCCCACCCAGCTCCCAGGCCTGCCCGAGACCCAAGGAAGGGCAGCCCCCACTCCCACCCAGATACAGAACCTCCAAAGGCAGTCCTGGGGCTGAGGCCTCAACGCTGCAGAAACCCCCCGCGTTTGGGCCATTGACGCTGGGCAGGCTTCTCCCTGGAGAGGCTCTCCTGGTCTGTGCCCACGCACACTCAGTCGTGTCCGACTCTTTTCGACCCCACGGACTGTAGCCCCCCAGGCTCCTCTGTGCACGGGATTCTCCAGGCAAGAATACTGGAGGGGGTTGAAACGCCCTCCTCCAGGGGATCTCCCTGACCCAGGGATCAAACCTGCGTCTCCTGCGTTGGCAGCCAGTCTCCTGGTTGGCAGTGAATAAACCCAGCCTCGGGCCTTCGGAGCAGTTTTCTGGTGAGGAGGGTTGAGTCCGGGACCCGACAAACACTGATGAAATCTGTGCTGCGTGCAGGGCCCTGCACAGGGCGGGAGAGTGAGAGCCCCCTGCGGGCCTGAGAAGCCTGGTCACCAGGCACCTGGCTCCCACCCAGCCCCTGACCCCCAGCAGACAAAGGGCTGGGCCTGGCAGAACCAAGCCCAGCAGCTCCCTCTCGGCCTGGCACTGCTGTTGTTCTACACCCTCTTTGTAAACGTAGCCACTCCCAGGAGTGTCCCCAGCACCTCAGCCAGCCCTCAGCCCTCGTCCAGGGTTGGCTTGGGGCGCAGTGAGGAAGGCCCGCCAAGGCCAGGCTCTTGGAGCAGGAGGAGCAGGGGCGGCAGTGTGGGGTGCGCCCGGGCAGAAAGAGAAACGAAAACCACCACCCACCGCTGACCTCTCGCGTCCACCCCTAGGTGGCGCTCTGGGTGCACTAGAGCACTTAGCTTGCGCGTGCATGGTAGCCGCTCGGTGGATTCCGACTCTGCGACCCCACGAACTGTAGACCTTCAGGCTTCTCTGTCCATGGGATTCTCCAAGCAAGAAGACTGGAGTGGGTTGCCATTCCCTTCTTAGCCTGCCATCCTCCTTTTGTAGGTGAGGAGTCTGCGGCTCACCGTAGCTAAGGAGACAATTAGCTGATGGACAGGGAGGGGAAACTCCGCTACTGAACAGGTCGTTAAAGGTTGCACAGCCAATAAGGTGTCTCCGTTTCTCAGATGAAGAAAGTTCAGGGAGGTGAAGAGATCCACCGAAAGTCACACAGCTAGCAAGTGCCAGAAGTGGGGCTTGCACTCAGGCCGGCCTGGCCCGGGAGCCCACGGCTCCGTCTTCAGGCTGCAGAGGGCCCCAGAGAGGGAGCCTGGAAGGATTCTGTTCTCGAAGATTCCTGGCAGAGGGCGGCTCCTCTGCCCTCGTAGACCTTGCCCCAAACCCCTCCTCAGTGGTAGCCGGGGAACCCTTGCAGTTGGGACAGGGACTCCACCAAGGCCTGTGCCTCCAGCCTCCACCTCCGGCTGCCACTTAGTTCTTTCCTCCGACTCCACCTTCGAGGGGCCCAGCCTGGCTCCCTCCATCCTGGGCCAGCCAGGCCTCTGCACCAGGGCCAGGTTGCCTCTGGGCACCACCGTCCACGGGCCACACACAGGCTGCACCTGCCCTGATTCCAGCAGCTTCCAGCGCCAACCACCATGATTCATTAGCTTCCTCTTGTCCCAGCAGACAAAATGCACAGCAGGAGGGAAATAGGTCAGACAGCAGGGAGGACTTCCAGGTTGTAAGGAATGAGAGATTCGAGAATTGGGAGCCAGAGGAGGTGGGGTCCTTTAAAAAAGGAATATGCTAGGCTGCCTGAGTGAGAATCCAAATTCAGGGGTTCCGGACTAATCCGCTTCCTCTGGCTCCTCCAGCTTCCTCCCCTCTGGGCCCGAGTGCTGGAGTGGGAGCTGGAAGCTTGCCTCCAGAACCTGTTCAGACCTGCAGCCAGGCCTGTACCTGCAGCAAACGCTGGTCCCGTTCAGCAGCAGAAAGAATGAGCACTCGCTGAACACGTACTACGGTCCCTCTCTGTCTCTGTCAGCTCATGTCACCTTCAGATGCCCCTAAGAAAGCTATGGTCCTCATGTCCACTTGACAGCAAGGAAACCGAGGCTCCAGGCCTTTTCTGGGATTCCCCATCTCCCCAAGATCTGTTCGTCCTTCAAGGTGAAGTTTAAACGCCCCACTTCTTGCCCAGGACCTCTGCCCTCTGCGGGGCTGCCCACAGGGACCACTGCCAATCAGAGCCCCGGCTCTCCCAGGCCAACCTGCCATTTCCTAGCTCTTGACCTGGAACAAATGACTTCCCTAGATCTGTTTGCTTACCTGCCAAGGGAAATGATGAAGCACCAAACAACAGAGGATGGCGGCGAGCGTTCAGTGAGGTAACAGACATAGGACCCTGCAACCAGTCCCTGGCACAGAGGGCGCTTAACAGAGGCAGGCTGCCATTGCTGATTTTATTTCATATGCTCTCTTATTGGTTCCTCATCGTCTTAACTCTGTAAGTTCAGCGAGGCCTCGCCTGGACATCTCAGCCTTGGTTTGGGTTCCCCAGACACAGAGATTCAAGGGCACACACATACATGGGGGTGACCAGAGTGAACCCCAACAGAGGACGGGAGAGGCGAGGCAGGGAGGGACACAGGCAGGCACAGCGGCGATGCCGACCAGCTCCCACTATGGAGCCCAGCCCCGCTGGGGAGCTCGGGGAGCCGGGTCAGGCTCTGATGTGCCCTTCTCACCCTCGCTGGCCTCAAGCCCCAGCCACGCGCCAGGCCCGTTTCCTGCACCTCTGAGCCCTGCTGACGGACCATCCTGGGCTCCTGCCTTGTTCAGCTAACAGACGGGGACAGGAGGCCAGGCCTTGGAGGCAGGGGTGCCAGAGGCTGAGGGCTGAGCCTGGGTGAGAGCCAGCTGGGCACGGAGATAGGCATCAAGAATACTCTGTGTATGTGAACGTGCTCAGTCGCTCAGTCGTGTCCAACTCTTTGTGACCCCGTGGACTGTAGCCCACAGATTCCATGGGGGCTCTGAAGCCCCCTCAGTCCATGGGGATTCTCCAGGCAAGAATACTGGAGTGGGTTGCCATGCCCTCCTTTGGGGGATCTTCCCAAACCAGGGATCAAACCCATGTCTCCCTCATTGCAGGCGGATTCTTTACCGTCTGAGCCACGAGGGAAGCCCTTGTCCTGGCCAAACAGGAGGGACTCAGTGGAGGTGCCGCTCGGAGGCTCACAATCAGAGCTTGGCAGGTCACTGCCATCAGGCACAGGAAGCGCTCCCCGGGCAGGGGGGCGGAGGGTGGGCAGCCTGACCCAGCTCCCCCTGCATTCTCAGAACCCAAGCCGCCATCTCTGAAGGCTCTAAGTCCAGTCCAGGCGGGTTCAGCCTAAGAGACAAACTGGGGAGAGGACTAAGGGGAGAATCGAGAAATATTTGGGGACAATGTTCTAGTGACTGCTACCTAACAAATCCTCCAAAACTTGGTCGTGTGACACAATGGCCATTTCATTTTGCTCAAAGTTCTGTGAGTCAGGGATTCAGGAAGTGCCTGGCTTCCCGAAGGTGGGTCTTGCTGGGGGTCTGCCGTGTGATTGCCGTCAGATGCCAGCTGGGGCTGGAGTCATCGCAAGGCTCCTGGGCTGGTGGTGCACGACGGCTGCTCCTGGCACGGCCAGCAGGGGGCGCCCCTGAGCTGCAGATGGGACCCCGTCCACGTGGCTCCTGACTTCTTACAGGGGGGCTGCTTGATCCAAAGAGAAGAGGTGGAACCTGGGTGGTCTTCTCTAACTCAGCCTCAGCAGTCACAGAGCATCACTCTCACGGTACCTGACGAGGGAGGCAGTCACGGCCCTTCCAGAACCAAGGGGAGAAGGACACAGTTCCCCTCTCCCTGGGAAGAGAGCCAAAGGGGCCATGATTTAGACTGAGCTCAGGTGACATCTCAGAGCAGGTCCCTCTCCCCGTGCTGCCTGGGATCTCACAGGTCACAGGCCCGGGGGACCCCAGGAGACCTCGAGGCAGCATCCCTCCCACAGATTCAAAGACTGGGGCTCTGAGATTGTGGAGCCTGGGCCCCTGCCTCAGCTCCATCTGGCCCATCTGCGACGGTGAAGGCCAAGGAGCCCTTGGGCCCTGAGCCCCAGGGTGGGTGAGCAACCTGGAGGGGTCTGTGTGGTGGTGGAGCGCGTGACCGGCGGTGTTTGAGTGCGAGTGTGTGTGCCCGCAAGGACACGTGCACGAGGCTGGAGCGGGGAGGGTCACTCCCCTCCCTGGAAGAAACTGCTCCATCCCTCCCTGAGGACCCGGGCTCTGCAGGGGTGACAGGAAGTCAAGGCAGCGCCACGGGGAGGACAGGGCTTCAGGGGGAGGGGCTGAGAGTCAGATCCTGGGGTCTTGGGGTTCAGGGCTCTCAAGAGGAGGGTGACAATCATCAGAAACCATGGACAGCTTCCTGGCGGCACAGTCAACCACGGAGACACCTGCAGAGACGGGGAGGGGGCGTGGGGGGCCAGGGAAGCCAGGTAAACACGTCATCTCCAGCTCCTCCCCCTGAGCCAAGAAGTAAAATGCCCCCCAGCACCCCGCCCGCCCCACAGTCCCCAGGGCAAAGTGCCCCAGGCAGGCCAGCACCCCAGGTGTGACAGCCTGTCACCAGCCTCTGCCCTCCCTCACCCATGCCCGCCAGGGCCCCTGCTCACAGGTGTGCACCCGCACCCGACAGGCTCTCAAGGGACTTCCGCTGAAGGAACGGGGCGAGGTGCGTGCTGGGGCTGGCTGTGGGCAGGGGTCCCCCCGCCCACTGCCCTCACTCCTCTGCTGGGCCTCTGGGCAGGGTGGCTGCTGCAGCAACCAGTGCCCACTCCAGGGGCCCACCCAGGCCTCAGGCACTTCCTGAGCAGCAGGACGTATCCTGGCCTGAGTGCCCCTGGAAGGAGGCAGCTTATCAAAGGGGAAAGGACACTTTGTTCAGGCCTGGTCACTTGCCCAGACTGGGGTGGCGTGTTCGGGGCCTGGCGGGTAGGGCAGCACACTGCCAGCGGGAGGGTCCCAGCCAGCGGGCTGGGGCGGGAGGTCTAGGGAGGGCGGATGCGCCGGCTCCACACTCCAGGCGGTGCCAGGACCTTGGCCCTTCCAGAAACGCGTTTGGGCGCCCCCTTCCCCTTCACAGTCCTGCCTTCTCTCCATTCCCGTCCTACCTCTCTGAGTTCTGCAGGGGCTTGGCATGCACTCCATTCATTCATTTAAGCAATGTGTAAGGGTACTTGGAAGGTACTAGTAAGGCTCTAGACCCTGGGGACAGAGCAGCAAACGAAACAGGCCACAGTGCCTGCCCTCGTGAAGCTCAGGTTCCAGTTGAGAGGCCATAAGCACGTAAACAAACTAAATATATGTGTCAGATGATGGAAGTGCTCTGAAGAAAAATGAAGCAGGGGAGGGGCACAGAGAGGGAGTGGGCTGGAGGACAGAGATGTTTTTTCTTTACATGGGGTGATTAAGAAGGCGACAGATGACAGCAAAGGACAGACGTCAAGTAGGTAAAGAAGTGAGTCATGTAAATTCCTAGGAGCAAAGCCGGGGAACACAGCGGGAACAGCAAGTGCAAAGGCCCTGAGGCAGGAGTGCGCTGAGCAAGCGCAGGAAACAGCAGGGGCCGGCCTGGCCTGAGCACAAGAGACAGCAGGAGGGCGGACGGGTGAGGGACGGGTGAGGCTGGAGACAGGGCCCAGGCGGCAAGCGGCCGTGGGAGGACTTGGCTCTCACTTGGGCGATGGAGATGCAGTGTAGGGCTTTCAACAGAGGAATTATTTATTATTAATATTAACTGTTTAGCTGTCTTTTTAACTATTTTTTTAAAGTCTTTTTTAAGCATTTATGTTTTAAAATAACAGTAGCTCAGGAATTCACTGGAAGTCCAGCGGTTAGGACTCAGCGCTTTTCACTGCTGGGGCCCAGGTTCAATCTCTGACCTGATCCGGGAAATAAGACTCTGCAAGCCGCACAGTGTGGCTAACAAGGAAAAAGCAACAGTAACTCATGTTACCTAGTGCTTAATACATATCAGCCACTCTTCAAAACAGTGAACATGTATTAGCCCATTTACTCTTCCCAATAATCTTCATTAAAGATGAGCACACACTGATACTAGGGAGGTCTCCACCATGAGATGCTGGCAGCGCCCCACCCCATGCTGTCACAAACGGGGGGCCGGGGGGGGGAATGTCGAATGTTCCTGGGCAGACAGAATGGCCCCGGGTGAGAAGCACTGCCTGAGGGTCTCCCGGCCCCCCCGCCTGCCTCTGTCCCAGCTCAGCCCCGCACCTCTCCCTACAACAAGTGTAACAGCCCCTACCTGCCCCTGCCTCCTCCACCGCAAGCCTCCTCCTAGATGCCACGACAGAGCCGCTCCCCATTCTATGGCCCTCGACGGCTCCCACCGCCCTGAGGATGCACAGCAAGCTGCTGAGGTTGGCACCGTGGCCCTGTGTAACCCGCCCCTACAGCTGCAGCTCTGTCCTCGAGGCCCTCGTGCCGCTGCCCTCCCTCCCTCGCCCAGTCTGGTAACTTGCGCTTATCCCGCTCTGTGCCGGCCACCGTGCTGGGCACGCAGACCTGGGGACAAAGCCCCTGGGGGCCTGCCTTCACGATGCGTCTGTCCAGGGGAGGGGGGAGCAGGGAAACGCATGGATCCCATTAGTTCCGTAGCCAGGGAGCTGTGAGGGCCCTGGAAGGGGAGGTGCCAGAGTCGAGCTGTATAGGATGGGCAGGGCTGTGAGAAGGAGCAGGGATGATCTGGGGCTGTGAGGGGCTCGGAACGAGTGGCTGTGATCTGGGCCCAGCCAAGGCACGAGATCGCACGTGTACAGAGAGACGGTCGGCAGGCAGGGAGCCAAGGACTGAGTTCACACACCGGCGGACTGAACAGGGAGACCAGGGAGAGGGGAGACCAGGGCGGTTCTGTCTGGGTCAGAGAGGCAGACAGCGGGGCCCCGGTGCCGGCTGGACACTCCCCGCATCCCCGGCGGGTCCCCCTGGCAGGCATGCCCTCTCCCCTTACTTCACCTGTCAATTCCCTCCTGCTCCTGCAAGCCCAAGTCACAGTCGGTGCCTCCTCCTCTTTGAGGCCTTCTAGGTTCCTCCCTGATGGAATCACTAGCTCCTTCCTCTGCTTTCCAAACCTGTGTTATAGCAACATCTTGCTCTGATTTTCATTACGGGGTTGCCCTGACCCCACGTGCCCACTGTGAATTTCCCGAGTACAGGGAGGCAGTCGTTTCTGCTTGGTCCCTGGACAGGTGAAATCGAACTGCCTTCAGCAGAGGCAGCCCCAGCCCTCCGCCACCCGGGGATCCGGGGGTGGGGGGTGAGGGGGACATGGAAATACCCACCGTTGGGCATCTGGCCCAGGAGCGCACCTTCGCGGGCGGGGGCACCCTCGGATGGAGGGGGAGGCCAGGACGCATTGGCGGGGCCTGAGCGCGCACAGGCCCTGCTGAGGCGCCGTCGCCCACGGTGGCCGGCAGGCCCTCCTCCGACTGCACACCCTGAGGCTGACTCTGCCCACCCGGAGGCGGCGGCGGGGGTGCGGCTGAGAGACTGCGCGCGGAGAGGGCCCGGCTGACCGCCGAGGACCGGCGGCGCCCCCTGGTGGTGGAGCCCCTCCGGTACTCCTCACGGCCCATTTCAGCGCCGCCCCGCGGCCCCCCCTCACAGCAGCCGCCAGCGAGGAACTCACCCCCCACCCCAGCAACCTCCTGCGCGGCATCCCCCCGCCTCACCCCCGCTCGCCCCTACGGTCTCTTCCCTATGCAGCCGCCAAGGGGGCCTTTTAAAATGTTAACCACTGGGCACTCGCTCTGATAAGCTTAAACCCCTCAAGGGACTTCCCTGGTGGAAGTGGCTAAGACTCCCAATTCAGGGGGCGGGGGTTCGATCCCTGGTCAGAGAATTAGATGCTGCAAACTTCAGTTAAAGACCCTGCCTGCTGCGGCTAAGACCTGCCACAGACAGATAAAGACAAACTTTTAAGATAAATAAAAATAAACTCTCAAAACCCGGATCAACAAAGGATGTGATCTCCTTCCTTTCTGATCTCACTCCCTCTCTGGCCACCCAGGTCTGCTTCCGGTGCCTCACACGCCCCAGGCCTGCTCCTGCCTCAGGGCGTCTGCCCCTGCTGCTCCCAGCCGGGCCATTCCCTGACGTCCCTGCCCTCCCTTCCTGGTGGCCCCTGCGTCCATAGGACCTCCTGAGAGAGTCCTCCCTGTCCCACCGTCTGAGACAGCTGCCCAGCAGCTTCCTTACAGCACCTGCCATGCCCGGATCCAGTCTCTGTTCAGCTTATCCTGCTAGCAATCCTAAGCGCTCAAAAAATGGAGGTTCAGAGTGTCTTGTTCAAGGCTCCCACCCCCCCGCACCCCCCACCCCGCCACGTGCCCTCAGAATGGATCCAGGGGCTGTTTCTCACCTCTGTCCCCCCCCAGATATACAGTAAGAGAGAGAGAAACAGAGGCCCATGTGCAGCTACCAGCAGTGAGACGTGGCGGAAGATGAGGGGTGAAGGAGACGGACGTCGGCACTGGGCAGCGGCCTGCAAGTTCTGACGCTCAGCTCGACGTGGACCTGACTAGGGCACCGCCAGCCTGACTGGTCCCTTTGCGCATATGAGAAAGAGGCAGGTCTCGGGGTTTCAGAGCCCCTCACCCCGAGCCAAGCCCCTGGTACAGGACCCAATCTGCAAGCGGTGCGCAGCCGCCCTCCCCTCGCTGTCTGCACACCAGGGACGGCAGGCTGGGTCTTAATCCCCAGACCAGGGATCAAACCTGTGCCCCCTGCAGTGGAAGCACGGTGTCCTCAACACTGGACTTCCACACAAGTCCTGGGAAGACAGCTTTCAGTGCTGCCCAGGCCTCGGGTCAGACCCACAGATGCATCGGCAGCATTCCCCGAAAGCCTTTCGGACACACCTGCCTGGCCCCTGGCCCCTTGCAGGGTGGACCTGTGCCTGGCCCCCTGCACGCGCACCCCAGGCCTTCCCCCACAGCAGGTCCCTGGGGCTTGTCACCCCTGCCTTCCCCGCTCATGAGCGTCAAGCCAGGCCCGTCCACAGAAGCTGGCCAAGGACCGTCTAGGCCCGGGGAGAGGCCTTCAAGCCTGCGTTGACTCAGACCCCGTTTCTGCTCCCAGCCTCACTGACCTTCCTCCCTGGGGTTCACAGGAACCCAGGGAGCTGGGTGGACCACACGGTGCCAGGACCCTCACTTTGACAGAGTGGGAAACAGAGGAGCAGGGAGCGGGGGTCCAAGGCTGAGATGCTCCCCAAAACTTAGTGCCACTTGGCTCAGGCGAGCAGCCAAGGAGCCTGAGCTGCCCGCAGGGCCCAACCTACCCTGACCCACCATGGTGCCCGCCTATGCCCAGGGGCCACTGCTGCTGCCCAAAGACACCGGGGGAGGGGGCACGGGGGCGTCTGGACTCCTCTGCGCCTCGGGGTCTCCCTCCAGCCTGGGCATGGCTGGCACCAGGTTTGGGGGCCTCCCAGGAAGGGGGAAGGCAGAGAAGCACCCTCTTCATGGGGTCTGTCCGTGAGGAGGGCTGCATCCATGCGGGAGACACCGAGGAGCCCATGGGCCGCCCTCCAAGGCCCCACGCTTCCCACCAGCCAACACCCTGGAGGAAGGAATCAGGGCCCAGGTGAGTCATCTGATCACAAGGCCACCTCCCAGCTGACTCAGGGGGACAGTCCACATGGCCCCACCCACCGGCCCCAGCTCAGGGCCTGAGTCAAGGATTCCAGGGGGTGGGCAGCCTGCCTGGGAAGCCCCGGCCCACTTGTGAATCACTAGCCATCTTGTCTCCAAGCCCCGCTCTGAGCCCCGGCTGGGGGTGGGAGGCAGGGCGCTCACCTTCACTGCTGGTCGGGTTGCTGGCCGCCCCTCACTGGCCCCCCCTGCACTCCCACCTGACAGCTGCTGTTAGCAATCACAATAATTACTCAACCAGCGGCCGTGTTCTGACACTGATCTTTAGCTCTGTACAGGCCTTGGGCTGGATCCAGTGGGAGCCCCGTGGAGAAGGCCAGACGTGTGTCTGTAAATAGCAGTGTTGTTGATAAGCGTTGGGGAGGTGTGAGCTCTCACGTGAACATGGGGCTGAGAGCCCGGACCCCAACAGGAGACTATGAACCAGCATCCCACAGGCAACCAGCCAGCCCTCCTGGCAAACAGCACCTCCTGGTGTCCAAACTGCACCTAGCCCTCCCCCACATTGGATGCCCACGAAGCCAGGGATGAAGGTGTGCATCCCACGAGTAACTCAACCCCACTTTCGCTTCTGGAATTCAGTAGAGCTGGAGAAATGTCTTCTTCTAGATATCTGGACCTCCCTGCACCCAGGGTCCCCAGAGGTACCCAGCAGTCCGCTTGGCAGAGTGGGCCCCGACCAGGGCAGCAGCGTGGGGCCCTGGCCCCGCACCCCTGTGGTACAGCTCCACTTACCCAGGGGCCCCTCTCCCGCCCCCAGCCCGGCCCCACGGTCTGCTTCCCTGGCTTTGTCCTGGGCCGGCTGGGCAGGGACTTCCTGCTGGAGAATTCCCGGATCCTCCCAGGAGGCCCCATGCTGGGCCTGGGAACTCAAGAGGAAGGGAGGTCAGGGCCTGCAGGCCTTGTGGCCCCGGGTCCTTCCCCACCGCAGTCAGGTGCACCAGACTCACTGTCTTCCAGCTCAGATGGGGCCCGCGGCTCTGCAGCTGGGGTGGCCTGGGCCTCTGGGGCCCGACGAGAATGAGACCAGACCCCAGGTACCCCGGGTACGCTGGGCTTGTTCCCGGTGCAGGACGAGGGGCGGGCTCCGCAGACAGACAGCCAAGGAGCCCAATGCCAAACTGAGTTTTATTAGTAATGTGACAGGCCTGACTTTGACGAGTGGGAGCAGTCTGCCAGGCAGGCCCACCCTGCAGATGTGCAGACACAGGTTATCTTGAGACTCCTTGGCCCCAGGGGCTCCTGGAGGTGCCCTGAGAAGCGGGGCTCCGTCCCTCCGCGCCTGCAGGGACCCCGGGCGGCGCTGGCTTCACTCTGGAGGCCAGTTTCCCATCTTGTCCATCTCCTCCAGAAGCAGGTGCTGGGGGTTGCAAGTGGGTGAATGCGGAGGCTTTGGCATCTCTGAGCTCTCCTCTCCCTGCTCGGTGTCCCCAGAACGTCCCACCTGTGCCTCCAGAGACAAGCACCCCAAGGCCACATTTCTGAAGCTGCCCCCAGGGGCCCGACCTCCCTGCGGCCTGGTGGGGAGCAGCCCCGGGTGGCCCGAACCCTCCCTCACCTCTGTCCTGGAAACCACGACGAGGGGCCTCGGCACCCCTCCCCCAGGGCCCCAGCATTCCCCAAAGGCTGGGGCTCGGCTTCTTTTCCCCCTCAGCCTGGTGTCCCTGAGGGCAGACAAAGAGAGGGGGGTGGTGATGAGGACAGGCCCCCTCGACACGCCCCCAGCAGGCTGCCCAGCCCCCAGTGAGGCGCCGGCCCGGGCCACCATCCAGAAACCCCCTGATGGCCTGCGGTGTGCTCAGGCCACCATAGGACTGCACCGCCCGGGACAGGGCAGGCCAGCTCAGGGGGCGGCCCTGGAGGGCGCAGGGGAGGAGAGGTCCCTTCAGCAGGAAAAGGCAAAAAAGCAGGAGCCCTACCAGAGCCAGGACTTGTGTGGTGTAGGGTGAGGCTCCCCAGAGCACCCAGGGACACCTGGCATGGCCTAAGGCTCAGGACGAGGGGTAGGCAAGGGTTCCTGGTGTTCATGACCCTCGAGGGGTGAGTCATAATCCCTGACACTGGAGTGCCCTTTGCAGTTGGCTGCCACACACTCTTCAGTTCATCTCATCTTCCAATGGCCACCTTTCCAGGTGAAAACACCAAAGCCCATATTCAAAGTCACAGAGCAAGGCAGGCCGCAGCAGAGACTCCGACTACAGACTTTGCTCCTTCCCTTTGTGAACTGCACAGTCTGCAGGGGGCAGAGGTCCACTGAAAGAAAGGGTGAGCTGATGAATGAATGGAAATTAACCCAGAAAGGAAATCGACACATTTTTGTCATCAACAGGTCTATCAGTGTGCACTCCCAGAAGCCTGGACAGGCCTAACCTTTAAGGCCAATGTCAAAGAGGGTGGGCTGGGGGTGGTCCCCATTGTTACCCCTGGCAACTCCCCTGCCACCTGTGTGTGTTTGTGGGAGGAGGTGTGGATGTGAATGGGAGACAGACTCCCTCCTCTTGGAGATGAGGAAACTGAGTCCCAGGGAGGGGGAGGGACTTGCCCGGAACCACACAGCAAGTGCGCGGCAGTGACGCCTTAGCAACGGGCCCTGGGCTAAGTGAGAGCCAGCCAGATGGAGAAGCGTGTGCTTAGGAGGTTGGGGTCCTGCTCTCGGAGAGACCACCATGGAGGAGGACTTGCGCCCTTCCTGCCCAGCAGGGTGCAGGGGTGGCTGGGGCCTGGGCCCGCAGCCTACAGAGAGGGGAGTTCTCCAGCCCCAGACTCCTGGTGCCCGCAGGCAGAGCGGGGTGGTGGGTGGGTGGGTGTACCTGGCCATCCACAACACCCGCCTCCTCCAGGGTGATCTCTGGCTGGGTCAGCAGCTCCTGGCCGTTGTAGCCGCCTGTCTTCCAGAGGCGGGACTCCAGCTGAACGACCAGAAGCTTCTTTAGCTCCACCTCCACAAAACCTGAGAGCCAGAGAGAGAAGGGCATGGGACAGGCAGGAGGGGGCAGCTGCAGCCTGCTGGGGATCTGAGGAAGATGAAGTGGCCCCAGCTCCCCAAACCCCACCCTGCCCTGCGTGGCCCCTGGTCACCCCCAGTCGGGCCCCTAGAGCCTGCCAGACTCCACCTCTCCACCGCCCAGCCTGTCCCAGGACTCTCACTGGGCTCCCTGCTCCCACCCTGAGTGTGAATCTCTTTACCTGCCTCTCGGGGGACAGTGTTCATTCCAGGGGCAGACATCTGCTCCACCCTGCCCCGCCTCCTCCAGCCATCAACTCCAGCGTTCCAATCCGGAGTAACACAAACCACGGGGGTTCAAGCCCCAGCTCTGCCACTGAGCAGTGAGGTGATCGTGGACAAATTACTTAACCCCTCTGGGCCCCAGTGATCTCACAGGGAAGCGGAGACAGTATAACAGGACTGACCCCAGAGTCAGAATGCAGTATTTCATGAAAAGTGCTTAGGAGAGGGTTTGGCCCGTGGTAAGGAAAATGTCAACGGAGACTTTACTGGAGGCTGTCATTCATTACCACTAAGCCGTCTGCTCGCCCCACCAGTGCAGTGAGGCGGCTGCAATGGGAGCGGGGCCCTGGGTACCGCCACAGCAAGTGCACATCTGACAGGAGCACTGGGGGTGCAGGGGGCGCCGCTGAAGGAGTCACAGTTCTGGGCTGGGAAAGGGTGCTGCTCGAGGAGCCACGGTCCCGGTCGCAAGCCGCCCCCCACGCCTCAAGCCTCCCCCGCCTCCCCGGCGCACACCCAGCTCCTTCTGCGGACCGGCGCCCGCGGGTCAGCCGGCCGGGGCGATCATTTTAGGTCCTGTGGTTCCCCCTGGTGGTCTTAACTGGTGTCGCATCCGAGAGCGGCTCCATCAAAGCGGGGCTGGGGGCGGGGTGGGGGGGGGTACGGGCGGCACACCCACCTGCTGTGTCCGTTGACCTGAAGGCCTTATGCAGCGGGGACTGGAGGGTGACGATGCCCGGGACGCAGAGCTTGAGGGCGCTGTCTTCCTCCGCTGCCGCCTCCTCTTCCTCGCCTGGCTCTTCTCGGGGCAGGCCTTCCTTGAGAGGAAACTGAGGCTGGACAGCCACCCCACAGGTGAGGGGGCAGCTGAGCCCGGCCCCCGAGCAGAAAGCAGGAGCGGGTGAGAGGGGCGCGCTCTCCCGCACCCCGCCCCGCCTCGGGCCGGGGCCCCACGGACCTTGGCCATGGCCCCTTTCTGGAGCCGCTTGTACAAGCCGAGGAGGCGGTTCCAGGGAGCTGCCCCCACCTTGGAGGAGGCCAGTCTTGGGTCACCTGTGGAGGGCAGTGGTCACTGGGAGCCCACAGCCAAAGGTGGAGAGATCGTCTCACTTAATCCTTGCTAATGCCCTCTGACAGAGATGCTATCATGCTCCCGTTCTACAGATGATGAAACTGAGATGCACGAAGGCTGAGTGACTTGCCGCCCTCACACCGCCTGCCGCGAGTGGAGCTGGGATCCAGCTCCGCTCAGACTGCCCTTCGTCCCCTACCCCCCCATCCACCCCGGGCCCGATGCCCTGGCTGTCCCCTGGGGCCTGTGGCCACCGCACTCACCATTGACCAGACATTCCTCTTCCCTTGTGAAGGCCTCGGGGCTGAACTCCAGTGGCCCCACGGCCCTCCGCGCGCATCCTGGCTCCACCGCCGAGGCCTGGGCAGAGTGGCCCCTGACCCCAAAGCACAGTCAGATGGGGGCGGCAGGTGGGGCCCGAGAGGTGGTGAAGGTCCCAAATCCCTGCCGAGGCTCTGCTCAGCTCCTCCACCCCCCTGCTCCCCATTGCTCCCTGCTCTGCCCTCTGGGGTCTGCATCACAGAGGGGGATGATCCCCCCAAAAGTAGGGTGAGGGCCGTGAGGAGGGGAGGGGCCCAGCAAGGAGCTGGGAAGTGATGGGAGGCCCAGCTCACCCCACACGCACCCTTCCTAGTCCCTGGCCTGTGCCCTTGGCCTTTTGGTGCCCCTATGCACTACCCCTCACTTGAGGAGGAGCCCTGTCTCTGCCTCCCTCTGCCTCTCCAGGTTCCTCTCCACCCTTGATGTGAACGACCATGCCCACCCAGTCCTCTGCCCACCCGAGGAGTCCGTTCCTGATAGTGAAATTCGCTCAGTTGTGTCCGACTCTACAACCCCATGGACTTTACAGTCTATGGAATTCTCAAGGCCAGCATACCAGAGTGGGTAGCCGTTCCCTTCTCCAGGGGATCTTCCCAACACAGGGATCTAACCCAGGTCTCCCACACTGCAGGTGGATTCTTTACCGGCTGAGCCACAAGGGAAGCCCAAGAAGACTGGAGTGGGTAGCCTATCCCTTCTCCAGCGGATATTTCCGGACCCAGGAATCAGACTGGGGTCTCCTGCCTTGCAGGTGGGTTCTTTAGCAGCTGAGCTACCAGGGAAGCCCCTGGTCCCTCCCCAGTTTCGGGTCCTCAAAGCTCAGGCCCACGTCCCCCTCCCTCCTGACACCCTGGCTTCCCCCAGCTCCTCCATCCTTGGCCCAGCCCCTCACCTTTCTGAGGTCCCCGTATTCCCTGAGGCCTCCCCTGTGGCCGCCTCTTCCCTCTCCTCCAGCTCAGACAAGTGGCCCAGCACCTCCTGGCTTCCTCTGGGCAGGACTGGCTTCACCTCTACGCCCTGAGCCATGACCTCCGCGGGGGGGCAGGTCTGGGCCCCCGGGTCCCCCATCTCCAGCCCCGAGGAGGGGCTGGGCTGCGGCAGGGCCCCAGGGCGGGCGAAGGGCAGCGTGGCGGGAGGCCTGGACTCCCTCCTCCCAGCTTGTCCCTGACGGTCGGGCATCACGGGGACGGCGTCCTGCCCCCCCAGGGGCCACGACCAGCCCCTCCGCAAGGCCTGGCCTGAGCTCTCCCGGCCGCACTTGCTGCCTACCAAGCTCCAGGAAAAGCAGAACATGGGGGAGCGGCCCAAAATTCGGGGCCGAGGGCTTGAAGCAGCGGCCTCCATCCCGAGAGGGTCCCTGACTCAGAGGGAGGGGCCGCAGCAGCCACCGCAGGACCAACTGCTTAAGAACAGAAGGAGGTTTCCAGTTGGAAACTTCCAGGAGTTCTAGAAGGCAGAAGGGGGGGAGGGGGGATTCGCTGGGCGCAGAGAGGGCAGGGGTTTGACAAGGCCTAGGGAGCCAGCTGGGGTGGGAGGGCTTGAGGGTTTGGGGAGGCCCCAGGAGACAGTGGGGGGGGCAGGCAGAGGAGTCCAGAGGAACCCCAGCTCTGAGGATGGGGTGGTGGCCCAGGGCTCTCTCCTCGCTGCCTGTCCTTCCCCTGCAGCCGCTTCTGTCCTTGGGAAGCACTCATTCCCCAGCAGCTGCCCTCCCCCTTCCCTCCCTTCTCAGCATCCAGCTGGCACGGGCCCACTGTGCCCCCCTTTCTGCGTACCTGCCCGGCAGATTCAGGGGGACGTCACATTTCCTCTGTGGAAACAACCAAGGTAGGTGCCTGGTGTGCACACTGAATCTCAATTTAGTATTATTCCTGGAGACCTGATTATAAACCCATCTCAGTGACCTTGGGAGAGGCTCCTTAAACCAGCTGAGTCTCAGTCTGATCCCCTGAAAGATGGGTGTGGCCCACTGCACCAACTTCCCAGGGTTGTTCCAAAGTGCGCTTATTTTTAAAATATTTTTTATTTATCTGCACTGTGTCTGAGTTGCAGCAAGTGAACTCTTGGTCGCTACGTGTGGGCTCTAGTTCCCTGACCAAGGATCGAACCCAGATCTCCCTGTGTTGGGAGGACAGAGTCTTAGCCACTGGACCACCAAGGAAGTCCGTCCAAAGGGCTTTTAAAGTGCCTGGCACAGAGTGGGGCTCAAGGAACCGCCCCATCCTGGCTGTTTTGCTGGCACTGATGGAAGGGAGCAGGGGACAGATCAAGAATTAGGGCTGGGAACCAGGGTGGGGGAAAAGCCGTGGGGGAGGAGGAGGGAAGCCACTTTCTCTTGCAGAGCCCAGACCCGCCTCAGGCCACGGGCTGCGGCTTCGCATCCGGCGGCCACCGAGCGACTTCCTCTAGAGGGAGCTGATGGGAGCCGGGAGCCGCCGGCGCCTCTATGATCGCCGCAGCCCCGTGGGTCCCCCAGAGCCGCGTTGGGACCGGCAGAGGCTGCACTCCAGACATCAGGGATCCACTGACTCCCCTTCCTGGAAGCCAGGCGTGGGGACACAACCCTGGGAACAGCCCCTGACCCCTCAGGATCTCTGACCTCCGCCCCGCTGGGCCATCCCGGGCCTGGGCCAGGGTCCGGGGAGGTAAGCCGGGAGAGTCTTGCCCATGCCCCCCTCCCTGGGCAGCCCCAGGCCCAGGGTGAGGTAGGGAGCCCCTGGGGAGCCCGCTGGGGAGGGGGACGCCACTGCGAAGCTTGCCTGGGCGGCTCCACCAACCCTTGACGGTGGGCCGATCCAGATCCAGCCAGGGCTCCCTTGGGCTGCCCCTGAGGCGGCGTCCCCTCTTGCCCTGGCCCTGGCTACCCGAGAATCGCGTGCCAAAGAGCCAGGTCCTTTAGCAGTCTGGGGGATGGGAGTGGAGGTCAGAGTCAAGGTCAAGGGCAGCAGGAGACCGTTCACAGTGCTTCCTGCTGCCCCAGGAGTCCTAAGACCAGGTCAGGATCTGCCCCCTCCTCCCCCCAACTCCAGCAGCATCCTGGGCCTGGCAAACCCAAAAGGTGGGCACAGCGGACTCTCCCCACCAGGAAGTCAGGCCACTTGGATGGGGGCAGAGGAAGTCCCAGGTCAGCTCAGGCCTCTGGCTCTGGGGCGGGTTCCAAGGCTCCACCTCATCCCCAGCCGTGAGCCCCAGGGGTAGTGGGAGAGGGAGTCGAGGTGCAGTTAGCATCCTTCAGCCCTGATGTCCTGGGGGGCACCGTGTTTGGGTACCAAGGGAGGGAGAAAGGCGCCTTGTTTGGGAAGCAGCTTCTAGGATGCGGGGTGCCAGGCTAAGGTCTGTCTTAAGCAGGCGGGGGACCGCAGGCTGCAGGAGGGGCGAGTCCCTTCTCCCTGTCCCTGCCCCCTCGACAGGGAAGGGGTGGGGCGCACAGGTGGGCCCTCCCCACCCTTCTCCTGAGGCCCTTTGGAAAATGGCCCCAGGCCTGGGAGAGGTGGGGTATACAGGCCCTCCCAGGAAGGAGGCGGAACACAGGCCCTCCGGGCGTGTGCTGGGGCCCAGGCTGACCCTCCCGAGGGGGAGGAGAGGGGCTTCCGCCTGGGCGATGGAGGCAGCTTTGGGGTGCGGGGAAATGAGGAGGGTGCAAACTGAAAGTGAAACAGCTTACGTCCAGGAAATACTCACTCTGCCCAGGGCTCACTGAGCTGCCGGGGGTTGTGGCCAGAACCCAGCAAAGGAAGAAAACGGGCCGGAGACAGGAGGGCGAGGGGGGCACGTGGTTTCCTCAGCCGCCTGCTAGGCAGGTGGGGCAAGGGCAGAGGCCGCCGCCGGCAACCGGGAAGCAAGCCTGACAGGAGCGCTGAGGAGAGCACGGACGCGTGTGGAAATTCAGTCACCCTGATGGCTTGACCAGCCCTGTGGCCTGGAGCGTTCCCCGAGCCTCAGTTTTCCCACCTGTGCAGTGGGCATGATGGTGCCTGCCCTGCCATGCTACCCCCGCGTCCCACACCTCCTCCCGCATGTGTGAGGAGGACACCACAGGCGCTCGGGATGTGTGTGGCTAACAGGCCCGAGTTGGAAAACAGGTGTGCTCTGACTAGCTGGGGGGAAGTGGGGCCTTCGGGGACGGCCTTCACGGGTCACTGGTTGGAAGGTAGCGAGTCTGTGGTGGATGTGGACCGGATAGGGTGCAGAGGGCCCCAGCGGCAGCAGAAGGAAACTCCGCCTCTGAAACTCACCTCCCCGGCCCAGGAACGGGGTAACGTGACTAGACAGCCGCTTGGGCACCACTGTGGCCTCCCCACCCCGGGGCCTGCGCTGGTCCCCGGCGGGGGCAGTCTTGGCTGCCTGGCCTTTCTCAGTCCCAGTCTTTCTTGAAGAGCCGCTAGTGAAGTGATAAGTTCCTGGGTCAGTGGGTCTTTCGGGAGGGGGCCCTCCCCGCCTCCATGGGCCGCCAGAGCCCCTGGCCCCATCTCTGCTTTCCCATCTGCCCCCAACACAATCTGAAGCTGCTTTTCTCCCCAGGACCTGAGGAATGGCTTCGGGACAAGGTCCAGGTCCCCCTGGGCAGGGCTGCGATGAGCCTGACCCCTCCTCCGCATCGGGTAAGGGTCTGTCTGCCCCCTCACCCACCTCATGACCACCGGGGCCAGCTGGGGGGTTGGCGAGAGCAGACCTGGACAGCCCCAGGGGCCCGCCTTAGTTTACCCGCCTTGCGCAAAGGAGAGAGCACCTCCCCACCCAGTGCTGGCAGCCCACCGGCTCAGCAGCTGGGGTGCAGGCAAGACCGAGCCCCAAGAGCAGCGCGGGGAAGGACACGTGGAGGCCGAGGGAGGGGGCGGTGAGCCTGCGGAGGACACCCTGCCCTCCCCGGGCAGCCGGGCGGGATGGGTGAGCAGGAGGGAAGGCATGGGGCGCGGCTGTCTTATCCCAGGCTGGAGAAATAAGGAAGTGAGGCAGCTTATCACCCGATCAGGGCTGCTCAACTGGGAGACGGGCTGTTAAGACTCTGGGGAGGAAGGAAGAGAGTGCCCTCATCCAAGGGGACCACCCGGAAGGCTGGCAGCTCTGCCACCCAGCACAGGCTGCTTCCTGGACTTGGGGTTCCGTCTCAGGCCACTCACCATGTCCCAATGTGACTTTCCTGGGCTGCAATTTCAAACTCTGTTTCCCACGTTCCCTAAGCCAAGCCATACGGCCGGGTGCCTTGGACACGAAAAGCCAGAGAGCCAGGCGCCCGGGAATCTGTCCTGGCCACGCTGTTCACTCCAGCCGCGTGACCTTGCGCAGGTTACGCAAACACCGTGCCTCAGTTTCCCCATCTGTAAGCGGGGTAGTCGCCTCCACGAGGCTGCTGTGAGAAGACAGCTCTACTCAGAGTCAGCCCTAGGTGTCACCCGAGGGCTAGAGGAGGGACAGGTGTGTCCCCCAGCAGAGGGAACCCTCCTCCCCAGAGCACTTCCTCCCTGACTCCCGGCTTTGGTCCCCAGAGGAGCAGGTAGCCCGGGATACCGAGGAGGTCTTCCGCAGCTACGTCTTTTACCGCCATCGGCAGGAGCAGGAGGCCGAGGGGGCGGCTGCGCCTACTGACCCAGAGATGGTCACCTTGCACCCAGAGCCTACCAGGTGAGCTGCGGCCTCCTAGACGTGCTGAGAGAAGCAGAGACTCATGCAGGGTCACCGTGCTGGCCCTGGCAGCTGAGCAAGCCTGGGGGCTTCTTCCGCTGCTGCCCTTTTGCATTTGGGTCACCGCTCCCATCCCAGAACCAGCACCCTTTTCAGCACAGCCTGCCCCTTGTGCCCGGGCCCAGCCCTCATGTCTGAGCACACAGTCAGGACTTCCCAGGAGCGGCGCCTGAGGCCAGGGCATCTCGGGCAGGAGCGCTTTGCTGCCAGCCCGAGCCCCAACTCACTGGCCGCCTCCTGATCCTCCAGCACCATGGGGCAGGTGGGCCGCCAGCTCGCCGTCATCGGGGATGACATCAACCGGCGCTACGACACAGAGTTCCAGGCCATGCTGCAGCACCTGCAGCCGACGGCAGACAACGCCTACGAGTACTTCACCAAGATCGCGTCCAGGTAGCCCCGGCCACCGCCCCTCCATGGCGCTGTCCCCACCGCACCAGGCCCTCCCCGTGAAACGGGAGACAGCTTCTCTGCTGGTGTTGGGAGATGTGTTTTCTTTCCCTGCCTCTGCTGTTAACTCACGCGTGGCCTTGGGCCCCTGTCTTTCTCTTCCTAAGCCCAGGCTCCTCATCTTTGTACACAAGGGCACAGCCTTCATGAGCCCTGACACCAACATGAGCTGGTAGATCAGGACTGTGTGTGGGGCGGGGGGCTCGCAGTGGGGTTGTTCCCAGACGTCCCAAGCACTGCTGGGACACAGCTGTCATTCTGATTTGGAGCTACATTTCACACCAAAGATGATTGTTGGACCTGGCTTCAGCCTACCAGGTCCTGAAAATGACTTCCTGATGCTGAGATCTGGCCTCAAGAGACCAGCAGCCTGGGCGAATCCTAGCTTCGCCATTTACTGGCTTCGTGACACATCCTAGCCTTTAGTTTCCTGGTCCGTAAACTAGGGCAAATATGCTTAGGATTGCATGCACTCTTAAAGGTGTCAGCCATTGTCACCATCTGGATTAAGGGAGTCAGTCTCGAGGTAGATTTGAGGCTGAGGGTGAAGGCAGGAACAGGAGATGGAATCAGTGCTCAGAGCTGAACACCCTGCCTGTGTCCTTAGAGGCCACTGCCCACTCCGCTGTGATTCCAAGACTGTCCTAACCTCCTCTTCTGTCCTTTTCTCTCCGCCGTCCCGGGCTGCCAGGCCAGCAGCAGCGCCCACAGGTAATCTCCCCGCTGCCTCCACCCGTCTGCTCTGCCCTCCACGCTCTGCCTTTGTGCCCCAACAGCAGCGCCCCACTCATCTGCCCTCCAAGCTTTCTCCTTTCACAGGGACGCGGGCTCTTCCTGGATCAAGGCCAGGCTGGGGCAGCCTCTGCCCCACCAGTTCACAGCTAAGCCATTTCTGCTTTCCAGCAGGGAAGGGCTAGGGGTGGGGCAGTCCAAAGGGATGGGAGGGGGAGGGAAGTCAAAGAGCCCCCCAGGGGTCTCCAGCAACGGTGTCTCCCCTGCCTGCAGCCTGTTTGAGAGCGGCATCAACTGGGGCCGCGTGGTGGCTCTGCTGGGCTTCGGCTACCGCCTGGCCCTCCACGTCTACCAGCGGGGCCTGACCGGCTTCCTGGGCCAGGTGACCCGCTTCGTGGCCGACTTCGTGCTGCGTCGCTCCATCGCCCGGTGGATCGCGCAGAGGGGTGGCTGGGTGAGTGCCTGAGCATCCGTCAACCCTCCCTGCCGCTGGAGCCGCCCCTCCCAGCCCCACCCCAGGCCCCGGGAGCCACCAGCACCCTCCGCCCATGACCCTTCCTTCTCTCCCGGCAGGTGGCAGCCCTGGACTTGGGGAACGCCCCCATCAAGAACGTAGCCATAGTTCTGGCTGTGGTTTTGTTGGGCCAGTTTGTGGTACGAAGATTCTTCAAGTCATGACTCCTGGAGGGGCCCTTCGGGGTCCTGAGACCCCTGTGTGGACTTTGGCCCCGGCTTGTCCCCTCACCTCCTCTCCAGCAGGGGTGTCCCTCTGCCCCCCATTAAGAGCACAGAAGCTTTAGTAAGTGGGCACTCCAGCTTTGGAGGGCCCCTGCCCAGGGGCATCCATCAGACTGTTGGGTACTCTAACATTGCATGGTGCTAACGGGCCCCCTCTCAGAGGGGGGCGGTGGCCTCTCCCTTAGCTCTCTGGGACCCCCTCAGCCCTGTCTGCTCGGTGCTGGGGAGACTGATAACTTGGGGAAGCAAGAGGCTGGGAACCACTTCTCCCAAGTCGCCGTTAACGATTTTAGCTTTTTATAATACCCTTAGGAGGGCACTCCTCCTTCCCACCACTCTGCCCAAAGCCAGGACGTCTGGGCTGTGGGGGTTAGTAGCTCTACCCTTCCCCAGAATTCAGCAGTTCTGGGAGGTTGAGCTTGAAAGCTGGGCCTGGAGCCCAGTCCTGGCCCTTCCTAAGCACCACATTCCCAGGGAACAGGACTGGGGTGGTGGGGCGGGGGACAAGGTGCTGCTCGGCTCCCGCCCAGTCCCTGCTACCCTCTTCCCCACCTCCGGCCGGCCCATACTGACTTTGCAGGTGGACTCTCAGGGATTCAGGGTGGGGTGGAGTGGGGTGCAGGCCAGAGCTCCTGAGGGCCTCTGTCCCCCCACGTTACCACTTGCTCCCACTCGTCACTACAAGCGCAGCTCGCCACACACCCCCACTCCAGGTAAGGAAGGGAGGGGTCTCGGCTGAGCACACTGCCCCGGCCCCTACCTCACCTGGACTACAGGGTTTAGGACTGCGGCTTGTCATTGTCAGGGAAAGGAGGGGTAGGGAGCGCATCTTGAAGTTTCTGAGTGAGAGAAGGGCTAGAAACACCACTAGGAACCCCAGGGTTGGGGCCCTCCCTTCTGGCCTGGGCACAGTGTAATCTGGGGGTATGCACAGGGGAACTGAGAATACTTGAACCCCACCCCCAACCTCTACCCTCCGAACCCCACACCTGCCTGAGCCCCTCCTGATGGTGAGGTCAAGTGCCTTGTCTATCTTGCACAGCTGAGGGATTCAGAGGTCAGGGGAAAGTTCTTGATTAAACCAAATGCAGGGAGGGGATGCAGAGGGAGCTGCCTGGCCACCTCCCACCCTCTGAGTGTGTCTGAAAATAAACTGCAACCCCCACTCAGACTTGATCCCTTTTGTCTTCTCCACTACCCTCTCTTCATCAGGCTGACTGGGGGAACCTGGGCATGAGTGACTTTCACCTGGTTTGTACTGACGGGTCTCCTCTGGAACCCCCAAAACCCTGTGGAGGGCTGGGTGTGTTTCTCCAGAAGGCTTTGGCCCCTTCCCACTCGCTACCCCCTTCTCCAGGAACTTTCCTCATTTCTTGGGGTTCCAGGCGAGTTTCCCATTCCCACAAGAAGTCAGGGGTCCCCAAACTGCTAGGCTCTGGCTGCAGAGCTGGTGGAGCAGCTGCCCTTGCCTGGGGACCCCCACAGGCCTCGTCTGAACTCTCCCTTCCGGGGACCACCACCCACGCTTGGCTCCACCTGGGACGCAGCATCGCGGCTCCCTCTTCGGCCTGTCCCCCACAGCTCGCACACACACAAGGCTTTTCATTCTAGGAGTTCTCTGCTGCATGGGAGTCCCTATGGGGAGGCAGCCAGGGGTGATAAAAATAACAAGCACGGAGGCGTTTAAATGTTCCAAACCAAGGAAGTCTTTCCAGTCCCGGGCACCCTGGTCTGTTTTCTGACACCTTTCCAAAAGTGGTCACACGCAAGTCCTAAAGGACTCGGGCTTCTCCTTCACTGCCCGAGGGCATCTTGCCAATCCCCTGGGCCCTCCGACTTGGTCTTCAAAGAGCCCATGTTCTGCCCGCAGTCGTTGAGAGGGGACCCTTGCGAGCTGTGGTGGCTGGAAGTGTGGTGGCGACAAGGCCCCTTGCAATTTCCTGCAGGAAAAGCTCGTAGACAGTTTTTATGGAACGCACTCTGCGGAGCTTTATCCCGAGAATTTATCATGCGTGCCCAACAATCAGCAGGTATAGCTATGGTGAGGAGGGTTGTTAAACTCCCATTTTACAGATAAGGAAACTGAGGTACCTGCCCAGAGTCACCGGGTAGAAAGGGCGGGGAGCTGGCACTGGCCATCAGGACACTGCCTCGAGGTTTCACGTGGAGCCCGGAGGGGTAAGGGCCGGGGCCGTTGGTCTCGAGCACAGGTCAGCCACGGGGCGAGGCGGGGAGGCAGGGATAGCCTTATCTGCTGCGCAGGCGGGAACCACGCGACCGCTGAGGACTCCGGGAGGCGTGCGGACTGCCAGGATCAAAGATGGCCGTGGCCGCCTCGGGCGCGCAAGCGTGCCCTCTAGTGGGCGGTGCCTCGGAGCGCACCGCCCACCCAATCCCGGAGGAAAGTTGGAATAAAGGTGGGCGGTGGCGGCTGCTGCGTGGTCTCCACGCTCTCCTGAAAGGCCTGGAGCGCAGCCCGGAAAGGTCATTTGGCCTGTGTCTAGGCTTCCATGGCACCCCGTATTCTTTCAAGATGAAAATGCCAAAAAAGAAATATAAATAACATTCTTAGGGGGGCTCTGGGGGTACAGGGAGCAGATGGGCTTTGTAGGTATTTAAGGGAAGTTAAATTCTTCTCAAGATTTGTGGTTCTTCTGAAACTGTTGCTTCGTCTCCTCCGGAGAGGTCTAGACTCCTTGGTCTGTGGTACCAATGAGATGAGGCAGTGGAGCCTGCCCACGGAAGGAAAAACTCACCTGCTCAGTTGTGCAGGGTCAGTATACATTCCTGCCCCGCCTTGCACCAGCGCCACCTCGCCCCCATCCTGAGCGTACCTTCATGAGTTTGCTAATTTACCTTCACCAATGGCTGATTCATGTCAATGTATGGCAAAACCACTACAATACTGTGATTAGCCTCCAATTAAATAAATTTTTTTTTTAAAATAAAGAAGGTTTATTTTAGGTCACTGGCGGTCCATCCAAATGAGAAAATCCTTCCTTTGCCCAAATCACTTGGTACGTTGTTTGCACAACTTTTTATGGCCTAACCATCTGTGTGTGTGTGTGCGGGCGTGCACCTAGTTGCTCAGTCGAGTTGGACTCTTTGCAACCCCATGGACTGCAGCCCACCAGGCTCCTCATGTCCATGGAATTCTCCATGCAAGAATACTGGAGTGGGTTGCCATGCCCTCCTCCAGGGGATCTTCCCAACCCAGGAATAGATGTAGTCATGTATGGATGTGAGAGTTAGACTGTGAAGAAAGCTGAGCGCCGAAGAATTTGATGCTTTTGAACTGTGGTGTTGGAGAAGACTCTTGAGAGCCCCTTGGACTGCAAGGAGATCCAACCAATCCATCTTAAAGGAGATCAGTCCTGGGTGTTCATTGGAAGGACTGATGCTGAAGCCGAAACTCCAATACTTTGGCCACCTCATGCAAAGAGTTGACTCACTGGAAAAGACCCTGATGATGGGAAGAATTGGGGGCAGGAGGAGAAGGGGATGACAGAGGATGAGATGGCTGGATGGGATCACTGACTCGATGGACATGAGTTTGGGTAAACTCTGGGAGTTGATGAAGGACAGGGAGAGCTGGCGTGCTGCATTTCATGGGGTCGCAAAGAGTCGGACACGACTGAGTGACTGAACTGACTGAACTGAGGTCTCCTGCACTTCAGGAGGATTCTTTACCCTCTGAGCCACCAGAGAAGCCCAACCATCTGAATGGCATTAAAATTAATTCATTAGTTAATTAAAATAAATAAAACAACCATATCCTGCTCCAGTTGTGCACACCAAGGATGTAGAGGCCCAGATCAAAGACACTTGTAAATCTGATTTAGTTCAATCTAAGCAGAACAGATTGTGTGTGTGTGTGTGTGTGTGTGTGTGTGTGTGTGTGAGAGAGAGAGAGAGAGAGAGAGAGTGGCATTATGCGAGATTGCAGGAGGTTTTTAAATGTCCAGGACCAAAAAATCAGCAAAACCCAGGTTATGGGATGTGATCACCAATTGCCAAACACATTAGAAAGGTGAACACCAGACTACTGGGGTATAAACATGGGGGAAGATGAGGGGTTCAGTCCACCAGGTATTAGGAACAAAAAGAAGCAGTCTGGGCTGTGGAGCCCCTGACCGGAAGCAGATCCCTGGCAAAGTGTATAAATGAATCAAAAGAAGAGCAGCCTCACAAGACCAAGATCAAGTGATGGGAAGAAATTGGACTTTTCTGAAAAAGTCAGTAGCTGAAGAGACGAAAGCCACAGAATCCCCCTCCACCAGGAGGGTGGGATTTGGCAACGGATGTAAGCAGGCACCGGTGGATGCCTATGAGTATGTGAGTGTGCTCCTGTGCTTGGGGGCGGGGTAACACGGGAATGGGCATCCATGTTGAAATCAGCATGGAAATGAACATACCACTCAGCTCCACTTAACCAACTCTTCCTTCGCAGTCTTGGAGTCATTCCTGGTGCCCAGTGCCTGAGGTTTTCTGCAGTCTGGCTAAGAAGACAGTTCTTCAAAGGTTTCTGCTCCATCACAGCACTTTTGTAATGACTGGCTGCATGGAAGCTGGGCTCACCAGCCTTCTCATATTTTGACTTGACTCCTCTTTGACCTGACCTCTGACCCTACGGAGAGCAATTTCTCCAAATCATTTCTAGCAGACTGTTGGGCTTCCTCAAGAGTGAGAACATTTTCGTGTTTAATCCCCAGGAGGACCCCACCAGCTGAATCTGGCATGGCCAGCATCTCTGAACTGTGGCTGTTGTGAATCCAGGCACAGGCAGCACTGGGCTGGGCTCTGGGAGGTGGGTTCCCATGTCTACTGAAAAAGATTTCCAGGAACCTAAGTAACACAGCTAGTAGGCTGTGTGCGAGAAGAGATGAGTGCAGGCTAAATCCAAATCCAATCCTGGTGAGGTGGGGGAGTCCGCTGGTTGTGATGTGTAGTGTAACGGACAAGATTATTTTCACATGACCTTGGCTGGCCTGAACAATGGAACTGGCTTGAATTAACCCCCTCCTTCCTTCTGCCAGTGACAGGAGCCACACCCAAGCTCAGCTGACCACTGGACTGGGGGCTAATCAGAGTATTCTGTGCTCCCCTCCTTGGCTGGTTAGGGACATGGTAATATTCACAGGCCAGAGGTATCCAGTTACCGGCATCCTCAGACAATTCCTGTAATGGGCTGGCTCCCTGAATCTAGATTGCGTGTGGTGCCAAGCAGCCTGGTGTTCCTTCATTGACAAGGCTGCTTTCCCATGCCAGCTCTGTACAAAGGCAGACTGATGGCATGAAGCCCTTTGGCTGGAGTGCACACTGTAAGGCAGGACCAGCTACCGCCAGCCTGGCTCACCTCCTCTTGATGAGGTGAGGGTCAGGGGGTGTGGCTGCTTCTCTTATTGACCTTGTTTTCTCTTTCCCCGGCAAAGTTGTGTGTCCTACAGTTTAACTCAAATCTGGCACTTGTCTGCCTGGAGAAAGCATCACATCCCACAAGTTAAGGGCTGAGCCCCTGAAGACTACTCTGACCCCCACCTCAAAGGCCAGTTGCAAGTTCAGATGCTTCTGACAGACCAGCTATAGATCAGAAGCTCCAACAACCCCTTTCTCTGGTTTGATCCATTTGCTAGAATGGTTCAGCGAAGAGCTTGCTTACTAGATTAGTTTAGGGACTTCTGTGGTGGTCCTGTGGCTAAGACACCAGGCTCCCAAAGCAGGCGGCCCAGGTTCAATCCCTGGTCAGGGAACTAGATTCCGCATGCTACAACTAAAAATTTGTACGTCTCACCTAAAGATCCCGTATGCAGTAACTAAGACCTGGGGCAGTCCAATAAATGATGCTTTTTTAAAAAAGAATTCATTTTTTAAAAATGGATTCCTAGTTTATTACAAAGGATATTAAAAGATACAAATGGGGACTTTCCTGGTGGTCCAGTGGCTAAGATGCCACACTCCTAATGCAGGGTGTCTGGCTTCAATCCCTGGTCAGGGAACTGGATCCCACACGCTGCAACTGAACATAGCATGCCGCAACTAAGGTAGAAGGTCCCGCCTCCTGCAAAGAAGTCCTGACTCAGCCAAGTAAGTAAATATTTAAAAATAAAAGGTTCAAGTGAACAAGCAGATGAAGAGATACTTGGGGCCAGGTCTAGAAAAGTCCAGGGCACAAGAGCTTCTGTCCCCGTGGAGTTTGGGGTGTGCCACCCTCCTGGCAGGTGGTCACCAACCAGGAAGCTTTCCCAAACCTCACGGCTCAGAAATTCTTATGGAAGCTTCATTACACGACTACTTGACTAATTTAACCTCCAACCCCTCTCCCCTTCTCCAGAGTGGGAGGATGGGGTTGAAAGTTCTAACTCTCCAATCAAGGTTGGTTCCCCTGGCAACCTGCCCCCATCTGTAGGGGCTTCCCAAAAGTCACCTGATTAACATAAACTCAGATGTGGCTGAAAGGGCCTTGTTATGAATAATAAAATGCAACTTTAAAAAAATGCACCTTAGTATATCGCTCTTATACTACTTAGGAAATGTCAAGGGTTTTAGGTGTTCAGTGCCAGGAATAAGGACAAAAACCAAAGATGTATTTCTTATTATAAATCACAATATCAGAAACCCAATTTCCACACTGTGTGATGCTATGGGATTTTTCTCGGCCTCGGTGCCTATCAGGGGGAGACCCAGAAGGATTTTGTCCATGAGAGACGCCTATTCCCTGCTGCCCAGGGCCCTCCAGGCACACAGCTTCGTCTGTGGGAGGCCCCCAGGCCCATGGCTGCCCTGAGTCAGCACCACGCCTGGAGCATCTCTGCTCCTCACCGCCCCATCTCTGCCTTCCCAGTCCCACTGCCACGGCCTGGGGTGTATCCTCCATGTTCCAGCTTTAGCTAGTGGCCCTTCCTTGGGTTCTACCCTGCTCAATCCCACCACCGCACTTCACAAAACACTGTCTTCACCATGTCGAATCCCCACTTCAAATCCACTGGATCCGCTCTGCTCATCACACAGGCCTCCTCTTTTGCCAATCCCTGGTGGAGGCACTGGGAAGTCAGTGTCTCTCTATCCCCAGGAGCTTCCACGCAAAGGAGGAGGTGCCAAGCAGTGATGATGACTCAAGTGAGAAGTGCCAGGGCAGGGCCGTGGGGTCCCGGAGGAGGTGCTTCAAGCCAGGTCTGGGGGCAAGCCAAGGAGGCTTCTCAGAGGAGGGAACAGACAGGCGTTTGAGACCTTCCCTTTCCTCTGACTCCTACCTGATGGTCCCAGTGCTGTGGGCTTCAAAGCCCCTCCCACTTCCTCCCTGTGCCCCAGTCCACATTTCACAGGGTCTGCTCCCCACCCACCTCCTCTCTGTTTCAACACGCTTCTTCAGACTCTGACATCAGAAGGGCAGCAGAATGTGCTGCTTCAAAATATGACACTTTGGTATTTTGAGCTGTCGTCATTTGAAAAACAGCAAGTACAGGGAAAGGGTTTCTCTGAATCCCCCCCTTCTGTCTAAAGACAGATCCTCCTTTAGGTGAACTGTCATAGATTCCCTTCCCAGGAGTTTCGTCAACCAGAGAAGACTTATTTCTCTTCAAAAAGGAGGCTCGAAGTCCACGTTGTATCAGACAAACTTTGTCACAAACTGTCGTATCTCCCATCTCTTCTCATAAGGGCCCGTTTACCTTCCTTAAAAGTCCTTTACTCTCCCCTGAGAGGCCTATATAAGCCCTCTCTATTAAGATGCCATTTAGGGACTTCCCTGGTGATCCAGTGGCCAAGACTCTGAGCCACAGTGCAGGGGGCCCAGGTTTGATCCCTGCTCAGAGAACTAAAGCCTGCATGCCACAACCAAAATCGAAATTCCAGCATGCTGAAGCTAAGACCTGACACAGCCAAAGAAATAAATTATTTTTTAAAAAATTTAATAAACTTATGAGATGGTATTTAATCCTGAATTGTAAGCTAAATCAGGAAGTTACTCATTTTTCCTTGGTTTATCTCTCAGGTATATAGGGGGTATATATAGATCTCCAGTTCTTCGGATCTTATGGTTAATGTTTTAACCATTAGGTTTTTAACCACTAGTTAGGAAATACATTTAAGTTTTGGGATCTGGGTATAAGTCTTCAGTCTGCTTCTTACATAGCTTTTGGGCCAGTCTCTTTAAATGTAAAACAAAATAAAAATGCATGCTTTCTTTCACTCACTCAACAAACATTTACTGAGTACCAGGAAGGCTCTATAAACCAGAATGGAATGGAATTTAGCTTGAGTATTTGTATTTGTCTTGTCATGTATAGGATTTAAGGGTAGAAACTTTTGAGTTGAAGCTACTGAATTTCATCAATATTGCTAATCAAAACATAGGACCTCATTGTAATCTTCAAAAATATTCTATTATTAATAATAAAATCTGAGTTTTTATTATGTCTGATACATTGCTGTTGCTGTTCAGTTGTTAAGTCATGTTCAACTCTCTGTAACCCCACGGACTGCAGCATGCCAGGCTTCTCTGTCCTCTACTGTCTCCCGGAGTTTGCTCAAATTCATGTTCACTGAGTTGGTGATGCTATCTAAACATCTTATCCTCTGACCCACTTCTCCTTTTGCCTTCAATCTCTCCCAGCATCAGGGGCTTTTCCAATGAGTTCAGCTCTTCACAGCAGGTGGCCAAACTATTAAAGCTTCAGCTTCAGCATTAGCCCTTTCAGTGAATATTCAGGATTGATTTCCTTTAGGATTGACTGGTTGGATCTCCTTGCAGTCCAAGGGACTCTCAAGTATTCTCCAGCACCACAGTTCAAAAGCATCAATTCTTTGGCGTTCAGCCTTCTTTATGGTCCAACTCTCACACCCATACACGACTACTAGAAAAACCATAGCTTTGTATATAGATCCTTGTCAGCAAAATGATGTCTCTGCTTTTTAATACACTGTCTAGGTTTGCCACAGACAAACCTAGGTTTGCTTCTTTCAAGGAGCAAATGTCTTTTAATATCATGTCTGCAGTCACTGTTCACAGTGATTTTGGAGCCCAAGAAAATATAATCTGTCACTGCTTCCACTTTGTCCCTTTCTATTTGCCATGAAGTGATGGGGCCAAAATACATATTATATGTACATGTACATACTATACTCTTTATGTAGTTTATCTTGTTTAATTTTCACAACTTTATGAAATATGCCCATTTAGCAGATAGAGAAATTGAGGTTTAGGATGGTTAAGTAACTCCCAGAGTCTGAGTGAAAAAAACAAGTGTAAATAAAACCCAAATCTGTTTTGTAATTGTCAGCTACAACCTAGCCCTTGCCAAGGGTATTTGCCAGCGACTGAACAAGGGCATCGATCGTCCGCCTCTGCAGAGACCGAACCCTGTGCTGCTGTGGCTGCTGACTTTCAGCGCACCCTGAAGGGAGTTCAGCGTCGACAGTGAGGCACGTTGTGCTCCAGAGAAACTGGTGAAACAGGCTTCAGATAGTTACATATTCTCAGGAACTGATTTCCCCTTGCAGCTCCTCATTTGGGCTTCCCTCATAGCTCAGCTGGTAAAGAATCTGCCTGCAATGCAGGAGACCAGGGTTTGATCCCTGGGCTGGGAAGAACACCTGAAGAAGGAAATGGCAACCCACTCCAGTGTTCTTCCCTAGAGAATCCCATAGACAGAGGAGCCGGGCAGGCCACAGTCAACGGGGTTGCAAGAGTCCAAGAGTCAGACACGACTTAGGGACTAACCCACCACCATGTTCTCAGGCCCTGATGTCATGACCGTTAGGCAGGCTGGTCGGCTCAATGAGGTGCATAACAGCACCGGGGACCTGAGTCATGTTTCCCGTTTTCTTGAAGAACATTCCTTAACCAAATAAGGAAAAATTTCTATACGCGATAGCATAAGGAAGGCGTTGCATGAGCTCATTCTGCCTGTCCAATCAGGTATCGCCAAGTACCCTGTAACTGAGACAAAGAGCTGACTGTATATGAACCGCCATACTGCTTCGTTCGGGGCTCTCCTCTGATTCCGCTGCGTCGGATGAGGCTTGAGCCCTAGCGCGCTAGAAATAAAAAATTCCCTTCTTGCCTTTGCATTACTGAGGTGGACTTGTTCGCTCTCTCCGTCGGTTCGGAGATACGGGCTCGGTGCATAACAATGACCCTCTTACATCTCCTCATATCTGGAGAAGCACTAAATCCCTTCATGACGACATCAGCTCCCCGTGATTAGCAGACAACTTTTTGTACTAATAAAATAAGTGCTTGATTGTATTGGACTCTCCCTTAACCAAAATCATATATATTGCCTTTCCATCACTACCTCTTTGGAGCAGTTTCTCAGAGCTATCTGGGGTGCTGTCGGCTGCAGTCCTCATTCTGAACCAAATAAAACTTAACTTGTAACTCTCACTTTTATGCACTTTTTTAGTTAACATATTAGAACCTAAGATTTCTCTGAGGTCTATGATCTTTACCATTATGTTATTCTGCTTTCTTTTTATTATAACTGGGAAATAGAGTTATTAGGGATAATAGAAGAAAAAACTAAAAATCACCACAATTCACTTTTCTTAACATTTGCCTAGTCCTTTCCCAATCTCTAAAAAATGTACATCCATAACCAATAACCATGTATCAGTTAGTTATTGCTATGTAACAAAACTATCCCAAAGCTTAGCAACTTAAAACAAAAATCATCTATTACTTCTGTGGGAAATATTGATTATTTTCCACAGATTATGGTGGAAGTGGACAATTCTGCTGACTGGGCCAGGCTTGGCTGCTCATGGTTGGGTACATCTGCGCCTTCATCATCAACCGGCAGGCCTGCTGCCGTCTGGCTTGTCTAAGATAATCTCAGCTGGGCCGACTCAGTTTCCTTCGTGTCTCATTCATGTCCCTCCGGCAGCTTAAGCTTGGCATGACCTCGTGTTCACATGTTCTTATGGTGGTCACAGAGGACCGAAAGAAGTAGCAGAATCACACTTTTTCTAGCCTTTACTTAGGTCAAGTCGGCTAACACTACAATGGCCACAGCAGGTCACATGGCTAAATTCTAAGTCTTCAGGAGGTTGGGGAGGGACTTTCCTGGTGGTCCACTGGCTAAGACTCCATACTCACCATGCAGGGGGTATGGGTTCGATCCCTGATCAGGGAACTAGATCTTGCATGCTGCAACTACAGGTCTCACACGCCACAGCAAAGACCAAAGACGCTGAGTGCAACAACTAAGGCCTGTCAAATAAATAAACATTTTCATTTATTTTATATATTTTTATAAATATACAATATATATTTTATATAAAATACATATTTTAAATAAAGGTGCAGTCAAATAAATAAATAAATATTTTTCAAAAAAGAGTGTGGAGAAATTGACTCTGCTTCTGTTACACAAACGCGAGAGTTAATTCTTAGGTTGATAAGGAGTCCTGGGCTCTCCAGAATGGGGTTCGGAGGAGAAAAGGACAAACTTTCTTTTCTGCATTGCTTTGTCTTAGTCACTTAAGACATTATTTTCTTGAAGCCCAGAGCTGATGATTACACAACAAAACTCATCTTTCCCAAGGGTATGCTTTTCCTTAAGTTCTGTGCTAACGATTATACAATAACAATGTATCTTGTTTGAGGCCATGTTTCTCCTTCTTAACAAGAACCTTCTGACTAATCTTGTTATCTTAAGACCTATGTTGTGGGAGCGGGTCTGGTCAAAGTATATAAGGCCTTGATAAGGGCGCCACTCTCCGTCCCCCTTCTGACGTCTATGTCAGAAGCTTTCTTGGTCCTTTTTCACTTTGAGGCATCCATCATGACATTAATCCCAAGGTCCAGGATCTTGTGAGCTACATCAGGTCTGAATGCAGTTCTTGAATGGAATGCCTATGATCTAAAAAGGCAAGTTAGTTATCTCATACACACCCAAAATACCATGGTGAGTCTGGACCAGAATAATCACAATAGACACTCCTCTGAAGAAGAATAAGGAAGAATAGTTGGTATACAGAAGTCACTGGCCCAGAACACAGCTGAAACTGTGGCAGGGAAGGGCCATTTCTGACTCCAGGGTGGATCTGTTTCTTTAACCTTTTTTTTTTTCCTTTGGTGCTTTTGTTATTACAATCATATATAATGGACTGCCTCAGGGAATCCTGCCCCTCTGCCAGACTGTTAAACTAAAAGTGCCTTTGTTCAGCTCACAGGCAGATCTGACAGGTGCCCACCTGTGATGGCTACAAGAATGAAGAGATTAACACATCCCCTCCTTGAAGTTAAACATTCCAAGAGATCAGTTCAGTCCGACTCTTCGCAACCCCATGGAGTGCAGCACTCCTTGTCCATCACCAAGTCCCAGAGCCTGCTCAAACTCATGTCCATTGAGTCAGTGATGCCATCCACACCATCTCATCCTCTGTCGTCCCCTTCTGCCTTCAATCTTTCCTAGCATCAGGGTCTTTTCAAATGAGTTAGCTCTTTGAATCAGGTGGCCAAATTATTGGAGCTTCAGCTTCAGCATCAGTCCTTCCAATGAATATTCAGGACTGATTTCCTTTAGGACTGACTGGTTTGATCTTGCAGTCCAAGGGGCTCTCAAGAGTCTTCTCCAACACCACAGTTCAAAAGCATCAATTCTTCGGTGCTCAGTCTTCTTTATGGTCCAACTCTCACATCCATACATGACCACTGGAAAAACCATAGCTTTGACTAGATGGACCTTTGTTGACAAAGTAATGTCTCTGCTTTTTAATATGCTGTCTAGGTTTGTCATAGCTTTTCTTCCAAGGAGCAAGTGTCTTTTAATTTCATGGCTGCAATCACCATCTGCAGTGATTTTGGAGCCCAGAAAAATAAAGTCTGTCACTGTTTCCATTGTTTCCCCATCTATTTGCCATGAAGTGATGAGACTGGATGCCATGATCTTTGTTTTTGGAATGTTGAGCTTTAAGTCAGCTTTTTCACTCTCGTCTTTCACTTTCATCAAAAGGCTCTTCAGTTCTTCGCTTTCTGCCCTAAGGGTGGTGTCATCTGCATATCTGAGGTTATTGATATTTCTCCTGGCAGTCTTGAGTTCAGCTTGTGCTTCATCCAGCCTGGAATTTCACATAATGTACTATATATAAGTTAAATAAGCAGGGTGACCATATACAGACATATACTCCTTTCCTGATTTGGAACCAGTCTGTCTGTTCCAAGTCTGGTTCTAACTGTTGCTTCTTGACCTGCACACAGATATCTCAGAAGGCAGGTAAGGTGGTCTGGTATTCTCATCTGTTTAAGAATTTTCTACAGTTTGTTGTGATCCACACAGGATTCCAGGAGATACTTGCAAGATAATGGCCTTTTAACTTTACTTCCTCAACTCCTCCCCCTCTCTGTTCTATAAAAGAAACTGGCATCCAGACCTCGACAAGATGATTATTTTGAAACATTAGCCTGCCATCTTTACGTCAGCTGACTTTTCGAATAAAGTCATTTTCTGTCCTAAACACCGCATCTCTCAGATTCATTGGCCTGTTGTGCAGTGAGCAGAGTGAGCTTGGACTTGGTAACAAAATCAGCTAGGCAAATATAGCCAGGTCCCCCTTCTCTGGGGATGGGGAATATTCCTTGATGAGACCTGGTTTTTCTCCTTCAGAGTGGCTCCCTAATCTGTTGCAGGAAGTGAACTACTTCCAGGGCCTAAGAGTGGGCTCTTGTCTAACAATCAAAAGACATGCAGAAAAAGCAAAAGACTTTATTGCGAAGGGGTGCCCTGGGAAGATAGCAGCAGGGCGAGGGAATCCAGGAGAACTGCTCTGCCACGTGGCTCACAGTCTTGGGTTTTATGGCGATGGGGTTGGCCTTGTAACAGGAGAGAAAAGGGCGGGGCACAACTTTTGAAAGAATGGCATAGCCCAAGGACACAATATAAACCGATTCGAATCAGGTGAGTCCAAGCTGCCAGAGAAGTCTTTGAACCTCAACCGGCAAGCTAATGACACGCCACAACAGCTCCAAAAGTGAAAGCGAAAGTCATACCCAACTCTTTGTGGTCCATGGACTATACCATGGAATTCTCTAGGCCAGAATACTGAGTGGGTAGCCATTCCCTTCTCCAGGGAATCTTCCCAACCCAGGGATTAAACCCAAGTCTCCCGCCTTGCAGGTGGATTCTTTGCCATCTGAGCCACCAGGGGAGCCCAAGAATAGTGCAGTTGGTAGCCTAACCCTTCTCCAGTGGATCTGCCCGACCCAGGAATCAAACCAGGGTCTCCTGCATGGCAGGTGGATTCTTTACCAGCTGAGCTACCAGGGAAGCCCTATGACAGTTCCAAGGTGCTGTCAAAAGACCAGGGAGTGGGTGGTGGCCCAGTTGCTGGAAATCTCTACCCCTTCCCCCAAACAATTGGAATATTCCTCCCACTTATTAGCAGATGAAGTTAACTAGCCCATAAAAACTAGCCATGCCACATTTTGTGGCTTCACTCGCCCTCTGCGATGGCCCACACTGTCTGCGGAGTGTGCTTCCCTCTGAATCCTAATAAACCCACTTCTTACCTATCACTTTGTCTCTCACTGAATTCTTTCTGTGATGAGATGTCAAGAACCTGGGCTTCACTAGGGCCTGAAACCATGGGCTTTGGCTGGGTTTGCATCCCAGCACAAGGGTTCAGGTCCCAGTCTGAGGTAGGCGGTTTCAGTTTCTGGGTTGTCTATGGCCAATGACTCCAACTCAGTGTCCTTCCTGGTGGCACGCGTCACTCATCCAGGATGGAGTCCAGTGAGAATGATTCTGGGAATTTGGTAAGACGTGTGGACTGGAGTCTCCTCTCCCCTTCTGCCCTTTCTTGAATGCTTCTGTTCTTGATAGCATTGGGCTCTACTTTCACCACCAGACATATCCACAACAGAGCATCATTTCCACTTTGGCCCAGTTGCTTCATTCTTTCTGGAGCCATTAATAATTGCTCTACACTCTTCCCCAGAAGCATACTGGACACTTTCCAACCTGGGGGGCTCATCTTCTGGTGTTATATCTTTTTGCCTTTTCGCACTGTCCAGAGGGTTCTCTAAGCAAGAATACTGGAGTGGGTTGCCATTTCCTCCTTCAGGGAACCACGTTTTGTCAGAACTCTTCACTGTGACTCATCTTGGGAGGCCCTGCATGTCAGGGTTCATAGCTTCATTGAGTTATGCAAGCCCCATTGCCACGACAAGACCGTGATCCATAAAGGGGAAATTGGACGTTGTCAAGCAGGAGATGGCAAGAGTGAACATCAGCTTCTTAAGGATCAGTGAGCTAAAATGGATGAGAATAGGCGAATTTAATTCAGACAACCAATATATCTACTCCTGTGGGCAAGAATCCCTTAGAAAAAATGGAGTAGACCTCATAGTCAACGAGAGTTCAAAACACAGTCCTTGGATGAAATCTCAAAAATGACAGAATAATCTGAGTTCATTTCCAAGGCAAACCATTCAACAGCACAGTAATCCAAATCTGTACCCCAACCATTGATGCCAAAGAAACTGCAGTTGATTGGTTCTGTGAAGACCTACAACACCCTCTAGAACTAATACCAAAAAAGATATCCTTTTCATCATAGAGGGTTGAAATGCAAAAGTAAGAAGTCAAGAGATACCTGGAATAACAGGCTATTTTGGCCTTGGAGTACAAAATGAAGCAGGGCAAAGACCAACAGTTTTGCCAAGAGAACACACCGGTCATATCAAACATCTTTTTCAACAACAAAAGAGATGACTCTACACATGGACATCACCAGACGGTCAATACCAAAATCAGACTGCTTATGTTCTTTGAGTCAAAGGTGGAGAAGCTCCATACAGTCAGCAGAAACAAGACCTGGAGTTGACTGTGGCTCAGATCATGAGCTCCTTATTGCAAAATTCAGGCTTCAATTGAAGAAAGTAGGGAAAACCATTAGGCCATTCAGGGATGACCTCAATCAAATCCCTATGATTATACAGTGGAGGTGACCAATAGATTCAAGGGATTAGATCTGGTAGACAGAGTGCCTGGAGAACTGTGGATGGAGGTTCATGATACTGTACAGGAGGCAGTACCTAAACTGTCCCAAATAAAAAGAAGTGTAAGAAGGCAAAGTGGTTGTCTGAGGAGGCTTTACAAATAGCTGAGGAAAGAAGGGAGGTGAAAGGCAAGGGAGAAAGGCAAAGATATACCCAGCTGAATGTAGAGTTCCAGAGAATAGCCAAGAGAGATAAGAAGGCCTTCCTAAAGGAACAATGCAAAAAAATAATCAAATGGGAAAGACTAGAGATCTCGTCAAGAAAATTAGAGATAGGAAGGAAATATTTCATGCAAGGATGGGCACAATAAAGGACAGAATTGGTAAGGACCTAAAAGAAGAAGAAGAGATTAAGAAGAGGTGGCCAGAATACACAAAACTATTCAAAAAAGGTCTTAATGAACTGGACAACCACAACTATGTGGTCACTCACCTAGAGCCAGACGAAACAAAGTTAGCAGAGGTGATGGAATTCCAGCTGAGCTACTTTTTTCCTTTTTTTTCCTTCTATTTTGGGCTGAGCTATTTAAAATCTTAAAAGATGATGCTGTTGAAGTGCCCCACTCCATATGTCAGCACATTTGGAAAACTCAGCAGTGGCCACAGACTGGAAAAAGTCAGTTTTTGTTCCAATCCCAAAGAAGGGTAATACAAAGAATATTCAAACTACACTGTAATTGTGCTCATTTCACATGCTAGCAAAGTTATGTTCACAATCCTTCAAGCTAGGCTTCAGCAGTACATGAACTGAGAACTTCCTGATGTACAAGCTGGGTTTCAAGGAGGCAGAGAAAACAGAGATCAAATTGCTAACACTCATTGGATCATGGAGAAAGCAAGGAAGTTCCAGAAAAACATGTACTTCTGCTTCATTGACTACGCTAAAGCCTTTGACTGTGTGTATCACAACAAACTGTGGAAAATTCCCAAAGAGATGGGAGTGCCAGACCACCTTATCTGTCTCCTAAGAAATCTGTACATGGGTCAAGAGGCAACAGTTAGAACTGGACATGGAACATCCTACTGGTTCCAAATTGGGGGAAAGAAGTACGTCAAAACTGTATATTGTCAGCCTGCTTGTTTAACTTATATGCAGAGTACATCATGTAAAATGCTGGGCTGGATGAATCACAAGCTGGAATCAAGATTGCTGGGAGAAATATCAACAACTTCAGATATGCAGATGACACCACCCTTATGGCAGAAAGTGAAGAGGAACTAAAGAGCCTCTTGATGAAGGTGAAAGAAGAAAATAGAAAAAAATGGCTTGAAACTCAGTATGAAAAACTAAGATTATAGCATCCAGTCCCACCACTTTTCAGCAAATAAAAGGGAAAAAAGTAGAAGCAGTGACAGATTTTACTTTCTTGAGTTTCAGAATCACTGCTTACAGTGACTGCCATGAAATTAAAAAAGACACTTGCTCCTTGAAAGGAAAGCTATGACAAACCTAGACAGTGTATTAAAAACCAGGGGCTTCACTTTGCTGTCAGGGGTCTGTATAGTCAAAGCTATGGTTTGGATGTGAAAGTTGGACCATAAAGAAGGCTGAGCGCCAAATAATTGATTCTTTCTAACTATGGTGCTGGAGAGGACTCTTGAGAGTCCCTTGGACTGCAAGGAGATCAAACTAGTCCATCCTAAAGGAAATCAGTCCTGAATATTCACTGGAAGAACTGATGCTGGAGCTGAAGCTCTACTATTTTGGCCACCTGATTCGAAGAGCTGACTCACTGGAAAAGCCCCTGATGCTGGGAAAGATTGAAGGCAAAAGGAGAAGGGGATGGCAGAGGATGAGATGGTTGGATCGCATCACCGACTCAATGGACCTGAGTTTGAGCAAACTTCAGGAGATAGAAGAGGACAGAGGAGCTTGGGGTGGACATGACTTAGAGACTGAACAACAACAAAACTTTATCTTAGGCTTGTGATTTGAAGTTGAAAGTTTTTAGATAATTTGATTACATTTGTCAACGGTACTGAAATCTTGACGATAACTTGACTTCCACATGTAGACTCTTGAATTAATACGTTTGGGGGAATTATTACATGATTAAGAAGATTTTTTTCTTGCTTGACTTGTAAATCTGTCCTATGAGGCATTTGAAGTGCTTGAAAAAAAGCAAGTATATTAAATTTGTAAATGTAGTTTAAATATTTAAGAGAAGCTAATTAACTAACTTTGTAAATGGCATGATTAATGTTCAAGCAAATCTAATATGTCAAATCCACTGACTAATTGAACATTAATCAAGGAACAAGCTCTTGCTCTAATTTTTACACAAAAATTATAACATTTCTAAATAGAACATCAAAGTTAGGTAAGTTAAACTTAAGAAAATTTGTTTGTAAATTTACAACTTTAATTAATTGAAAATTAATTTAAACAGAACCAACTACAGTCTTTTCTGCTCTCAGATGTGTCCCTAGGATACCCGCCTCCTTGGCACTCGACTACCTCCGTCTCTCAGTGTTGCCCTTCACCTGATCTGTGACAGCCCTTATTACTGGGAACACTTTCACTGGGCCCTGTCCTTTATGGTTATGTAACTTTTATCACAATGCACATTTGTGCGTTTGGAGAGCAGGACTAACGTGAGGAGTTTGACAAGTATCTGACTTTGAATAAACTCTAAAAAAATGTGACATCTCCCCCTCACCTTCATCATCTCTCTATCTGGAAGCATCCACAAGCCTCAAGAAATACTCACTGAGGACTTCCCTAGGGGTCCAGTGGTTAAGAATCCACCTGCCAGTGCAGGGGACATAGGTTCCATCCCCGGCCCAGGAAGATCTCACATGCCACATGGCAACTCACATGCCACATGGCAACTAAGCCCGTGTGCCCCAACTACTGAGCCTGTGTCCTAGGGCCCAGGAGCTGCCACTACTGAAACCGGGCACCTAGAGCCCATACTCCACAACAAGAGAAGCCACTGCAAAAATAAGCCCACAAATTGCAACTAGAGAGTAGGCCCTGCTTAGCACAACTAGAGAAAGACTGTGCTCAGCAACAAAGACCCAGCACTGCCAAAAATAAATGAATGAATAAATAAACAATTTTAAAATTTAGTTTTAAAAAAATGAAATATTCGTTGAATATCTTTTATCTTGACGCAGCATCTTCTAAGAGTTTGGCTTACAGAAAAACCTTATTAGAAAAAGCACTTTATCGTCAAAAATGTTTATCTGTGACAGAATTTCAAAGAGTTAAATATTAGAACTGTCTATTTCAACACTAGGGAATTGTTGAGCATTTTTAATTATTCCTTTATATAATGCTGCTGCTAAGTCGCTTCAGTCGTGTCCGACTATGCGACCCTGTGGACAGCAGCCCACCAGGCTCCTCTGTCCACAGGATTCTCCAGGCAAGAACACTGGAGTGGGGTGCCATTGCCTTCTCCCCTTTATGTACTACCTTGTTTCAAAAGGGCGCACAGAAGGCTAAGGAGGACAAGTCCGCCCAGGCAGTGGTGTAAGGGTGACCGGACGTCTGGATACCCCAGTCCTCTTCTTTCTCCATTCCTGGGCTGAAGGAAACATCTGAACATGTGGAATCCCAATGCTGGGCAGCCAGGACCATATCCACACCCGCCTAACGCTGGGTATCCTGGAGGTTGCAATCCTGCCCATCCACCACCTGCCAACCCTCCCTTTCCTCCAGGCCCTTTTCCCACTCCCCCAGGAGCACCGCAGGGGAATCCAGCCTTTCCCCCTGGTGGGCCCTGTCATCCTGTGCCACAGCCAGGATATCCAGGATGCCAGCCCTCAGGTCCCTACCCCCCTCCATATCCACCACCTGGCCCTGGCATGTGTCCTGTGAATCCATTGGTTCCTGGTGTAGTAGGACCAGGAATAGTGATTGACAAGAAGGTGCACAAGAAAATGAAGAAAGCTCATAAAAAGAAGCAGAAACACCATAAGCATGGCAAGCATTCCTCCTCCTCCTCCTCTTCCAGCAGTGACTCTGACTGAATACAGGGCCTGGACCCTTCCCTCAAGTCTCTCCAGTTCAGCTGTCCCATCAAGCTTCAGATGCCATCTTGTACTGGGGGAAATTAACTCTTACTACCCCTTCCCCTCAACCCCTGCAATCTAAGCCTCATTCTGCTGTTCAGCATTAACTAGCTAGGACAAATCAGAAAAGAATTGCCACGGGCTAACAAAGGCCATCTTCTCACTGCTTGGATAGAACTTTTAGCTGATGAGTTTGACAGAACTGTTTTTTGAAGATGGTAAGATTTGAGCTAAAATACTAAAGACAAGTCTAAGATCTGTAAAACGTGATTTTTTTTTTTTACTTTCTTTTGTAATACTTATGATTGAGGAGATGCTGTGGACCTTGAGTTATGGAAATGAAAAACGACCTGTACCTTTCTTATAATTGTAGCATGCTTGGGTGATTCAGTGGCAAATAAACATTTCCCAGAAAAAAAAAAAAACAAAAGGGCGCACAGCAGCCTAAACCAAAGAAAAAGGTAAAATATGCTTAAGGGCCTTCCTGGTGGCTCAGTGGTAAAGAATCCACCTGCCAATGCAGGAGACGGGATCCCTGGTCGGGGATGCCATGTGGTGACTAAGCCTGTAGGCCACAACTGTTGAGCCTGCGCTCTAGAGCCTGGGAGCCGAAAATACTGAGCCCACAGGCATCAGCTAGTGCAGGCCATACACCTAGACCCTCTGCTCCACGCCAAGAGAAGCCGCTGCTATAAGTGTGCACACTGCAAGGAAGAGTAGCCCCTGCTCGCTGCAACCAGAGAGAGTCTGTGGGGAGCAATGAAGGCCCAGCACAGCCAAAAACAAGTAAATAAATAATTTTTTAAAAACCCCACTTAAAACAAACAAGAAGTATAAGGCAAAAGGATAAAAAACAAAATCCACAAAGCGGGAGAAGGGCTAAGACTACCACTCAGTTCAGTTCAGTCGCTCAGTCGTGTCCGACTCTGCGACCGCATGAATCGCAGCGCGCCAGGCCTCCCTGTCCATCACCAACTCCCGGAGTTCACTCAGACTCACGTCCATCGAGTCCGTGATGCCGTCCAGCCATCCCATCCTCTGTCATCCCCTTCTCCTCCTGCCTCCAATCCCTCCCAGCATCAGAGTCTTTTCCAATAAGTCAACTCTTCTCATGAGGTGGCCAAAGTACTGGAGTTTCAGCTTTAGCAATACAAAAAATACATGTGCTAAAGTCGTATATCCTTGATCCAGAAGACTTGCTTTACGCTTTCTAGCAGCCAACATAACTCAAATTCAAAACTCAAAGGATCCACATGTCCAAAACTAACGTATTGCTTTAGAAAAGTTAAACTCTTCTGGAAAGCTAGATGATAAGAAGGTCCACCTTTGAGTAGAGAGAGGCCAAGTAAGAACTGGCGCCATCCTCAAGAGCTTTATGGAGAAAACACACTACCGAGCTTGAGCACCAAGCAGAAGACAGGTGAACAAACTCAGTGCCAGCACTCTAAAGATGGCTGGCACTCCCAGATCAGTCCAGGCGATCTGACACAGAATGAGTGAATAAAGGAGGTTCAGCTCAGCTCAGCTCAGTTCTCAGTCGTGTCCAACTCCTTGTGACCCCATGAGCCCCAGCACGCCAGGCCTCCCTGCCCATCACCAACTCCCGGAGTTCACCCAAACCCATGTCCATTGAGTCGGTGATGTTATCCAACCCTCTCATCCTCTGTCATCCCCTTCTCCTCCTGCCCCCAATCCCTCCCAGCATCAGGGTCTTTTCCAATGAGTCAGCTCTTTGCATGAGGTGGCCAAAGTACTGGAGTTTCAGCTTTAGCATCATTCCTTCCAAAGAACACCCAGGGCTGATCTCCTTCAGAATGGACTGGTTGGATCTCCTTGCAGTCCAAGGGACTCTCAAGAGTCTTCTCCAACACCACAGTTCAAAAGCATCAGTTCTTCGGCACTCAGCTTTCTTTATAGTCCAACTCTCACATCCATACATGACCACAGGAAAAACCATAGCCTTGACTAGACATATCTTTGTTGGCAAAGTAATGTCTATGCTTTTCAATATGCTGTCTATGTTGGTCATAGCTTTCCTTCCAAGGAGTAAGCATCTTTTAATTTCATGGCTGCAATCACCATCTGCAGTGATTTTGGAGCCCAGAAAAATAAAGTCTGACACTGTTTCCACTGTTTCCCCATCTATTTCCCATGAAGTGATGGGACCAGATGCCATGATCTTCGTTTTCTGAATGTTGAGCTATAAGCCAACTTTTTCATTCTCTTCTTTCACTTTCATCAAGAGGCTCTTTAGTTCTTCTTCACTTTCTGCCATAAGGGTGGTGTCATCTGCATATCTGAGGTTATTGATATTTCTCCCAGCAATCTTGATTCCAGCTTGTGCTTCTTCCGGTCCAGCATTTCTCATGATGTACTCTGCATAGAAGTTAAATAAGCAGGGTGACAATATACAGCCTTGACGTACTCCTTTTCCTATTTGGAACCAGTCTGTTGGTCCATATCCAGTTCTAACTGTTGCTTCCTGACCTGCACACAGGTTTCTCAAGAGGCAGGGCAGGTGGTCTGGTATTCCCATCTCTTTCAGAATTTTCTACAGTTTACTGTGATCCACACAGTCAAAAGCTTTGGCATAGTTAATAAAACAGAAATAGATGTTTTTCTCGAACTCTCTTGCTTTTCAGTCCAGCAGATGCTGGCAATTTGATCTCTGGTTCCTTTGCCTTTTCTAAAACCAGCTTGAACATCTGGATCACGGTTCACGTACTGCTGAAGCCTGGCTTGGAGAATTTTAAGCATTACTTTACTAGCATGTGAGATGAGTGCAATTGTGTGGTAGTTTGAGCATTCTTTGGCATTGCCTTTCTTCGGAATTGGAATGAAAACTGATCGTTTCCAGTCCTGTGGCCACTGCTGAGTTTTCCAAATTTGTTGGCATATTGAGTGCAGCACTTTCACAGCGTCATCTTTCAGGATTTGAAATAGCTCCACTGGAATTCCATCACCTCCACTAGCTTTGTTCGTAGTGATGCTTCCGAGGGCCCACTTGACTTCACATTCCAGGTTGTCTGGCTCTAGGTGAGGAATTACACCATCGTGATTATCTGGGTCGTGAAGATGTTTTTTGTACAGTTCTGCTGTGTACAAACGATGATGATCCAGTAAATGGGCAATTATTACTTGGGTCACAGAATGGGGTGTGGAGAAGGAGTGCTCCAGTGAAAGAATTAAGTGGGAAACTGGAGATGACAAAAACACAAAAACATCAAACTATGTGTAGAATATCATCAGTGTAAAATTCACTACGATAACATACGTTATTTCTGTATGTTAGGGATATCATTGCTGTTTTTTTAGGTGTCCAGTGGGAATGACACTGGGTAAAAGTATTTTGAAAGATGACTTACTTAAAATGTGACTAGGCCAAGCCTTGCAGCAGCGTCCGGGCAGCACGTTTCAGGTTAAGGCCCGGACTGCGGTACCCACGCATCCCACGCCACCCACAGATTCTCAGGGTCTTCCACACACCCCAGGGAGGACCGGAAGTCGGCTGGGGGCAGAGCCCAAGGTGGTCGGCTGGTAACACCACGTTTGACAGCTGGACAGGCATTGATAGAATCCGTGCAGAGGACATGCTGGCTGCATTCTACCCTCCTGTGCCCCCCTTGACCTCGCCTCCCAATGCTGCCTCTGCCCCAGGTGACAGTGGGTGTGGGTCCTGAGCCCCCAGGCTTGGGGTCACCAGGGTTCTGCCCCTTCGGTGGCCCCTGTCCATCTCCCACTTCTCAAGTTTCCAACCCTGCTGATCCTTGGTGAAGCAGGTGAAGGGATGACCCTGGGCCATACTGGACAAACCTCCAGTTCCAGGAGACTGACCTTGGATGGTGTAGCCATGGGCTTCAGATACAAAGGGTGGAAGCATCTGGACTCCCCTCAAGAGGCCCTCTACATAGACTTGAAGCCCAAGAATTTTGGAATTGTTATCACACTGAGTAAGGACTTTCCTCTGACCCACAGTTGGTCTAACTGGAAGGCTTAACTGCTTGTTTTCTAATGGATCTTCCTTCTGCCTTCCCCTTCTCCTGTGCTATGAAATGTTTCAGGGACTGGAAAGCTTCCAGAATGTGTCCAAGTAGATCTCTGAGCTCAAGTTTCTAATTTTTCTTTTTTCGGTCTGCATTTGTTTTTTCTGTCTGTATTTCTTTTCTGCTTTATATGTCAGGCAAAAGGCTTGGAATTTGCCAGTGTCCCTTACTGACTTCCCTGGTGGCTCAGTGGGAAAGACTCTGCCTGCCATTGCGAGAGAGGAGGGTTTGATCACTGGGGCGCGAAGATCCCCTAGAGCAGGAAATGGCAACCGGCTTCACAACTGAGCACGCACGCACACTTACTCTGGTGAGAGTGTTGCTGGCTGAAGCCGTACGTTTCTTGATCCCCCAGGAATGACAGAAACCATTGAGGGGCTCCTTGGCCCTGAGACAAGATATTTCTGCTCCTCAACTCATGTCTCCAGATTCTTATCTGTTAAAAGTGTGCAGTTTTTGAGCATTCTCAGTTACTGCCTTTCTTATACCTGCAGTTCTTTATAAACAGGATCACAGGCCTGGGACCAACTGGTAGGTTTCTAGGGTGCTGTCCACTGCAGTTGTCTTTCATGTCATCCCAAGCACACAAAGAGCTTCCCAGGTGACTCACTGGGTAAAGAGTCCACCTGCAATGCAGAAGATGCGGGTTGGATCCCTGGGTCGGGAAGATCCCCCGAAGGAGGGCATGGCAATCCATTCCAGTATTCTTGCCTGGAGAATCCCATGGACAGAGGAGCCTGGTGGGCTACAGTCCTTAGAGTTAAAAAAGAGTTGGACACAACTGAGCTACTGAACGCACGTGCACACAGGCATACAAAAAAGATGTGCTCACCAGGACCACACTGGTTTCCTGGTCTCAGTATATTCTGACTCCCCAGAGAAAGCATATTTCTCCAAATTCCCAAAATATAATAGATGTATGCTGGAAACTCCTTGGCTGTCCACTGTTTAGGACTCTGTGCTTCCATTACAGGGGGCACAGTTTTGATCACTGGTCAGGGAACTAAGATCCTGCAAGCTGTGTGGCATAGCCGAAAAAAGGAAAACAAAATGAGTCCTTAGTGCCTTTTGTTACTGTAATCATGTAACAGAATGATTTAATTAGACTAGATTGAGGGGGGACATTAAGAAGGAAGACTCCCTTGCGAGTCCCTCTTACTGTGAGTTCCCACGCCAAGAGTTGGAGAAAGTAGTTAAGAATGGAGTGATAAGAGATTCCCAGGACAGCATCTTAAAAAAGGAAAATTGGGAACTTCCCTGGTTGTCCAGTGGCTAAGACTCTGAGCTCCCAATGCAAGGGGCCTGGGTCCGATCTCTGATCAGGGAACTGGATCCCACATGCCACAACTAAGACCCAGGGCAGCCAAGTAAATAAATAAATGAAAACCAGAAATTCCGTAGACCTTTGAACAACATGGGTTTGATTCATTTATAAGCCAGTTCTTTCCTTAAATACCTCTTGCAGTACTTCTTGATCCGTGGTTGGTTGAATACGCAGATGCGGAACCATGGGTAGTGTGGCCTCACTCTACAGTTATAGGGGATTTTTGACTCTCAGAGAATTGGTGCCCCTAATGCCATGTTCAAGGGTCAACCATATAGACAAGACTTTATCTACCCGTTGTCTGTATTTCCATAGTGACCAGCAGAAAATTTTTATCTAAGAAGATTTTTTAGGTGAGAGTGGACGGCAGAAAAGCCAAAATCTGCAAAGTCTTCAGCTTGTTCTGCAGAGAAAGGACAGAAGGAAGGAAGTGAGTATCTAGAGCCTGCAGGAAGGAGCCAGCGGCAGGGACAAAGAGGAGGACAGTCTTCTTAATTGGGGCCCTGGGATCAGGGGGCTCCCCAGCAGAGTTGCCCTGATACCCTGATTTCTTGACATACTGACCATTTTCCTTGCTCACAAATAGGGTTTGAAGTTTATAAACCTGAAGTGTTAAGGCATTTGGAAAAAGGGGAGGCCTTGTGTGTCTGGGCTGGACAAAGAACCTGAACCCGATGGGTGAGTGCAGGAAGGTCCTGGGGCCACTGATCTGCCCTGCCTTCAACTTGAGCTGGTTATAGTAAGTAATTCCAAAGCAACATGAGTTCCATTGTTAAGGATATAGGCTCATTCTAAGAACATAGGATCCTCCTGGTTGATTTTACGATTGCCAGTGATTATCCAGCCTTTCTCTCTCAAGTCTCACTCTGGTTCACGGTTCCTATGAAGGAAGACTCAAGGCGGGGTCTCTTAACACCTTCATCAGGGCCCAATGGACTTAGGATTTCTAAGTGAGCAGAATGTAGCATGTAGTTTTTGCGTGCTCTGTTTCGAAGTTGCATCGTCAGTTTCCTTTGGAAATGGAAGCAGAGTTGAGAATGGCTCTTGGATCGAGAATCCCCACATTCTCAGAACCTCCATGTTCAAATAAGCTGCTGGTTCTGAATCCACTGGTCTCTGTTCTGACCCTGGACTGAGAATAGGTGTCTGCCTGGTGGTGACGGGACCTCTAACAGTCTTCCTCACCTCCGTCCTCTTGGTGAAGCTGAGGCAGAAGACAGGTGGACCCCAGGCTGGGCAGCCACAGTTTGTGAACAGATACTCCAAAACAGCAGGAGTGAGAGAAGAGCTCAGCCCTGCCCAGTTAAGAGGTGAAAGGCCACATAGTCCTCATTCTTGACGTCAAGGAGGCCTTCCTGACTACACATGCGCAGAAAGGCTCCTTGGTGGTCGAAAAGGGAGAGAGCGGCACCTTGAGTAAGTGATGTCAGCCTACTCCCAGGCCTCTGCGCTGGAGTCCGCCTGGGCTGAGACGTGTGTGCACACACGGAGGGCCCCTGAGATATACTAAATATGGACTTAGAACCAGGCAAAGCAAGATGACTGCCCAGAAGAAACCTGGAAGCAACGCCCCACGGAAGCGAGTCAAATACCCACAAGGGCGAGTCTCTTCTCTCTTGGCCGACCTGTGTGTCTGTCTACCCGTACTGCCCACCTCTGTGAGATTCATTTCCACACATTTGATGGGTCACGGCCTTGTCACTGACCACTGGTCCCTGTGGCCCCGTGATCAGGATCTGTTCCTCTCACTGCCGCAGCCTGACGTCGATCTCTGAACGGGAACCGAAATCTTGTTTCCAGGGGAAGGGGAAGAGGACTGGAAAGTTCTCTCAACAGGAAAGGCTGTTTTGGCCTTTGAAGATGGAGACCTTCCCTGGCTTCGTGGAGGACCAAGAGCCCTTGCCTGTTTAAGGCACTCCTGGTTGCTGAGGAGTTGGCCCTGGCTGTAGTGCAGGACAGATGTGCCCCTGTGCAGGACAGACAACTTGGGTTCACCCTCCCGACGGGTTTCCTAAAGGTGAAAGGATAACTCTAGCCACCAGACATTTAACAGCTGTAGCTTTATTGCTGATAAGGTTAACCTAAACATTAGACTTACACTGATTAGACTTTGGGGACTTCCCTGGTGGCCCAGCGGCTAAGACTCCCACCCCCAGTGCAGGGGGCCTGGGTTCGATCCCTGGTCAGGGAACTAGATTCCACAAGCCCCCAACTAAGAGTTTGCACGCTGCAGCTAAAGACTCCACGTGCCACAGCTGGAAGATCAAAGATCCTGTGTGCAGCAACTAAGACCTGGAGCAGCCAAATAAATAAATAAAAATAAATGTTTTTTAAAAGTGATCAGACTTTTGTTTAACAACTAAATCTAATAAAGTTATTGTTTTTATTAATTTTTGTCTCCACAGTCTTATGAGTAGAGGAGGTTGCCAACACTGACCCTTTCCTGGCTTAAGAATGAAAATCACACCTTCCAGAAAACCTTGTGTATCTGTTTAACTAGTGCCTCCAGCACTACAAATTATCAAGTAACCAATCAGAATCAGAAACTTTAAAAGTTAAAGATCACTTTCCCAGGATATATTAATAGTAACAATATCTGAGGTCCAGGGGTCTTGAAAAACTACTTAACAATAACCTTGGCAAAAGCAGCTTTATAATACTGAATAGTATTTGCTTTTCAGCAGCTATAGGAGAACAGAGAGACTTTTTTCCCCTTGCTGAGACTTTTTCACCAGCAAAGTCAGACTTGGAATTCTGGTAGTTCTGGTAGTTAGGACAGGAGGACAGAAAAGAAAGGCAAATCTGAGAAGCTCAAACTTCACCACCAAGAAAGGAAAAGGGCTGAATAGGATAATTATCAAACGGAACGTGGGGATGTAATGGAACCCTGTTTTCCATCTGTCAAATGTGGAGGATTCTTGTTAGGTAGAACGCACATCAAACTGAAGTCCCCGCTGATCCCAGCCATTCACAAGCTCTTCAGGTCTGCACTCATGACCGCTTCTCTCACTGCTGTACCAGTGGGTTTTGAGCCAGTGGCTGACCCGTAAGCCCTGGGTCTAGTGAGGAAAGGGGAGCAGAGGCTGGCTCATGGGGTGGCCCTTGGCCCGCTGAGTCCATGTGGAGCTTCTGCTCAGACCCTCTCCTGCCCTCCCCCAGGCTGGTATGGGGTCAGGAATCTCAGGAGGGACCAAGGGACTGGGAGCCAGAGATCAGCTCGTCTCTGTTGCCTTTCCCTTCTGTCCAGGATGTCCAGAGAGGGAGGTCCCAAACTTGTGTGCAGTCGGACCTTGAAATAGGTCTTCTGAGTTATTTACTTAAGACCCAGTGTTTTGAAGAGAACTCTTCCTGCCACCTAAGTAGACAGTTTTGGTAAAGAATATGCCTGCCAATGCAGGGGACCCAGGTTCGATTCCTGGTCCAGGAGGATCTCACATACCACAGGGCTAAGCCCAGCTGCCAAAACCACTGAAACCTCTGTGCCCTAAAGCCCATGCTCTACAAGAGAAACCACTGCGATGAGAAACCTGAGCACTACAACCAAGAATAGATCCAGCTCATTGCAGCTAGAGAAAGCCTGCGAGCAGCAGCAATGACCCAGCGCCGCCAGTAAATGAATTAATTTACAGAAATGAAGAGCAAAAGGAGTTGAATTATAACATACCATTGTAAATCAACTATACATCAGTCAATCAGTCAATAAGTAGACTGAATTGAGGTACTTCTGGGCAGTCCCCCGTCCCCAGGGAGCCATAACCCCTCACCAATTTGTCCGATTCCAGCTGCTTCACTCACATTCACCTTTACAGCCTAAAGAATTGCGAATTTGCCAACTCAGCTCTAAGCTTCCTTTTCTGTCTGTTACCTGTTGTTCACAGGAGGGAGAAGCCTGCTGGTCTCTCGGCCTGGTTTGACAAGCGGGGTCCCCCCAGGTGAGACAGACTGGCGTATCCGCACAACTATGCAATTTTCATTTCAGCGCTACCCACTAATCATTGCTGAGCAGCGCCCACCTGCCCTGGGCTGCTCTAAGTGAAGGATTTACCTGTCTGGATAACCTTAACGGGGAGGTGCTTTTATCCCTATTTTACAGTTAAAGTAATTGGCACGGAGAGGTTGATTATCTTGCCTAAAGGTCATCCAAACGATAATTTTTAAAAACATCGCTGCTTCTTTTCTGATTGAGGAAGTAATTCTTGTTCATGACAGAAAATGTGGAAAATACACAAAAACAAAGACATACGTTTATAAAATTACAAAATAACACGAATCATCTCTAACTGCACCCTGAGACATAACCCCATGTTAGTAAGGTTCTACCAGGTTTTTTCTTCTCTGAGTATATATATTTTTAAACATAGCTGGGATCATTTGGTACATCTGTTTTATAACCTGATTTTCTAAACATCCTCATTTGTGAACATTTTCCCATGGCAGTATCTACTCTTTTACGTCATGTTTTTTAATGCCTGCATTGCCTTATATATGTGCACTATAATGAATTTTGTTCTTAACTGATTCCCTATTGTTGGACATTTATGTAACTTCCAAGCTGTTATAGTTCACCAACTTGCAGATTTACAATGAGAAATATATCTGGCAAGCAAACAAGACTATTTCTGCAAGTTGGTCACACATCTTTTCCCTCTAAGAAAGTATGTGGAAAATCAAACTATATCACTGAATTCAGAAAGGGGGCTTTGGCCTTAATAAGCAGGGTCAGCAAGCCAGGTGGTAGCCTGTTAAAACCTGTTTGGATAAGACTGTCTACACTGCAGCCTTCCAAGCTACATCAAAGACCATGGATGTCAGGGTCTCCTCATCCATACTTTTGCTGACTAGTACACAGGGGTTTGTCTTCCTTCTACATAGTAGATCGTTTCCAGGTGAAGAGCTGGCATTTCCCCTAGGATTCTGTATTTCTAACAAAGTATCACATTTCAAAGGCTTTGAAGAGCTTTCTGCAAGTGGTATCCGGTGACTCCCGCTTTCTTCTCATGGCCAGAACCATACCCTGGAACCAGCTCTGACATGGGAGAGACTGGGAGATGTGGTCTTTTTATTTTAAAAATTTATTTACTTAGTTTTTGGCTGTGCTGGGTCTTTGTTGCTATGAGCAGGCGCTACTCTCCAGTTGCGGCGTGTGGGCTTCTCACTGCGGTGGCTCTGTGGAGCTCGGGCTCCAGCGCACGAAGATTTCAGTAGCTGTGGTGCATGAGCAAACCCGGGTCCGCTGCGTTGGCAGGTGGATTCCTAACCACCGGACTGCCGGAAAAGTCCCAGATGTGGTCTTTTTAGGTGAGCACTTGCTCACCCTGAATGCAATGTGTTTCTGTTAGTGTGAAAGGAGAGAGTGGTATTAGTAGGTGACTCAGATCACATTGGAAACTTAAAAAAGATTGTCCCATTAATAGTTGCAGTTCATTTTTGGTAGAAAGCGCAATTTCCACTGCCTTTCCACTATAGAAATATTTTCCCAAGGATGTTTTCCATGAAACCAAAATAACTGTAATATTAAGTGATGGACCTTAGCATTCTCCCTGGCTACAAAGTCTCTTTCCTAGAGTTTCCTATTCTGATTTATGAAAAAAGTGGCCTTTAGGAGGGGCCAAGGTGAGCTAAGAGAGACCAGCTCTTCTGCGTGGCTTCGCTTATATGCTTTTCTTTTACATTCAGCCTGTAATGTTATTTTTCTTTTTTTTAAAACCCTCCTGGATGCTTTATTTATTCTATTTTTTTTACTGCACTTCAGAGCTTGCAGGATTTTAGTTCCCTGACCAGAGATTGAACATGTGCCCCCGACAGTGGAAGTGTGGGGTCCTAGGCACTGGACCACCAGGGGATTTCCTGTGATGCTGTTTTAACTCCAGATACGAAGATCGAATACCTTGTAGATTTATGCCTATGTCAATATAAAGAACAAAAAAAAAATCTCCAAGATCCTGATCCAGCTGCAAGAAATCTTTTTGAGATATTCTCAGTCATCAAGACCTGGTAGATGGGGACCACCGCAGTGGTCCGATGGTTGAGGCTCCACACTTGCAGGGTAAGAGGCACAGGCTCAGTGTCTGGTTAGGGAACGAAGATCCCACATGCCAAAAAGAGAGAAAGATCTGGTAAATGAAATAAGAATGGCAAAATGTTTATTGCTGCAGTTAAATTTTCCGTGCAAAAGTCTTTTTTGGAAGTCTTTAAAAATTGAAAGATATTCAGAACATATAAAGTACTCCTACAATCCAACAACAAAAAAGCTCCATTAAAAAAAAAATGGCTAAAGGACTCCAAAAGAAGATATGCAAATAACTAATAAGCACATGAAAAGGAGCTAAACATCACTAATCATTAGGGGAATGCAAATCAAAACCACAATGAGATACCACTTCACACCCATTACGATGGCTATTAGGGAAAAATAGAAAATAGCGAGTGGTGGCGAGGCTGTGGAGAAATTGGAACCCTGAGCAGCGCTAGTGCAGCTGTTGCGGAAAATGGTATGGCAGTTCTTCTAAAAAAGTAAAGATAGAACTACCATATGATCCAGCAATTCTACTTGTTGGTAGATACCCAAAAGAACTGAAAACAGGGGTTCCGGTAGATAACTGCACACCCATGTTCATAGCACCGTCTTCAAAATAGCCAAGAGGTGAAAGCAACCCAGGTAGCCAACAGGTGACTGGATAAACAGTGTGATATACATATGCATAAACCGACAAACAAAAAAAGCGGAATGTTATTTGGGCTTAAAAATGAAGGAAATTGTGATACACGCTAGAGCACGGAGGAACCTCGAGGACATTGTGCTCTTGAAATAAGACGATCACAAAAGGACAAATCCTGTTTGATTCCACTTACATGAGTTACCTAGAGGAATCAAATTTTTTGAGACACAACATAGAATTGTTAGGGGAAGCACCCTGGCTGCCACCCAGCCACCCTAGCCAGGCACCCTAGTAACCATTTGCATGAGTTGCTTTACGACAGGAGATCCTGGTAAAGAACACGGAGCAAATAAGCCGCCACCAGCTGGAAGAGTCAGAAAAGTCTAAAGGAGACACCATATGTCCGACCACCTCCCCGAATCCTTCTCGCTGGCATCCATCTTGGCTGAACAAGGCATGCACCACCAGGAAGGACGCTGACTCAGAATGATTGGCTAAGGTCAACCCATAAACGAATCCCATCATGATAAAACCCGAATCTGTGAGCCAGCGGCACAGCAGTCCTCCTGGGTCCCCTCACCCCACTGCTCTCTGCCCAGGCGCCCCTTCCCAATAAAGCCTCTTGCTTTGTAGGCTCATGTGTCTCCTCCGACAATTCATTTCCAAGTGTTACATAAGAGCCCAGTTTCAGGCCCTGGAAGGGGTCCCCCTTCCTGCAACAGAATGGTGGTTACCAGGGACTCAGAATGATAGGAACAAATTGGTGATTAAGATTAAGTAGTTAATCCCACTGCTGCTGCTGCTGCTGCTAAGTCGCTTCAGTCGTGTCCAACTCTGTGCAACCCCATAGACAGCAGCCCACCAGGCTCCCTTGTCCGTGGGATTCTCCAGGCAAGAACACTGGAGTGGGTTGCCATTTCTTTCTCCAATGCATGAAAGTGAAAAGTGAAAGTGAAGTCGCTTAGTTGTGTCCAACTCCTAGCGACCCCATGGACTGCAGCCTACCAGGCTCCTCCATCCATGGGATTTTCCAGGCAAGAGTACTGGAGTGGGGTGCCATTGCCTTCTCCAAGTTAATCTCACTAGGGAATTGTAAGCAGAAAAAATATGGGAGACCCCTGTAAGTTAATGATTACTTAAGAAATCAGGTTTGCTTAACCACAAAACCATACAGGCTTGCTTAGCAACAAAACTAAGTGAGAGAAGCATGAGATACGCACCAAAACAATAAAACATTGGTGGCATGAGGCCCACACGCTGCCCGTGAGCTCAGCAAGTTAGTGATCCTAGGACACACTCCCTGCATACATTAGAAAAACAATAATGTGTGGATCTAGCTTGACCATGTAGGAACAAGAAAATTTCCCTGCCCAGCCTGGAGAAGGAGCTGATGGTGGAAGCATGATGTCTACTCAAGAAAGACAAAGGTCTTCTCCTCCACTGCACTTATCCTTTGATTATAAAACTGTAGCCCAGTAAGTTCTACCAGCCGGCTTTGTAAGCCTCAGTTCAGTTCAGCTCAGTCGTGTCCGACTCTTTGCAACCCCATGAATCGCAGCACGCCAGGCCTCCCTGTCCATCATTAACTCCCGGAGTTCACTCAGACTGACGTCCATCGAGTCAGTGATGCCATCCAGCCATCTCATCCTCTGTCGTCCCCTTCTCCTCCTGCCCCCAATCCCTCCCAGCATCAGAGTCTTTTCCAATGAGTCAGCTGTTCGCATGAAGTGGCCAAAGTACTGGAGTTTCAGATTTAGCATCATTTCTTCCAAAGAACACCCAGGGCTGATCTCCTTCAGAGTGGACTGGTTGGATCTCCTTGCAGTCCAAGGGACTCCCAAGAGTCTTCTCCAACACCAAGGTTCAAAAGCATCAATTCTTTGGTGCTCAGCTTTCTTCACAGTTCAACTCCCACATCTATACATGACCACTGGAAAAAACCATAGCCTTGACTAGACAGACCTTTGTTGGCAAAGTAATGTCTATGCTTTTCAATATGCTATCTAGGTTGGTCATAAATTTTCTTCCAAGGAGTAAGCATCTTTTAATTTCATGGCTGCAATCACCATCTGCAGTGATTTTGGAGCCCAGAAAAATAAAGTCTGACACTGTTTCCACTGTTTCCCCATCTACTTCCCATGAAGTGATGGGACCAGATGCCATGATCTTCGTTTTCTGAATGTTGAGCTTTAAGCCAACTTTTTCACTCTCTTCTTTCACTTTCATCAAGAGGCTTTTTAGTTCCTCTTCACTTTCTGCCATAAGGGTGGTGTCATCTGCATATCTGAGGTTATTGATATTTCTTCTGGCAATCTTGATTCCAGCTGGTGCTTCTTCCAGCCCAGCATTTCCCATGATGTACTCTGCATAGAAGTTAAATAAGCAGGGTGACAATATACAGCCTTGACATACTCCTTTTCCTATTTGGAACCAGTCTGTTGTTCCATGTCCAGTTCTAACTGTTGCTTCCTGACCTTCATACAGGTTTCTCAAGAGGCAAGCCTCACCAGTGTCCTATTCTAATAAATCACTTATCTACAAATCTGCTGCTCATTTAATTCTTTTCTGTGCTGAGACATAAAGGACTATGGTATCAGAGCTCTTCAGAGCGCCCCCCCCCCAATGACACCCAATCAGTTTCAAGAAGAAAAAGGGATGAGGAATTATTGCTTAATGAATAAGGCATTTCCGTTTGGGAAGATGAAGAAATTCTATGGAGACTGGATGGTGGTGATGGTTCAATAGCAGTGCAAATGCACCTGATGCCCCTTAACTGTGCACTGAAACATCATAAAAATGGTAAATACATTTTGCCACAACTTTTTCAAAAAGAGTGATCACTGGTTGGGTTCAACCATGAGAAAGTCTTCTTTGGGACTGTTCTTTCAGCGTGGATGCTGTGGAGCAAAGTCATAGCCAATTACAGCCCTCATGTGATATGACTGAGAAATCAATATTTGCTGCCATTTAAAAAGTAAATATATTTCATGTTATATTTTTTAACACCTTCAAAAATATTTATTATTTATTTGGCTGCACCGAGTCATTTGTTATAGTACATGGGATCTAGTTTCCTGACCAGGGACGGTACCCTGGGCCCTCTGTGTTGGGAGCTTGGAGTCTTAGCCACTGGACCACCAAGGAAATCCCGATGTTTTTATTTTACTATAATAAAAATATTTGAAACAAAACTTTTTTTTTAAGGAATGTAATACAGTTTTTGTGGGGTTTTTTTGCCAAGCTGTGTGGCTTGTGGAATCTTAGTTCCTCAACCAGATATTGAAACTGAGCCTTCAGCAGTGAAAATGCCAAGTTCTACCTACTGGACCGCCAGAGAATATCCATGAAAATAGTACAGGTTCTTTGTGTTTTTTTAAAAAAATGTTGAAAGGAAATACTTCTCTCAATCCTTCCCAGGAGTTTAGAATAAATTCATCCAGATTTTATATATGAATATATATTTTGTAGAAGGACCAACCTGAACCTTGTTTTTCCCCTTGCAGCAACTTCCTGCATCGTGAAAAGATTTCCAAGTCTTTCTATAGAGATCTACTTTATTCTCTTCATAGTGCTTGATATTTCACTAGGTAGATATGCCATATCTATTTGACCGATGGAGGTTTATCCTTTCTGATACTTTTGTTTACTTGTTTAGCGGCCCGAGTTAGGCTGGTTAGGGCGTATGCAGATAGATTTAAAAATTCTGAAAGAGTGAAGCCTGCCTGACTTATTCTCCCACTTGAGGGAGGTGGGAGGCGTTGTCACCCTTAAGAGTTTGGTTTCTGAAGTGGGTTTGGGTGCAGTTTCAGAACTGCAGGGCTGTGCACACTCCTCCCCAGCCCCACCCCCATAAACATTTCTGCTTTGTGTGTGTGAGCCCTCCCTGGTCATGGGAGTTGGTCGGTGTACAAAGCAGGGGGACTGCTTTTTTTTTTTTCATGCAAACTTTTGCTGCGGCCTCTGCCAGTCCTGACCCCAAAGTGCCCACCTCCCCTCTGCTCATGGCAGCTCCCCCCTCTAGCACTTGGGTCTGGGAAGCCTTGTTTCTGTGGTTTCTTTCCCAAAACCTTGCCATGCCACTCAACCAAGGTTTGCATTCCTTCTTGTGCTTAGAATATATTTGGCTTTGGGGCCCGGTTCCTAGCAGAGAAATCTCTAAGCGTTGGAATTTCCTGATTGATAGGAGTATCTTTTGTTAGCTTGAAGGGAGCCCCTTTTGAGCACACTGGAGTTTATGCTAATAAGGTGACTTAGGGTGGGGCCCCTAGATGGCCTCAGGATGAGGCTAGACCCCAGAAAGACCAAGCGATTAGGTCACACCTCTGAGAAGGGGGTGGTGCTAGATCTTAGGCTTCGTTAAAACCCTTGGACAGTGAGATGTGATGAGCTCTTCGGAGCAGGTGAACAAGAAGGCACCCATGTGCCAGGAGGGCGGCTCGGCTGAGGTCTACATGGGGCAGAAGCGCCTGCGCTCTGCCTATGTATCTTGTCTCTTATCTTTTAACGCCCTTTACTGTTTTTCTGAGTTCCAAGAACTGCTCTAGCAAATTAACCCAACCTCTCCCCTTCCCTCTTTCTTTCCTCTCCTTAACCCTTCCTATCCTTCCCTGTTTTTCTAGTCCCCCGGCCTGGACGCAGGAATCTGGTCGAAGGGCCCTCAGTCTGAGCTGAGGATTGGAGACTGATCACCTCCTCTTGGCAGAGAACTCGAATTCTGGTTCTGGTCTGGTCTGATTTCTGGTAGGGCTGAGTTCCAGTCCTCCCTTCTCTGGAGGCCCAGGGAAAAGTCCCATAACGCCTGGGCATCTGTAGGGGGCAGGAGACATCTGTAAGGCCACCCCTTTCGCCCCCCCTCTCCCGCCTCCTCCCCCTTCTTTCAACCTGGCTTCCTTTCCTCCCTTGAAATCTTTGATGTTAGTACTTGGATCTGAAGTTCTGTGTCTCTATAGGAGGTTTTCTAAGAGATTGTATTCTTATATTTAAGGGCTTCCCTGGTGGTGCAGAGGTTAAAGCGTCTGCCTGCAATGTGGGAGACATGGGTTCAATTCCTGGGTCGGGAAGATCCCCTGGAGAAGGAAATGGCAACTCCAGTATTCTTGCTTGGAGAATCCCATGGACGGAGGAGCTTGGTGGGCTACAGTCCACGGGTGTCGGAAGAGGAGGAGGTCTTCTGGGACAGAGCCCTTGACCTCTTGACCTGTCCCAAGTAGAGGAAGTGTCAGAACTGAGATAAACTGTGGGGTGAGAACTGCTTGGCACAGGAACACCCCACTCCACCCAATCCTCCCCTCCCCCACACACACACCTGGCGACCAGCAGTGTTGAGAACAGAGAAGGAAAACAGAATTTTTGCCTTGACCTTCCTTTGCTGTGCTGACCGCACAGACCTGACAGTGGCCCTCTCTGTGGGAGAGTCTTCCTAGATGTGAGCCCCGGCTTTTTGTAGCAGAGTTCCTCTTGCTCATCAGACACAAACAAGAGACTCAGTGCCACCCCCTACTCTGCTGAATCTGGCTGTGCCCCTCAGGCATCTTCCCCCTGGTGTGGTAGAAACCACGTGCGTCAGGATCATCTGAGGAAGTGGGGCCGTGGCCATAACGCTCCACGCATGAGGACGGGCACTGACCCCTCTGAGAAGAACCTCCATCAGGACGTGATGGAGACTCAGAGGAATGTGGTCTGACTCAGTTCATCCCTTGCTAACCAAGTCTTTGCTGCCACCCATGTGTCAGTGATGTGGTCTGAAGTGTCCGTTTAGTTGGTTTAGCTTCTGACGCCTTGCAGGCGGCGTGGTCCCTTCTGATGAGGGTGGGCTGTTTCTGCTTCTCCCTCATGTTCTGCTCAGATGTTTCCTCACTGGGGCGGGCAGCTCTCCTGTGCTCTGAGTGTGCCCTCACCTCCCTGGCACTCAAGTCATCGGCCTTTGTATTGAAGACCCTGCCCCTGGGAGTCTTACTTCTGTTGGTTCCTCCAGCCACATCAGGTTCCCGCTGACAGAAGGGTTAAGGCTGGTCATGATCCATTATCTCCCCTTTCCTGTTTTCAGTGCTATGAATGGAATTTTGGGTTTTTTTCCAACCTAAACTGATCATCCTCCTGGGAGAAGGGGAAGCACCCTGGGTGCTACACCTGCAGGCAGCTCAGGATGGAAAGCCTCACTCACAGGTGAGGGGGGAGTCTGCTAGACCCCCATGTTGTGGCAGCTCCTTCCCTTGGGCCATTTACAATGTTGAGGAACCCAGCGTGGAGCGCTAATTCAGATGAGTCTCTGTCTCCGCTTGGTCTCTAAGCCAGCAGGTGGGAATCTGATGGACCCCTCCACAGAAACACCTCGCCATGCGTTCCCCTCCTCTGGGTTAGCTGCCTGCACAGAGGGGACAGTGGCCCCTGGTCAGTCTGCAGGTGGTGAAGACGCCAAGGACGGCTTTGGCTCCCAGCCAGTCTCCTTTCCTGCTGGGAGCGGACTTGACTTCTGCATATCTGCTAACATCCCTGTTTCTTCCCCATGTGTTTCGTCCTGTCCTTTGTCTCCTCCCTCTTATTCTTCAAGTAGCACCACTACACGCTGTCTGTGGGTTCTTGGAGGTTTCCGTTTTGGCCCCATTCCCTGTCCTTACTAGTCAGGGTTGTGAAGATGCGTGCTGAAGCTGTCATTATTCTCTCTTGGTTGTACTTGATTATTCTGTTCTTCTCACATTGATTTTTGCTCAGGATCAGGATCAAGTCATGTGTTATTTGTCAGATGGTGAGAGAGGACCAGTAATAAGGCAGGGTGTTTCTGAGGACACAAGGCCTGAAGGGGAGGCATCAGGAGGACCCCTAGAAGCAAGGCCCCAGAGGGCTAATTTTGTTGAATCTCATGGATCCCAAGAAACCACAAAAGCTCTTAGAAGAAAGGATTCTGCAAATACAGTGTGTACAGTTAGGGATCCACTAGGAAGCCACCACTTGCTGCCTGGCAGAGAAGCTTCACTGGAGAGAGGTTTGTTTGTAGCTGTTCCTGCAGCCCAGAGGACTTCCACTGGCAAAGAGTCCTGTAGATGTGAGCAGTGTGAGAAAGCGCTGAGAAACAGACATGTGTTCTCACATCTGAGTGCTCACGCCAGAGAGAAACCCCACACCTGCACCCAGTGTGGAGAATGTTTCCAGGCTAGTGGTGTGATTGTCCCCTGCAGAGTAAAGAGTGTGAGTAATGTGGCAGAACCGTAGCCCTGGTCCCCAGCCTACACCGTGTGGGGACAAGTCTGAGTGCTGAAGGTGCGGAGGAAGCCACCACTCAAGCTGCCCATCCATGCTTCACAACAGAGAAAGCTCACAGGGGTCACAAGTGTGAAAGAACCTTCTGAGACATGAGGCCCTTTCTTCTCATCAACGAGCACACGGGATTATTGCTCAGTCACTCAGTTGTGTTTGACTCTTTGCGACCCCATGGACTGCAGCTTGCCAGGCTTCCCTGTCCTTCACTATCTCCCAGAGTTTGTTCAAACTTATATCCATTGAGTCAATGATGCCATCCAACCATTTCATCCTCTGTCATCCCCCTCTCCTCCTGCCTTCCATCTTTCCCAGCATCAGAGTCTTTTCTAATGAGTCGGCTCTTCTCATCAGGTGGCCAAAGTATTGGAGCTTCAGCTTCAGCATCAGTTGTTCCGATGAAGACTCAGGGTTAATATCCTTTAGGATTGACTGGTTTGATCTAAGGAAGTCTCAAGAGTCTTCTCTAGCACCACAGTTTGAAAACATCAGTTCTTCGTTGCTCAGCCTTCTGGGAAGGAATATATCTGCCAGGAGGGCCTTTCCTCAGGAGGTCACTCTAATTGTTGGTCAAACAGTCCACACAAGAGAGAAGCTGAACAGAACATAAAGAGTGTAGGAGAGATTTCAGAGAGAGATCACATCTCATCACACACCCATGTCCACACCCCAAGTAGGCCATGTGCATATCACAGGTGTGGAGGAGCTGTCATGTATATCATACTAACCTCTGGTCACTGCAGTTCACAGGAGAGAGAGGCCCCATGCGTGCAAAAGCTCCCAATGCTTGGTTTTTCTGAGTGTTCACTCTGAGGAAAGCCTTGCATGCATGGTGAGTAGGGAAAGCCCTTTGGGGATCGACCCCATGGCATTGCCCACCAGAGAATTTATACTATAAAGAAGCCTTAAGAATGGTGTAGAAAAGCCCTCAGCCAAAACTGGACTCTTGGGGCCCACCAGAGAGTCCACCAGGAGAGAATCCTGGAAGAGCAGACGTGGTCAGACACCTGCCTGATGGATCATCAAAGACTCCACTCTGGGGAGAGGCATCAGCCAAGAGGGAAGAGGGTGCAAAGGTCATCAGTAATCACGGAGACCTTCACTGACACGGCAGGATTCACGTCTCCCATGAGTTCAAATCCCACGAGGGTGATGAGCAGGGAAGGGGAAGAACGTTGAACCTTCCTCTAGCCAAGAACTGATGTCGGAGACGGCAGGACAGACAGAACAAGGAGTGGGAAGCCTCCACTGTGGCTCACCTGTCCCAGAGCAGACCAGTGAGCTCAGCAAAGGGCCAGCGAGCGAGCACGCTAGGCCCGTGGGCTCTGCCATTGGAGCGTGGAAGCCGCCAGACGGTCAGTACACGGACGAGTGTGGCTGCATTCCAGGAAAACTACAGAAACAGGCAGCCAGCCAGATGGCCCACAGGTCGTACTTTGCCAGCCCGTGATGTAGAGAAAGCCTTTGAGAAGCCTTAATGATCCAAAGGTGGAGTCATGCTTGACTGGTTCCTTCTGCAGAGAAATCCTACAAGAGCCTGATGAGCGGAGCAGAACCTTCCCAGAAGGGGTTCGGGGTCAGCAGGCCACATGTGGACGATCCTACCACCTGGGTTCTACCACAGAATCGCTGAAGGGCTGGTGTCCAAGGGCTTGTCAGAGAAGAGCAAGACAGGATATCTAAAAGTGCTTTCAAAATGAATGTGGTAACCACATAAAAATGGCGATTTATGTGAAAAGACCCACTCTTCAAGGATTTTTCTCTTTTTCCAGCTTTGTTATTTTTTGGATTTTGGTTTTTTTGGCTGCAATGTGTACAGTCTTGCAGTCTTAGTTCCCTGACCAGGGACTGAACCTGAGCAATGGTAGGGAAAGCCCAGAACCCTAACCACTAAGCAGCCAGGGAACCCCCTCCAAGTAGTTTTTGAGCCCCTACTCTGTGCCAAGCTCCTGCCGAGGTAAGTTTGGAAGAGTCATCATGCAGATAGTTTTAGAGTCAGGGACTGGGTGCTTTTACCAAGGGCATTAAAAAAAAAAAATTTACACTATTTATTTGGCTGTGCCAGATCTTTGTTGCAGCATGTGGGACCTAACTCCACGACCAAGCATCAAACCCTGGCCTCCTGCATGGGAGTGCAGAGTCTTAGCCACTGGACCACCTGGGAAGTCTCTCACTGAGGGGATGCACGAAAGCTTAGCTGGGGACCTCCAACATTTAGAAGTCAGGATGAGGAAATGAGGGAACCAGCGTGAAAGATTGTGAAAGTGTCCTGTGGAGTCGGGAAGCAGAGTGAAGGGAGTGTCTGAAGGCTGGGATGCTCACCCCCAAGTGCTGCCATCGAGTGGCTCAGGGCAGGACGTGGACTGGGACACCGGGTTTGTCAAAGGGTAGTATATTAGTTCCCTGGGGCCACCGTGACAGATCGCTACCAGCTGGTGTCTTAACGAGAATTTATCTTCACCATTCTGGAGGCCGGGTGTCCAAGACCAAGGGGCCAGCAGGGCCGGGCTCCTGCCGAGGCTCTAGGGGATCTCACTCTGCCTCCTTCAGCACCTGGAGGCTCCAGGTGTCCCTTGGTGTATGGCTGTAGAGCTCCGTTCTCCTCCTCCTCCTTCACAAGGCCGTCTATTCTTTCTTTCACTTATTTCTGGCTGCACTGGGCCTTCGTTTCTGTGCACTGGCTTTCTCTGGTTGGGGTGAGCAGGGGCTCCTCTTTCGTTACAGAATGTGGGCTCTAGATTACTCGGGCTCAGTAATTGTGGGGCGCAGGCTTAGTTGCCCTGTGGCACGTGAGATCCTCCCAGACCAGGGATGGAACCTGTGTCCCCTGCGTTGGCAGGGGGATTCTTAACCACTGGACCGCCAGGGAAGTCCCAACAGGGCCCTTTCTTCTGCCTGTGCCTCTCATGTGTCTCTTGGGACACTCACCATTGGATTCAGAGATCACCCAATAATCCAGGACAATCTCAAGATTCTTAATTATATCTGCAAACACCTTTTTTCCCCCCAATTAGTTAACATTCATAGGTTTCTGGGGTCGGGATGTGGAGGCATCTTTTGCAGGGCACCATTCAACCCACTCACTACAGGTTGTGTCAGTGCAAGGATGGTAGTGAAGCATGTGAGCTGTTCCAGAGAGAACGGGGGCAGAGGGAGTGCAGACGGCGCGCGTGTGTAGAGCTAGAGGCTAAGACTGAGTCACGCCTGCCTGATGAAAGCAAGGATCCTGTCTCACCCACCTCTCAGTGTCGGATGCGGTGCCCACACACACACACACACACACACGCGTTCTCAGGAGGAGGAGAAGGAGGCGGCGGGGAGGCAGTTGTGGCGCGGTGTTCCTGTTGCACAGCCGTGGCCTTTCTGGAATCAGCCACTGCAGTGGGCGTCAGGTCTCTAGACACCTGGAAGCCACACGAGCTTGGCTGGGGGTTGGGAGACAGCATTGGCAGGGCAGGTGGGCAGGAGCTAGAAGAGAACAAAGGTATAATGTGCCGGAGCTCCTGTGAGCACCTTGGGAAGCCCTGAAGCCTATGCTGAAGGCTTGCAGAGACTATACTGCCTTCGGTACTGAGGCGGTCATCCATAAAATAGATTGCATGTCCTCCTGCAGCCACAGAGACTTGTCCTTCCAGCCTACACCCACTTCCCCGGCTTCCAGGAGAAAGAGATGGTCTTACTTGCAGGACATCTACACTAGGTTTTGGATTCAGGCCAGTGTCCAGATCCCCAGTGGTAGAAGCCCACCCTGGATCTTTTGCACAGGATTGCTTAGACAGGGACTCAAACAGTGGTGCCCTTTGGGAAATGGTAATGTGACTCTCAGCCTTGAACAGGAGAGAATAGCAGGTCTTAAGGGGCCGTGGCCAGAGTAGGCCAGGTTGTGATGTGCAAAGATGGTGATGCCAGGATAAAATGACTCACTGGAAAGGGATAGCACCTGGAGGAAAATGGCTTGTGGGGAAAAATGTATTTCAAGTTGGTTGAAATGTAATTTTTTCAAAAAGATTTTCTGAGGCACACCCCCAAGTAAGTTGCATACCTTGTTCTTTCAATTCACTTGCTTGGGGCCCACCATCAGGGTTTGAAGGTAACTCCATGATGACAAGGATTGGCCACCATCCTGTCTAATACAGCTGATGGAACAAACTGGAGGAGAAAGGAAGGGAGAAACAATCGGCTTTCTTCTGCATCTTTGTTCTGAGCAGTTGCTAGGTGATGTCTAGGAGAACCACTGCCACCAGCTAGCTGCAGGAGCTGTCCTGTGAGCTCCGGCCCCTGCACAGCACCGGGCGGGGGTGGGGAGACACAGACGGAGGGTGTCTGGCCCTATTGGACTCTCTGACGATGGGCTGCATGCCGTCTTCCGGCCACAGGTTTGCCTTGCCGGTTTCTACCATCCCCAGCCATTGCTTGCCACCTCCCAGCTCTTCCCCTTCTCTGTCCTCATTCCCAGCCCGAGGGATGCCAAACTGAAAGGTGTCCTTTGAGTCCCCTCTCCCCTCAGTTTTCTCTTCTGTCCCTTTCAGCCAGCCCGAGCTGAAGAAATGCTGCAGGGACTGGTGGCATGTCACCTCCAGTACCAGCGCCAGCCCCGTGACCTCCTTCCATCCTCCCATCTTCAGATACACTGCAAGCCATGAGATGGATACAAACACTTCTACTTATTAAGAAACGGACTATTTCCTGTCATAGTAGTAAACAGAGATGTCACAGTCATCAGCGCTTCCAGCCCTTCAGGGCACTCAGGAAGGAGAAGAATACCTGCGTGATCGAGCAGTCATCAGCTGCAGCCACTCCCTACGGAACTCAGGACGTGAAAAATCACAGGATACTGGCCCCAGATAGCTGAGATGCACGTGAAAGGAATGATTTCAGTGAGCCCAGACTCTTGCATCTTCCCATACATAGAAAAGTGCTAAATTCCTTAATATTTAAGGAATATTAAGGTATCTGGTTTTCTTTAATTCATAAAAATGCTTTTGATGTTCAGACTACCTGCCCTTTGTAACAAACTTCTATATAACCTGATTCCTCCCCTCGCCTCCTGGGAGCAGTTCTCCCATGGTTACTTGAAATGCTGACTCCTGGGCTTGAAATCATAAAAATCCCCACTGAATAAAATGTAACTCTCGACATTCAGGTTGTGACTATTTTTAAAGTCAACCTCCTGTTATATACACTTCTTACTGAGGATAAGATAGGCCAGGCACTCAACTCTAATGTGTGAGCAGAGCATTAGGTCTCTGCTCAGCTGATCGTCCCATAATGAACATCAATTTCTTTTGGAACTGAATAGGACACACAAAGTCCACATGACTGGTAAAGCACAGATTTTAAAAAGATGTATAACCTATTTTTGGCTAAAGAAAGGGTGTAGAAAAATATCTATTTTTAATAGATAAATATCTAATCAAATAGTTACTTTATAAAGATCAAAGCCTAGCTCTAACCATGTCTTTTGAGAAGAAAAACAATGAGAGGAGAGTTGGCCTAAAGATATCAAGACTTTTCATGAAGCCACAAAATTCAGACAATGTTGAACTGGTACAGAGACAAATGGCCATCGAAACAGATCCACGCGTATGAACGCCTGATATAAGAGGTGGTATTGCAGAGAAATTGAGGAAAGGTGAATGTTTTGGTAAATAGTGCAGGGAAGAATGGCATTCACATAAAAATAACTTAAAATGAATCCCTACCCCACACCAAACTCAGAATTAATTCCAGGTGGACTAAAAATCTAAGGATTTTTCATCCATGGATGAAAAGCAAACCTACCAGGATCTTAGAAGACAATATAGGAGAATATGCTTATGATCTAGGAAGAAGGACTCATCTAAAAATTCACATAAAAGCATCAACCATAAAGGGGAAAACTCATGAATTAGACTACGTTAAAGTAAAGAATTTCTATATGAAACCAAAAAGAAAATGAAAAGAGAAGCCATAAATGAGAAAAGACAATTGCAATTCATGTAATAAAGAACGGGAATCCAGAATGTGTAAAAAGCTCCAATAAGTTAGAGAGTAAATAATTTGTTGTTATCGCTGTTAAGTCACTAAGTCGCGTCTGACTCTTGTGCCACCCCATGGACTGTAGCCCACCAAATTCCTCTGTTGATGGGATTTCCCAGGCAAGAATACAGGAGTGGGTTGTCATGTCCTTCTCCAGGGGAATCTTCCAGACCCAGGGATCAAACCCAGGTCTCCTGCAGTGCGGGCAGCTTCTTTATCAGCTGAGATACCAGGGAAGACTTCACTGCTAGTGCCACCTTGTTGTCATTCAGTAACTTAGTCGTGTCCGACTCTTTGAGACTCACGGACTGCAGCACTCCAGGCTTCCTTGTCCTTCACCATCACCCTGAGCTTGCTCAAACCCATGTCCATTGAGTCAGAGATGCCATCCAACCATCTCATCCTCTGTTGCCCTCTTCTCCTCCTGCTTTCAATCTTTCCCAGCAACAGGGTCTTTTCCAAGGAGTTAGTTCTTCATATCAAGTGGCCAAAGTATTGGAGTTTCAGCTTCAGTATCAGTCCTTCCAATGAATATTCAGGACTGATTATCTTTAGGATGGACTGGTTGGATCTCCTTGCAGTCCTAGGGACTCTCAAGTCTTCTCCAAAACCGCAGTTCAAAAGCATCAATTCTTCGGAGCTCAGCCTTCTTTATGGTCCAACTCAAACAACCATACATGACCACTAGAAAAACCATAGCTTTGACTAGACGGACCTTTGTGGGAAAGTAATGTCTCTGCTTTTTAATATGCTGCTCAGGTTTGTCATAGCTTTTCTTCCAAGAAGCAGGTGTCTTTTAATTTCATGGCTGCAGTCACCAACCACAGTGATTTTGGAGCCCAAGGATATAAAATCCGTCACTGTTTCATTGTTTCCCAATCTATTTGCCATGAAGTGCCAATAGTGCCACCTGGGAAGCCCTAAGAAGACTTGATCATATCTTTAAATATATAAAAAAGTGGCCAATAAGCATAAAGAAAGACGGTAGCTAAACTCTTCAGTAATCAAGGAAATACAAAGTAAAATCATCAGATACAAAAGCACATCCATCACTTAGCAAAAACTAAAAAGCCTTATCAGAGAAGGTGATGGCACCCCACTCCAGTACTCTTGCCTGGAAAATCCCATGGACGGAGGAGCCTGGTAGGCTACAGTCCATGGGGTCGCTAAGAGTCAGACACGACTGAGTGACTTCACTTCTTCTTTTCACCTTCATGCATTGGAGAAGGAAATGGCAACCCACTCCAGTGTTCTTGCCTGGAGAATCCCAGGGACAGGGGAGCCTGGTGGGCTATGGGGTCGCACAGAGTCGCACAGAGTCGGACATGACTAAAGCGACTTAGCAGCAGTAGCAAAAAGCCTTATAATACCTGCTGAATTAAAACTTTTATTATTGCATTTTTTTAAGAAGGTGTATAGCCTTGGAATATTTGAGAAGTATACATTTCATTGCTGACTGATATACCAATTGCAAAGTTTTTTCTAAGTGATGCTCCTTTGCTAGTTGGGGAGAGAGGAGAAAGTCCCACAGTCACTTTTAGGACTTGTCTCCAGAAGTGGAGTGGACTTCTTCATAACGCAGGGTTTTGTTGGTATGACGCTGCATTCGGCATGGCCTCCAAGTGATGCCCCAGGATCCTGTGACCCTCTCAACTCATGGTACCAAATATGTTATCTGAAAATAAAAATGAGGATGGTTCCTGTTTTATATACAATTTGAGATGAAAACCCTTGAAACGGGACCAGTCCTTTTAAAAATCAGACTTTGCCCCTTAAATTTCTTGGATCGTGGTTCTGTTCCTTACTCTATAAATGCTGACATATTTGATTTTTAATTTTTTTTTATTTTTTTACAATACTGTATTGGTTTTGCCATACATTGACATGAATCTGCCACGGGTGTACATGAGTTCCCAATCCTGAGGCCCCCTCCCACCGCCCTCCCCATATCATCTCTCTGGGTCATCCCAGTGCACCAGCCCCAAGCATCCTGTACCCTGTATCGAACCTTGTGAAATATATTTGATTTATAATGTTGCATTAATTACTGCTGTATAGCAAAGTGATTCAGTTATAGATACATTCTTTTTAAAAAAAATTATTATTATTTTTTTAATGTTTATTTATTTGGCTGTGTTGGGTCTTCGTAGTGGCATGCAGAATCTTTTGTTACGGTATGTAGTATCCAGTTCCCTGACCAGGGATGGAACCCAGGCCTCTGCATTAGGAACAAGAAGTCTTAGCCACAGGACTACCAAGGAAGTTCCTATACATTCTTTTTAAAAATATTCTTTTCTGTTATGGTTTATCACGTGTGTTAGTCGCTCAGTCTTTGCCCACCCCATGGACTGTGGCCCACCAGGCTCTTCTGTCCATGGAACTCTCCAGGCAGGAGTGCTGGAGTGAGTAACCATTCCCTTCTCCAGGGGATCTTTCCAACCCAGGGACAGAACCCACCTCTCCGCATTGGCAGGCTGAGAAGCCCGTATCCACCACACCAGCTGCTTAAATATTTTGAGGGGTGGTATTAAAGACTGAGTTTTTTGAAAGCAGGGATCCATTCTTAGTCATCTTGTATCCTCAGCACTTCATGTGAAGTCCCTGATTGAATGAGGGGCTGAGTGAGCCAGGAGCTTTCACGTGGGCCATGAAGCACCAACCAGGTGCCTGCTCCTGGGAGGAGTCAGACCTTCCTGCCCGCCCTCCAGCGCCCCCGGCCCCCTAACAGTGAGGGCGGTGCCTGAATCAAGCCGGTGCGATGGGCTGAGCGCACCTCAGCCCGCCACCCCGCACCAGGGAGCTGGGATGCTGGCTGGAAGGAGGACAAAGAAGCACCTTGAACCCGAGGAGTTGGGAGAAAGTTTACAAGTGTATTAAAAGTGACCTTTTAATACAAGGATGGGAGGAAGGGCTTCCCTCAGAGGAAAAAGGAGAAAACCTAGGTTTGAAACAAAGCACTCATCATCACCCCTACCCACGTAACCAGAGGGGCCCCGGAAGGCTGATCTCCAACCGCAGACGGTGGGTCAGGGAGCACCGGACCGCCCCTAAAATGCAGGCGGCGCCAGCCTCGAGCCGCGGAAGAAGCAGGTTTACGAGCCTTGAAACCCTGTGAGATAAGATGATATCCATAAAATCCAGGATTGCTAGAAAGTCAGAGTCTTTCTTCTCCAGACTGCCGAAAATAGAAAGTAGGAAGTGAAATTAACAGCGCTGGAAATGAGAGACGAACAAGGCCAGGCGCGCTTGTCTTTAAAGCGCCTTCTGCACACATTCCATTCCAGGTGCTGAACGAAGCAGTTTTCACTTCTTGTGTCACTTCATCCTCATAACAACCCAAGGAGATGGGTGCCCCAATCTTGTTTGACCGATGAGGAAATTCTGTTAGGTTGAGTAATTTGCCCAGAGTCGCCTGGCTGACTTAAGAGGACTGATTTAATCACTATGCCAGTAACTTTTAAACTTTTTGGGATGACCTTCAGTAAGAGATGTATTTTAGATCCAGAACACATATGTGTAACTGAAAGGAAATTTTATGAAACATGTACCCTTGCTAGCTACAGTGCTCTCTGATTCTATCCTTTCCATGTTATGTAAAAGCAAACACTGGTCCCGACCTGCTTAATGAGTTTCATAATTCATTAAAGGCACAGGGACACCCCTCCTGCCCCCACCCCTCCCAATGGAGAAACACTGTATTACTGCCTCCCAGAAGCAGAGAGGCTGGACTCTGAAGAGGGCTTTGCCAGGCTACCGATTGCTGGTCTGAAGTGTAAATACCCTCCTCAGATAAACAGTGAAGACTGTAAGTCTTCTTGAATCTCCTGGCCCTGATGAATTACATCCCAGCAGAGTGAGAGAACTGCCTCAGAGATCTTGGAGGAATTGCCACCAACAAAACTGGCAGTGGATTATGAACAAACCATTAATAAGCACTTATAAAGGGGCACTGCATACATTCACAAGGAACAGGTCTCTGTCCTGGTGGAAATACTTCTGCTGTTACTGTAGACACTTGAACTTCAGCAGAGCGTTGGACTAATATCCTAACAGCCCTCAGGGGAACATGAGAAATGTGGGATGGCTGGATTCCCCTGGAGATATAGTCACTAAGACTCTGTGCTCCTAACACAGGGGCCCCGGGTTTGACCCTGGGTTGGGAAACTAGATCCCCCATGCCGCAACTGAAAGATCCTGAATGCTGCAAGGAAGACCTGGCGCAGCCAAGTACATAAATATATTCTTAAAAAATAAAATCAGGCTTTTCTGGTGGCTCAGTGGTGAAGAATCCGCCTGTAGGAGACACAGGTTTAGACCCCTGATTGAGGAAGATTCCACATGCCACAGAACTAAGCCCGCGCACCACACCTACTGAGCCTGTGCTCTAGAGCCTGGGGGCCGCAGCCACCGCAGCCTGCACGCCCCAGAGCCCGTGCTCCGCGACAAGAGAAGCCACGGCAGTGAGAGGCCCGGGCACCCCACTAGAGAGCAGCCCCCACCCACTGCAACCAGAGAAAGGCCTGTGCAGCAACGAAGACCCAGCACAGCCAGAAAGACATAAATAAAGTTAGATTTAAAAACAAAACATTAAAAAATAAAATCTTTTAATACACAAAGAAATGTATTCCCAGTTGGCTGCCTATCCCAAACAGGGCTCAAAAGAGATAGTCCTTGCAGGGAGTTCTATGTAAAACCAAAAGTACCAAACAAGTGTGTTTGAATTTATATTTTTCATTTTTAACAAAAGCTTTATTTATGTATTTATTTCTGACTGTGCTGGGTCCTCATCATTACATGGGGTTTTCTCTAGTTGTGGCAAGTGGGGGGTTACTCTTTGTTGTGATGAATGGGCTTCTCATTCCGGTGGCGTCTCTTGTTGAGGAGCACAGGTTCTAGGCGCGCAGGCTTCAGTAATTGTGGGCCAGTAGTTGCAGCTCCCGGGCACTAGAGCACAAGCTCAGTAGTTGTGGCCCATGGGCTTAGCTGTTCTGCAGCATGTGGGATCTTCCCAGACCAGGCATCGAACCCAAGTCTCCTGCATTGGCAGGCGGATTCTTTACCACTGAGCCACCAGGGATGCCCAGAATGTATACCATATTTAAATGCATCTGTCTCCTCCACTAGAATGTGAACCCTCTGAGAGTGGAGAACTTATTTCATTTGCCACCTTTGTATTCTCGGGGCTTAGCCCAGACTCAGGTATTCATTTATTCGTTTATATTAATTTTTCAAACATAGTTGATTTACAATGTTGTATTGGTTTCTGCTGGACAGCAAAGTGAGTTAGTTATGCATATACATATATCCATTCTTTTTTTAAAGAGCAGACTCAGGCATTGAGATGCTTGTCAGTCATTCTTGGTGGAATGTGACCATCAATTGATCAATAGCTGCCTGAAAGAGAACTCCAGGGACATGGTCCAGGGCTCTGGCCCGAATCCTCTCATGTTCTACATTCTCACCAGTTACTTGGACGTGGGAATGGATGACATATTTATCAAAGTTTCAGGTGGCACAAAACTGGGACAGCCAAAGCACCGGATGACAGAATCAGGGCCCAAAAATAACTCAGCAGCCTGGAATGGTGGGCTGAATCAGGATGAAAAATAATAGAGATCTGTATTCTGCTTGAAGGTCTAAAACTTAACTTCCTAAACCCAGGATCTGGTTTAACAGCAACACATGTGAGGGACATGGGGGGTTTATGGGAAGCTAACAAATGAAGCAGCAACGCAGTGAGGTTGCTGACACTGCAGATTCAGCTTGGTCAACACCACAGAGAAGTCAGCGCCCCTCTACATGGTGCAGGTCAAAGGAGGCTGGAGGAACCGGCTTGGTCTAAACAGTCATGAAGGATGAGACAGACACAACTCTAGAGGCGGACAGTAGAGAAATTCTGCCCACGTCAAAATCCAAGATTTTGTTTAGTGAAGGACACCATCAAGGTACTGACTAGATGGAGGGCAGATTAGAAAAACATATATTAAACGGAATGAATACCTAGAGTATTTAAGGAACACTTGCAAATCAACAAGAGGAAGGCAGGAGGCCAAGAGAAAAGAGGGCATTTCACAGAAGAGGAAACTTGAACTGCTACCAGCTTCAGAAGAGATGCTGGGATGCACCACTAATCAAAGAAATGCAAATTAGAGCAACAGGATTTCTCTTTCTGGTAATAGCAGGATAACGCTCTCCAGCCATCCTCCTGCTGAAAACAACTAAGTAAACGATTCATGGGGTTGCAAAGAGTCGGACACGACTGAAAAAAAAAAAAAAAAAGCTGGACAAGATGTTGAAAACATCCCCTGTAAAGAACTGACAAGGAGGACAGCATCAATCTGTAGGTCACCAGTACCAAGGTAGGAGGAGCCCAGAGGCTGCTGTCCTGCTAAGGAAGGGCCTTTGTCCACTAAGGGAGGGCTGACCTTCCCTTCTGATGACATCTTAAGAAGAATGGGTCTCCATCACAGCCCAGGGCCTGCCCAGTGGGAAGTCAAACAGGAGACCCTTTCCCCCGAATAAGGCAGGATGAGGGTAAACTATTTAGAAGTGGACCAGCCTGCCAGAAAGACAGCCTGGTTCTGTTTACCTGGGTTACCCAGGATATCCCAAGCCTTGACTTTGTGTGGCTCAGTATTGACAAGGTACCCAGGGTCCTGGAAGAAGCAAAACAAATTCTCTATGGAAGAAATTACCTTCATCCTGGTGCTCAAATTATCCCTACAAACAATTCTTCCAATATAATGACTAGCATATAGTCAAAAATAACTTAGGGCACAAGGAAATCAGGCTCCAGCCTGTTGCCCTAGAAGCCCAAGTTCTGCTGGACTCCAAACCAGACACCTCGGGCACAGGTGGCACAGAGTGCTTGGCCATCAGCAAATGTGTCCAGAACCCAGGGACTGGTGAGGGGGTCACAGTGTGGGTGCATGTGTATGCCACAGAATGCAGCAAAGTTCCACCTGGAGGAGCTGGTCAGGTTTTCTGATAATCTTCTCACTTTCCCAAAAGTGTGCTTGAAGAAAAGTGAAAGTGTTAGGCACTCGGTCGTGTCCGACTCTTTGCAACCCCATGGACTCTAGCCTGCCAGGCTCCACTGTCCATGGAATTCTCCAGGCAAGAATACTGGAGTGGGTAGCCATTTCCTTCTTCAGGGAATCTTCCCAACCCAGGAATTGAGCCAGGGTCTCCTGAACTGCAGGCAGATTCTTTACCATCTGAGCCATGAAGACCACATGCTTGAAGAAGGGCCACTTTTTCTAATTTGCTTAAAGGTATCCTGTGGCCTAGGGGCAGCCCCATGCAAAGACTTTACACATTGAAACTATCTTATACAGGCTGTAAAATAATGAAGTGTATGATCTTAAAGAAATAGGTTGAACACATCTGCGAGAAATAGAAAACTAGAAAAAGATATGGCGGGTTTGAAAAAGAACCAAGCGGGACTTCTAGAAATGATAAATGCAGTAAATGAAATGAGAAATCATTCCAGTGAGATAACCACTACACCAATCAGAGAGACAAGTCCGATGGGAAGGAAATATTTAACACTGGCTAGGATTCGGGGAACTCAGATCCTTGGCCAGTGCTTGAATAGGAAACTACCTTTTGGAGAGGCACCTGGAATGCTTCGTGCAGTGGCACATATATGCCCTGTCACCTAACAGTACTAACCCCGGGGTCAGAGCTCAGAGAAACCCTTGCGTAAATTACGCCAGTGCGTAAATGACCTTGAGGGCCACCACCCCAGCCTCACACAGGCTGCAAGCAGCTGGGATGTGGCCCTCATGTGGCTGGCGGGGGCTGTATTAAGGCAGGTGTGGAAAGCAGGTTTTCATTTGGGATAAGTGATACTATAGCCTGTAGAAATTGAAAAAGGAAGAGGCTTATTTTTTTTTGCCATGCCACATGGCATGTGGGATCTTAGTTCACAGACCAGGGATCAAACCCACACCACTTGCCTTAGAAATGCAGTCTTAAGCACTGGACCACCAGGAAAGTCCCAAGAAGGCTTATCTTTAAGGGATTCTGACTAAATAGGAAGCCAAGGTGATTTTTTAAATTGAAATGATTACAAAATTCAATTTTAAAAATATTTTATTTGTATTGCTGTCATAGTATTAAAATCATCTGATTTGTTTTGTTAAAGTCAGTACACATTTGTTATAGAAAAAACAATCCAGATTATATGGCATGGCTCTTTTAGAAAAATAAAATGTCAGTACTTTTTTTTTTTTGGAATGGTGGTTGATCTTCTCAGAGTCTGGCAAAAATAAACTCATAGCCAAAAAGGAAATCTGACCAATTAGTTCCAGAGAGTTAACCTCCCAGGACTCTACTTATTTACATACATCATCTGTTTTTGCTAAATACATTAACAAAATCATCTTTCCATTCTTCTGTGTATACATTTGCAAAGTTAATGATTAACTTTAATTATTTAGTTAATTATTTAACAGCATTAAACATTTTAAAGTCCTTATAATAAAATGTAACCTACAGCCAAATCTGAGATGTGAAGATTACATATTAAATTTTTTTTAACTCTTTTTCTTGGTTGCACAGCATATTGGATCTTAGTTCCTAAAGCAGGGATTGAACCTGTGCCCCCTACAATGGAAGCACAGAATCTTAACCACTGGACCACCAGAGAAGTCCCTGAATCAAGTTTATATCAAATGACAAGTACCAACCAGTAACAAATAATCGGTCGGTGGATTGTTGATTAAATCCAGAGACCAAGACTAGTACCTTAAATAAACTCATACCACATATTTTAAATAGTGAATTGAGTCTACCTTATTAAAATCAAATCACCTAACTCCAAATGCTAGGTGCAATTAATGTTGACAATATTTAAAACAGTTGGTAATTCCTGAATATCCTGGCTCTTCCTTGGTAGATGATCCTGGAAAGAGCTTGACAGACAAGACGGGCAGACCCAGAACCTAACTTTCCTAGTAGGCACATCCCATCAGCCTGTCTGGGGCCGGGTAACATACACTGAAATATGTTGGCACCAACCGGCTTTAATGCTGCCTAGCTTCTTGATGTAAAATAATATATGTTGAGACTATGTTGGAAATTCCTTATTCAGGAATTAAATTCATACTTGTTTGCTTTGTTGGGTTTGGAATGCTCAGCTCAGATATCTTTTTATTAGATTCTCGGAGCTGTAGGTATTTCTCATAAGTAAGCTTCTTGTTGATTGCCTTTTTTTGTACATAAATGAAATCCCAAATTGGAAAAATGAATACTAATTTTTTTCTACTTAAAATGTAATTCTTTTCTAGTTTTATGTATTCTTTTCCCCTTTTCATTAACTATTTAACACATTTAATGATCCATAGGGGTAACTGGCCTGAACTGAAATTGGGAAAAAAAAAAAAAAACATATGTAGTACAAATGATTATTTTTTTCTCTAAAAATTGTTTTGAGAAATAATGGAGTGAATTTAAAAGAGCATGAACTTTACAATCATTGCGACCTGGGTCTTAACTGGGGTTCCCCAATCAGCCATAAATTAATGACCCTGTTGCCATTTCTGTTCCATAAAATGGAATATCACTGTCCTTATAGTTGTTATCAAGTGTAAAGCTAATGTGAGTAAAGCGCTTGGTGTCTGGGAGCGGGTTTTTGATATTATTCCCTTGTGTGATTCTTGCCAGGGTTTGATGGCTTAAGCATGTAACTCTAGTGGATTTTTTATTTTGTTTATTTTTAGACAGCATGATCTGGTGGATCATTCTGGCCCTTTAATCTATTCTTTTCAACATGATTTCATTTTCACCTGTACTAGAGACATACCATCATGAGTTAATTTATCCAATCTTCACAATAGCCTATGAAGGTCTGTCTCAAGGCCATCAACATAAGCTCACAATCCAAAATTAGAAAACCCACAAGGAAATAATCCACAGTGAATAAGAGTTTGCCTACATAAGAAACAGCAGGATTAGACTCTCAAAACACAGACAGCAGAGTTACAAGATTCAAGCTATAAGTATGATAAAAACAATTAGTCATAAAACAGAAATCAAATGCATGAAATAAACAGAATATTATAAAAAGATTAACTAGGTATCAATGATTACAAATAACTAATATAATTCAATATATAAATATAAACTCAATGGATGGGTTAAACAGGTTAGAAGTAGCTGAGATTAGAATTGGGCACTAGAAGATAAATCTGACCAAAGTGTCTAAAATGTAGACAAGAAAGATAAAGAGATGAAAAATGTGTAAAGGAGAGGAGGAGGCATGTGGATAGAATGAAATGTTCTAACAAATATCTGAAAAGAATTTGAGTAGGAGAGAATAGAGAGAATGAGGGGGAGCGGGGAAAAATGCTCACTTATTTACAAATGCATTCAACCACTATTTATAAGCACCTAATACGTGCCAGCACTATTAATACGGCTCTTAAAACAGATAATAAGATGATGAGAACAAATCATGATTGATCAACATCCAGAACTGATTTTGCAAAAGAATTCTCTCAGTCTCAGGAAATAAGTCTCAAGATATACTAAATCCTCACCCAGATATATCAGAAAGAAACTAAAGAACTCAAAGACAGGGGGATGGGGGGATATTTTAAAAGAAACAGGAAAGAAAACATGTGTTCCACAAGCAATGAATCCAGGACAAATAGCAAATTTCTCAACAGCAACTATAGAAACAAGAAGACAGGGCACTACTGCCTTCCTAGGTCTCAGACGAAATATCTGGCAACTTACACCATTACACCCAGGTAAACTACCATCTGAGAATAAAGATGACTTGAACAAACCCCCAGTATACAGTCGACTCCTTTTCAGGTTTACCTAAATCCTTACTGATCTTTTTAGACAGCTGGAGAAATATGAATATAGATTTAGTATTAGATGGTATAAAAAATTATTATTTTATTAGTGATAAGGAAGTTGTGGTTAAGTAGGAAATGTCTATTTTTATAAGATAAATACTCAAGAATTTAGAAGCAAAATGTCATGATATGTGTAATAACTTTTAAAAAATTACAATGAGATCTTATTTTACATAATGATATTGGCAAAAGTAAAAAAAAAAAAAGAAAAATCTGCAAATACCGAGCACTGAGGAAAACAAATGTCTAGATGCTGGTGGTAGAGGAGTAAATGGTCTAGTTGGAGAGTAACTTGGTATCAAGGTAATTTGATATAGCTGAAGATGCAATTTCCTCCTACCAAGTCAGATTTGTATCATAGAAAAATTCTCCCACCTGTGCAGAAGCCTATTCCAAGTGGTCCCAACGCATGCTAGTTAGAAGCTAAATGTATGTGCCCGCTACCTTTACCGTACATTTTTCCAGCCCTCTTCCCAGTCTCTTGTTTACTGTATCCTGACTGAAACCTATCACACAGATCTGTCTAGAAAAAGTCTAGAGCAAATTATTAACAAAGAACACAATCTTAGCATATAACTATGTACAGGAATACTTATATAACAGAAGAATAAGTAAGATATTATTGTCTTCTGATAGAATATTGCATCACCTGTAATGTGATCTAGTCAATTAAGTTTGATTTAAATCTAAACAAGCCTTTGGATCTAACTTGCAGTTTAAAGGAAATCTAGAGGAAAGAGAAACACGCTAAACACCCCTTTATGGAAGCAATCAGAGGCAGAAAGTGGGCTCTTTCATAGGAAAGCCAGCCCTGTCAATTTAGTTAATCAGTGTCATGAGAAAAGGGACAGTTCAACACTAAAAGAAGCTTAAGGGATACAATAAAGAAACTAATGCAGTATGTGGTTCTCGATTGGATCTGATTGGAAAACCAGATATTACTGGGATAATTGAGAAAATCAGAATATGGAATGGATACTAGGTGACACTAAGAAATCACTGTTTACTTTGTTAGATATGTTAACATTAATTTGGCTATGTAAGCAAAAGTTGTTTTTAAAATGTAGACACAAACATTTAAGATTAGAATATCAAGACATCTAAATTACGGATTTTTAAAATATAAAGTAAGTTAATTTTTTATTGAAGTATAGTTGATTTACAACATTTCAGGTGAACAGCAAAGTGATTCAGTTATACATATATATTTTAAAATATTTTTCTCCATTATAGATTATTATAAGATTGAATATAGTTCCCTGTGCTATACAGTAGGAACTTGCTGTTTATCTTATATATAATTGTGTGTATCGGTTAATCCCGAATTCCTCATTTATCCCTCCCCTTGCTTTTTGCTTTTGGTAACCATAAGTTTGTTTTCTATATTGGTGATTCAGTTTTGTAAACAAGTTCATTTGTATCTTAGATTTCATGGTAAATTAATTTTTTAAGTGAGGGTGAAATAAAGTCACTATGAGAAAAACTCAATGTTTATCACTTACGCAGTCTCAGTGCAAGATTCCTAAGGGATATATTTCAGGATGAAGGAAATAGAACACTGAAATGCAAGAGAGAAGAGCTTACAAATAAGGACTTTACATTTAAACAGATACTGATTGCATAAAGCAATAATAACATCAATATGGAGGATCTAAAAATAAGCCGTATCTGAATGCTGGACATATTAATGTACCATATGGAAGGGAGAGGGTCAGTGTAGTAGCAATCAGAGGCCCCTTTACTGTTATGGAAAAAGGTACATAAATAACCTCCTTTAGACTGTCAAGTATGCACATTAAAATAGAAAAGAACTTACTAAAAGAATAGAAGAAATAGGAAGTATAACTTCCAAACCATTAGAGAAGTAATAAAGGAAAAAGAGAAAATACAATCATTTCAAATGCAAGCAGGAAAGCAGAAAGTAGCAATTTAGGAAAATCACAATATAAAATATTCATTATAAGATAGTAACAAATCCAGATATATAACTAATTGCAATAAATATAATTTTCCATTTTCCAAGGATTGTTGTATTTAATGATTTTTAAATATAGAGCTATATAGTAAAGATATCCTTTTCATCATAGGGGACTGGAATGCAAAAGTAGGAAGTCAAGAGATACCTGGAATAACAGGCAAGTTTGGCCTTGGAGTACAAAATGAAGCAAGACAAAGGCTAACAGAGTTTTGTTCTTTTAAAATTTATTTATCTGGCTGCACTAGATCTTAGTTGTTGTGTGGGATCTAGTTTCCTGACCAAGGATTAAACCCAGGCCCCCTGAATTCAGAACATGGAGTCTTAGCCGCTGGACCACCAGGGAAATCCCACTAACAGGGTTTTGTCAAGAGAACACGCTAGTCATAGCAAACACCTTTCTACCCACCCAAGAGATGACTCTACACATGGACATCACCAGGTTAATACTGGAATCAGGTTGATTACGTTCTTTGCAGCCAAAGATGGAGAAGCTCTATACAGTCAGCAAAAACAAGACCGGGAGCTGACTGTGGCTCAGATCATGAGCTCCTTATTGCAAAATTCAGGCTTAAATTGAAGAAAGGAGGGAAAACCATTAGACCATTCAGATATGACCTCAAATACCTTATGATTATACAGTAGAGGTGACGAATAGATTCAAGAGATTAGATCTGGTAGACAGAGTGCCTGAAGAACTATGGAGAGAGGTTCATAACACTGTACAGGAGGCAGTGACCTAAACTGTCCCAAATAAAAAGAAATGTAAGAAGGCAAAGTGGTTGTCTGACGAGGCTTTACAAATAGTTAAGAACAAAGAGAAACAAAAGGCAAAGGAGAAACATACCCAATAGAAGGCAGAGTTCCAGAGAAAAGCAATGAGAGATAAGAAGGCCCTCCTAAAGGAACAATGCAAAGAAACAGAGAAAAACAATAGAATGGGAAAGACTAGAGATCTCTTCAAGAAAATCAGAGATACAAAGGGAATAGACCATGCAAGGGACAGAAATAGTAAGGACCTAAGAGAAACAGAAGAGATTAAGAAGAGGTAGCAAGAATACGCAGAAGAACTGTGCAAAAAAGGTCTTAATGACTGGGATAAACATGATGGAGTGGTCACTCAACTACAGCTGGACATCCTAGAGTGTGAAGTCAAGTGGGCCTTAGGAAGCATGACTACTAACAAAGCTAGCAGAGATGATGAAATTCCATCTGAGCTATTGAAAGTCCTAATGTTGTTAAAGTGCTGCACTCAATATGTCAGCAAATTTAGAAAAGTCAGCAGTGGCCACAGGACTAGAAAACGTCAGTTTTCATTCCAATACCAAAGAAGGACAATGCCAAAGAATGCTCAGACTACTGTACATTTGCACTCATTTCACATGCCAGCAAGGTTATACTCAAAATCCTCCAAGCGAGGCTTCAGAAGTATATGAACTGAGAACTTCCAGGTGTGCAAACTGAGTTTCAAAGAGGTAGAGAAACCAGAGATCAAATTGCCTACATTCATTGGATCAAGGAAAAAGCAAGGGAGTTCCAGAAAAACATCTATTTCTGCTTTATTGACTATGCTAAAGCCTTTGACTATGTGGATCGCAACAAACTAGAAAACTTAAAGAGATGGGAATACCAAACCACCTTACCTGTCTTCTGAGAAACTTGTATGTGGGTCAAGAAGCCACAATTAGAACCAAACATGGAACATCTGACTGGTTCCAAATTGGGAAAGGAGTATGACAAGGCTGTATATTATCACCCTGCTTATTTAACTTATATGTAGAGTATATCACGTGAAATACCAGGCTGGACGAATCACAGCTGGAATCAAGATTGCAGAGAGAAGTATCAACAATCACAGATATGCAGATGATACCACTCTAGTGGCAGAAAGTGAAGAGGAACTAAAGAGCCTCTTGATGAGTGTGAAAGATGAGAGTAAAAAAGGTGGCTTGAAATTCAACATTCAAAAAACTAAGATCATGGCATCTGGTCGGTATCATCATGTCATGGCAAATAGAAGGGGAAAAAGTGGAGGCAGTGACAGATTTTATTTTCTTGGGCTCTGAAATCACTACAGACAGTGACTGCAGCCATGAAATTGAAAGACACTTGCTCCTTCAAAGGAAAGTTACGACAAACCTCAGTTCAGTTCAGTTCAATTGCTCAGTCGTGTTTGACTCTTTGCAACCCCATGGATTGCAGCACGTCAGGCTTTCCTGTCCATCACCAACTCCTGGAGCTTGCTCAAACTCATGTCCATCAAGTCAGTGATGTCATCCAGCCATCTCATCCTCTGTCGTTCCCTTCTCCTCCTGCCTTCAATCTTTTCCAGTATCAGGGTCTTTTCCAAGGAGTCATTTCTTCGCATGAGGTGGCCAAAGTATTGAAGCTTAGCATCAGTCCTTCCAATGATTATTCAGGACTGATTTCCTTTAGGATTGACTAGTTTGATCTCCTTGCAGTCCAAGGGACTTTCAAGAATCTTCTCCAACACCACAGTTCAAAAGCATCAATTCTTCGGCGCTCAGCTTTCTTTATGGTCCATTGGCTATATTCCTTGTGTTGTATAATATATCCTTTTAGCTTATTTATTTTAGATATAGTACTTTATACCACTTAATCCCCTATCCCAACTTGACCCTTCCCCCTTCCCCCTTGTCACTGGTAACTACTAGTTTGTCTTTGTATCTGTGAGTCTGTGTCTTTACTAGAGTCATCAGTTTGATTTTTCAGATTCCACATTTAAGTGATATCATATAGTATTTGTCTTTACTCTGTTGTAAACAAAAGTGCTGTCACCCAGGCTTTGTTATTCCATTCATAGAGCATAGGTAGAAAAAATTTAGCACAATACTTAAGGGCCTTATGGTTTTTAGAAGGGCAAATGAGCACTGGCTTCAAATTAAAGTCACCAGTTGCACCAGCCCCTAACAAGAGTCACCCTGTTCTTTGAAACTTTGAAGCCAGGCACTGACTTCTCCTCTCCAGCTATAAAAATCCTAGATGGATTTCTTCTTCCAGTGTAAGGGTATTCGTCTACACTGAAAAGGCTATTCATTTAGCACAGCCATTTCTATGAATTAGCTAGAGCTTGTGCAAATCTTCCTTCAGCTTCTCCATCAGCACTTGCTGCTTCACCTAACACTTTTATGTCATGCAGATGGCTTCTTTTCTGAAACCTCATGAACCAACCTCTGCTGGCTTCAAGCTTCAGCTTCCTCACCTCTCTCAGCTTTCACAGAACTGAAGAGAGTTAGGGCTTTGCTGAGGATTAGGCTTTGGTTTAAGGGAATGCTATAGCTGGTTTGATCTTTTGAGACCACTAAAGCTTTCTCCACATCAGCAATAACATTTATCATGTCCAGAATTATTGGACTCCTAATTATGCACCAATATGAGATACCCTTGAATCTGTATTTAGTTAATCTCTTCACTTCCTGTATACTTGTATCTTATGGCAGCGTCCAGGGTACTTCTTACTCCCTGGTGTAAGATGTTTTCAGTTTAGAGGATTAGTATAATATTCTGGAGAATATCCAGATAATCAAGGTCATGTTAGCCTATATTGTGACAGAGAGAGCATGAGGGGGTGCAAGGGAGGAGCCCTGTTTGAAGGACCACGACTGGACACCAAAGTCTATTCTATGTGAATGTAAACTGTTTCTGATCTTCCTTGCTGATAGAGATAGGAAAAAATATAATTATGAGGTCAAAAGCCATATACTAGGGCTTCCCTGGTGGCTTAGTGGTGAAGAATCTGCCTGCCAGTGCAGGGACACAGGTTCAATCCCTGATCTGGGAAGAACCCCACACGCCTCAAAGCAACTAAGTCTGTGCTCTAGCGTCCAGTAGCCACAACTATTGAGCCCATGTGCTGCAACTACTGAAGCCCTTCCACCCTAGAGCCTGTGCTTTGCAACAAGAGAAATCACTGCACTCGAAAGCCCGTGCACCACAACTAGAGGGTAGCCCCTGCTCTGCAACTGGAGAAAAGCTCGCACAGCAACAGCACCGCCAGATCCAGCAGAGTCATAAATAAATGAAAATACTTAAAGATAAAGGCAATATACCAAGAGCCAGAGGCGATGTTGGATTATCAAATAGTCTACCACCATCCGCCATAGTCAATCTGATTTTTGCAGGAGCCATTAAAGTTACAGTTCAATTACTCAGTCATGTCCAACTCTTTGTGACCCCACGGACTACAGCATGCCAGGCTTCCCTGTCCATCACCAACTCCCAGAGCTTGCTCAAACTCACGTCCATCAGTGGTGCCATCCAACCATCTCATCCTGTTGTTCCCTTCTCCTCCTGCCTTCAATCTTTCGCAGCATCAGGGTCTTTTCCATGAGTCATTTCTTTCATCAGGCGGCCAAAGTATTGGAATTTCGGCTTCAGCATCAGTCCTTCCAATGAATAGGAACCATAGAAGTGAAAAAAATAAAAGGAAATATAACCATATAACCACCACATTCTTTGAAGTTATTTGAGGACGATATTAATCTCTGCCACTCTATGTAGGATGCAAAACTACTTCTAATTGATCTTGGCTTGTTAGGGGTAGACGATACTGTTTGGGGCACTTTTACTTGTCTTTTCCTACCATTATGGCTCTTACTCCATAGATCAGGGAACTGCTAGGAGGGTTCTACCAGAGTCTAAATAGGTCCTTTCTAACTATGCTCTTGGGAATTACTGATATCATCAGAGGATTTTGCCATAGACCCATGAGACTTACTGTGAGAAATACTTAGGCCAGGACTCCATTTATTACTCAGCTTCCCTATACCACTTACTACAGGTGCCATGATGTTGCTTTGGTATCTCAATACCACTGTTAGTTCAGATTCTAAAATCCACATCTCTTAAAAGATCCTGTTGTTCCTCCTTTTTCCTATGTACAGTTCCTTTAATAAATTACAATAGGTCCCATTAGGATTAGAGGAACTTCTAGTATGTTGTCATAGAGTTTTTTCTCAAGATAATTCAGTCTTCTCTGGGTCTGAGAACTGGCTTTGATCTGTCAGTTGAGTGAGGGATCATGATTCTTCTCTTCAGTAGCAAACATCACCCTTTGGCTCATTCACTCTTGATCTTTTTGTTTTGGCTATGTAGGTTGCGTAATGTCCTACCTGACTATCTACCTTGCAGCGGGAAAACCCTGACCTATTAGCTGTTGACACAGACCTCTATCTGCCTCTTCCCTCTAGTTTCCATCATGCTTTGCTGCCTATCATGGTAATTACACCTGCCTTGCCCCTGACAATTAAGTCAGGGCCTCTACTCTTTCAAAATTGTATCTCTCTATTGACACTGGGGACTCCAGTTCCACATCAGCCTCCTCTGGAATGAATCCTAGCTTTCAAAGAACAGTTACTACCGATAATCTCAACAATGTCAGTGCTCATCTCTAGCAGATTTCTTATTGCTTTATTGAGGGGAGTGGCCTCTGGCCTCCAGGAAACACACTCAACTGATGAGTTCTTTTTTTAAATTTCCATTTCTGATTGCTGACAAAGCAGCGCTTTTTTGTTTTAGTTATTTTTGACCATGCTCCATGGTATGCAGGATCAAATTTCCCTGACCAGGGATCAAACCCTCCCCCTGCACTGGAAGCCCAAAATCTTAACACTGGACTGCCAGAGAAGTCCTACGTTCTCTGACAGTAAAGCAAATTTATTCTAGCATGTCTACGTTTTAACTTTTCCAAGGAAGTTCTAGCATCTCCTCCTCTCTCACTATGGGGTGCTGCCTTCCCGAGTCTTCAAGGAGCTTTCTCAGTGATGTACTAGGATCAGTTCCAGGTGTCTTTGCCAAGATATTAAATCCTAAGTCACAGGAGAGTGTTTTTTAATTAACATATCCTTCCTTATCCAGTCTTATATTCCAGTCTTCTTGTTTCAGCGCCCTTAAGATCCCCTTTCCTTGGTACATGCTCCCAATTCCTACTGGTACGTATTAGCCAGGTCCTGCAACTCTTCTGGTGAAGAATTTCCTTTCTTCCAAAGTAGAGTCAGTGTTTCCCCAGCTGGGCCATAATAAAAGATCCACATTTTTAGCCTAGAAGTCATGTAGGAAGTTGCAGGGAAATCTTGAAGAGGGCAGGTATCACTTACAAGGCGCCTGTCTCAGATGCTGAAAGTGAAGGCTAAGAAAGAGTTGTAAATGGCCTGGTTAGACACTGAAGTTTTCTCAAGCCACAGCCAGCCTAAAAAGACCTAGTGAGTAATTTTCATTTTCTGGTTTATTTTTGTTGTTGTTGTTACCCATAATTATCAAGGTACCCAGTTTTCAGAACTTCCCTGGAAGTCGAGTGGTTAAGACTCTACACTTCCAAGGCGGGGGGCATGGATTTGATCCCCGGTTAGGGAACTAAGATCCCACCTGCCTGCAGCATGGCTACATGTCTTTAACGTACTGTTTCACTGTTCCTTACGTTACTGTACACATTTGTTACAGTTTAAAGGAAAACATGATTTGTACCCTAAAGGTTACTGCACAAAGTCATTAATGAGTTAATTCAGTGTTGAACAATTAGAGAGCTGGTGTTTTAAAGGCTTTATCTTAAGCAGAAAACCTGGTTGATTGTTATATACATATATGTATTAGAGTGTTTCAAGTACTGAAAGAAATTGGTTGGGGCTTCTAGATGTGCTGGGAATATATATACATATGTTTTTCTGTTTAGAACAATGATGTACAGACTCCCCCTGCCTAAAAATTCACTATCTAACATGTTTTTAGGAATGGATTAAATCCTCTGAGGGATGCCTCAACTAGAATATGAGATACTAAGAAGAATAAAATCATATTGTTATTACCTTGCTGTGAATATTGCAGTCCATTAGAGACACATGCTCAGCCACTGGTGATACTAAGATTGATCATCTGATATACAATTAATGCTCTCCCTCTTGAGATTGGAAAGTTATCTCTGTGGTGGCTCTATATGAATGTTTACTACAATCAATCATCTGGTTTTAAAACCAGTTGATAATCCTTGCCTGAATCAACAATTTCATTGGAGTTTGTTAAATTATGTTTTTCTGATTGTTTCCTTCACACTGTTTAGAAGAATTCTGTGAAGGTTTTCTTCATTAACTGGGACTATGTGGTTTTCTTAAAATAAACTTTTACTGGAAGAGCAAAATAATGCTTAATAGTCTCCCTTCGGACTTCCCACGTGTCTCAGAGGTAAAGAATCCACTTGTCAACCAAAAGATACAGGTTTGATCCTTGGGTTGGGAAGATCCGAAGAGAAGGAAATGGCAACCCACTCCAATATTCCTGCCTGGGAAATCCCATGGACAGAGGAGCCTGGTGGGCTACAGTCGATGGGGTTGCAAACAGTCAGACATGACTTAGCGACTAAACAATAACAATTTTCCCTTTAATTACCAATTTTCAAAGCAAAAGTTTTAAAAGTTACCCCAAATGGCAATGAGTGAAGAGTTCTTGATTTATTCTCATTTTGAGTATTACCATAAAATAATGAATTTCATTCAACCAATGTGTTCAATTTGATCATTATTCTTTTAGTTACTGAGATTGTGATAACTTTGTTCAGTGGGGACATGTTCATGTAGGCTCCTGGGTTCTTCTGACATGACAAACTTTTATCTTCTAAAGTTTTCTTGCTTCCTAACATAAAAAGGTGTCCCAGGTGCACTTTGAAAAATGCCTACTTCTAGATGTGGAAACAGCAATTTCTTCAACAAGCCATGCTTTATTTTAGTAGGCACTAGGGTTGCTCATTGTTTCTAGTCCATTTCAGTGGACAAGACCAGAAAAGATATATTTGAAAACTCGTAATTTCCTCCTGATTTTTCATTTTAAACATTATTACGTTTTCAGTGGGTTTCCTTGGTTATATAATTGTGTATCTTTTCTCTTACACTAAAAGCATCGATTCCTCAGGGGCTTCCCCAGTGGTCCAGTGATTAAGAATGCACCTGCCAATGCAGGGGACATGGGTTTGATCCCTGAAGGTTTCACATGCTGCAGGGCAACAAAGCCCAATTTCCACAACTACTGTGTGCCTACAGCCTGGGCTGTGCAACAAGAAGCTGCAGCAATTAAGAATCCTGCAAACTGCAAGGAAGAATAGCCCCTGCTTGGAGCAACTAGAGAAAACCCTCACACAGCAATGAAGACCCATCATAGCCCAAAATAAACAAATAAAAACACTGATTGCTCCTACTTTTAATATAACCATGTCTTTTGACCTATTTATTGGAAAATACTTTATTTTTAAAATTCCTGTATTGATAATACTTCAAACAACATAATTTCAGAGACAAGTTTAAAGCTTAAGAAAATTCACATATAAGGGCTTAAAAGTTTAAAATTTTAGTTAGGGATTTTTTTGTCCTTAAGAGTACATCCCATTAAGGATGGAAAGTCTTCAGAACTAACTCTCTTTGTGATTATATTGCCAAGTTGATAGGGTTCAGTCCATTTGTTCTCAAATTGAAAGAATTAAAAAATTTTTTTTGATTAGGTAATTAAATTACATAATTCAAAAACACACAGGCACTTCCCTGGTGGTCCAGTGGTTAAGACTGTGGTCCAGTGGTTAAGACTCCATGTTCCCAAAGCAAGGGGCCCAGGTTTGATCCCTGGTCAGGGAACTAGATCCTGCATGCCAAAACTAAAAAAAAACAAAAGAAAGATCCTGCATGCCAAAGCTAAAAACAAAAACAAAAACAAAAGAAAGATCCTGAATGCCACAGCTAAAACCCCACAGAGCAAAACAAAAGCAAAAAACCCCAAAGTACACCTACAGGAGTCTTAAAGCACATATGGTCATTTCTGTCCTTACCTCAACTTCTTTTCCCATTTTTACTGTTTTCTTATTTATCCTAGGAGTGCTTACTTTTGCAAACATAAGCAAATATTATACCTTTTTTATTTCCTCTCAGTTCAGTTCAGTTCAGTTCAGTCTTTCAGTCGTGTCCGACTCTTTGTGACCCCATGAATTGCAGCATGCCAGGCCTCCCTGTCCATCACCAACTCCTCGAGCTCACTCAGACTCACGTCCATTGAGTCAGTGATGCCATCCAGCCATCTCATCCTCTGTCGTCCCCTTCTCCTCCTGCCCCCAATCCCTCCCAACATCAGTCTTTTCAAATGAGCCATCTCTTCACATGAGGTGGCCAAAGTACTGGAGTTTCAGCTTTAGCATCATTCCTTCCAATGAACACCCAGGACTGATCTCCTTCAGAATGGACTGGTTGGATCTCCTTGCAGTCCAAGGGATTCTCGAGTCTCCTCCAACACCACAGTTCAAAAGCATCAATTCTTGGGCGCTCAGCTTTCTTCACAGTCCAACTCTCACATCCATACATGACCACTGGAAAAACCATAGCCTTGACTAGACGGACCTTTGTTGGCCAAGCAATGTCTCTGTTTACTGTCTCTCATACAAAACATAGCATGTTCTGTATTCATGTACTGCACTTTGCTTTTTACACTCAGCAATATATGCTGGAGATCACTCTAAATCAATAAAGAGAGCAATGAATTATTTTAGAGTCAAGTAGAAAGTTTTATTAACTTTGACCAGAACACCAACCAGAATGTGCTCGTAAAACAAGATTCTTGACTCAGTTCAGTTCAGTCACTCAGTTGTGTCCAACTCTCTGCAACCCCATGGACTGCAGCATGCCAGGCTTTCCTGCCCATCACCAATTCCCAGAGCTTGTTCAAACTCATGTCATCAAGTTGGTGATTGATTAGATGCTCTTAATGTGCATTAACTATTTCCAAATTTATTTCTCAATCTTTTAAAAAAGTGACTATATATACAAAAATTATAATTAATACAATTCTCTAGAATACATATGTATATTTGGCATTTTTATTCAGTCTACATCTATGGATACATGCATTTTTCTGTAAATAACCAAAGAAAGGCTCCCTCTTTTTTTAAACTCACAATAGCATTATCACAACTAAATTTTTAACAATAATTTCTGATATCTTCAAATGTCAGTTGTCTCATAAAGGTGATAATATATTTTTTTAAATCTTAAAAAATAAAAAACCATGATCCAAACAAGGCCCACACATTACGATTACTTAGTCTTTTAAAATCTTTTAAACAGCAGGTTTCCTTCCATCCCTTTTTTCCCCTTGCAATTTTTTAAGAAAACTAGTTGTCTAATCCCCAGAGTCTCGTACAGTCTTAATTTTGCTGACTGCATCACTGTGGTATGGCTTAACATGTTTCCCTGCCTTCTGCATCATCTGTGAATTGGTAGTTGTATCTTGAGGTTTGATCATATTCAGGTTCCATACTTTGGGTTAGACTAATAGGTGGTGGTAGTGTTCTCCAAAAGCAACATATTATACATATACATGGAATTTAGAAAGATGGTAACAATAACCTTATAGGCGAGATAGCAAAAGAGACACAGATGTATAGAACAGTCTTTTGAAAGTGAAAGAGGAGAGTGAAAAAGTTGGCTTAAAGCTCAATATTCAGAAAACTAAGATCATGGCATCTGGTCCCATCACTTCATGGGAAATAGATGGGGAAACAGTGGAAACAGTGTCAGACTTTATTTTGGGGGGCTCCAAAATCACTGCAGATGGTGACTGCAGCCATGAAATTAAAAGAGGCTTATCCTTGGAAGGAAAGTTATGACCAACCTAGATAGCATATTGAAAAGCAGAGACATTACTTTGCCAACAAAGGTCCATCTAGTCAAGGCTATGGTTTTTCTAGTAGTCATGTATGGATGTGAGAGTTGGGCTGTGAAGAAAGCTGAGCACCGAAGAATTGTTGCTTTTGAACTGTGGTGTTGGAGAAGACTTGAGAGTCCCATGGACTGCAAGGAGATCCAACCAGTCCATTCTAAAGGAGATCAGTCCTGGGGTTCTTTGGAAGGAATGATGCTAAAGCTGAAACGCCAGTACTTTGGCCACCTCATGCAAAAAGTTGACTCATTGGAAAAGACTCTGATGCTGGGAGGGATTAGGGGCAGGAGGAAAAGCAGACAACAGAGGATGAGATGGCTGGATGGCATCACTGACTCGATGGACGTGAGTTTGAGTGAACTCCAGGAGTTGGTGATGGACAGGGAGGCCTGGCGTGCTGCGATTCATGGGGTCGCAAAGAGTCGGACACAACTGAGCAACTGAACTGAACTGAACTTGGACTCTGTGGGAGAGGGTGAGGGCAGGATGATATGAGAAAATAGCATTGAAACATGTATATTATCATATATGAAACAGTTCGCCAGTCCAGGTTTGATGCATGAGACAGGGTGCTCAAGGCTGGTGCACTGGGATGACCCAGAGGGATGGGATGGGATGGGAGGGAGGCGGGAGGGGCGTTCAGGATGGGGAACACATGTACACCCGTGGTGGATTCCCGTCAATGTTTGGCAAAACCACTACAATATTGTAAAGTAATTAGCCTCCAACTAAAATAAATAATTTTTTTTAAAAAGCAATATATTTTTATTGTCTGGTTGTTTCTTTTTTTATGGTATTAGCCACCACTGACGCTCAATGTCTAGATCCATTAGCTCACTAAGGGTTCATTTACTTTTTATTGTGGCTAATATACCTAACAAAATTTACAATTTAAGCCATTTTTAAGTGTACAGTGGCATTAAATAATTCACGTTGTTGTGAAACCATCACCACTATCAATCTGCAGAACATTTCTCATCTATCCAAACTGAAACTAGGTACCCATTTAACAATAATTCCCCTTTCCTGCTCTCCCCAGCCTCTAGCAACCACCATTATACTTTCTGTCTCTATGAACTTGACTGCTCTAAGTCCCTCATATAAGTGGAATCATAACAGTATTTTTCCTTTTGTTCCTGGCTTATTTCACTTAGCATAGCGTCTTCAAGGCTCACCTATCTTGGAGCATGTGTCAGGATTTCCTTCCTTTTTTAAGGTCAAGTAACATTCCACTGTATATAAATACCTCTTTTTGTTCATCCACACATTAATCAGTGGACAGGCTGTAGACGTGGTACCATTTCTTAAAAGGCAAAAAGAGCTTATATGGAAACATATCAATAAACCTCAGCAAAATCATTAAAGTTGTCTGAATCGCAGGTAGAGTCAAGAACAAGAAGCAAGATCTCCACCCTCACACAAATTTGCAACAGATACATATTCTGAACTCAAACTATGGTTCCAACAATATTTTTCAGACCTCAGTGCAAGTGCAAAGGAAATTCCTATATTTCATTTAACTGTACAGTTGGAGAGCCTCCACCTATCCTTCAATTGGATGTGCTTAATTGGCAATGTGGAAAACAGTGAAAAATTCTTAAAGAGATGGGAATACCAGACCACCTGACCTGCCTCCTAAGAAATCTGTATGCAGGTCAGGAAGCAACAGTTAGAACTGGAATTGGAACAACAGACTGGTTCCGAATTGGGAAAGGAGTATGTCAAGGCTGTATATTGTAACCTTGCTTATTTAACTTACATGCAGAGTACATCATACGAAATGCCAGACTGGATAAAGTACAAGCTGGAATCAATATTGCTGGGAGAAATATCAATAACCTCAGATATGTAGATAACACCACCCATATGGCAGAAAGCAAAGAGGAACTAAAGAGCCTCTTGATCAAAAGTGAAAGAGGGGAGTGAAAAAGCTGGTTTAAAACTCAACATTCAAAAAACTAAGATCATGACATCCAGTTCCATCACCTAATGGCAAATATACGGGGAAACAATGGAAACAGTGACAGACTTTATTTTCTTGAGCTCCAAAATCACTCCAGATAGTGACTACAACCGTGAAATTAAAAGACGCTTGCTTCTTGGAAGAAAAGCTATGACAAACCTAGACAGCATATTAAAAAACAGACATTACTTTGCCGACAAAGGTCCATATAGTCAAAGCGATGTTTTTTCCAGTAGTCATGTATAGATGTGAGAGTTGGGCCATAAAGAAGGCTGAGCGCCGAAGAATTGACGCTTTTGAACTGTGCTGTTGGAAAAGACTCAAGTCTCTTGGACTGCAAGAAGATCCACCAGTCAATCCTAAAAGAAATCAGTCCTGAATATTCATTAGAAGGACTGATGCTGAAGCTGAAACTCCAATACTTTGGCCACCAGATGCGAAGAACTGACTTACTGGAAAAGACCTTGATGCTGGGAAAGACTGAAGGCAGGAGAAGAGACAACAGAGGAAGAGACGGTTGGATGGCTCACCAACTCGATGGACAGGAGTTTGAGCAAACTCCGGCAGTTAGTCATGGACTGGGAAGCCTGTCGTGCTGCAGTCCGTGGGGCTGCAAACACTCGGACACAACTTGAGCGACTAAACTGAACTGAATTGACAATGTAATGATATGATAAAAGGCGAGTATCTAGAGAATATAAATGATAGAACTCTATAAATGCCTTTCAAGTGATGAATATGCTCAATTAAAATCACATGCTCTTAGACTGATACCAGTTCTGGCAGTATTACCTGTGTGAAGACATTTTCAAAGATCAAATATAAAAAATCTCATTACAGATCAGCACTAACAGATGAACATTTGCAGTTGATTATAATGATAGGAAACACTGCTTGTAATTTTTTTTTTAGCTGCACCATGCAGCACATGGGACCTTGGTTCCCCAACCAGGGGTTGAATCCATGTCCTCTGCACTGGAAGCACAGTCTTAACCACCAGATCACCCCGGGGAAGTCCTAGGAAACAGTAATTTTGATCCCCAATTCAGCAGCTGACTTGTACAACAAAAATTTGTACTCAATTATTTTGAATGTTGTTAATAAATACAAAGAAATTGTGGAAATTTGTTTTCCTTAATTTACGTATCTATATATCCTTGATTTTGCCTCTTGGCATGTAAAGCCTGCTATTTACTATGCGATCCCTTATAGAATAAGTTTGCCACCCCCTTGTCTAGAAGAACACTTGTCAATACATCCAGCTGCTTGTGATCACTCCCAAGTTCTATTCCTGTCTCCCACTCATTAAATGGCCTCTAACTCAAGCCAAAACTCTAGAAATCATCCTTGGTATTTTACTTTCCCACAATCTCTGTATTAAGCTGTTAAAATGCTGTGTGTCAGTCCTACCTCGAAAAACAGTAACTTTAATCCATCTCCTTCTCTCCGTATCTGCTTTTACTGACTTCTTGTCTGCACTAATGAAATAGCCTAATTGGTCTCCCTGCTCCCGCTCTTGCCCTCTGTATAAAATTTATTTTTGGCTTCATTGAGTCTTCGTTGTTGCATTCTGGCTTTCTCTGAGGTGCACGGTCTTCTCATCGCCGTGGCTTCTCTTGCTGCTGAGCGCAGGCTCAATAGTTGCAGCACACAGGCTTAGCTACACCGAGGCCTGTGGGATCTTCCTGGACGGATGGAAGCCATGTCCACTGCATTGGCAGATGGATTCTTTACCACTGGACCACCAGGGAAGTCCAGTGAAAGTGTGAAGTCACTCACTCATGTCCAACTCTTTGCAATCCCAGGGACTGAAGCCCACAAGGCTTCTCTGTCCATGGAATTCTCCAGGCAAGAATACTGGAGTGGGTACTCATTCCCTTCTCCAGGGGATCTTCCTGACCCAGGGATCGAACCCGAGTCTCTTGCATTGCAGGCAGATTCTTTACCATCTGAGGCACCAGGGAAGCTACTTTACATTCCTTATTGCCTTCTCAATGCATTTAGGATCAAATCCAAATTCCTTATCATAATCAAGGCTCCATATAGTCCAGTCCACCTCTTCAATAACATCTGCAATGAACTGAATGTTTATGCTTGCAAAATTCATATTAAAATCCTATCCCCAAAGTGGTGTTATTAGAAGGCTGGGCATTGGTGAGATTAGGTCATGAAGGTGAAGACCTCATGAATGGGATTAGTGCCCTTTAAAAAAAGAGACTTCAGAGAGCTCCCTTCCCTTTCCATTGTGTGAAGATACAGCAAGATATATGAGTCAGGAAGCAGGTCATCATGACACCAAATCTTCTGGCACTTGATCTTCAGACTCCAGCCTCCAGAAGTGTGAGAAATGATTCTTTTGTTTATAAGCCACCACATCTGTGGTATTGTTAGAGATGCCAGAATGGACTAAGACAACATCTCATTCCTCTCCAGGTCCCCACTCTCATCAAATACACTTCCTAGCTCTTCCTTGGCCTTTACATCTGCTGAACACTTAACTGGAACCACTCTCCTTGGCCTGTTTTGCATGTCTGGTGTAGTGGGAATTCCTAATAATGTATTTTCACAGCCTTGAGAAATTTCACAGAAATAGTACCTGGAAAAACAGCATGTATTAAGAAACTATATTGATGATTATTTTTCATGTCTTTCTTAGAATTACAGCCTTGTTACAAACCCCAGGTTCAGACCCAGAAGGGATTATGACTGGGATCGTGAACGCATGGACCTTGGAATGCCTAGTCCGCATTAGGCACGAACGCTGCCCGTGCACTTGCTAATGGCTCCCGAGACCAGGAAGGGAATGGCCTGGGGTAAACACAAGATCTGGACTGTGTCAGTGTAGTCCGTGATGTTTAGGAATATGTGATTGATACGGCATGTGTGTTGAGAAAGATAAGATCTGAGAAAGTCTTGTAGTCTGCAGTTACGAATAAAAGCTGGACTCAGAGTAGACTCTGCACCTCAGTCCAGTAGAGGCCACAGGTCCCCTGACCCCTTGCACCAGATTTCATGTTCTGTCTTCATTCTTGTCACTCGCTCCTGGACCATTAGGGCAACAGTCTGGGTCTTTCTTTTGCTTTGCATACTAGATAAATATGTATAGTATACCTTCCTTTCCTGTTGCTCTCCATCTTATTGCCTGTTGTATTTCCTTTCATCTATGGAGTATGTACACGATGGTTTAAACATCTGTCTCTTAAAGCGAAAACACAGGCCCAAGTCCTTGTGATACTTTCTGCTTTCCTCATCAGTACCCAGTACACAGTAGACGCTTATTGTTGAAGGAATAAAGAGGGAAGAATCTAAGTGGTTTGGGGGTTAGGAAAACTGGATATATAAAACTAAGGGTCACCAGTATTTAAATGCTTTAACTCAAGAAAAGTGGATAAAAATCATCCAGGAGTGTATCAAGTTAGAAGACAGGGGAAGAGCCCTGAAAAACTAGCATTTATGAGAAAGGCAGTAATTAAAATGATAACACCTAATCCTTACCGAGTGCTGTATGCCTCATTTCCCTTTTAGTTGAAAACACTTTCCCTTTATGGATGTAAATGCTCCCTGAGAGAACTGATCCGAGTGTGGGGAACTGACGCTCTCAGTCTATAATAACAGCTGACATTTATTGAGTTTACTAAGGACAAGGCACTGTTTTAAGCATTTTACATGTATTAATTCTCACAATCCCATGAACATATTAACTATTAATGAGAAACTAGAGACAGAAGAGTGAAGACATGGAATAGAGAGGATAATTAAAAGAGCAAAGGCTCTGGCAAGGGGCCTAGCCACGGACAGTAGAAGGGACATGTCCTCCACTATAAAGAGGATAAGACAGAGGCAGAGAAGTGCATGTTTAAGTGAGTTTAAACCAAAACCTTTCACCACGGAACTCAATTTCTCTATAATTCTAATAACTTGATAAAAAAAATTCTAACATGGAGTTTTAATGGGCTTCATAGGAAGTAATAAAGAGCTGTGTGGAATAAGGAGCGGGAGGAGGCAATTCTGTCGTACGTCTAGACATCTATCAAGTGCCAGGTATACCTGAAGCTTTACAGATCCCGAGATGGGCAACATGTGGAGACTGTATGTGTGGACCTCTGTTCTTGGGTGGGCCCCCTTCCCCACTCTTCTGTCCCAGAACTTCAATTTACCCTTGAGGATTCCAGGACTTGTTGCCTCAGTGAAATGCATGGTCACAGTGCTCTTGCCGGAGGGTGGCCCTGAGGCAGAGTCCACTCCTGGAAATTTCATCTTAAGACAAGAGACACGAGACATAAGACTGATTGGGTCTTCCTAAAACATATGACCTGAAGAAACCCCCCGTTTCTGCTCCCTGAAGCCCCGGAGCTGACCCAGGTGTCATCCTTCCAAAGGCTGGTCTTTTAGCCCTTCTGTTCCAGGAGCCACTCTACATCCTTCAGACTCCTGTTTTGATAAGGCTAGTCAGAGCCAGCTTCCATTACTTGCAATCCAAGGATCCTGGCCAACAGATACACCCACTTACAGAATGTGCGCCAAAGAATGACAGGTGGGTGGCATGGCAGTAGATCCAAGGGTGGCAGCCTCCATCCCTGACCCTGTACCCAGTGTGGTCACAGTCCTAATAGTGGGGATGGCTCTTTAGAAAGACTGACAGATCCCAGCTAGAACTCACCTTCTCAGCCACAGTCATAGTTGTAGCCCCTTTAGGCTCCATACCTACTAACTTCCGAGGTACCTGCTTTGGCAAAGGCTGCCAGTCTTGCCTCTACGGTTCTCATGCTCACCATTTCCACATCAATTCGGCCACCTATCCCCACTGCCACACTCTGGCAACGGAGGTCTTTGTGAAACCTCTGGTGATCTATAATAGGTTCTTTACTCAGCTTCCTTTGTGCCACTACAGTAGCTTGTACTGTCCCCCATCATGGACTTACTATACCACACTGTCATTATGTCTAGCTTTGGTAGTAGCTGCAAACTCTTCAAGGTTAAGAGTGTAAGTCAGGGTTGAGTACAGTGCTTTGCAATAAATGTTGAACAAACCAAACAATACACATAATATATGAGGTCAGGAGGCAACATTATAAAATCATGTGAACAATCTCTAAAATAATAAACAAAAAACAAAGAACCAGTTAGAAGGTACATAACACCCCACCCCTCAAAACAAAAAAGGCAGGTGAGGACTGAGAATCTGGTCCACCAATGTCCAGGATTGTGTTCTCTGCATCAGCATGAAACTATCTGGTTCTTCCCCCACTGACATAACCCAGCTGCATAAGGAAGACATCCAGGTCTTCGCAACTCTTTTCACATGTTCTCTCCCATATAAATGACTCAATTCAGTTCATAGTTAGCTTAGATTTCATGGCAAAGTTTATTTGAAGAAATAAAACTACGACAATCTCCCCATTCCAATATCTACCCTTCTGTGTGTGGACCAAGGGGCTGTAATGTGGGTGAGGATGGACAGGGAGGAGGTATGGTCCCACTGTGCAGTTATTTCTCTAGTTTTCAGCATGTGCCATCTCAGCCCTGAGTCCCTCTAACCTCGGCCTCTTGTTCAGAGCAGTGGCACTACCCTGAGAGTATTTTATTTTTAGGTCAATGGCCATCTCCTGAGTTCACTGATCACACTTCAGTCCCTGTGATCAATATGAGTGATAAGTGGTGGTCAAAGGTAGACAAGAGGCACAGACTGTGGAGGGAATACCTCTATTAAAGAGGGTTCTAAGTGACTCATGGAATTCTCAGTTTGTTAAAGCGCTCAACTACAACATACAAAATAAAGGTGTTGAAAAAGTACCTACTGGTGAGAAAGTAATTTATAGACTGAAGGGTTTCCAGAAAATCATAACAAAAGAAAAGTATATAAGACCTTTACTCATAAAATTTCAGCAATGATGAGGGAAAAGTAAAGCTTAGAGCTTAGTCTCTGGATTACTAGAACTCTGAATCAAACACATCTCTAGATGGAGACCAGCTCCCTTAACTTCTCATAGAGACTGAATTAAACATTTATCATAATTTTTCTTGCTCTAACTCCTCTCTCATCAAATAAAACTTCTAATCTGAAATTTAATCCAGTTTCCTGTATGAAAGGATCGATTACAGGCAACTGATCAGTATATCTAGGGCCTGTAAACCAGTCTCCCGGAGGATAGTTAGCAAAAACCTGGAGATGAGAAATCAAGTTTTCAAATCTGTCAGGTTGAGGCCCACATCCAAGAAGAGATCCATAATATATCTATCCTTGTGGAATAACTAACAAGATATGACGTTGCTGCTAGTCCAGTGGTTAGGACTCTGCACTGTCTACTGCAGGGGTGCAGGTTCAATCCCTGGTGGCATGCTACGAGGTATGGCCAAGAAAAAACCACCAACACCAACATCAAGATACAGGATTAGGGTACTGTGGTAGTGAGGGGTAATAAGTATCCATCAGCAGTAGTGGCTCCCTTGTCCTGAAAGTTAGCATATGGCCTTAGCAATCACTTGTAAGTCCAGTGAGCAGTGGCCCAGCCCTGACCCTTGCAGAGGTCCCTATGGCGAAGGAAACAGGCATGGACTCTGAACCGGCGACCACAGTGAGGACAGGCATGTAGGGCTCCAGCATGCGTCTTCATATGCTCTGTCAGGTGGTGCTTCAGCTTGAAACGCTTGTTGCAGATGCCACAGCCAAAGGGTCGAAGGCTGAAGGTCAGCATGATGTGCCGGTCACGCTTTGGCTTCACTGCAAAGCGTTTCCCACACAAACAACCAAAGCGTTTTCCATCTGCAGGGGGAGCGCCACCTAGCTTCACAGGCCCATGCACAGCCTGCCCTACTCCCCCAGGTCCCGCACCCCCTGATAGGATTTCATTCCCATGAAGATCCACTGGTTTCCAGGATGGATCACCTCCTCCAGATGTTGTCCCTGCTCCTGAGGGCAGCAGGAACCCTAGTTCTCCATTCTCTTCAGTGTTCCCTGCTGGAAACACTTTGGTCTCCTCCTTTGCTCCTACAGACTGACTTCCGCCTCCAGCTATCTCCTCCTTGGACTCAAAGGGTTCCTGCTTGATGTAGAAGATTTTGGGGGGCAATGCAGTATGAGGAGCAGGAGGCTCAGGTGGGGCACTCTTGCCCTCTGGAACTCTGCAAGGAATAGTGGATGTGGGCAGGGGGTAGGATATAGGAGGGGGAGGAAAACTCCCTGATCCTCTCTGAGGCTGAGGAGTCTGACAGGGTGCTGCTGACCCTTGGTCTTCCTCATCTTCTTCCTCATCTTCCTCTTCAACCTGAAGCTGTAATATATCTCCCAGTTCACTCCCCTCCCCTCCAATCGAGCTCTGGTTAGAAGCAGAAGACTGTGCCGGGGTCTGGAAAGGAGAAGAGCGGATGGACCAGCCTCCTGTGGTGGAAAGAAGTGTGTGGAAAGGGGCTACTCCTCGGGACGAAATCCCACCACCTGCGTTTTCCAGTTCTCTAAGGATCTCTGAGCACTGATCTACCACTTGCCACATCTGCAGGCCACTGGCCACAAGAAGGTGCGCAGGGAGAGCATCCAGGGGCAGACGGAGGTGCCCCGAATAAATGAGCTGGAGCAGCCCCTCGAAGGCATCGGCTTCGATAACGCTGGGTAGGGTGAGACGCGGTGCATCCCCCAGAAGTAGTTTGTCGTGGAAGTAAGGAGAAGCGGCGGCCAACACTGCTTTGTGGGCCCTCAGTTCGCGGCCCTGCACCAGGAGAGAGACGTCACAGAACTTTCCCTCCAGCCTGTGGCGGTTCAGGGCCTCCAGCAGCAAAGAACTGTGCTGGGGGAACTCGATCTGGATCGTCCGTGGGGCTGGGTTGCAGGCTGGGGAGGGGGCTACAGGAGGCAAAGGCGTCGAGGTATCCATGGCCTCCTGGGGAAGAAAGAGATCCCAGAGGGTCGGGTACAGGAGGTGAGAGGGCGGGGGAGAGCCCCTGCGCGACGAGGGCTGTGGAGGAAAGAAGGGGTCACAGAAGCTGTGGATAAAGACAATCGTATCTCCCCAAGCAACGTCCGCCTCCGCTGCACCCCAACGTGTGGAACTTTTCGGTAGCCGGTGGTTCGGGCAGAACAGTCCCACACACTCCCCCGCCAAGAAAACGAAAACAAACCACAACAAAACACCAACCGGGGATTGAACTTGAAGGGCCTGTGGCGAGGAGGAGGTCCTTCAGCCGCGAGCCGGATCCCGCCGGCCCGGTCGGCTTCTTCCCACCGTTCCGCTCCCCAACTCACGTGCCCGCAGAGTCCAACTCCCTGGCAGGTACCCGGGGACCGCGAGCGCCAGCCACTTGGCCCTTCCTGTCGCCACGCCCCCACGGGTACACACGCGGTCCTGCGTCCAGAGCGGCTCTGCAGCAACCGCGCCGCCTCGGCCGGAAGCCGCCTCCTCCCCGCCGGAAGCGGACCCCCGGGGAGTTGGGCGGGGCCAGGGAGGCAGCCAATCGGAGGGCGCCGGCCTACAAGCCTCACGTCGATTGGTCATGCCGGCGAGAAGGCGGTCCTGGCGGGAGGCAGTACACCCGGCTGGGGCCGCAGAAGGGATGAGAATGCGCAGGCGGTACCGAGGGTGCCACCAGTGAGCCGTGCCAGTGATTAAATGTAACGCCTGCCCCCGATGGATGCTGAGATTAAGAGGACACCTAGCGTATTAGGTATTGTTCATATCACCTTCTATCCCACGCCCCCTCCCCCGACCCGCCACCAGCGAGGTAGGAGTTCCCATCCTTTCCTCAGGGGAAGCCGAGACGGCAAGTGCTGGCTCAGGGGCCGACTCCACAAGGCTGAGGCACCAAGTTCTTTCCTCCGTTCCGTACGGGAGCACTTTAACCAACAATGAAATAATCTTCTCTTCTAGGTAATTACTTTTAAGGGACATGTAGATGTACACTTGTTATTTTTTATCAGATACTGCTGCTGTTCCTTAACCTCTTTTCTCTTGGGGTTAAGTGGCGCAATGGTGAGACACATGGGGGAAATTTGGCCTGTGCAAAAACCCCTACTCAAAACAATCTTGCTAGTTGGGAGAGCGATATTCTAGGGCCAAGACTATGGCGTCACACAAGGATACAGAATTTCTCCCAAGCTGTCAGCTTCCTCAAAAAGCAGTTCCTGTCACCATGCTGATCCTCCGGGAGGTCCTAGACTAGGAAAGTCAGCACCGCGGTAAAAGAACAATCTCCGTTTATTAAACATGATTTTTCTGTTTCACCACACACTCCAGAAAAAAAGGAAATGGGGCTGGGAGTGGAAGGGGCAGTGGTGGGGGAGAGAGTAGGCTGGGGGTGGGGTGGGGTGGGGAGGGAGAACGAGAAAACAAAATAAAACAGGTAGGAAGAACATCTCCCTACCCTTATTGGGGGAGAGGGAATCGTGGTGGGGAGGGGGCCAGGAAGCGCTGTACAGAGGGGTTGCCCCCAGCCCACACACACACACCCCGGATATGTACAGTACAAATCCCAGATAATTACAACAGCCAAAGAAGAGAGGAAAGGAGGTCCAGGGGTAGGGTCTGAGGTTGGGAAAGCAAGGAAGGGCACAGGGATAAAATTTCACATATTTACAACTTTTATATAAGTATAAATTTGGCCCCGGCTGGGTGTCTGTATGTAGGGGTATGGGACTGAAGGGGAACTGTCCATACAAAAGAAAGAAGGGTGGAGTCTGAGAAGTCTCAATACCAAACGCAAGAAGGGATGAGGGGGCAAGGCTGGGTAGAGGACAGCAGTCAGGGAAGAGGGGGTGCCAAGGAGGACCTTCTCTCCTCCTATGACTGACCCACCCCAAACCCCATCCATCCTACCTCCCCTATCCCGCCAGAGAGCTATGTACAGAGAAACACCGAAAAATTGTGGAGCTGGCGCTGGCGGGAGGGAGAGACGTGGAGGGAGATTGGGGGGGTGGGGAGGATGAGAGGGAAGCCCAGCCCTGTCCTACCTCCCCCAGGGGACAGAGTCATGGAAGGGGGCCCCCAACACCCCTCCTCCAACACAGGTCCCCCTGCCCTGGGGGAGAGAGACATGGCTTTTCCTAGAGTAAGTTCCCCCCTCCCCCTGGGAGTAGAGACCAAGAGGTGGGGGGCAGGGGGGCTGTGTGTGTCAGGGTAGGGCAGATCAGCTAGTCTGTCCTCCCCAACATACACCCCACTCCTAAACCCTAACCCCTCCCCTGAACCTCAGTTCCACCCCACCCAACACACTGGGGGAGGGGGGGGCCTGAGCCCCCTCACCCCGCTCTGGGACCAGCCAAGAGCAGATCAGGTATGGGAAGAAAGGGAGACAAGTCCCATTCCCCCTTTGCCGCCCCCTCCCTGCCCGGCGGCCCCTCCACCCCATCTGGGTTCTGGGTGGGGAGGGAGAGTATTTGAGAGTGGTAGGAGGAGAAGGAGTTTGTGCGTGCTGAGCCCCCCCAGACGCTCCTGAGAAATCAAGGGGTAATAGGACCCCCTCACCTGGGGCCCCTCCCCATAACAAGGGGGACAGGGGAGGCCAAAATGGGGCGGTGGAGGGGAGTTAGATTGTCAGCTCTGGTTACTGCTAAAAAATCACCCTGAAGTTGAAAGTTTGGAGGTGCCGCACCCCCAGGGTGGGGGTGAGGGTCTGTCCCCCAGTGCTCAGGGGAACGATGAGGCAGAGGATGGGGATAGCACCCCGGAGTGAAGGGGTCTGTGTCCTGGGGCAAGGGTCCTGGGGGTCACAGGGGACAGCACCCCAGCAGGAAGGAAAAGGGGGCAGCTGAGGGTCCCCGCTCTCCCTCCCAGAAATGGTGCAGTGCGGGTGGGGGACTGGTGCCCCACAAGGAGGCGTTCAGGGAGGCGATCCCGCTGTCCCTCGGCGACGTCCAGTCCTGGTGGTCGGTGCCGTTCCAGGGTGGGGTGCACAAGGAGGGAGGAGGAAGTCTGAGATGCTGGGTGGGCTAGTGGTCTGCGGTGTTTCGGAACTCGCCGTTCTCAGTGATCTGCAGCCGGGGTGGGGGAGGTGGGGCTGGGGGGGCCAGGCCGTTCCAAGGTGGGGCCAGCGTCACACGCGGGTTTGTTGGACCCAAGGGGGGAAGCTGCCTCTCCTGCAAGATACCAAAGAGGAGAGCGCGGACTTATTGAGACGCTTCGCGGGGGCCTGGCTGCCAGCCCCCAAGCAGTGGCCTCCCCCAAGAGCTGGCCCACTCCACCAACTGTCCCACCCCCTTCCCCCAGGAGACCCCTCCCACCCACATCCTCCTCATTGGTTCTCACCTGCAGGAGAAGGTACATCTTCTGGAATCAGGGAGAAGAGACTCTCACCCCGACTCCTAACTGGGGCCTTCAACCCCAGGAGTCACACCAGGAACCCATTTCAAAAGAGGTCAGTTTCCTCTCTCACCCCCAAGCTAACCCTGGCACGTTCCGCTGCCAGGGGCCCCTCCCAGGCCACCGCCAACCTGAGGTGGGAACTTAGTGCAGAGGGAACAAGGAAAGGCAGTACAGCAAAACCTCATTAATCCAAACCCCCATGGACTGGAATTTTTTCATAATTTGAACAAAAACCGGGCTTGAGTTTTCCTTTATCTGTGAAGAAAGAATGTGCTAAGCAAATTAATAGTAGAAACATGTCTGTGGGAGGGAATATTTAATCTATACCAGAAAACAGGCTTTTCAATCCTATCCACTCATTAACACATGCTCCCTGAGGGCCTGGAGTGGAAAAGCCTCGTCCATGGAGTTCTACTTACTGTATATATTCTGAAGACATGCATTTCATTAAACAGATACTGTCATTCAGTTTTGTCACTTATTCAGAGTGGCCATCTCCTCAAATACAACATTCTAAATTAGAGAGGTTTAACTGTACTGGGGTGAAGGAACGGGATTCAGGGAAGTAATGTGGGAAGGGAAAAATCCTGTGGGAGGGCTGCCTCTCTCTCACGCTGATATCAGAAAAGAAGGACCAGGAGCTCCTGCAGAGACGCAGCATGCCCCAAGCTCTGCGTCCCCAGGAAGCAGAGGGACTTTGTTCCTCTCCACCCCCACGTTCCTTTCGTTCCCTCACCCTGGGCTCCCAGTTAGAAGGTGAGGGGGGACTCCCACCCCTGGTCCTATTCTACCCCTTCCTACCCTTCCTGGACCAACTCCTGTCTCCGCCCCTCAGCTCTGGCTTCTGTTCCTCTGCTGGGAGCAGAGAAGAACACCATGTAGTCTATGCTTCAGGTCGCTCATTTGGCTTTTAAAAATACAGACATAAAGTTAATTTTTATGTTAATGGTTGAGTTGCAGAGGGACCAATACCTGAAGGGGATTTAGAAAAAGTGTCCAGATTATTTCCTGGGATATAGGGCATTGAAGCCTAGCAACCAAGCTGTGTCTGACCAAATCGCTAAAGACGTTAAAAACATTCCAGGCAGAGGCTCCTGGATTAGTTTTCCTCACCTCTCAAAGGTCACCCAAACCCAAGATTTAAGCAAAGCTGCCCTCTTAGCTACTGAGTATCTCCCACACTTTTCCAAGAGTCAGTGAGAGAGGAAGTCACGTGCAGTAGGGCATCCTGAGTGGCGGGAGAGCAGGGGAAGGAAACCTCAGACTCCCTTCCCTCTGCTTGTCTGCATGCCCCCTACACCCCCAGGGACCCAAATTTAGAAAGGAGATAAATTAGGGTGCCATTATTCATTTTACAAAAGAATTCACCACAGGAGTCCTTTAAATGGTGAGGTCCCCTGGTGCCTGGCAGCATCTGTTTTCAGCTCACTAACTAATTTGACAGAGAGGCTGGGCAGGCAGAGAGTTAAAATTACAGTGTGAGGAGCCACTGCCCACTGCAGATCCATCCTGCAGAAAATAAAGCCTCTCAGAAGTGATGTCACTGGTTGACAGGTTCCCATTTACTGGCTTTTCAGGTAGGATTCTTTGTCCGGGTAGCAGGAGAAAGGGAGTGAATGGCATTAGCAGCCCCCAACCTAGCATCTCTGCCTGAAAGCAACACGGCTACCAACCCATGATCTTATCTAAGAAGACATCTCCTGCCACTGCCAACTCCCACACCATGTGGGCCCGTCCACGTCCTAACATCCATCAGGGTCTCCTTTCTCGATCCTTCTCCTTGCTTCACTCACCCTTACTGTTTTGACATCTGAATGGCACCCTTTCCAAGCCCCCCAAAGTCTCCCTGCATTAACTACACACTTAACTCCCACCCAGCAGGGCCGAATAGGAGCCCCAGATGCTGTCTATCTCACAGATGTAGGGAAGGAGGAAGATCAACAGGTGAGGGGTGGAAGGAAGGAGGGCTCTCCACAGAACCAGAGGGAGGGAGAAGGAAGAGGAAACCCCAGCCTACCTGCTGCAGCCATCACAGCCCCTTTAGCCAGCGCCCCCCTAACCCAGCGTCACCACCCCTCCTTAACAAACCCTACCCCCAACGTCCCAACCCCCAAGGACGCTTTGGTGAAATGGGGGGTGACAGACATACACTGGAGAGGTTAGAGGAGGAGGCAGGGTCAGGGGGAGGTGCGGGGAGGTTGTGTGGGGAGGCGCTGTGATCTAGGGATGTGCAGGCATCTAGGGTAAAGCGCTTGGTAGCGGGCAGGGGTCCCTGAACGGTTCTGGGAGGCGGCAGGGAAGTGCTCTGGGGCAGTGCCTGGGAAGATGGGTCTGTGCAGGTGTCCGGAGGGTCACATCTGGGGAGGTCCTCAGGTGTGGGGGGCAGCCGTGAACCGGGGAGGGGCTCTGGAGAGTCAGAGGGAGTGGGCTTCACGACCAACCTGCAGTGGTCCGGAGTCACCTCCCCCTGTGTCCTCCGCCCGTGGTCAAAGCGGAACCAGGAGAATTACCTGATGAGGAGCTGCAGGGGGAGAGAGTGGGGTCAAGGGGTCAGGAGCCTTGGTGGTTCTGGGGGGGAGCCTGGAGGTCAGAGCAGAGGAGAGAGAAGCATGGGTGGGCAAGTGAGCTGAACTGGGGGGTGGGAAACAAGGGGTTAGAGGGCGGGAGGGAAGTCCTAAAAGCTGGCTGGGGTGAGAGAGGGCGGATGGCGGGAGCTGGGGTGGTCGGGCAGGTGTGAGGACCAGAGGGGGAGCAGGGCCAAAGAAGGCAGCCTGGGCTTTAAACAGAGGCAGGAGGGGAGGGCTCAGAGTGTGGGGCCGGGAGATGGGCTTCAAGATCCCAGGAGCTGGGAAGAGGCCTAGCGAGCTGTCAAAGACAAGGAGAACTGAGGGGCCCAGGAAGCAGTGGTGACGAGCACCCCCAGGGCACCCGCTGGAGCCCGGGACACAAGCACCCCTGGTGCCTGGGGCTCTGCGCTGGTGAAGCACTGCCTCCGGCTCCCTGGCCTGAGAGGCGCTTGGGGAGACCTTGCTCTCTGACTTACACGGGGGCCAGCCCGGAAGGGGCCGGGGCCAGGGCCAGGACTCGGGCCTGGGGGCAGAGAGGCTGAGGTTCTGGCTGGAGGTCCTGAAATGCGGCCGAGCAGGGGAGGCAGGGTGGGGAGGCACGGGGGGGGGGGGTGGGGGCTGACGCTGCTAGGAGTGACGAAGGCACAGACGACGGGATGAAGATGGGGTCGCGGGGACAGCCGAGAACGGCCGCCGGACGAAGGACGACGGGAGAGACGGAGGCGATGGGGCCGGGGTGGCTGGCGCGGTGACCTCACGAAGGACAGTGGGATGGATGGGGATGGGACACGGAGAAGATAAATGACATTGTAATTTCCACCTGAGCGTCGAGCAGCCTCTTCTTGGGTTCGGGTAGCGGCTCAGCCATGGTGGGGTGGTCCCGGCGCAGCTCCTCCTCCACCAGCATCAGCCTGAAGGGACGGGCTTCAGTGGGGTTAGTGGCGGGCACAGGCGGGGAGCCTGCCCAGGGAGATCCCAACCCTGGGAACCCTGCTACTCTCTCAAGAAGCTTTGGCACTTTTCTCCCCTGCACTCAGAATCCCTCCATTCCTTCGATCCCCAGAGACTGCCCATCATTCACCCGGCTTCAGGAATGCTTGCATCTCCCTGCTGAGGATGGGCCTCTGTGCCCCGGGGACCCCACCCACCAGGCACACAGCACTCAGCACTCTATCCATGAGCAGGCCCTTCCACAGACGCTGCAGCTGAAGATCTGCCTTCATTCCCTATGCCACCTCACGGAACTGAGACTGCCTCCAGGGCAGCCCCTGGACACCCCTGGCCCAAGAGGGGTCTCTACAATCATAATTCCCAGCTTCTCTCTCCCTTCAAAGAAGGTTCTCAAGGTGATTTCTCATAAAGGATATCACAGCAGTGGTTTTCCAAAAAGTTTCAAGTCAAGCTTTTCTAATTAATATTCCTGAAAAATACACTGAGAAGGGATGGCAGTGGAACTGGCCCTGGTTGGAGTGGGGTGTGGGGTCCTACCGAGCTCTCAAGCTAACGGACCCCCTTGTTGAGACACTTCCTTTGGAGCTCAGGGCTTGGCAGAGCGCAAGGGAGAGTGAGCATCGTTCACTCCAGGATGGAACACCTCTCCAGGATGGGAAGGTCAGGGGCCACTGTGGCTAAGGGACCTCTGCTTAGATTTGGGGTGAGCATCATAGGCTGGAGTCCCAGCCTAGGCCAGTCCAGACACACAGAGATGGTTGGACAGTAAGAAGTACACTTCTAAGGGCTTCAGACATTACTAGGAGAGAGAGCAAAGTTTAGTAAAGGGACATTTAATGCACTAAGCATGAGATTTCTCTCCATCTGGTAAATGGTGGAGGAGGTGGCATCCCTAGGAGGGGGGTGGGCTTTCTTCCAGGTGTCCTGAGCTGGGGGAGTGGGTGGGACTGGAGGCAGGGTTCGCTGACCCTCTTCAGCCTCAGGCTTTTCCTCACAGCCCTCCCCGGGCCGCTCCTCACCTGCCGATGATGCTCTTGATCTGGGAGTCCTTTTCCACCTGCTGCTGCCGTAGCCTCTTCTCGCTCTGCTCCAGCCGGGCCTGATACTGCATCAGGATTTTGCTGGTCTGCTCTTCCTGGGACAGCAATCTCCGCTCATATTCCTCCAGCTTCCGGTTGGACATGTGCAGCCGCTCCTTCAGCGAGTGGATCTCCTCCTCATACTCCTTCACCTGCCCGCCGGGCACAGGACCCCGCACTGTGAGGGGGTCTGGGCCTGACCGTGTACCCAGCCTCTACCCTGCCTGCTAAGCACAGCACCGTGTGGTGAGGGATCCTCACCAGTCTCCTCCAGCCCTTCCCTGGCCTCTTGATCTCCCTCTCTCTCGCACACACACAAACTTTTAAGAAAGTCATCCTATGTGGCTGAGGCTCTGTCAAGATGTAACAAGACCGTGGACTCCCCCATCCTAGCGGTACACACGTGCCCTCACGTTGGCACCTGGACTCAGGAAAACCCACACAGCAGCCTGGCCAGACTCATGGACACAGGTGGAAGGCATTTTGTCCTTGGTTTGTCAAATGGTGCTGGAAATAATTTATAATAAGCCCTAAAGACATTCTCTTAGCTCAAGTCTATCTACATCAATCCCAACATCTATCTTTGCTCAGAGACTACTTCTCCCCAAAAACATCTCTGCTCCTCCAGTTGGAATCATGTGTCCTATATGTATAATTTAACCCTGCAGTCTCCCTCTTCTTTAGGGTCCTTGTAGCAATGGGTCCCAAACAGCTTTCTGCTAAGTGAGTAAAGGCCAGAGCTTCGGCTTACTTTTGCCTGGGGCCACCGGCAGCTGAGAATCTGGACAGTCTTCCCTACGTGTGCCACTTCCCTGCACTGGACCTCTGATGGCTACCCCTCTGTCACTGATGGCTACCCCTCTGTCACCGGTGCCTATGGGACAATGACTGGGGAAGCCGCGCATGGCTCGTGGTATAACTGCCCTGCCTTTGCCCAGTGGATCGGCTCCCACTGCTGCTGCAGTAACTTCCCTCCTGAGAAGTCACAGGACCCAAGGGCTTACGCTCTCCCTGGGGAGGAACATGGATGCAGTCTAATACAGAGCATGCCTCCCCCGACAATCTACCATGTGTGGAACCCACAAAACAGAGCTGAAAAGGGCTTTTCGATGGACTGATCGTATCTTGGATCCCCTGAGAGACTGAGGGCTTCTCCGAAGGGATCGGGTCTTTGTCCTTTCTTCTCATAACTACTTGGCCCCAGGTGTTGCCCTTGGAAGGGACTAGAAGCCTGCCTTGTGAGTAATGACAGGGCTCGGGGCAGGGAGGGCCCCCGTACCCTGTCCAGTCGGCTCTCATCCATAGACTTGGAGTACTCCTTGAGTTTGTACTCTTCCCGCTCGATGTGGGCACTCTCGATGTCAGCCGACAGGTGAGGCATGTTGGAGACCCAGGCCACCGTTCGCTCGGAGGCCGGCATCGTGGGGTTCAGCGTGGACGGCGTCTGGGAATGCTGGGGCAGGAGGGGAGAGGGAAGGTGGAAGGAGGCGGGCGCTTTCAGAGGCAGGGAACACGGCCCAAGGAGACTGGGGTCCCCCCACTGATCCCCTCGTGAATGCTGTTCTCATCACATCTCTCCTGGGAGCCCCAAGAGGACAGGGAGGCCTATCTGTTAACTGACAAGCACACAGTGCCCAGAATAGCACGAGGAGCAAAGCAGGCCCCGTATGCACTTTGCTTAATGGACGAAAGGTGAGGAAACTGTGACTTCAGTCCACAGACTGTCGTGCTCCCCTCGAGCCGTCTCCTCCTCCCCTCCCGCTCGCTGCCCCACCGGCCCTCCCACCTGTCCTACCTGCTTGGTGATGGAGGGCTTGAGTCCCCCGCCGCCACCGCCGCCGCCGCCGCCGCCGCCCCCGCCACCCCCGATGCTGCCCTCCTTGCTGAGGCTCTGCTGCCGTGGGCGGGCAGGGCCATAACTCGGCTCTGGCGACTGCAGCAGGTTCCCACTGGACGGCCGAGGTTTCTGGGCAGCACTGACTGTCAACTGCTGAGACTTGCCCCTCTGCAAAGGGGGCGGCTGGCCCCCACCGCCCCCGCCACTGCCCCCACCACCGCTCCCGCCTGCAGGCCCTGAGGGGACAGGCCTCTGGGGACCAATGGTGATCTGGGGAGGGGACAGCATGTGCTGCAGGTTGTCCTGGAGTGAGAGCTGCCGACGGGTGAAGTCAGTGCCAGAGGGTCCAAACTCATCACTGTAGCTGTGGCTGTGAAGGATGGAAGCGGCAGGGGGCTTAGGGACCCCTGAGGAGAGGTCCTCGCTCTTGCTGTAGCCATGGAACGGGGCAAAGGTGTCCCCTGGGGGCTCTCCGCCTCGGTGGTGGTGGTGGTGGTGGTGGTGGTGGTGGGAGGAGGGTGGGCCGTGGCCGCCGCCCCCTGCGTGGCCCCCTGGGGGGCCTGGCCCATCAGCGGCCATGTGGAAGAGAGGATTCTGGAAGGAGAGGGGGATGCGCAGTTGCTGGGCAGGGACACCGTCTGTGGTGACGCCCATCTGGCTGAGGCGCATGCCAGCCGCCGTGATGGACGAGCCGCTCCCCTGGGAGAGGCGGCCAGCAGGTGCAGGCCGCAGACCCAAAGCCGCGGTCAGGGAGGCCTGGCTCGAGTGCAGCAGGTCCCCAACAGCCGCCAGGTTGGACACACTGCTGCTGTTGAGGCGGCCGCCGGGCCCATCGCCCTGCAGGTCCAACATGGAGACGCTCTTGTTGACACTCAGCATCTTCTGCTCCGGCTCTGTGATGTCTGAGCTGCTCGTGCAGTAGGCGGGGGAGGACCGGGCCAGGGGTGGGCGGCTGACATAGAACAGGTCTTTCCCCCCACCAGGCGGTGGTGGTGGGGGCTTCTCCTTGGTTGGGGAGGGGAGGCGAGCCATGTCCATAGAGCTGCGGGAAGGGAAGGGAGCACACGAGTGGGAGGTCAGAGTGGGCCACCGGCAGGTGAGCCTCTGTGGTCAGCAAAGGCCCAGGGTGAAGAGGGGGCCACAGGGAGAGAGGGCGGCAGGCGGGATGGCAGAGGTGCGAGAGAAACAGGGTGGGACGGGCCTCCAGCAGCGGGGGCAGATGGGGCAACAGGAGGAGGGATCAGGTCAGGTCTGGGCAGACGTGGGGGAGATGAGGGTGCATGGAGAAGGCTGGGAGTGGGCGGCAGACGGCAGAGAGAAGAGGGCGGGGGAGCGCAGAGCCCCTCACCTGTTGAGGCCTCGAGCCATGAAGGACTGAAGGTCGATGGAGCTGGAGAAAGATGCAAGAGGGGCGAGCACAGGCAGAGAAGGAGAGAGGGGGCAGAGGTCGGACGCGTGGAGGTGGGCGGGGTGGCGGATGGGAATGGTGTCATGGAGAGGAGGGGCAGGGCGGGCAGTGCCCGGCGGCGGAGGGAAGGCCCTGCGAGGGGGGGCCGGAGCAGGCAGGGTCTGCGGGGTCCTGGCGGGGACTAGGACAGAGCCATCTGAACGTCCTGACACCAGGTGGGTGGTCCCAGTGTCCTGGCCGAGCCCCAGCCTGGGGCAGGCCGAGGGCCCCCAGGCTGACAGCGCGTGGAGCTGAAGGGATGCTTTTGGCAGGGGGTGCTCTGCGCTGCTGGCTTCCTCTGACTTGAACAGGCTCTAGCCTAACCACTGACTGGACCTGTCTCCTTACAGTTTTCTCTAAGAAATCGCTTCTCTTTCCTTTCTTTCAAGTCCTCGAGAGAGGCACACGGACCCAGGAGTGTATCTGGGACAGACGTGTGGGCTCTTAGGGCACAGCCGGGGACTCCCGGGGCTCACCTGTTGAGGTCCCGCATCATGTAGCCCTGCATCTCGGCCGAAGGGCCCCGCAGCACCACGGGCTGAGGCCGGGGCCGCTCGCTCTGCCGGCTCGGCTGCCTCTGGATGTTGGGGTTCCTCAGTGCCGTGCTGATGTCATTGAGGAGCCGGGGCAGCGGGCCCAGCTTCAGGAGGGCTTCCTAGAAGGGGGAGGCTGTTACCCAGGGGCCTCAGAGTTCAGAAGGGGGAAGGTGTCTGAGCCCGGGAAGTGGCCATGACGTGTCCAGCATTAGAAGGGTGGCAGAATCTGCCCAGGGGATGGTCTCTGGGCCACAGGAGCCTCTGGAGACCTAAGGACCTGCCAAGGGGCCCGTGCTGACCTTGCTGAGCTGGGGCAGCACCTCCCACAGCAGGGCATGCAGCGTGGAGAGCTCTCGGCCCAGGTCGATGTAACCCTCAAAGCTACTGCTGTTAGTCAGCGTGTCCAGGTTGGAGATCTCGTACAGGAACTGCTGCATGGAACCCCACTCCAGCTCCAGAAACTCGTTCATGAAGCCCAGAAAGTCCTCCTTTGAGGTAAACCTGGCCAAAGCATCCAGAAAGTACAGGTCACACCCAGAAGGCCCCAACCCACGCCTGACTCTAGGGACTCAGGAGACCCTTCCTGCCAGCCCCACCCGACCCCCAGCCTGAGGTTTCCCTCACTTGGAAAAGTTGGCCAGGTTCTGGATGACCTTGGCGATGAGCGTGAGGGTTCTCGAGGTTTGCTCATCTGGGTACTCCTGCATGAGCCCGAAGAGGCTGGGTGACATGATGGCCGGGCAGAGGAAGCGCAGGAAGAGCGAGGCGCTTATCAGCCGGTCCGCAATGTCCTCTCGGCCCCTCTCTGCACAGCGCAGTCGCCAGGACGCAAACACCTCCTTCAACTCCCTCGGGAACACGCTGGCAGGGAGGGACGGGGAGACAGAGAGAGAGAGAGAGAGAGAGAGAGACCGGGACTGAGCCCCAGAGACCCTCAGCTTCCAGGGAACATGCTGAGGGAGGTGGTAGGAGGTGAGGGTGCAGAGACAGAGGTGAGAGTGACAGGGCGTGAGGGAGGGCGCGCAGGAGGAGGGCAGGGGGCTGAGGAGGAAGAGGGCTGCGGTAGGGGATGGATGGCGGAGAGAGGACTGGAGGGAGAGGAGGTGGGGGACAGGAACACACGGGAGAGAGACAGCGCATGTGCCAGAGAGATGAGGAGAGCAGGAGAAGAGAAGACGACACCGGGAGAGACAGAGATGGGAGAGAGATGGAGGGTCACTCGAGGTACAGGGAGCTCGGACCCCCCCAACTCTTCTGGATTCCAGGGAAATGGGGATGGAGGCACCCCAGGCATGGCCCCAGTCCCTGGAACAGCTCAGTGTTCACGCCCCCAGCTCCCAGGCCCTCCTCTGCAATGTCCCATTGACACCTTAAACTTCGAACCATGGAAAGTAGAGCTGAGCGTTGCTCCCACACCTCCAACCTCCGCTGAGTTCCCCCTCTTGACTCCCTGGTTCTGTCAGTGAGGCCACTGGTCACCCAGCCACCAGCCTCACGGCCTCAGGACCCCCACGGACACAGCCCTTCCTTTCCAATCAGCTGAGGACACCCACTGATCCTCTCCGCAGAGGGTCCTTACAGCGGCCCCTTTCTACTTTTCCTGCCAGATCCTGACTTAGGATCTGATTTCCATGCCTGACACAGTAACAACAGCCCCCAACTAGCCTGGACTTCATCTCCCTATCCAGCTGCCTCTGCACCCATCTCTACCGAAGGCCTAACCTTCATGGTCACGATACTGTACACCATCATAGGCGTCCCCTGACCTACTGAGAACTCAGGCTCCCTTACCGGGCAGTGAGGCCTTCACACGCTAACTCTCCTCACCCCGTCGGACCACGTGGCCCTCCGTTCCCCACTGAAGTGAGCCACACGCTCCACTAAACCACTTCTGCCTGCTGCCCCAGGACCTCTTGCCCTCACGCATGGGTCTCCACAGCCTTCTCCCGAGGCAGCTTCTCAACCCACCATGTTCTATAGGTCAGAACCTGGCCCATCTTCTAAGCCCGGCCCAGGAACACCTCTCCCATGAAGCTGCCTCTGCTCATCTCCAAGCTCTGCCTTCTCTGACCTTATGTGTGGAGGCAGGATGGAGGGTCCCTTCCTTGGAACTTAACATATACTACACTGCCCCTTGGCTTTCTGCATCTCTGATATCCTGCCTGCTCTGGTGCAGGGCCTCTGAGGGCAGAGGCCAAGCCTCGCAGCTCTCTGTCTGCTCTATAGCACTGAGCGCAGCACTCTGCCTACAACTGGTTCTCGGGTCTCTTTGAAGATGGACAGATGGGTGAACAGATGAACACACGACTCCCCCAACCCCGGCCCCCCAACCCAGCGTTCCCAGTCTCACCAATGGGAGTTGACCACCTTGCACAGGGCCAACTCACAGCACATCCGCAGGTTGGCCTGGTGCTCAGCCAAACTGGACGCCGTGCACTTGATGGGGTCCACCTCACAGTTCTCCTCCGATTCATACAGAGCACGGATGAATTCCCCTGCAGGGTTAGAGGCACAGTGGGGGTCAGTCACACTTTCAAAGGGCAGAGACAACTAGGGTTTGGGAAATCTCAGAATCAGGCTAGAGGCTGGGGACTCTGGGTCTGGAAGCATCAGGCTGAGGCAAGGTAGACTTAGGGTCTGGAGGAGCTGTGTTTAGCGTTGGGCCGGGTGTCTGTAGGTTTGGGGAGAAGGCCTGCAGGGGGGCTGTACCGATGGCATCCTTGAGGTATTTCTGACCAATCAGTCTCATGTACTCTTCTATGGCTTTAGTGGCGAGCGTGTTCTCGCGGAATATGAGGTGTTCTCGTTCCATGAACCGGTCCACCTCGGACATGGCCATGTCTGAAAGGAAGTCCTGGAGTCCAGGAAGAGCCAGGGGTCAGCCTCTGTTCAACCCAAGCTCATGAAGACACACATGCCCTTCCCTTACTGTCCCCACAAGCGAGTGCCCATGCCCAGGTGGCCTTGTCCTGAGGGCCCAGCACTCACCTTGGCCTTGCCCGTACTCTGCAGGATGTGAACCAGAGCACTGGCGACCTCCTCCTTGCCCTTGACATTCAGGGCAGGCTCCAACACCGCACAAAGCATCCGATAATGGTTGGTGACGTACTCGGCGAACTCCTTATACAGCTCCATGGGCAGGATGCTCATCGTCTGGTAACGCGCCTTCAGCCGCACCGCTGGGCAACCTCCTTTGCCCTTGCCCCCTGAGCCACCCCCAGAGCCCCCTCCCCCACCCGATCCCCCCATACCCCCAGAGCCCCCACTGCCCGTCGGCAGGGTCACAGGGTACCACTGCTCTGTGAAGTGGCGCCCGGCCAGGGTGGCCACAGGCACAGTCACCAGGCCAACATAGCCTGCCTTGTCCTTCTTGCGCTTTTTGTCTGAGTCACGGTATAGGTGCAGCCGCAGGGCCCGGACGGCCGGCAGGTTGTTGAACTCGAAGTGCTCACCCCAGAAAACGGTGTCCCCCGAGGCCGAGCGGGGCTTAGAGGTGGTGCGTGCATACAGCATGTCATCTAGGCAGAGCTCACAGTAGTATCGCTTCTTGGGGGGCAGCTCCCGAGCCTCTATGATCCACAGCTTCAATACGTTGTCCACCCGGCGGCTGTTGTCCTGGCAGGGTAGGGTGGGTGAAGGGGAAGGGCCAGAGAGCCAGAGACACCAAAAGAGGAGAGACAGTCAAACACCCAGTCTCTGAGACCAGCAATCACAGGGTTAAGAATGTGTGTGTGGAACTGAACCTTGTCTCCCTCAAATTCGGTCTACTCGGAACCTGGGAATGTGACCTGTTTTGGAAATATGGTCCTTGCAGATAAAATCACATTGACATGTGGTCAATACTGGATTAGGATGGACCCTAAATCCCATGACTGGGGTCTATGTGGAGAGGGAAATTTTGAGACCAGATATACACGGAAAGGAGATGAAGATGGAAGTAAAAATTTTGCAGATGGAGCTATAAGTTAAGGGATGCTGGAGACTTCTGGCAACCCCCAGACGGTATAAAGGGGAAGGGGAGGGTTCTTCCTAGAGCTTCCAGAGGAGCAAGGCCCTGCCAACACCTTGATTTTTGACTTCTGGTTTCCTGACTACCAGAGAACAAAATTCTGTTATTTCAAGCAGCCTGGTCAGTGGCGGCTGTTACAGCAGCCAGAGGAAGTCGGTACAGACTGAGCTCATGCGTCAGTTGGTGGGACCTGCACTGGGAAAAGACTTCTAAAGTTGTAATGATGAACCCATAATATTGAGGTGGGATCTGAACAGGAGAACTGAGGAGTCTTTCAAAGACAATCAGAAGTTAACTGGAAAAAAAAAAAGGCATAAATGCAAAAGGTGAGAATCTACAGTTAATGCAAAAAGGGCCTGGAAGCTGACGATGACCAGTGAGGCTTCAGTGTGAAAAGAGCCTGGTATCTGGACTCTGCAGGGGGGAAGATTGCAGCATCTTGGGTCTAGTTTTTAAGGAGGACATTGACAAACAAGGGTCTCCACAGAGGAGCTCACTGGAAGCTGGGACACAGAGATGGAACTGGGAGCATTTCTCCTGGGAAGAACACAGACTCACAGAATTTTTGAGCCAGAGGGACCTTAGAGATATTCTACTTCAACCCCATTCCTACCAGTTGTACAGAGAAGAAACCATGGTCTCGAGATTCAGCTATGTGACCAATCTATGTGTCCTACAGAAACACTGCAAGCGGGGGCTGGGTGCCCACCTGTCAGGGTATTAGGGGGACATCCCTGCTTGCAGGGAAGATGCACTGGAGGACATTCCAGAGCCCTGTCAGCTCTCAATCTATGATTTCTATGGAAAGGAAACATCATAAGGCAGAAGAAAACAAAAAGAGACAGGGGGACTCCTCCTACTCCTCCACCTGCCCCCCACCCCTCTCACCCAGGCCCCCAGCCCCCTGGACATCACCCCGCCCCGTCTGGAGCCCCAGACATGCAGTACCTTGTTGGGCTTCACTGCCCGCTGCAGGTTCTCGATCCATTTGTCCCTTTCAGCGGCAGAACGACAGGCAAAGCATTTTGTTCCTGATGACGTTGTTACCTGAAGAGGGGTGTGGGGTCAGAGGGGCTCTAGAAGGGAGAGGACTCCCAAGGCTGGGATCACCCCACCATCTCTTCCTCCCGGCCATTCTTCCTTCCTCCCAGCCCCAGAGGCTTCTGTTTGCCTGACATCCCACCTCTGCCACCTTCTCCAGGCCTCTCTGCCTCCCTCTCCTGGACCCTGACCCTTGGGCCCACCCCAGCCCCACACACCCAGTACCTCAAAACAGAACTCCTGGCCCAGAATGGAGCTGTGCACTGGCTTGATAATGGAGTCTTCATCCAAGTTGAGCTCCAAGGCCTCGGCCGCACTACTAGGACTCAGCAGGGACTCGTGAGAGTGCGACTCCTTAAAGCTCTGCATCAGCCGGGCCCTGGCAGGGTGGGGGACCAGGAGCGGGGATCAGGGCCCAGCCTGCTTACAAACCCAGAGGGCTTCATTGCCAAGTGGGCTCTAGGATGGCGGAGACCTGGGGCAAGCACTCCTACATCCACTTCCCACAGACACAGAAACCCGGCCTGTCCAGGGAAGGACACAAGAGGTGTGAGACAGAGCCCCTCCCCACAGTCCACCACCTACGGGGTTTTGAATACTGGGAACACCTAGAAATATCTCAAGCCAGAAATGACCCATGGCAGGGAAAAAAGGAAACAGGTGGGCTTTGGACAGTTCTAGATGGGATTTCTAGGTGATCACCCCTCTAAAAGACCCCACAGCTGTGGGAGTCTTGATTCCTGGGAGTCAAGAATTAGAAGTACGAAAATGTTGTTTTGGGCCTGCCACATAGGTACTACCTAAAAAGCACTTAATAAATCCAAGAATGAACGAGGTAACAGAACACATTTTAGCAAAATTGAGGGAACGAGTGAGGGAAAATAGTAAGAAATACGAGAAGGCTGTGGGCAGAAAACAGAACAGGAGCACGGGTCTGGGAATGAGAACTAGGGAGGGAGAGGTGGGGAAAGGAGAAGACAAGGAGGGAAAGAGAAGAGCAGAGAGACGGGGCGGCAGGAGGCGAGCAGGGGCCCCGGAACGTGGGCTGAGGGCACAGGGCGCAAGCCGGGGGGAACTTGGGAGCACCCCTCAGGAGAGCAAAGGCCCAATCGCTGAGGCTGAGGGGAGTGGAGGCCGGAGCCACAGGACGCAAGCTCCGGGAGCCAGCGAGGGGCTGAGGAGTAGAGAGCAGTGGGGAAGGGAGGGGGAGCTCGGGTGTGGGAGCCTCCGTGGAGCTATTTATAGCAGCCCCGTCATCTTGGGCTCCATTGCCGTCAGCGCGACGCTCCCCCGGCCCCCCGCCCCCGCGGCCAGGAATACCAGGCCCTCACCCCCTGCCGGCCCCAAATCCAGCTCCAGGGACACGGAGGGGGAGGGGAAGGTGTGACTCACCTAGCCCAACTCCCTACCTGCCCTGCCTCGGGGGCGGCCAGACGGGGGTAAGGAAGGACAGGTTTCTCCCCTGGGAGGAACCGGGTGAGGGGGGAACCCAAAGAGGGACCCCAAGAAGCAGACCCCAGGGGCAAACGAGGTTTCCTTCCAGCCCAGCCCTGGCGACGGTGCCCTCTGGCCTGTCTGCGGCCTTCCTCCTCAGGCTCAGTCGGTGATGAACCCTCCAGCCCCTCTCCCCCGGCCCCGCCCCGGGCTGTGGACCTGCACACCTGTGCTGCCTGCCCTCCTCCACACACGCCACATGCACCTGCCGCCCCGCCCCGCCCCGCCCCCCTTCCCTGGGACCCTCCACGCAGGATCCTCCGGTCCCTCCCAGCCCACTGCCCCTTCCCCATCCTCTCCCGGGCTGTCACTCCATCTCTGTCCTTCTGTGCAGCTCCATCCACCCCAGCCTGGAGCCCATCCTTCCCCGGCCAGGAGAGCCCCTCCTTGGCTTCACCTTCATCCCCTTTCCAGCCAGCTCCCCGTCCTCCCCCCCACTCCCCACCTCCTGCTGCTCCTCCATTCTGGCCCCTGCCCCATAACACCTCTCAGTCAATCTGAGGCCGTCAAGCTCTACACTCTGATAGCCCCCACAGAATGGGCAGTGGGTACTCCAGAGCCCCCTACTCTGCATCCAAATCATCCCACCCTGGTCCAGCCCACTTCAGACCCCTTACCGGTCATGGTCAGCACTTCGGAAGCGAGGCAGGATCTGGCGGAAGCTGCTGGTCCGGTCAAGTTTGGGTTGTGACTTCGTGCGTTTGATGGAGCTTTTTAGCCTCCGGCTCAGGAAGCCTTGCTGGGTTGGGGGAAATGGTGACAGGGGTGGGTTGGGGTAGGGTCAGTTCCACCTGCTCACTGCTCAGCTGGTAAAGAGCCCCTGGATGAAAGTGGGATGGGGGGAAAGGGAAGTCTCCAGGGTGAGAAAAAGGGGACAGGAGCCCTGCTACCAGTTTGTCTTCCTTTGCTCCCACGGGTGCGAGTGCACACACAAACACACACACACCAGCCTAGAGAAGGTGGGAGGGCTGGTCTGAGAAGCAGGGGGGGCAGAGCCAGGAAGGGGGAAACCAAAGAGGTGGGGGGACACGCACGCACAGACTCTTCCTCTCCTGCCCCCTTTCTCACAGTCCAGGGGCTCCAGCTGGGACTGGAGGGGAGGGGACCAGCTGAGCCACATCTGGCAGGGCCTTCACTCACCGAGGGCCGGAAGGGTGCGGCGGGGGCGGCCTCCATGCTGTACTGCTTGCCCCCTGGGACACTCTTCCTCCTCGAGCGACCCAAGTGGTATTCTGGAGGGGAGGAGAGGGCCGGCAGGGATGTGGGAGGGGGTCACTGCAGCCCCGGGTCCACCCTGGCCCCAGCACATCTGCCCCCTCCCTCTGCCCCTCAGCTCCAGCCTCACCTACCCCCCGGGAAGCAGCAGGAAGAGCAGCGGCGGCTGAGAGGCTGGCGGCGGGAAGGAGGGGGCAAGGAACCTGAGCCGGAGCCCCCAGAGGGGGACGGGGTGGGGGGCCTCAGGCCCATGACTGGGGTTGGGGATGGCAGTCAGCAAAGGGGCATGGCTGAGAGCATCAGTAAAACTCCAGGAATAAAGGACACCGAAGAGCCACGGAACCTAGGTTCTTGGTGCCCACACCCCCAGGAAGGGGTCAGCTGAGGGGGAAGTCGGGTTAAAGGTCATGGGCCAGAGGCAGGCTTTCCTCCTCTTTCAGCTGGGCACATCTTCCCCCCGACCCCACTCCTGGAAGCCCTGTCTGTCTGGAGGGCCAGGACTGCCTCCCATGACCCCCTCCCTGGCCTGGAGGGGGAGGTCCTGGAAGGGACCTGTGCGGAGTGGAAGCGGAAGCAGCCTGGGGACAGCAAAGGGCAGGGGGGAGGGGAGAAGGGGCTGGCTCCACGTGCACTGCAGAGGCAAGGAGTCAGAAGGGAAGGGGGAAGGGGAAGGGGAAAAACGAAGGGGAGCAGGTAGAATGGGCAGTGGGCACTCGGGAGACTCCCAAGTGAGGGCAGGGCGAGGAGGAGGAGGAGGAGGAGGAGGAGGGAAGGTGAACGCGGAGGAAGCTCGGATGGCTCTGAGTCTGGAGGGGTGGCAGCTCGGAGGAGGGAAGCTGAGGCTCTGCTGCCAGGGAATTGAGAGGGGCTGAGGAGCTAGAGGAGAATGAAAGTGGGGGGATGCCAAGCTCGGGCTCCAGCTCCAGAATGGCTGCCCAGGCCTGGGCTCCCCCCTCAGCCCCACAGTCACCACTGCAGCCAATGGGGGGGCAGGTGCTGCATCAGGGGCGGGGCTATCATCTCCACAGCAACAAGAAGCTACAGGCTGGTGGGGGGGACCGGAAGAGCCGCCTGTTAACCCTCTAGTGTCCAAAACAAGGGAGGGCCACAGCCACAGCTTCACTGTCAGCTTCCTGAACTGCAAATCGCCTGCTAACTGCCCGGCTTCCCTATGCCTCTAAAACCCAGGTGTTAGGAAATCTACACACAAAAATGTGGATCCCATGACATGGAAACCCTTGTCAGTCCCTCAGCAACACATGTGTGGAGCACAGAAACATACACTGAGCTGTGTGGGGAGGGGGACACATATACATGATAACCACAATACGAAAAATAAAGAGGAATCTAGGTGCTTATGAGACATGCAGAGAATGGTGAGTTAGCGGTGCCACAGGTCTGCATCCTAAGGCCCTGGGGCCCACATACCCCACAGGACACATGCTTAGACATATGTGAGCACTGCAGCAGGGGAGTGCATACTTGACCCTGACGCCCATGAGAGCTGCTGGTGTGGACCTGGGGCAGTCATGTAGGCAGCACATTACAGAAAAGGACATTTAACCCAGAGACCCACACAGGCCCCCACACAGGGGAGGCCACTTTAACCTTTAAGACACGTGCTTTTGTAAACCATGATTCTGACTGCATCAAGGTACCCCCATACCCCCAAAGCACAAGCATCCTTCATTCACAGGAAAAGTACAACCACACCAGTCTATTTCAGGACAACCCCTTCTTCCCCAGCCCTTTCCTGACTCCAACACAGGAGTCCCTGATTGCTACCAGGATAAAGAAAAATCAAGGAACTAATGCATTAACTACCCTTCTGTTACATACTCAGCAGTGCATCTAAGGGTTCAGGATATTTCCTTCCTAAGTCTTTGCTTTTCTCAGGTCTGCTTGCCTCATTCTCTGCCAAATAATGCAGTTCAACCATTATGTTCATATAAAAGTTTCTGTAATAAAGGCAGAAAGTCTAACTTCAAATCCACTAAAATTCTGCTTTAGAACTAAAGAATTAACAGAAGGAGAATGGATTTGCTAATTGGTTTGCTTGATTCTTGGAAGTAATGTAATCTTACACATATAACCAAGTACTAAGAGGCACAAACTCATATTTAAGTCAGAGGTACACAGAGACCACACACGCATATGCTTACAAAGACCCTCACTGCCACAATGAAAAACACACACACACAGGATATCCTGTTCTTAGTGCTGCATGCAGTGACATGTTCAGAACACATGCCACAGGCCCATGTCCACGCAGAGAGCAAACCCGAAAAGCACACACTGAGATCCTGGGCCTCCATGTCCCATCCCTGCACGATGTATACACGCATGCATACGCATAACAGCCACCTACACAGACCCGTAACACAGGCATTGTGCGCACACCCACACATGTACACACCCTGTATACACACACAATTGCACTCACTCACACACACAGCAAGGGCTTGCAACCTCTCTAATCTTGTCATCACTCACAGAATCTCCCCCAACCCTCCAATCCCCCAAACCGTTAACCTTCCCTTTGGCCTTTCTCCCCTGTCACACCCGCTGGCAGCTCTCAAGGGGAGCCCCGGAGGAAGGCTGCCAAAGCAGGTGGAGGAACAGAGCTGGAGAGGAACGGGCACCTCTACCAGCAGGTCCTGCTGCGCCAGGCCTCCCTGGGAGCCGGCCTCTAGGATGGCCTCTCCTGAGCCAGCCAAGCCCCATCCTACAGGCCCACACAAGCCCCAGGCCCGGCCGCCACTCTCCTCTCAACAACAGCTTCACAGAAGGCCTGACTCTCTTGCCCCTGCGCTGCACCCCCACTCCCAGGCCCCCTCTCCACCAGCTCCAGCCACTTCCCCACCTCCTCTCTCCTCTCTTCTCAACCTGCTGCCACCAAGTCCCACCTGCCCAACCCCTCCAGCCATCAAGTCCCACCTGCCCAACCCCTCTTCAGCCATTCCCTCTCCTTGCCAAGCCTCTCTCAGTCCTCCTCTCCCCCAACTCCCCGCTTTTCCTTTTTACCCCACTCTTTCCCTTTTCAGCTAGCTTTCCTGTCTCCACTCCTTAAGGGAGCAGGGGCTCACACCTGCTAGCCCAAAGGTGTTTCATACATGGTAGGATTCCAAAGAACACACTCACACACATTTACTCTCTCCCCCCACTTGCATACCACCCACATCCAGACACGCCCTGGACACCCATGCTGGGACTGACACAGATACCCAGGCCAGTGATGGAACACACATGCAAAGACACACACCTGCCACCAGGGACACAGACATCCTCCTCATACAGCCACATATCCCCACACACAGGAGACTGACAGAAGGCGAGCCCCAGCCGGGGACATGCGTTCTCAGGGTCAGAGGTGACAGGGACCAGTGCGGCCAAGGGCTGCCCCCCAAGCAGCGGGCAGCCCAGCAGAGCCCTAGGTAGGAAGCAAGCCGAGGGCAAGACAGGCTGCAAAAGGCTGGCTGCACATGTGCACGCGAGGAACGGGCCCCCGTGTGCACATGGCACTAACCCACAGGAGACACAAGCCTGGACACCGACACACACGCGGACACTGGGGCTGCCGCCTCCACCGAGGGGCTCCAAGACCACCCTACACCGGCCGCCCCCACACGCTCCGGAGACTGGCCCCACGAGGCCAGTTTCCGAACCCCCCTCCGCTGCCCCCCTCCAGTTACCATAACTCCCCCCACTCGGCAGATGCAGCGAGAACATGCGGAGGGAGCAGCAGCAGCAGCAGCCGCCGCCGCCGCCGCCGCCGCGGCCTCCCCACCCCCGCCCCGCGCCCACGCACACACGCGCCCCCACGCACACACGCGCCCCCACGAGCGCGGCGCACCCCCCACGCGCTCCTCGTCCGCCCGGCCCCGCCCTTACCTCGCACCGCCCCCCGGGGGGGTCGGGGGGGCTCCCCGGCGCGGGAGGGGCGCGTGCGGCAGGAGAGGGGGCGGCGCGGCCCGGCTCGTGCCGCCCGGCGCGGTGGGGGCGGCGGCGGGGCCCGGGACGGCCGGGACGGCCGCGCGGTGACGGCCGCGGGAACGGCTCCCTCCGCCGCCGCTCCCGCCGCTGCCGCCGTTGCCCGGGCCCCGCCGCCGTTGCTAGGCGACCGCTGCTGCCGTGGCCGCCTCTGTCACGAGCCCCGTCGCCCGGAGACAGCGCGAGAGAGACGCGGGAGGGGGGCGAAGGGACCCCCAAAACCAACCGGGCCTCCCACCATCCCTTCCTGAGCTGGACCCCCCATCCAAACCACGGAGCAATGAGGGGCGGCGGCTCCACCCAGGAGAGGAGGAGCCCTGAATGCCGATGCCCCTTGAAGGTCCGGCGACCTCTCCTGGGCTCAAGAGTCCACAGCCTCTACACATACCTTCTCGGACCCAGGCCCCCAGGGTCCCAAAACTTCCAGGTTCCTTGCACATTCTCCACTCCCTTTACACATTCCACGTCCCCTTGAGAACCCCAAACGTTCACCAGCCATCAACTCTTTCACTAAACACTCCCCCCAAATATATATACCCCTGGACCCCATCCCAGCCCCTACTGAACTTCCAACACAAACACCTCCACACACCATCCCCAGTTCCAAACATACATGAGTGCCCTCCTCCCTAACACACGAGACCCACACGAGAGACCCCAGACCCTGAGGAGTGACAGAAGATAGAAGGGGAATATATGGGCAGAGACGCCCACCAGCAGATATCTAATCAACATGCCCCATGAGCAGGTGACCATTCTGGCCTGGACACACAGCTATGCACACATGGACAGAAGCCTCTCCCAGGCATGGACACGACTGACTCTCTCTCTCTCACACACACACACACAGATGTGACAGACATCGCACACATTCTCTATACACATTCCACCACCACCAGCAGCACCACCTGGCTTTGCCTCACAGAAATGTGCTACCCACACGCCCCCATGGTCAGAAGTTTCCATGACAATGACACACAGCCCTGGCCAGCGATCCACCCAGGGTCCCAGAATTGGCCCCCAAGAGCAGTAAGGCCTGAGCCTATCATAGAGAGCTGAGGGGAGCCAAGGGATAGAGACAGGCCACTGGCTCTACGGAAGAGAAACTGGAAGCCTGGATCCCTGAGGGGAGGGGGCTGTTGGTAGAATAAAGGGGTCACCAGGGGTTGAGGGGATGAAGGACCTGGACCCTTGGTCCTGGAAGGGGGACACAGTGGTAGGGGGCAGTGACAAGGGGGCTTTCTGGGGGCTGAGGGCGTCTCTCTGCACCTTGGCTGCAGATCTCTGTTCTCTGCCTTCATCTCCCCTCACTGTTCCCATGGAAACCTTTTAAGCGAACTTCTCAGGAAGACAAAAATCTTTTTTTAAATGACTAAAGAGGGGGGTGGAGGGGGGGCAGAAAGAGGGAGGGAGGGGAAGAGACAGATGGAGAGAGGGAGAGTTGGAGAGACAGACTGAGCACACAGCTCCACAGACAGACAGAAAGGAGATGAGATGGGGGTCTGACGGAGTTCCACCGAGAATACAGGGGAGAGGCAGACGACCCAAGAGCGACAGAGAAAATAAGAGAAATCACGGAGGAAAGCGCAAGAGGGTGACAGAATTGCAGAAAAATAAAAACAGCTGATGAGAAAAAGAAAAGGGGGCAAGAGGGAGGGTCCATAGGCCAGAAGGTCTGGGAGAAGAATCAGGGGCCTGGGGGGTGGGGCAGAGGTCTGGGGGCAGGGCGGGAACTAGGTCATTCTCTCCAAGATCCCAGACCCAGGCAGGGGATGGGCAGGGGCAGCCACACTCGGACAGGAAGCGAAAGATCTAAGCAGACTATTTTTACAAGCGCCGGGGAAACAGTCAAACTTCGCTGCTGGAGAAGAAAAAGAGAGCGAAACAGCGAGGACCGCTGAGGCCTCTCACCCACAGCCTGCGTCCCGCTCAGACCCTACACGAGGGCGCCGGCTCCGCCCCGGCTCCCACTCGGTGCGAGACTTCGTCTCCGCCTCCTCCCGGCCCCGGACACCCCCTCCCCTGAACCCAGGCCCCCGCAACCCCCTCCCCGCGCCTGTCCGGGGCACGAGAGCCTGCTCGGCCACCGTACCATGCTCGCCGTGGGGCCGCCCCTCCACCGGCACGGAGACCGTGCGTCTCAGCAGTTTGTTGCGACTGGACTCGCTCCTCCGGTCCCGGATCAGAAGGGGGTGTATCTAGGGGATGCGGTGGAGGGGGGGCGTCAGACCTCGCGGGCCCAGGCCGTCCCTCTTCTTTCTCTTCCCCACCAGAGTAGGACAAGCCTCCCTTCCCACCAGTCTGACCACCTGCCCCCGCCCCACCGTACTCTTTTTAAGTGTCTCGGGGTGAGTAGATTTCTCATTGCCTTCTCTCTCCAAGTCTGCTCCCTCATCCCCTCCTGTCCCACCCTCCTCTTTTCTTCCACCATGTCTTTTGAAACACCCTCCAGGGAATCCCCGCAACTACACTGGTCTTTGCTGTTCCCCAAATCCACTTTCCCCTTGACCTTCAGTTCCTCTATTCTCCCTGTTTTCCTCCCAACCTCCCACCGCCCTCACCCCCTTCCCTCCCTCCGTGGCTGTCACGGGGGTAGCAGAAGCTGCATTTATAATCAGGATCCACAGCTTGTCTCCCTCCCACGGCCAGGCTTGCGGCCAGAATGGGACCCAATCTCCCCACCCCCTAGAGGGCCTGGTCACCTCCCCCCAACCTTTCATTGCCTTCCATGGCCACCCCTTCAGCCTAGCTCACCTCCCTTTAGCCATTACCTCTCCCTAAGCCTCATCCCCAATTATCCCTGGCCACCTCCTTCCTAACCTTCCCCTCTCCACCCCGCCAGTCTCCAACCCTTCAAGAACCACCCACCCCACTAGTCCCAGCCTGGGCTCCACAACCCAGCCAATTCCAGTTCCCTGTGGCCCTGCACACTGCCGTTCCAGGACCCCCTCCACAGCCTTCCTACCTCAGTTTCTAGCCACCAGTCCTCTGGACCTGTCTGTCCCCATCTCTTTCATTCCTTCATTGTCCCACCCACTGTCCAACCTCTTCATTCTCACACAGTCTCCAGTTTCCCCCATTCATCCTACAGACCCCAAACGCTTGGCCACGACTAGTGACCATTCAAATCGGCCCCCAGTACCTAACACTTGGACTCCCTAAAGCACCTTTCCCTTGAGTCACCATGTCCTCCCTGGACGAAACTTCAACTTGACTCTGTGCCTGGGAAGCTCTCTACCCAGGCCTCTCTCCACACTCACTTGCCCCCCAGATTCCTCGAAACTCTGGTTAACCTCAACTCCAGTTCTAACCCTGCCTCACTACACCCTTCCCGACAGCTTTTGGGCCGTATCTCTCACCACCTCTCTGGTCTTGCAGGTTATCCTATCAGTCTCTAAAGCTTACCTAAGTCACCCCCACCGCCTGAATCACACCTCTGGGGATCCACTCTTCATAGGCACATCTTCTGTTTCCTCCGATGGATGCTCTACTGCTGACCTGACTCCAAAATCAGAACCCACACTCCCCTGGGCCTCCAATCACACTGCATGCCTGCCACCTCCCACAAGGATGCTCTTCATTTCACATCTTCCACTTTGGCTGGTCCTTGCCTCTATCCCACTCTGACTCCTTTAGACAACTTCCCATGTTCCCAGTTCCCCTCACCCCCCAGGCGTCTCTTCCCTCATATTCCTTCCCTGTGTCCCTGGCAAAAGCCCTCTCAGCATCTCTCTAAACCCTGATCTCAGGCTTCCCTGTCTTCACCACCATCCAGGCCCAGACCTACTGCTATCATCTCTCCTTGTACCCTGCAGCCCCTTCCCAGTTCCCTCAGAGACCCCACTCTGAGTCCATACACTCTGCCCCATGCCCAGGAAAGGACGGGGAGTGATCAGTGATTAGGCTTGCTCAGTATGGAGAGAGGAGAGGGAGCTGTTCCCTCCAAAGTGATCCCCGTGTCTTCACCCTCCTCCAAGCCCTTTTGTTTCCCTTTCCTAGCCTAACCTATCTCTCAGTAGGAGCAGGGTGAAAACAGAAGGTACCCCCAAATCTTCAGAACCACAGCTCCTCCCCATCACTGCACATGGCCCTCAAAGACCCCCTAGCCAAGGGGAAAGAACCCCTGCCCCTTCTGACATCTCAACCCAAGTTTCAAGGCCACCCTCCTCCCACCACTTGCCAGTATCTTCCCCTTTGCCATCTCTGTGTCTCACGTCCCTTTGCAAATGAAGATTCCCCCATCCTTCTCTCACATTTTCCCATGCTACCCAGAGATCTCTTCCCAGCCTGCTCACCTCGTCCTCATCCAGCATGAGAAGCTGGTTCCCCGAGATGATGCAGAACCGAGGGTTCCAACCAGGACGATCATACGGGGAGTGAACGTATTGGGCTCGGTGCATAGGGGGTCCCCGCACATCTAGGGCAGAGATACACAGAGACCGTAAGGGAAGCTCTATGCACTCAGGGGACAGAGGAGCCCATAAAGGGGAGCAAGGGCCCCCACCCACCTTGAGGAGATCATAGAAGGGGGTGAGGCCCCTGGAAACTATAGAGGAACAGAAGATAAGCTTCTCTGCCTGGGGCGGTGGGAACTGAGAGGCTCAGTAGACTTGGCAGAAGAAATACAGAGGAGTGGTTCAGAGGGGAATGATATCCTGACAGAGAGAGTATGAGTTTGGAGGCAGAGAAAGGGGAAGGAGCTCTCCATCCACCTCTGAAAAATCAAAAGTCTGAGGGTCCAGTAAAACTGGCAGAAGAAAAATACAGGGAGGTTGGTGGCAAGTGTCTCTGGGAAGAGGGAGGGCAACCAGATAGCTGCAGAAGACAAGGATTTGGAAGGTGGCCCCACCCATCTGCGAAAGAGTAAGGAAGCCTACAGAGCTGTGGGAAGAAGGATGAGGATGTAGGAACATTTGGGTCATGAGACTAAAAGCTAAATGTCTAGAAAAGATAGGGAGTGAGGAGCTGACTTGTTCCCAGGGTCAGAATCCTGAGAGGGCCTCCTCTCCTGCCTCTCTGCTTTCCTTCACTCCCTCCTCCCCAGCCCAGCCCTGCTTATCCTTCAGGGAAAGAGCTGCTTCTGCTGGTGGGAGAGGAAGGATGGGTCTTGTTGGTATCTGGCTGTGGAGGGGTTGGGGACTGAGGAGGCAGGAAATATGCCCTTGTTTGCATGTATACTGAGTTGATCTCTTCTCCTACTCCATGCCCAGAGGTCAAAGAGTCAATACTGCCCCCCTATCCCACCTCCCCAGTCTCCATGGACAGGATGGAAGCCAACTCCTCAAGTCGGAACCTCCCTAAGGCACCGTGAGAAGCCTGAGGAAGGAAGAGAGGAGGGCAGAATGAAAGATCCAGGCCTGGGACATAGAGGCTGGGGACGGGGACAAAATCCAAAAGTAGTAGGCTAAGGATCTACTACAGTAGACTAAGGGTCGCCTCTCCCGATTCTGCTGTTCTTCCACACCCCTGGGCATGCAAAGTGCCTCTCCTTTAAACCCCAGTGCTGCACACCATCACGGGGACATGTGGGCAGGCCCTATAGAAGTCAGAGAGAAATCAAATTGGTGACATCAGCGTGATAGAAAATAAGTTAAGGAATGAGGGTGACAGAGAGTTTAGAGGAAAAAAGATCAAATCCCCTTACCTTTCCAGGATAATTAATCATGGGAATATTGCAGGAAAAGAACTGGCCAGTGAACTTCATTCCAACTAAAAGCTATGAGTAGCAGAGTGTTAAAAAGTCTAGCCCCTTTCTGTCTATAAACATGGTTCAAATTTACCCAATCTGCAGGTCAGAGACAAGAGGTGAACTCCCTGAACACAGGTATGCAAAAGCCCCAATCCTCTTCAAACTCTGTGTCAGTGTCACCTCAGAGACATACCTTTTAGATAAAGAGATCACCAAAACCTAGGCTCTGAGACTGCAGATACTGCAGGAAACGTGCCCACTGCAGTCAGACCCTGAGGACTCCCAGAGGGGACATCTGTTGATTCACATCATCATTATAGGAGGGACTGGGTCAGACAGCAGCCACAGGGAAGACAGTTAGACTTCAGGGGACACCCTCCTCCTGGGAAGGGGGAAGGACACCGGGAACTTCACTTAGGAGCAACTCCGGAAATGCACACATACACAAACATTGCCTGGACGTAGGATGATTCTGGGAGGCAGATGCAAGAGACAAACAGACACAGTTAAGAAAGAGGAAAGATTTACTAGGATGAACAATTCCATGGGGCTCAGATGGGGATCTCTTGTAGGTCCTGTTCCAACTGTCAAAACTGGTGTCTTTGCTCCCCAAATCTCCAACAGCCCATGAAGGAGAGGAGACAAGAAGAATGGGTGATAAGAGATGGGGTCTTAGGGGAAAGTAAGTAGGCACAGACTTGTGGTGATAAGATAGGGAATGAGGTGGGAAAGAAGGGATGGGGTGGAGAAGAAATAACAGGAATGGATCTAAGAGAGGAAGAGTCAGAGATGATGGTAAATCTTTAGGGACAGGGAACACACCAGAAGGGCCCAAAGGAAGTGAGGGGGACATAACAGGGAGACTAAGACGAGGGGGCCAAGGAGGAGAGGGTGAAGAGGTGGTAGAGATATAAAGGACTACCAGGTGGAAGAGAGGGAGAGAGAGAAGGGACACCAGAGCAGGCACTGATACAGGGGAAGGACACAAGGGGGACTCATATAAGGAACGGACACCGTATGTGGGGAAAGATATAGGTGGTGGACACCAGAGGGAGGGGGAATGGAAATAAGGACTGGAGGTGGGGGAGGGGTGAAAGTGGTGAAGTGAAGGAAGTGGATAAACCCCCAGGGATTAGGTTTCAATGTTCAAGGGCCTTAATGAGGGCCTGAGTCTGGGGCAGGGTCTTAATCTGCCCCCTACTCCCAGCACTCAGTTTTACTTGTATTGCCCGCCCCCTCCTCAATAAACACATACCTAATTTGGCCCTCCCCCTGCCCTGGTCTCTCCTCCCCCAAACCCATTCCCCATTCTCTCTCCTGTCTTCCCTCCATCTGGACCCTCCATTCCCCGCCCCCCCCCCACTGCCTCCCTCTCTCTCCATCTGGCCCCCTCTCCTCTCCCTCCATCTCCTCTTTTTTTACCCCCTACCATACTCTGAGACCCCACCAAATCCTACCCCTCATCTTCTTGGCTTCTTTTTTCACCCCTATGTTTTAATTTTCTTCATTTTCCCCTCCTAGCCCCTCTCCTAAGACTCTGTCCTTCTGTTTCCTTGATATTTTCCTCATCTCTCAGTTCCCACCTCCAAATTATTTCTGCAGCTCGTCCCCCAACCCTACCCTTCTATCTTCCCACCTTCTCTGGCGATCTCTTTTCCCTTCATCGTTTCCCCCTCAGCCCCCTTCAAGGCCTGTTTCTTGGCCCCTCCGGTCCCTATTTACCCCTATCCTCCAATCCCTCCTTCCCCATTGCTCCCATCCCTGCCTTCCGAGTCCTCCTCTCTCTTTCCATTTCAGCTGCTCCCCTCCCTGGCCCCAGCTCTGCCCAGCCCCCCCCGCCCCTCCCCCCTTCTCTCCCCCAACTGGTCCTCCCCCTCCCCTCACCACCGTACCTCTGAAGGGGGCATAGGACATCGCGGGGATGCTCCCCCGATGGATGGAGGCGCGAGACCTGCTCATCAGGCCTGGGGGGGAGGGGGCGGGGGGGCCGGGGGAGAAAGAGAAGAGAGAAAGAGGGGGAGAGAGAGGGGGAGAAGGAGGAGGAGGTGGAGGAGGAGGAGGAGAGAGGAGGAGAGAGGAGCAGAGAGAGGCAGAGAGGAGGAGAGAGAGGAGGAGGAGGAGGAGAAGAGGAGCCAACGGCAGCAGCGGCAGCCGGGAGAGGGAGAGAGAGAGAGAGAGAGAGGGGGGCGGGGGAGCGAGCGAGAGGAGAGCAGGAGGAGGAGGAGAGAGAGTCCCTGCAGCCCCCACCCCTACTCAGTGAGAGCCAGGGAGGGAGAGACCCCGACTCAAAAACTCTCCCTACAGAAAAAGAGCGGTTCTAAGGATGCAGACCCCAGACCCTGATATGGGGAGGCTCCAGACACATAAAGATACCTTGCCACCTGGGGTTGGGGGGGTGGTACAGGGGATAATTTGAGGCACAAATCCTAAGTCTAGAGGAAAAGAGGCCCCAATCTCAGAAAACAGATCCCAGACCACCCCCACCCCAAGATGGGTCAAAGGTCAAAATCTGAGCATTCAGTCTCAAAAAGGTTCTTCATAGCTACAGAAATCTTAAAGACACCAGACTTAAACTGATTTCAGGGACTGAGATCTAAGACCTAGACTCAAAGGAAAAGATGAGACCAGATTCAGAAAGAATCCAGACATGAAATTAGGTCTTTGAGAACTCAGACCCACTGAGAGATATCAGAGACCCCAGACTTAGATCTCAGAGAAAAGAAACTGCAGACTCAGAGGCTGATAACTCAGACACAGAAACTCCAGACCTTGGTTGGGGGGGGGGGGGGGCAAAAGAGACACTCTACTAGCCCAGAGATGAACTCAGAAACCCCAAACACATAAAAAAGAATTTTTAATACCTCAGAGAGAGGGTGATTGCAGACCCAGAAACCTCCCCCTGCAAACAAAAAACAAGGACACTCAGTCCTAAAAAAGATACAAATACCAAAAGACCCCATAGAGATCCCTCAGAGACAAACTCCAGAGACAGAGATCTCAGGGAGACCTCCAACCCTAGAGTGGTAAGTATGAGATAACTCAGCCTGGGAAGTTATACCCACCCAGCAGACCAGAGACCCCAGACCCAGGGAGGAGGGAGAATACTAGGTAGGGAAAGTGGCAAAGCCTTTTTCTCCCTGCCTCCTCCCACCTATTTCTCCTCTCATTGGCCCCTCCATTTTTGGGTCACAGGATGTGCTTGGGCCCCAGGGAGGTTATGTAGGGCAGGTCCTGGCTCCTAGGGGGATGGGTTAAGGGAAGGAGACCCAAGGCTGAGACGTAGACCAGACCCAGAGAGTGAAATAGGAAGGGGGTAAGGGATAAAAGGACCATCACTACTTCCTGGTGTCTTCTTCATACCCCCAACCTGCAGCCCTCCTCTCCCCCACCTTCTCTATCGATTCACAAGTCTGTCTGCAGTTTTGGGGCTTCAGTTAAGGCTGAGGCGCTCCATTTTAATCACTGTCTATCCCACTTACAGGGTCTTAATCCGTTCTTTTAAAAATGCATCTTTCCACCTAGTCGTGGTCTTGCCATGCCCTGCCTGCCTAATCACTTCCCCCTATAACCAGAGACAGTTGGTTTCTCAGATTATACTTGTGCATTCCCCAACTCAAGAATCTGTCAGTCCTAACCAAAATGGCAGGGGGCGCTCTCTTCACCCTCCGGCCCTGACGTTCAATCTCCTAAGACCCTGTCATTTCTTAAGGCCTCAGGAACAGGGCTGTTACTAGGCACATTCCGGGGTTTAAGGATGAGCCCCCACTCCACAACCTGACGCATCGACTCTGCGGGGTCTCCAGCCCCCCTTTCCCAGCGCCAGGGCTCTCATCATGTGGCCTGCGGGGCGGCCCCGCGATTGGTCTCTTCGCGTAGTTCATTGAGGTACCGCTGCCTGAGGCGACCCGCCCCCTCACGTGACAGTGGAACGCCGCTGCGGCTCTCCTCAACCTGCAATTGGCCGCTTCCGGTTTACACGGAAACGGGCGCTCCATTTCCGTGCACGTCTGCAGATCCTGGTGTTGATTGGTTGGATCCTTCCTCGCCCCTCCCACCCCCGGAGGCGGGACAAACCGGGCCACGTGGGAGCGAGGATTGGCTGGCTTTGGAGGTTAGGGTAGTCCGGCTTCTACTGTCACGTGGTCTGCGCTGTTTTCTTATCACGTGGCTGCTGCCCAGGTAAGAAGAGGCTGCTCTTCTTGGCTTTGGGGTTCTTCCTCCACGTAACGTGTGGTCTCTGATATTCAACCCTCCTCTGCCAGCATAGGCTGCATGAGGCGGGGGCGGGCTCCCGCATTCCTGCTCGGCGGAGGGGTGAGTGATCGGCCCCGCCCCTTCCGGTCCTGGAAGCTTCGCCCATGACCCGTACCCCAAAACCCAGAGGTTGGCCTCCGAGGAGAGAGTGAAAACCGAGTCTTTGCCTTAAATTTTCCAAGCTTCTCTTGGTTTCAGTAATGTTTTTCTTCGGGATGCAGAAGAGGGCGGGCCCGAGTGTTTATGCAAGCGAAGTGTTCCCGGGGTGCAGTTTGCTGGGGTGTTTATGAGACGCCGAATCCACCCCCTGCTCTTAGGCCGCTCTGCTCCTGTCGCTGTTTTGGATGCCGATACTGCTGCCTGCAGCCTTTCGCCTTCTGTTGCTACCCCGAGCCCTGCTGTCCATGGCTTCAGGAAGTCCCCCGGCCCAGCCCTCGTCGGCCTCGGGCTCCGCCTATGTCCCCGGCTCGGTCTCTGCGGCCTTTGTCACCTGCCCCAACGAGAAGGTCGCCAAGGAGATCGCCAGGTGGGGACTTCAGTGTGAAGCGAGGAAAGGTGCTTATGAAGGGAGAGATGGGGGAGCGCCTCCCGCTGCTTCCTGCCTGTCTCTGGGCTGCCAGTGCAAAAATCCGGGTCATGGGGCCTTTAAAAGGTGCTCTCTCTTCACCTTCAGGGCTATGGTGGAGAAGCGCCTCGCAGCCTGCGTCAACCTTGTCCCTCAGATTACATCCATGTGAGTCAATTAGGGGTTGGAGGGTTAACCTAACTCAAAGAACTGACTAGCAGTCTTTTACCTTGAGGGAAATCTTTGCCCTCGCAACACTCTCTTCCTTACCTTTTCAGCTATGAGTGGAAAGGAGAAATTGAAGAGGACAGTGAAGTGCTGATGGTGAGAAATGTTTCTTACCCGACAAAAACTTAATTCCCTGACTATTTACTTTGACCCCTATCCCTCATCCCAGATCCTGGAATCAAGTTCACCCCCTGATTCAACCATGTTTGTCTTCACCCCTCAGATGATCAAAACCCAAAGTTCCTTGGTTCCAGCTCTGACGGATTTTGTTCGGTGAGAACTTTGATGTGGGTAGAGGTGAGGGTGTAAACTGTGGGGTGAGCCTTCCTGGGCAGTCTGAGGGGACAGACTCCTTTGGGTAAGTCTTTGCTCCCCTATCGTTTCCACAGGTCTGTGCACCCTTATGAAGTGGCCGAGGTGATTGCATTGCCTGTGGAGCAGGGGAACCCCCCGTACCTGCAGTGGGTGCGCCAGGTGACAGAGTCAGCTCCTGACTCCAGCACAGCCCCGCTGTGATGAACCTTTGTTCTTGCCATGGTTTTCCTCATAAATTTCAACACTCCTATCTTGTGATGACTGGACTCTTTAATAAATCCCATTTTTAGTTCTCTCTTCCATTTTACTTTCTCCTTGTTAAAAAGTGAATTTGGTTGGGAAGATCAGAAGTGCTTCTAGTCCCTTTCTTCTCGTTTTTTGGAATGATTCAGGGCTGCTAAGTTTGTTTATTTATCTTTATTTCAATGATACAGAGCCCAGGATCTGTTCTTCTCCCCTCCTCAGTCTCCGTCCCCAGGGGTTAAATAATTTTTAAAAATATTTAAAAAGCTGTAACAAAATAACATCAAAGGAAATGAGGGAATGGTTGGGGGGAAGGTCAGGAACCGTGAAGGGAGTAGAGGAGAGCGAGCCTCTTCCCCAACCCCCAACCTGGATTCCAGCCTGGATAGTAGGGGGACATACCCCCCTAGTGCCCCAGGTACATCCCAGCTGTAGGTGAGGTCAGAGGTCAGGGTATGAAAGTGCCGGTGTGTGTCAATGGGCAGTTAGGCAGAGGCAGGCTGTTCAGAAGATGCCCCCACCTCCCCACTCAACCAGGTACTGCACAGAGCCATCAGGCCGCACTCTACGAGCAAGGACCCGGACGGGATCCCCACGGGACAGGTAGCCGACCCCACCTCGGACTCCACCCCCAGCCCCAGGAGACAAACTACGGCACAGGGGAGAAGGGGGTGCTGAGCGTCTGGGAACACCTGGGGAGGGGGCTGGGACTGAGGAAGATGAGGCAGTCATCGAGTGGGGGGCACTTTTAGGGAGGTCTGTGGGGAAACCAATGTGAAGTTCCAGGGGTGACCTAGGTAGAGAAAGCAACTGTCAGTCCAGATGGAGATAAAAGACTGACCAGAAATGGAGGCCGTGTGGGTCAGAGGAATAACAACAACGTTTAAGGGACCACGAAGTGAAGAGGCCAGAGGCATCACAGGCAAAGGAGTAGAATCTCACCTGTCTGGGGGCTCACCATCCCCAGAGGCCCCTGCGGTGCTGGCAGAGGGGTGGAAGGAAGCGAACATCCGGATGGGACTGCTGGGGTTGGGAAGGAAGAAAGTCAGGACCCAAAGCCGGGGAATAGGACCCTCTCCCCCTGGGAAGGGCAGAGTGCAAACACTATTCTCAAGGAATCTGTCCCTAGAATACTGGGGAGCAGACCCTGGTTCTCGAAGTCTCTAGGTAAAGAAGTAGGCAGCCAAAGGGGAGAGGGAAAAGAAGTTTGGGTGAGGAGATCCAGAAGATTGTAGGCAACTGGAAGAGGTTCCAAGGGAGTGTATCTGGTTGGAGGGAGGAGATGCACTGACCTGGGCAGGCAGCGGGCATCTGTGGGCCTGAAGTTGTAGCCGCTGCTGCCCTGGTAACTCTGGTTAGGGCTGGAGGGTGGTGGAGACACTGAGGCCTAGAAGGAGCAAAGGACTGAGAGATCATCCTTGATTCCTTCCCACACCACCATTTGCCCACAGGTGCCCCTGCCCCTGTACCTGCAGTGCCCTTTGCAGACGAGCCCGCTCCCTCTGCTCCTGGGGCTCGGGCTGGTTGCGCACTGCTGAGGGTGGCCCCAGCTCCTCCATTTTCCCCTTCTGCCTCCTCCTCAGGGGCTCTGGCTCCGGCCTCCGGCGCTTCCCCAGGGGACGTGAGACCCCTCCCCCAGGGCCCTGCCCTGAAGGGAAGCTGTAAGAGGCCTCCTTATCCCCCCAGCCCCCTCCCGGACACCCCAAAGACCTCCCTGTTTCCATACATACACCCTGAGAACTTCCCCATCCCCCCTGGACCAGTGACCTGGTGGGGGCTCCGTCTCCAGGAGGGGGCTCCACAGGGGGAGGGATCCGAGCATGGAGACCAAACAAGCATTTCCTCTTCTTAATCTCCCTCCCTGAAATGAAACTGGGATGAGGAGAGAAATGATACAGGGTCAGTGCTGGAGAAAAGGGACCCTCCTATGCTGTCAGTCCTTCTCAGAGGGCATCTTCCAGGTGAGCTGCAGCCCCTCCCTCTCAGGCTGCGTCTCCACGTCTCCATCTCCTCCTGAGCCTCCCTCCAACTCACCGGTCCTTGTGGCTGTTGAGAGCGGAGAGGAGCTTTGAAGACCGTTCTCCCTTGGGGGTTTCTGAGAGCTGGGGGAGAGGATAAGAAATGGGGTCAGGAGAGCAGTGATTCCCTCGCCCATTTTTCCACATCTCCCTGGCCACCCTGACCCCGAGAGGTTCACCACCCCTTACCTCTCCAAGGAGCAAACTGTCCCAATTCTCAGAGGTGAAGGGGAGGATCTCACGGTCAAAATCAAAGTATTTTTTCTTACAGCAAACACTGAGATGGTAGAGGACAAGATGCGCCACGTCGACCCTGGAGAAACACTGGCTTGTCAAGGTGGTGAAGCACTGCAAAAGCCGGGGGCAGGCAGGGGTGTCCCCCAGGTAGGGGGCTGGGGCCTGTAAAGTGAGAAACTGAGGGTGCCGAGAGAGGAGTGATGCTGAGATCGTGCCCCATATCCAGCTCACCAGCGAAGCTGTAGCCTCCGGACCTTCTCAGGGCCCCCCCGACACACACAGCACTCAAACTCATAGAACCTGGACGTAGGCAAGAGGGAGAGAATACACCTTTTACAGGAAACTACACCTGCCCACGGGGGTGGGGGTGAGGGTGTTCCGAGCAAGGATGGGGCTAACCGGTAGGCAAGGCTTCAGAGCTCAGGAAGACAACCTGGTCTGGGATGGGGGGCAGAGCTCCTGGAGGGTCTGCCCAGGCTCACCTGTCCCCGTACAGGAGGGGCTTGCTCAGGCACTGGGTGCAGGCCTCGTGGAACCACTGCAGGCAGCTCCGGCACTGCAGCATCTTCAGGTTCCACCTGAAGCGAAACGGGACCAGTGACCCCCCAGACACACCCTCCTTAACTGCCCCAAACCCTGCTCACCACTCTCCCGCCCCCTTCAGCACTCCTACCACCCTGCCATTCTCCTTTGTTCCCACCCCCATCACTTGTTCCCTAGCCCCCCGCCCCTCACTACTCACTCCCCAGGGCCACCACAGTAACAGTAGCTCTGCTGGCGGTTGCTCAGATGCCCAGCGTCCCAGTCCAACCCCTTCAGTCCATATGGCAGGGAGAGCTTCATGCCCAGCATGGCCCGGGCGTAGGGGCCCTTCTTCAGCGCACCCCCCCTCTGCAGGTGGAACAGACAGGTGGCCTCAGGGGTGGAGGAAGGAAGGGTTCAGGAGAGGCTGAGAGTTGGAGGTCCCACAGGGAGGGGCCCTTACCTTGGTGGCGATGGCAAAGACGCACTGGCGGCAGACCCAGGATGCGCCCTCTCCCTCTCCAGGGGCTGGGGCCCTTGGAACGTGGCAGTCCTGGTGATAAGCTGAATAATGAGAATATTGACAGTAGACCACTTATTGCATTGCGTACCTGTGCGCGCTAGGTATTGGGACAAGAGTCTTAACCCCATCTCATTTTGTTCTTGACCATGGTCCTGCTAAGGTGGGTGTATTATCTTTATTTTAAAAGCAGGTGAGGCAGCTGTGATTCTTAGAAGTTTAGGGACTTGCCCAAGGTCAAATGGTTAGAAAAAGCCGTACTGGAACTACCCTCTGCCTGCATCTGGGACTTCCTTGATAGCTCAGTTGGTAAAGAACACCTGCAATGCAGGAGACCCTGGTTCAACTCCTGGGTCAGGAAGATCCCCTGGAAAAGGTATAGGCTACACACTCCAGTATTCTTGGGCTTCCCTTGTGGCTCAGCTAGTAAAAATTCCACCTGCAATGTGGGGAACCTGGGTTTGATCCCTGGGTGGGGAAGATTCCCTCGAAAAGGGAAAGACTACCCACTCTAGTATCCTGGCCTGGAGAATTCCATGGACTGTACTTTTCATGGGGTAGCAAAGAGTCAGACACAACTGAGAGACTTTTGCTCACTCACACCCTCTGCCCGCAGAGCTCATGCATCCCATCCCAAGGCTGCCCCTCCCTGTGCTGGCAGGGAGTGAGGTTACAGGCTTGTGGAGACTGCTCAGAGCAGTGGCTTGGGGACTCAGACCAGGACAGACAGTATAAGGACCAGAGCTGGAGAGAAGGATCAGAAGCACCCTGGTAGACCTAGGGCAAGCTAGACCATTCAGGTGTCCTGCCCTCTCACCCACCATGGCGACACTTCTCACAGCTGACCAGCCGGTTCCCAGGGACCACAGTCTCAGAGCGACATACACAGCAGAGGAGTTCCTCCCCAGGGAGGGCCGCTGTGAGAGAACAGAGTGTCAGAGGGCCTGTCCTCCAGCCCCTTTCTGTCCCCCATGCCAGGTTTGTTTTCCCTTGGATCCATTCTCAGGCTTCTCACCAGGGCTAATGTCTTTCCATAGAACCAGAAACTGGGAATCATCCTCAAACTGAACCAAACACACCTCCCGAGCACTGTCCACCTGGAATGGGTGAGCACAGAAGATGGAACAGGAATCAGACTAGATAAGGGGAATGAGAAAAGGTGACAGGTCAGAGGTCATACCTTTTTGATGGTCCCCAAGTATAGCAGCCCATCTGTCCATCTGGCCAGCACATCTTGACCCTCCCAAAGTCGAGGCCGGGGGCCTGAGGTGGGAGCAGGAGAAGCTGGGTCCCAAAGTGGGGGGGCACCAGAGCGGCTCAGCCGGGGGGGCTGTGCCATTGCATCCTGGGGGGGCCTAGTTAGAAGTGAGATGGTAGGAGAAAGTTACCAATATTGAGGAACTAGCCCCCATTTTCTTTGCCTGTTTTTCTGTCAAAGACTTGAGCAGGTGTGCCCAGCCTCCATTTCCCTGAGACACCTGGGTAGGAAACCCCTGGGCACCCCTTGGGCCTTCCTGACTCCAGCTCTCCCAACAGTCACCACTGGTTCTCTTCTCCCCACCGTCCCCCCACCCCACCAACCTAGTTCTCTAGTTTCCCAGCTGCCAGAGCTCCCCTGGGACGTTGTATCCCGGCCTTGAGATTTTAGCAAAAAGGATGGTTGCAGAGGCAAAGGTTGCCACTCAGTTTCTACTGTCACCTTCTACCGCTGTTTATAGAGGTATTACAATTGGGGTGCTGTTTCCCAGAGACGTGTTTTGCGAGCTTTTTCTGGAGATGTTTTCGAGTGGAAAAGGTTGCCTCCGGGGCCCCCGTGTCTCATTCAGAACAATCATCTTGGTGCTAGGTTATGTCAGGTCACCCTCAAATTCGGGGCTCCCTGCCCCCGGGTTAGAGAACTTCCCTGAGTGCCCCGGGAGGGGGGCGTGTCCCAGTCCGGGTCTCTTCTCCCCAGGACGGCGAGTCGGAGAGGGGGCTTGAGTCGGCCCAGCCCGACCCGCCGCCCGGGCGGCGCGGCTCTCCCGCCCGCGCCCTGCGCGCCGACCCCCGGCTCCCTGCCCCCCCACGGGCGCCTCCCGCCGCCTCCTTACCAGTGACAGCTGGGGCCGCCGGGAGCCGGGCAGAGGCAGACGTGGGAGACTGAGGTGAAACCCCCGCGCGGGGAGGGCACGGCTGGGCGTCGGGGGGGCGTGCAGGCAGAGACCTGGGGGTCCCCAGGCCCAGCCCCTCCGTCCCGGCGGCTCTGGGGCGTATGACGCAGCAGCCAAAGCAGCGGCAGCGGCAGGAGGAGGCGGCGGGGGGAAGGAGGGGAGGGGAGGGGAGGGACAAACCGGCTCGGGGGGAGGGTGGAGGGAGGGGAGGGCGGGGGGAAGGAGGAGCCGGGGGGGCGGGCACCTCCTCACCCCACCTCCCTCACCGCCAGCGGGCCTGGAGGGCGCGGAGCGAGTGGGAGCGTCTCCGTGGATGGGGCGGGCGGGCTCGCGGACCCGGCGGGAGAGGGAATCCCCGCAGCCCCTTCCTCCGGAGAGAGGCCTGCCCTCGGGGCAGGAGGGAATCCCCCGCTAGGCCGCCGGCCGGGCCGCCGCCCCGCGCCACATCCGTTAACTGCCCCCGGCCCCGCAGGGTCACTCCGGGCCCCGCCCCGCGCTCTAGTTCACGACCCCGCCCTCCATTCACCCGTCCCATGGCCCCCGCCCCGCCCCGGCCCCGCGGGCTCCGCCTCCTCCCGCCTTTGCCCCGGCCCCCGCGGGCTCCGCCTCCTCCCGCCTTTGCCCCGGCCCCGCCCCCCCGGAGTTAGATGCCCCCACCCCGCCCACTGTCGCCGCGCCTCTGCGCACGCGCGACCCCTCCCGCGCGCGCGGCACCTGGGAAGACCCAGCCCTCTGACGGGGCGGCGGCCCTCGGCGCTTGGCGCGAGGGAGTTAGCCCATGCGCCCCGCCCCGCGCGGCCGAGGCGGGTGCACCGACTAGAAGAGCTCGGACCGAGGCGGTGACGCCGCCGAGAGCCAGCCAATGGCGGCGGGCGGAGCTAGCCCCGGCGGTTCGAAAGGGAAGGAAAAGAGCGGGAGGAGAGAGCCCGCAGCTTGTGGGCGGACGCGCCGGCCCCGCCCCGGACTCCCACCTTTCCGCACTCAAGAGTTCCTGCCCCGGGCGAAGGTGGCCTGTGCCGGAGGAAGCGGAACTAGTGACTGGACACCTGGTGCGCGCAACCCCCCGGACGTGGATAGGGACGGGAGCAGGGCGGGGGCCACCCTGACTCTGGAGTGACCCGTTAGAAAAGCCGGAGCCCTGTCCCCGTGAGACACAGACGTTTGGCAGAATGGAAGAGCCACAGCTCCCCCCTTATTGGACAACCGCTAATAAAACCTTTATTTAAAAACAACAAAAAATTCTCTTCTTTATTTGATAGGCCCAGGTATCAGCGCCCACTACCCCCCTCCCCCCCTCCCCCCCGTGTGTCTCACACATACACACACACAATCTAGATCCATCTTCATTTCTTGTTGGCCTGGGCTGTGCCAATAACACACTGGTTCACCTGCAGGCAGGGGATTTAGACAAAACAGGATAAAAAAATTTTCAGAGCAACCAAAAGTTTTCCCCAAATCACCTCTGAACCCTCAGTGTTAGGGCTGCCCCTCAGAGTCCTGAAATAAGGGCTCTGAAAGCAGGTTCAGGCTGGTCTCAGTTCTCCCGCGCCCACTGTCCACACTAGATCTGGAAGAGGAGGAAAGGCCAGAGAAGGGACAGAAGCCCCTCACAGGAGCAGAGAAAGGCACTTCTAGACACCCCCAAAGCCCTCCCACCACTAGTGCTCAATAAGCTAGATAACACATCATCATAAACGTAGGAACCAAAGCTCCTTAGAAAATTAATGATCTTCAGTCTAGGGCAGGAAATGTACAAGATGAATCTGGAGAAAGGACTACTGAGAACTTGTCTAAAGGGCACAGGAGCCAAGTTGGAGCTTCCACTGGCCAAAGGCGGGCAATTTGAGCATCAGAAAGAATAATGACTTCAAATGATATATTCCAAAAGTACAAGATGTTACCTCCTGGATAAAAACTCACTGGTCACCTTTGGAAGTTGCCAGGATACCAACTTATAGTGAAAATTGATGAAGAATATAGCATTTATCCCATCTTACCTATCTGGATTGAATTTCAGAATAACCAAATAGATGACAAGGGAGAGTTCTCAAGAATTGTGATTAATAAATGTAGAACAGCTGAGAAAATTAGAAAATCACGGAGGCCTGACATGCTGCGATTCATGGGGTTGCAAAGAGTCGGACACGACTGAGCGACTCAACTGAACTGAATAATAGATCTGGGGCTCCCACAGTGGCTCAGTGGCAAAGAACTGCCTGCCAATGCAGGACAGGTGGGGTCGATCACTGAATTGGGAAGATCCCCTGGAGGAGGACATGGCAACCCACTTCAATATTCTTGTCCGGAAAATCCCATGGACAGAGGAGCCAGGTGGACTACAGAGTTGGACATGACTTAGTGACTAAACAACAACGAACAATAGATTTAGATAGCGTCGCTGATAAAATCATCAGGGGAGAAAGTTGAAGGGAGTTTTTAAATGGACAGATTGGGCTGACAATACCCAAATGCAATGATCAATTTTTATATCATTAAAGGTGAAACAACTAGGGGGAGGGGGAAAAAATGGAACAACTCAATACTAGGTGCCTCCTGATATGATGCAATAAAATGTATCATACCATTTTCTTGCCAAGAAATTAGAATCTGAT